>NC_056070.1:70924674-71670507 GCF_016772045.2 Ovis aries | reverse complement strand
AGTTAGTGCGGCGTATGTCTTTCTAGGGTGTTTCTGATAGGGCGCGCAGAACCAAGTGTTGCCATGTCACTGTTTTAAGTGATTTTCCTAACAGTTGCTCTAGAGATTACAAAATATATCTTGCCACCACTTACCTAAGGTTTTTCTGACTCAACTTGGTGAACTGTTGCAGGCTTGCTGCAGTGCGGCCCCGTCCCCTTTCTTTGTCCTCCGTTGTCCTGGGTGTTAGATTCGTGTTGTCCACCCAGCAGTGTGGCGCTGCAGTGAGCTCCTGTGTGCAGTGACGCTGTTTTAAAAAGCCTGAGAGAAGAAAGTAATGAAGGTGACTTCTGGAGGGGCGGCTGCCTGCTTTCTGTGCTTCCCTGACATTTTAGTCCCTTTTCCTGAATAATAGTCTTAATTTATTTCCTTAATTTATTTCCGGGAGATCAGTCAGCTCTCCAGAGCCCTGAAGCGGTTATTTTTGACCAGTGTGTTCAGGCCCATGTTGTTTTTCAGGAGAGGGTTTGTCGGCCGCTGCCTCACCACAGGGACGGTCTCCCAGCGTGCTTCCTTTTGGGTTCTTCTTTATTCCCAACTGTTTTTCACTAAGAAGTAGCAGATTCTCCCAGAATTGTGTGTCCCTGTGGATTGAGGGCAGTCAGCAGAGTGAGAACGAATGGACAGATAAAAATAGCCAGGCCTTCCTGACTTCCTTTGAAGCAGTGTACAATCATTCGCAAAGTAGGAAAAGGAAGTTCCTTCACGGCTGCGTGCGTTCACTCGGAGCAAGCTGGCGTCGGCCCGCACAGCCCCCAGGCCCTGTTTGTGCCCCCGCCCCCGGGCCCTGCATGGAGCTGCCCCCAGCCTCTGCTGGTGCCCCCCGCCCAGGCCCTGTTCGTGCCCCCCTGGTTCTGTACAGAGACACCCGCTCCAGGCTCTACTCCACAGCTGGGAGCTGCAAAGACAGCTCTGCTGCTCGAGGCTGGCCCCAGAGGCCCAGGTTCCCTGTGGTGTGTGTTGGTCACCCCATGCTGGGGGCTGATGGGGGAGGGGAGGGGGGGGGGGCAGGGAGGGAGAGGCGCGCCCCTTCCCACGCCTGTCCTTGCTCTGTGGGAGGCCCTGGGTCCCTGGGAGACGCAGCGAGCGTCCCTGCGCCATCCTCTCCCCTCCGCTCCCCGCCATCCTAGCCTCATCTCCAGTGACTCAGGGTGGGAGGCTGGGAAGGCTGGGGCTTCTGTAGTTGAGAGGCTCCTGGGCCAGGCTCAGCGTTGGTTCAGTTTCCTCTGCTATATCTGGAGGCTTATGTCACAGGAGTGGCTTCCCAGAGGTGAAACTCCGAAAGGTGCAGGCTGCAGATAAGGGCTTGATCTGAATCAAATGGAGGTTGGAAGTCTGAACTTTTTTTATTGTACATTGTCAGTTTGCTTGGAAACTGGGTTCCCATACAGAAAGCTCTCATTGTTTGTAAATATCACCGTGCCCCAGGGTTTAAAATGCTTGAACAAAGGGAAGCGAGCGGCCAGACTTGTGGTCCCACCCGTTCTTTACGTGGACTCACACACACTCACAAGCTCCCGCCGGTGAAGCGGTGGAAACCGCTGGTCTGACTGTCCTGACCTGGTGACTTGCCGTCTTGGCCCGGCGCGGCGGCTGGGCCAGGGGCTCACGCAGCCCCAGCAGGCTCTGCGGCCCGGGCTCGGCGCGGCGCAGTGGGCGCGTGGGCTGCCCCTGTGTCCAGGGGCACTCTGCATGCCAAGCACAGCAGCTGGAGACCAGGTTTTCCTAGAACCACCACGCACCTCCAGTGCTCTGTCGTTTAGCCGTGGTTTGACGGCAGCTGCTAACATGTGTTTCCGAAAAGGTCAGGGCTCTAATTTTTAAATTGATTGCTTAGTTAGCATTTTGATAAATTAGCTTGATCATCGTTTTAGTGTGAGGTAGGTGACAGTGCTCAGCCAGATTCCCCATGACGCAGTTAGGGTTTCCCGCACCCTGCGCGGGTCAGGGGGCCCCTGCAGCCCCGGTTGAGCCCCAGTTCCCGCTTTCCTAACCAGGCGTGTCCTCCAGGGCCTGCGCACTCAGGAGGGTGCTCAGGAGGAGTTACTGTCCCCCGGCCAGGCAGAGCCTCTCAGAGGCGCCTGCTGAGGCTCCTCCGGCAGGAGGGGTCCGCGGGATCTTCGACTCCAGGACTCAGGGTCCCGCCCCTCGGCCTTCCTCTCTTCCCATGGAACTCCATGAAGACAGAGCAGCCACTGGGGCTGGCCGACGTCCTGGCCTCCAGCGCTCGGTCAGCTCGAAGTCTCAGGAGTGCGTGTGTCCATCGGAGCCCGCACTGCGAAGGCCACCCCTGAGACGGCCCTGGGAATTGTGATGATTCGGCCCCTGCGCTTGCCCTGGGGTCTCCCGACGCCCAGCCCCAGGGTCTTCCCGCCAGGCAGTGCCCTGGGCTCCAGGAGGTTTCCAGTAAGCAGGCCTTTTTATTCTATGAGGAATGCTGAGAAATAAGAGAGAAATCAGATAAGCAACGTTTTCAGGAGCTGCGTAATTTTTTTGCTGAAAGCAGAACCATTAAATTGTCTGGGTCACATAATCTTTATGTATCATCTCCAGCAGCTTGCACGGTCCTCACTCCCTTCCATCCTGAGAAGCCTGTTTTCCTCTGTGCTTCAGTGGCTTTGCACAGGAGGCCAGCATAACTGTGGAAGGCCACAGAGGAGTCGAGGTTTGACAGGTTAATTTCATCGCACGTGTGAGTGCAGCCTGAGGTCCGTCGGGAAGTTTGGGGTGAGCGCTCCATTGGTGGAAGCCGCTTATTTGTGGAGGTGCTTCACGGCCGTGGGAAGGGTGGTTAACCTCCAGGCGCCATTGGGAGGGGAGCTGGGTTTCTTGCCAGTGGGCTCTTCAGTGCAGGGCACAGCAGGCTGGCCGTCACCCAGCCAAGAGGGGGCGACTCAGGCTCGCCGGCATTGACGTGGCTCACGCATGCCTGTCGGTAGCACGCAAGGGGCACAGTTCTCTGCTCTGTCGGAAGCTCCCTCCCGCACACGTCTGGGTGGACCCTAACCGGGGCTGTCGGTGGACACCTCCCTGTGGCCAGGGCGGGCATCCTGAGAGGGGGACAGGTAACGGCCCCTTGCCTCTTGTGACCTGGCGCAGGGGAGGGACGTGGAGCCCACGCTGATGGGCAGCGAGGCTCTGAGGGGGACTCAGGGCAGAAATACCGCCAGGCCACTTCTCAGGAGTCTAGGCCGTCTCTTAAGGAAGCGGAGACACTACTCATGCGACGCGGACCCCAGGTGAGAGGGGCCTGGGCAGAGCCTGGGTCAGGGAAGAGGGGAGGGGCTCTTGCCGCGCATGCAGGGTGCCTGCGGGCTCACTGGGCCCCGCCAGCAGCCAGTAGGCAGCGCCCGTCAGCTCACAGCCCAGGGCTGGCCCTGCTGCAGTTTAACTAGGCTGTGTTCAGTCACAAAATGCAAGACCCTGGGGACGGGCTGCAAAGGTGGGAAGCTGTGAGCCGTGTAGAGCCTGGATCTGACTCTGGGTGTGGTCTGGGCTGCCCTCTTGCGCTTCAAGCAGATGTGCTGAGGTGGGGTTGACCACGGCACAGATAAACGTCAGGTGTGTGGCCTGATGGTCCGACTGTGCGCACACGGAGTGTGACCACAGGAAGCTGAGCGAGCCTCATCTCACATAGTGCGGAGCAGAAAGGTGTTCCGTGAAGAGAACTGTAAGGGCCTACTCTCAACTTTGATGTACAGCATACGGTGGTGTTGGGTCTCTAGGACCTGTTTATCTCCAAACTGCGGGCCTCTGCCCTCCGGTTCCCCTCCCCCACCCCACCTCTGGTGACCACAGATCTAATCTCTTTCTCCAAGTTTATTTGCTCGTTTTTGAAGGACAGCAGCCCCACCGCCGCGCGAGGCAGGGCGTGGTGGCTCGGTGTCCTCGGCAGTAGTGACCGCCCCTGCTGCACATGCTTGTCTTACAGCCTGCTGACCTTCCGCCCATGGACACGCCCGGGGGGCTGTCCCCGCGCCAGACAGATGCCTGTCGCCTCAGAACGCCCTGCCCCTGCGCTGCTGCCGCTGCAGCGCCTGCGTCTCTCTTGACTCTGTGTAAATGGAATCACGGTGTGCAGCTGGGGGAAGGGTCTGGCTTTTCTCATCGAGCGTAATTGTTCTGAGATTGGTTTGTATTGTTCTGTGTCAGTAATTCATCTCCTTTCCCGGAGACTTGTCGGTTTACGGCTGTGTCCCCGTTCGGCTGTTGGTGGACATGGGGCTGTTTCCAGCCATCGCTTGTTGTGAGGAAAGGCCCCCTGGACCGTCTGTGTGGGCGTGTGTGGAGGCCTCTGAAAGTGGTCGTCTGAGAGGGCTGTGGACCCCGGCCCTCCCTGTCCTGGCCAGGGCGGGGCTCGGGCGGCCTCGATCCTGTCCTGGCTGGGGTGGGGGGCATGGGTGGCCTCGGTCCTGTCTTGGCCCGGGGCGGGGTGGGGGGCTCGGGCGGCCTTGGTCCGGTCCGGTCCGGTCCGGTCCGGTCCCGTCCGGGCCTGGCCTGGCCTGCGTGTGTGGTTTGGTTTCGGTTCTGCGGATGCCTTTGAGTCCGTGATGTTGGGTGTCTTTCCACGTGCTCCCTCATGACGCATCCAGGACCCTTCTCCGTGGAGTGTGCATTGCGAGGTCACTCACTGCAGGGGAGAGGTCATGCTGTCTGGAGCGTGAGCCCTGCTTCAGGGAACTTCCAACATTCATTTTGAAACAGCATTTCCACGCCTCTTACAGCGGTGCCTTTTCCTGGGCGATAGGCCGCCTTCGGAAGACTGAGACTTGTGGGCCCGGCGTTCAGACTCCTGCAGACCCCACCTCCTCCTCGTGGCCCTCAGCCTCTCTGGCTGCGTCCTGACCCCTGTTACACCAGAAACCAACCTGTGTGCAAGCTGAAAGCAGGCTGGGGGGCGGGGAGCGGGAGCCCCGCGGGAGGGCGCAGGCGAGGCAGGATGCGCCGCCCCGCCCCCCGAGGGTCCCGGGAGCCACGCCCCTCTGGACGGGGCGCCCTTGGTCGGTGTAGGAGAAAGAGCAGCGGTCGCTGCCGGAGGCTGTGAAGGGGGCTCCTGACCAGGCGCGTGTGCTGAGCCCTTCTGTCCCCGCGTTGCCGCCTCCCTTGGGGCCCTGAGGGCGGCCTGGTCAGACAGGAGACCCCGGTGCTTGCAGGCCCCCTCCTCGCGCGGCGTTCTGAGCGCGGCCTGGCCTCCCCGCCGGGCCCAGGGCTGCGCTCGGAGCCTCTGCTCTTCTCTGGCGGCTGAGCCCTGGGCCACCCCCTTTCCTGGACTGTTTCTCAGACGTAAGGTGTTTGAATGAGCCCAGGTGTACATTCTCTGTTCTCTGTCTTTGTAAAGTGGTGTCTTATTTTCAGCAGCCTTCCTGTTCAGAAGATGAAACTTGTGTTGTAAAGCCCATTCTGTACTGAAGCTTCTGGATCCTCTGGCCTTTTCCCCTGGATTCTCCCTCCTTCCCTTCAGGGTGCTCCTAAGCCAGCCCTGGAGCAGCCTCTGCAGAGCCTGGCCCGCTGCCTGGGGTCGGGCCTGCCGTTTCCAAGCGCATCCAGTGAGCAGCGCGTGCCCCCTCCGTCCTGTGGGTGTGCCTGTCTCACGCGTCTGTTCCGCTGGGCAGGCGATCGTGTCGCTTCCGCTTCCGGCTCTGGTGCCGCTGTGGACGCTGCCCTGGGGGCTTGTGTCCATGCTGTCTGGGCGTGGCCTTCCGGGGCCTGTGGTGATGCTCTGTGTACGTGGCCAGGGGTCAGCTCCCTGCCCCGCAGCAGCTAGGATGGGGCTCTGGCTCCTCCTCGCCATCCCCAGCTTCTGGGGGTCCAGCTCTCAGGGCGCTGTGCAGCCGTCCCCAGCTTCTGGGCGTCCAGCTCTCAGGGCGCTGTGCAGCCATCCCCAGCTTCTGGGCGTCCAGCTCTCAGGGTGCTGTGCAGCCGTCCCCAGCTTCTGGGGGGTCCAGCTCTCAGGGCGCTGTGCAGCCGTCCCCAGCTTCTGGGTGTCCAGCTCTCAGGGTGCTGTGCAGCCGTCCCCAGCTTCTGGGGGTTCATCTCTCAGGGCGCTGTGCAGCCCGGCGGGGGAGGCGGTGGTGCAGGACAGTTCTGGCCTGGGGCTCCCGGGTCACCAGTGGCGTCCGGCTGCTTCTCCTGCGCTGCTGGTGGCCCGTCGGCCGTGGCGGCGTGTTGGCTCAGGACCTCTGCCCCTTTCCACGTTTGTGCCGTTGGATTGTTTGCTGCTGAGTTGTATGTTTGTTTGTTTCTCATGGAAATTTTCAGATAGTGACGCGCTAAAGCAGTGGCGACAGTAAAATGACCCTCGGGGACACGCCCAGGCCCAGGTGTCCTGGTCACCCCAGCACCCCCAGGATTCCACGCAACATCGCCACTCGTGTCGACACCATCCCTGTGGCTCAGGTGGTAGAGAATCCGCCCACAGTGTGGGAGGCCTGGGTTCCATCCCTGGTCGGGAAGATCCCCTGGAGAAGGGTATGGCAACCCACTCCCGTATTTGTGCCTGGAGGATCGCATACTCAGAGGAGCCTGGTGGGCCACAAGAGCTGGACACGACCAAGCAACTAAATGCGCGCCCGCACACACGCCTGGACAGACTTCAGACTTCCCAGCTGAATCCTGGTCAGCTTTACAGTTGATTTGCTTGAATTAAGATCCAAATAAGGTTCGCACATCGCCTTTTTTCCTTTCGTTGTCTGTCTGGAAGGAGCCGGACAGTGTGCCCAGTGGAGCGTCTGTGTCTGGGCTTGGGGAGGCTAGCCCTGCAACGCTGTCCGGGGGTGAATTGGCTGGGTCTTCCCCTGACTCAGGTGTTGGGCAGAAGCCCCTGAGCTGTGGGGTTGAGTCCGTCTGTCCGTCCAGGCGGTGGGGTGGGGCCGGCGCACAGCACGGTTGCCAGATGGAGCTTTCCAGCTGCCTGGCCCGGGGAGCCCTCTTCCCAGACGGGCTCCTTGGCGGCCGCCTGTCCCGCGCTCGACCCTGGCCTGGCTCCCCAGCGGGCGGCGTCCCGAGTGGGGTCCGGCTGGCGACGCCCCCATGCTGGGCGTCCTGCCGCTCATACTTCTAGCCGCTTTGGTCTTCGGAGAGTGGGCCTGCCTCCAGGCCACACGCTGGGGCCCCCAGACCTTGGAGAGCTGTGCCCAACTGACGACTGGCTCCCTGGGGCCGGGCAGGCTGGGGGCACCTGCACAGGCCTGGCCGGCCGTGCTGAGGCTTGGTGAGGGGCCTGGGTCCTGGCTGCCCCGCCTCCGCTTCACACACGAGTCCCGACGTGGACATTGTGACGAGCGGGCCTCCCTCCCTCCCCTGACCCGGAGCAGAGCCTGGCCAAGGGCCCGGGCAGACGTGCACGGGGCACCACGGGCTGCCTCTCCGGGGCCAGCGGGGCCTCTGCTGACTGTCACTCGGGGGTCACTGGGGAGCCACAGAAACCGCCTCCTGCCAGCTCACCCTCTTTGGGCCCTGCCTCCCCACCGTCCGCACCGAGGCTCTAACATCCCCAAACGCTGCCCCCCGCCCGGGCTGAGGCCTGGAGGCCCCTGGGCAGGGGCTTGTCTGTGGCTCTGTCCTGCCTCCTGTCACCAGGCAGTGTGGTTGGCGGGAGACCCACTGTGATGGCTGAGCTGGAGGAGGCTATGTGTTGCAGAGGCCAGCCACAGGCTCAGGCCCTCTGCCTTACTGCCTTAGACAGGAAAGTGTCAGTCGCTGAGGTGTGTCCAGCTCTTTGCAACCCCTGGACTGTACATAGCCCGCCAGGTCCTGGAGTGGGCTGCCATGCCCTTCTCTGGGGGACCTTCCCGACCCAGGGACCAAACCCATGTCTCCTGCATTGCGAGTGGAGTGTGGCTGGCTGTGTCGCCACCGTGTGACGTTCTGGGGTGCGTTTGTGGCCCTTAATTAAAAGCCAGACAAGTGGCATCATGTTATGATGTCCTCTGACATAAAACTGTTCGTGTAGCTTCTTGACCCTCAGAACCGGAGGTGGGTCCCGCCCGCTGCAGGGAACAGGCTGCGTCTGAGGTCAAGGGCCGCGGGCGGAGCGGCACCACGGGTGATCTGTGGGAGCTGAGACGGCAGCGGGGGCCCAGCACAGGCAGGCCGGCTGCCCGCGGGGCCCGGCGATGCTCCTGGGGTGGGCAGAGCACCCTGTGAGAGTCTGTGCTCAGGGCTTTGTGAGCTTTCACTTCGGCTCGTCCAGTGACCCCTCGTGTTTGTCCAGACTTAGACGTATCTCGCACAGCAGGAAAGCCCCGAAGAGACAGCCCCCCAGGATGTGCAGTCGTTAATTACAGCTCATGATTATTGTGTGAGTGTGTCTTAGGGGAGAACCGTTCCTCCTCGGAGGGCGGAGTGGTGAGCGGGAGGAGCTGCTCTGTTCCCCTCAGAAGGCGAGGCTTCGGGGCTTGGGCGCTACAGTGTTTCTGGGGTGGGTCGACCTGCCAGGAGGAGGAGCCGGGCTGTGCAGGCGGGCCCTCCTCTGCCCTTAACAACCGTTTCCTAAGACGAGGAGTCCCCGTCAGATGGCTTGAGGAAGTCAGTGCAGGTCGCGAGGCCGTGCAGGTGGCGCCCCAGCCCTGCCGCGTCGAGGGCCTCTGTCTGCCGCACTCCCCCCACGCCCTCTCCCTTGGGCTCCTGGTTTGTCTGCCCGTGGGCCCTTCCCCGTGTCCGCTCAGGGCAGGTCCCCGCGGCCCAAACACCCAGGAGCTCTGAGCGCGGACGGGGGCCGGTATGTCCCACCTTGTTTCTCAGCCCCAGGGGCAGCGTCATCTCCCTGCTGTCCGTGCTCTGGCTGTGTCGGTTCATGTAGTGTGACTTTTCCGCCCCAAACGTGAAAAGGCGGACAGTGAGACGCAGCATAGGTGTGGCCTCCCGCCCCGTCTCAGGGCCTGGCTGCCTCCCCAGGGTCGCTGGTCGGGCCCCCGGCTCGTAGGGGCCGCAGTGGGGGTCTGGGCTTTGGTCATTTCGATACAGAAGTTGGTGGTCAGTGCCCTGGGACCCTTGTGTCCACAGGCTTTGAAGGCTCTGGCAGGCCTCGTACCCGGTGCTGCCTGACCGTGGGCCCAGCCACTTCCTGCGGAGCTGGGGTCTGCTGTGGCCGCTGAGGCCAGGCACGTAGGCGGCTCTGCCAGCCCGGCTGGTCGCTGGGCAGGAAGTGGGGCGTGCTTCCTCCAGGCCTTCGTGAGTGGCCGGGGCGCGGCCTCGCCTGTGTGGAGCTGGACATGTCGTCAGGCACTCCGTCTCTGCTGCCCACAGGCCGCCCGTGTCCTGGCTCCTGGTTGGGGCGCTGCGCCCCCAGGACTGGGTGGAGGGATCCCGCAGGGGTCCTGTGACCCGGGCCTCCGCGGAGAGCGCGCGTCTGTGTGGGAGTGCGGGGACCCTGCTGTGGGGGCCCTGCCCCCTCAGGGGCCATGGACAGGCGGCCTCCTTCCCATCCTGGTTTCTCCCACTGGCTGCGTACTGAGATCCCCGGGAGGTCACGGGGGCAGGTTGGCCGTGGTGGTGACTGCAGCGTTGCAGAGCAGAGGCCGTGAGGGTGGCCAGCCCGCCGGAACTGTCGTGTGGTCCCGGTAGGGGCCGGTGCCACAGGGCTCCCGGGCCTCGGCGTGGGGGGCTGGCTCTGCCCTTCCCTGGCCGTGGCAGGCCCACCCCACACTACCCCACTTGCCCTGGAGCTCGGCAGGTCTATGCCCCCTTGGCGCCTCGACCTGGTCACTTCCATCAGCAGAGTCTACGAACAAGGCCTGCAGGCTGGCTCGTCACCCCCAGCGGGCAGGTCTCGGCGCCTGCGTTCAGTGCCCGACGGCTCCTTTTGGCGACAGCTTGTGTCCACCCCGCTGCGGCTTTGTCAGGAGCCCTGCCCTGGGCCCCGGGCCCCATGTGGGGTCAGGACGTAACCATCTGCACAGGGGTCGGTGGGCAGCCTTGGTGGAGCTCCCTGCAGACACAGGGCAAGCTCTGTGACCGCTGCTCAGGGTGCGGGGCGCGGTGCCCCGGGCATCCCCTGGGAGGGCGGCCCTGAGACAGCACCCAGGCCGTTCCGGGCTGGGGGCACTCTCTTCAGTTCGTGGCATTCTCATAAAGCGTGTGAATTCCCAAATGTAATCATGAGTTTCTGCTTCAAAAGGATTCTTGCAAATAAGGGTAAAGGCTACTTTCTAGCTGACCTGCTCTGCCATAAAGTAAGAGGCTCTGAGGGGCGTGGCGTGTCTGTAGTCGGGACAGTGCAGCCTGGACATGGACTTGGGTGCTTGTCGGAGCCCAGCTGACCCTTGGACACGCGCCGCGGGGGCCTGCCGCCCATGCCATCGGCTCCGGGTGTCCCCACTACAGACTGGCGCCGTGCCCTCACTGTGAGGTGGGGCGTCCTGTGAGTTGTGGGGTGTGGGGCGGCTGGGCGCAGCTCTTCCAAACACAAAGGCGCTGCCCCTGGGGCCCCTGACACTAGCTGGCCTGGGCCCAGGCCCCCAGCCCCCAGCCCGCCTACCGGGACTCAAGGCCTCCGCGCCCCCACCCCCACCCCCCACCATGACCTGAGGAGCCCTGGGGCGGGGGCGTCACTCACGTGTTTTCTTTCCCTGCAGAACATCGACATCACCAACTTCAGCAGCAGCTGGAACGACGGGCTGGCCTTCTGCGCCCTCCTGCACACCTACCTGCCCGCACACATCCCCTACCAGGAGCTCAGCAGCCAGGACAAGGTGCCAGCGCGCGGCCGAGGCGGAGGGCCCTTCCGGGGTGCAGGCGGCGGGCTCGGGGCTTGGCGAGGACAGTGGTCTGGGCAGCACCACCCAGGCCAGGCCAGGCTCCTCCCCATCCGGCCGGAGCCAGCTCAGTGCAGCTCGGCTCACTCACTCAGTCGTGTCCGACTCTGCGACCCCATGGACCGCAGCACGCCAGGCCTCCCTGTCCATCACCAACTCATGGAGCTTACTCAGACTCATGCCCATCGAGTCAATGGTGCTATCCAGCCATCTCATCCTCTGTCGTCCCCTTCTCCTCCCGCCTTCAGTCTTTCCCAGCATCAGGGCCTTTTCCAGTGAGTCAGTTCTTCACATCAGGTGGCCGAAGTATTGGAGTTTCAGCTTCAGCATCATTCCTTCCAGTGAATATTCAGGACTGATTTCCTTTAGGATGGACTGGTTGGATCTCCTTGCAGTCCAAGGGACTCAAGAGTCTTCTCCAACACCACAGTTCAAAAGCATCAATTCTTCGTTGCTCAGCCTTCTTCACAGTCCAACTCTCACATCCCTACGTAACTACTGGAAAAACCATAGCCTTGAGTAGCGGACCTTAGTCGGCAAACTAATGTCTCTGCTTTTTAATATGCTGTCTAGGTTGGTCATAACTTTCCTTCTGAGGAGTAAGCGTCTTTTAATTTCATGGCTGCAGTCACCATCTGCAGTGATTTTGGAGCCCAGAAAAATAAATTCAGCCACTGTTTCCACTGTTTCCCCATCTGTTTGCCATGAAGTGATGGGACCAGATGCCATGAACTTAGTTTTCTGAATGTTGAGTTTTAAGCCAACTTTTTCACTCTCCTCTTTAACTTTCATCAAGAGGCTTTTTAGTTCTTCGCTTTCTGCCATAAGGGTGGTGTCATCTGCGTGTCTGAGGTTATTGATATTTCTCCCAGCAATCTTGACTCCAACTTGTGTTTCATCCAGCCCAGCCTTTCTCGTGATGTCCTCTGCATGTAAGTTAAATAAGCAGGGTGACAATATACAGCCTTGACGTACTTCTTTTCCAGTTTGGAACCAGTCTGTTGTTCCATGTCCAGTTCTAACTGTTCTTGACCTGCATCTAGGTTTCTCAAGAGGCAGGTCAGGTGGTCTGGTATTCCCATCTCTTTAAGAATTTTCACAGTTTGTTGTGATCCACACAGTCAAAGGCTGTTGCGTAGTCAGTAAAGCAGAAATAGATGTTTTTCTGGAACTCTCTTGCTTTTCCATGATCCAGCGGATATGGTGGCTCAGAGGTTAAAGCGTCTGCCTCCAGTGTGGGAGACCCGGGTTCGATCCCTGTCGGGAAGATCCCCTGGAGAAGGAAATGGTAACCCACTCCAGTATTCTTGCCTGGAGAATCCCATGGACGGAGAAGCCTGGTAGGCTACAGTCCACGGGGTTGCAAAGAGTCGGACACGACTGAGCGACTTCACTGCTCACTACTACTCACTAGCAGATATTGGCAGTTTGATCTCTGGCTCTTCTGCCGTGTCTAAAGCCAGCTTGAACATCTAGAAGCTCAGGTTCATGTCCTATTGAAGCCTGGCTTGGAGAACTTTGAGCATTACTTTGCTAGCGTGTGAGATAAGAGAAATTGTGCGGTAGTTTGAAGGTCATTTGGGGTTGCCTTTCTTTGGGATTGGAATGGAAACCAGCCTTTTCCAGTCTTGTGGAAAGGGATTCGATCTGATAGAGCACCTGAAGAACTATGGACGGAGGTTCGTGACATTGTACAGGAGGCAGGGATCAAGACCACCCCCCAGAAAAGGACAGGCTCAGTGTACCCGAAGCCTTCTGGCCCCAGCGCCCCGCCTCGGGGCCCCTCCTGCCCTTCAGATGACTTTGAAGACCCCCCCACAAGGGGAAAACTATTTTACAAGTGTTTCTTATTAGCTTTGGGGGTGTCCAGGCAGCTCAGGTCGACCTTGTTTGGGGGTCACTGCACAGCTGTGAGGGCAGGAGGGCCCAGGGCGGCGGTCAGTGCGGCAGGCGTGGGCAGGCTGGTGGCCCTGCCTGGCCCGCTCACACGCCCGTCCCGCGGCTTCTCTTCCAGCGGAGGAACTTCACGTTGGCCTTCCAGGCGGCTGAGAGCGTCGGCATCAAGTCCACACTGGTAAGCCCTTGCCCTGAGGGGTCGGCTGCCGGGTGGGGCCCGGGGCCCTGCGCTAGCTTCAGGGACTCCCTCGGGAGGGTGCGCACGGCCCCCCACCGTGTACCCCATGCCTCACACTGAGCACCCAGGGCGGGCCCTGAGCTGGGGTGGGCAGGGTCACCGTCGGAGGTGCACCCCGACAGCCCAGCCTATGCCACAGTGGAGGGCGGGGCCCCAGGCCACCCTGCTCAGGGCAGACTTTCCTGTGGGGGCTGCTGTCTCATCAGCAGGTCTGACTTCAAGGGAGAAAACGCTGCGTCCAAGTACAAAGCCTGCCCCCCGCACCAGACACACAGCTTAGCATGTCCACAGAGTGAGGGACCCCACGAGGCCAGGTCAGGAGCCCCCAGGGCTACCTCCCAGTCCGAGGGTACCTGCTGCCTGCCTTATAGCAACCAATGGCTTTGAACGAGTGTTTACACTCGTCTTTACCCTGCAGAAGTGTTTGCGCAGAGTTCCATAAATATGTCTTGCAAGCTCACAGAAGCATGTGGTTTTGAGTGGTTTCTGTTCGATTGTAAACGTAGAGACAGAAGTCACAGTTACGCAGTGGTTCCCTTGTCTGGGAGGTTCACGCCACGTGTAAAGTTCTGATGTCTAAAAAGCGGGCAGTCCCCACCCTGAAAGCTTCCCGTTGAGGCTCTTCCACTGACCACGCCGTGCTCCTTCTCCCCGTCCGGCTGCCCCATACTCGTCTCTGCCCTGCATCCCTGGCTCTCCGGTGGGGGCCTCCCAGGCCCGGATCACAGCTCAGGCCCCCACCTGCTTCCTGGCAGCATCGCCCACACCTGCAGGCCCCGGGGTCACGGCTCGGGGCTCTGCAGTGGCCTGCAGGGCACACATGCGTGGGGTGAGCCCTGTTGAGCCTTGGGCGGCCCTGGGCCCGGCGGGGATGGAGCCGCGTCCTGCCCCCTGGCCTGTGTGACGGGGGCGGGGCCCGGAGCCCACGGGCCACCCAGGTTCTAACGGAAGCGTCCTTCCCGTCAGGACATCAACGAGATGGTGCGGACCGAGCGGCCCGACTGGCAGAACGTGATGCTCTACGTGACCGCCGTCTACAAGTACTTCGAGACCTGAGCACCCGCCGCTCCATGCCCGGCAAGCTTCCTGCACTCCGGCCGCCCGCCCCGCGGGGACGTGGCCTGTGGCCCGACCCTCTCACCCGCCTGGGTCGGAGCCGTGGTGGGAGGCTCATCCTCCGCCAGCCGGGGCATGTGGCTTCCTGAGCCTGCAGCTCTGGGGAGCACCTCGGCCACCCACCCGAGAACCCGGAGTCAGGAGCCTGCCAGGACCTGCCTGCCTCCAGCCCCCAGGCTCCCGCTCCCAGACGTGTCAGCTGCCCTCCAGCTCCAGGGGCCTGGAAACCTGGTGCCAGCTTCAAGGTCCTCACAGACGCGTCCTCCACAAGCAGTTCTTGAATTAAAAAGTGTTTTTCTTAGCAATACTGGGGGGAAGAGCTCCTGTTCTCTCAGTACCAAAGTTAAATCATTTTACTAAGCATAGCGATGAAACAGCATCCGGACGTGAGGCGGTGAAAGCCAGGACCAGCGTCACGAGAAACAGGAGGAAAAGCTGAGCGAGCTGAGGCCCAGACACTGCGACTTCAGCCCCTGCAGCGCTCGGACATGGCCTGCCTCCGGCAGGTGGACAAAGTGCCTTAGCTCTGCAGGCCAGGCCGCATCCTGGTGACCAACCTCGGCCCGTCCTGGGGCCCGGAGCTGCTGGGGTGACCTGCGTCCAGAACCCAGACTGGCAGGTGGAAGGGTGGCCCGCATCCCGGGGGCTTGTGGTGAGGAGGCAGCCGGGTGGCGGGCGCTGCGGCTCCGTGAGGCGGGAGGCTCTGGACCAGGGCACAGACGGGCTGCCAGCCAGGCAGACGTGGCCGGGATGGACTGCTGGCCTCACTCGGCAGCTCCGTCTGGGGAGGCTCTGGGTGGAGCACCGTTGTCAGCTGTGAGCAGCGCCTGGCCGCAGCCCAGGGCCCCAGAGGACACCTGCCGGCCGCCCTGCCAGGCCTCGCATCTGCTTTGCGGGCACTGCTGGTCCTGCTTGGTGGCCGTCGGGGAGAAGGGCCGCGCTGCACGTCTCTCCCCTCGGCTCCTCCCTCTCCCGCACTCGTGGCAGCCTGCGTGCCCGGCTTGTGGCCGCGATTGAGTCTATTTATTAAGTGGGGGCCGCTTTCCTGTCCAGCGGAGACCTCCCAGGGTCTGCAGGCCGCTCGCTGTCCCTGGCGGCACCTGCTGCAGGGCCTGGGGTGGGGGCCCCGGTATCCCCTAGGGGAGGGCCCAGCTTCGGCCCAGGGCTGGTGGGGCTGCAAGGGGGTCTCCTGGGGCCCTTGCTGCCTCCGAATACAGCCCGTGTGGCCCAGCCCTCGGTCCGCACGGGGGTCCCATGAGGAGACTGCAGGAGGCCCGTCGGGACTGCCGGCTCTCGGGCGGTCTGGACGGCCTGGTCCCAGACGTGCTGCCAGGCCCAGCCTGCCTGCAGCCAGGGCGCCAGGGGCCACCTGCTTCTTCCCACCAAGCACAAGCTTCCTGCAAAAGGACCCGTGGGCTTCCTCTTGACAACAGGATTCTGCTGATGACACCCTGAATTTTGTTCTATTAAATACTCTTGAATGTATTAAAAGTGCTGGAAGACCTCGGCTTGGGCTCTTCTGGGTCTCCGTGAACAGGACGCTCGCTGCTTCTGGGGCCTGGCTGTGCCGGGAGCACAGCTGACTCGGGGCCCGTGGGCAAGGAGGTGTCCTGGGGCCCACGGGGGGGCTCGGCCATCTGCCTGCGTGGCTGGGGCCACGGCCCGAGCGACCCCCGGCCTGGGCAGGCGCCGCACCCCCGCTATGGGCAGATGCTGCTCCGCTGGGGGAGGGCGCCTTGAGGCTTGCTGGGTGTTTTCAGAAGTGTATCTTCTTGAAAATAATCTTGAGAACATTTAAAATTATAAAGAAACAAACGAAGCCAACTCTACGTGGCGCCCAAGCAGTCAGCCTTTGTTCCTCGTGTGGCCGCAGCATGCCACCTGGCGCACGGTGCGGTCCTGTTGGTGCGGGGCGACGTGGGCGTCCCTCCCTGGCCCGCAGCCCCCTCCCCAGGTCAGAGCCTCGTCTGCTGCTGCCCCACCGGGGGCCGTCCCGCGGCAGCCAGAGACTGCACTGCCCGCAGGCCCTGCTTGAGGCAGCAGGAGGGGAGGCGCCACCCTGGGTGGCGGGAGGCAGACACCCACCCGCTGCCGTGCCAGCCTCCTCCACGGGGCTGGGGGTGGTGCAGGGCACCCTGGGCTCAGGGAGGCCTGGCTGGCGCAGAGCTGGGAGGTGCGGGGCACCCCGGGCTCGGGGACGCCTGGCTGTCCAAGGTGGCCCCTCAGTGGGGGCTCCGAGCCTGCAGGCCCTGGATTTTGTTGGGGGTGAGTGGGGTTCTCACTGGGGCCCAGCTCACTAGGAAAGCGCTGACAGTGTCAGGACGGGGCTCCAGGCTTCCTGGTTCTGAGACCTGCCCCTTGGTTGGGAGCGCTTGGGGTGTGGAGGAAGGACCAGGAACTGGGGGGCTGTGGGGGAGGTCTGGGGGCTCTTCCTGCGAGCTGTGCCAGGCCCGGGGCACTGGGGCCCCCAGAAGGCAGCATCTGCGTCCTTTGTGTGTCTGGGGTGGTCAGGGTTTCAAGGAGGGAGCCACCATGTCTGTAGCCTCAACTGGCTGACCAGGAGGCCTGGGGAGGGGCCTGCGGCCACAGGTCGCCAGCACCTGTCAGGCAGGACGCGGGGACACCCGTTTGCCCGCAGGTCTGCCTCCATCTCCCGGGGGGACCGCCTCTGCAGCAGGGTAAGCCCGGGAAAGGCCCCCACGGACCCTGCCCCCCGTGAAGCGCAGTGGGGAGCTGGCTGCTGGGGGCGGTGCCCAGGCCACCATTGTTCAGGACAAGGCCCCACTCCACCTGGCCTCAGGTTTCCCGCCCACAGGGATGCGCCCAGATCCGCCAGAGGCTTGGGGTTCCTGGAGCCCTCATCTCCTGGGCCTAGCCAGGCCAGGGACTGCAGTCACCTCCACAGTTCCAGAGCCTCCCCCTCGCAGAGGAAGGCCTGGTGGGCACTCGCGACGGCCTGGCAGCTCTCAGGGACCCTGGCCCCGGCACCCTCCGGGTGCTTCACCCCACGTCTGGCCTTCTGCTGCTGGTGCAAGCCTGCCACCCCAGAGCCAGCCCAGCTGGGGGCCGGAGGCCGCGGAGGTGCATCCTGGATGGGGACACAGCCCATGGGAGCGGGCTGGGGGGAGCCCAGCTGGCCCCCCGCCTGGCCTGAGCAGCTGGGCCTGGACGGAAGGAAGGGTGGGTACCTGCAGCTTCCACAGGCTGGCGTGGGGCTGGGCAGGAACACCATGGCCTACGAGGGGCCTGCCGGGCACCCCGCCCCCGTCACCTCGGTGCAGCTGCCGGCTCGCAGGGCTCCCCCTGGCCCGGCCCAGCCCCGGAGGAGCGTGCTCAAGAACCCCAGGTGGCGGGCAGCAGAGGATCACCACGGGGACGCGAGACCTGCTGAAGGGCCCCTCTCTGTGCCTGCCTCCTGTCGTCCACTCCGGGCAGAGGCTCGTGGCAAATGACACAGGCCCACTGTAGCAGAGGCCCACCCCCCACCTCTACCGGGAGCCTGGGGACCCTGCTGTTTCCAAGGCAGGGGGGTCCAGTGCCTGGGGAGCTGGCTCTAGGGCTGGAGTCCCGCCTGGCCCAGCCGACCACCCCCGTCTCGAGGACACAGCTACTCCAGGCCTGGGGCACCCACACAGAGGAGGGGCTTCCCACTGGGCCCTGCGGGTGAAGTCCGAGGGCTTTGCCCCTCTGGCCCACGCTGGCTTCAGCCCCTGGGCACTGGCTGGGGCCAGGCCGCACCTGCGGAGGTCTGGGTAGGAAGGCCATTGGGACCTGGAAGGGATCTGGGGACCCACGCTGGGGGGCTCGGGGGTGAGCGTGACCTGGGGTCGGCTGAGTGTTGGTCCCCGCCTTATGAACCCCTGCCAACCCCAGGTGACTCTCAAGCAACTCCCAGGGTGTTTGCTGAGTGAGGACTTGAGTGAATCCGGGCCGATGGGTGTGGGCGGAAGGGTTTTGTCCCCACTGTAGGAGTTTGTCCCACCGGAGGGCCTAGAAGCCGGGGAGGGAAGCCGAGCACCTGGAGGGTGGTCCTTCGTGGTCTGAGTGGCACAGCTCTGGGGGCGGCAGGGCAGAAAGATAACAGCCCTACTCTACAGGTGAGGCAAGCGGCCCCCCAAAGCTGACGGGAAAGCCACAGCACCAGGGTCCCGACTCCCCAGCCGCCAACGGTGAGTGCGGGGGAGGGGAGGCAGAGCCAGCTGGGCTGGACCAGGGCCCCGGCTGGGGGGTGGGGCGAGGGGGCTGAGCCCAGGGGTCATGGGGACGTGCTCCCGCGCCTCTCCCTGAGGCCTCAGGGTCCCATCCTGGTTCCCCCAGCCCTCCTCCTGTGCCTCCCTGTGCCTGGGGAGGGGGCCCCTGGACATCAGCGGAGACAGGGAGCAGGGGTCCCCTCTGGCTGAATGGGGTGGGGGACGAGCTGGGGAGGTTGCACCCCCAGAAAGAGGAGCCCCTGCTTCCCCCCTGCGCTTCCCCCGAACCTGCGGGCTTGCTGCAGAGACAGCTGTCCCCCTCAACCCAGCCTCCACCCCCGGGGCCAGCAAACAGCACCCCTACCCCGGGGTTCCTGCAAACCCTTGGCAGTGACACCCTGGCTTCAGAGCGGCTTGTCCTGCTGTGCTCAGAACTGGGGTGGCCCCATGTCTATCCAGAGTCAGGGTGGACGAGGGGTCCCCTTGAGTGGCTGAGCTGGAGACGGATGGACGTGGAGCGTTCCCATTCTGAATCGACACAACCCTGGATCCGTGAGATGGGATTCCAGGGGGTCGAGGAGGCCGAAGGTGACTCCTCCTCCTTTTGCTCAGGGAAGTTGGGGAGGGCTCAGAGGGGTCGCTGGAATGGGGGCGGCTTCTTAGAGGCCAGTCTTGGACCAGTGCAGGGCTGGTGGGACTCAGGGAGGGCGGGCAAGGCTGGGGACCAGCCCCCAGGACCCTGGTTTGAGGCTGAGCTTTCTCCTTCCGGAACGGGCGCCGCGGAAAGGACCGAGGGGCGCCAGGCACAGGGCACTTCCCGTTGGCGGCACGGTGACACGGGGGCTGGCGCGCCTGGGACTTCGCAGAGGAGGGGAGCCAGCGCGGGCCTGCGCCCCGGGCCGAGAGAATCGTCGGACGGGACGGGGCAGGTGGCCTGAGCGGACGCGGGAGCCGGGAGAGCGGAGGGCGCGCGGGGGGCGGGGGCCACGGCGCGAGGCCCCCCGGGCTCCGCGCGCGGCGGGGCGGGCGCGCGGCGGGGCGGGGCGCGGGCCGCGCGGGGCTGGGAGCCGCCGGCGGGGGGCGCCCGCGGGCGGAGCCGGAGCCCCAGCGGCGCCGAGACCGCGGGTGCCGGCGCTCGAGCAGCAGGTCAGTGGGGGCCCCGGGTGCGGGGTCGCAGGCGGGCGGCCAGGGCCGTGGGGCCGGGAGCGCGGGCGGCGCGGACGCCCTCCAGGCGCTCGGCCGCTGCGTCCCTTCCCGCCGCTCCGACAGCCGCTTCGAGGGCTGGGGTCCGCGCCCGGGCGGGCGCGCCGCCGGCTCCCCAGCCCGGTCGGGGGGCGCTGCGCGGACCCCTCCGGGCCGCCCCGGCCTGGACCGCAAGGCGCGCGGGGCAGGCGGTGAGAGGAAGGGGCGAGAGCGGCAGGGGCGGGGGCGGCGCCGGTGCGCCCGGAGCCCCGGGCCCTCGCCGCGCCCTCGGGGGCCGCAGAGGCCGGCCGGAGCGGAGCGGGCGGCCCCCGCGGGCCGGGACTTCCACCGGCGGAGCGCCCCGGCGTCCCGGCGTCCCGGGAGTCCGGGTGAGCGGACGGCACCCGAGCGCCTAGGGCGCGGCGAGGGACGGAGCTGAGCGCCGGCCGAGCGCGGGCGCGTCCGGTGGGCGCTGGTGGCGGGAACCGGCCTGGGGGCCCGCCCCGGGGGAGGCCGGGGTGGGGACAGTCCTGGCGGCCCCCCGGGGCCGCCCTGAGCCGAGGCGGGACTGGCGGGAACGGTGGCGGCGCTCGAGGGGCTTGGCTCCAGGTGCCCAGGGGCTGGGAGGGCCCCGGGCCAGCGAGGGGAGATGTCTGCGCTGGGGCGCGGCCACTGCGATGTAGACTTCAATTTCCCCGACTGTACAATGGGAGGAAGGCGGGGGCCGAGGGCTCCGCGGGGGAGAGAAGCTGGGAGCGGAGGGCGGGTCCACCCCTTTTTCTCAGGACGGCAGCTGACCCCCGGGGGACGCCGCCTCCTTTTCCCCATTTCAGGCGGCCCCGAGCCTGCTTTTCCACCCGCGGGACCTGTGCCCCTTTTCCGTGGGGATCCCAGGCTGCTCCCGTCCCCCGCACCCGCTGTTAGATCCTCCATGTCACTGCCAAGCCCAGCAGGGCTGCCCCAGGTGTCCGGCCCAGGGCCCGCAATGGACGGTTCTTGGGCGCACAGCGGGCTGGGCAGGTGGGGTGCTGTCGGGGGCTCCTCCTCCTAGGGTGGGCTGGAGAGGCTCTGCCCCTGGGGCCGGGCCCCATCCTGGGCTGTCTGCTCCTCCTCGCTCCGCCGGGTCCTCTGGAGGTCCCCAGGCTCTCCCAGGTCTCTTGGGCCACTGGCCCATCCCCTTAGGGCAGACCGTGTTCTGGGCTGACCCGGCCTCCCTCTCCAGTGCTTCGGGAAGGCCGGCGGGAGACGAGACTTCGGCCAGGTGAGTCTGTGGGCTCGCATGTTTCCTTTTTCCCGGGGGCCTGGGACCCCCAGCCACCCAGCCACCCCCCTCCCACCCCCGTCTGCTCCTTAGGAGCTCACCGCTCTCGAGGGCCGTGGGCGGCTTCAGGAGCAGCCGGGATTGAGAGGCCTGGACATCCAAACGTTCTGGTCTGGATCCACTCGCTGGGCTTCCTGCCCCAGCCAGTCTGCCTTCTCATCCTGTGAAACACGCGGGATGGTGCACGCGGGGCTTCATGTTCAGGGCTGTGTGTGTTGGGTGTGGGGGGTGGGCAGACTGGGGCCAGTGCTTGAGCTGGGAAACCCCGGAGAGAAGCTGTTAGGCTTGTAGGGCTGGGGGGCCATCACAAGAGACCACTGTCAGCAGAGGGCCAAGTGACTAGCGCTGGGTGGGGAGCAGGCGCTTGGCTCCAGGGCGTCGTACCCTGCAAACTGTGGGGCCCCGCGGCGGCCTTGGGCAGCGTCCACCATGCAGGGCCGTGGCCCCGGGGGGCGCGCAGCACTGATGTGAAAGCTGCCAGCCGCTCTCGTTCCATCTAACCTGCCTGACTCCTGAGCCCCCTGCCCCTGTGAGCTGGGACTGGTCTTGTGGGCTCTGCCTATCTGCTGAAATCTGTGCACCCGTGAGAGTTCAGGGCGGCAGGGCCAGAGGGCAGGCGAGGGCTTGAAGGCTGGCTTGAAAAGACGTTCTGGGCGGTGTGTGGGTCCGGCGGCCCCGAGGAAACCGCGGGCCTCAGGTGCTGAGCTTCAGAAAGATGAGCTCCAGCCCCCGGGCCTGGGGAATGTGGGCGGCCACAGGAGGGTTTGTTTGCCCTGGAAGCAGGAGGGAGGGCAGGAGCTTGGAGCTGCGATGCGGGGAGAAGCCCTCCCGGGAGACCGCTCGCCTCCCAGGCGGGGCTGGGAGGGGGCCGGGGTCCCCCCATCGCCTCCCACAGTCGTGGGAGGGCCCCCCTGGGCGTGGAAGCCATGCGATCCTGACAGGGGCGGGAGGGGCTGGGTGGAGGGGGGCTGCCCTCGCTCCAGGGGCAGAGGGGGTGGGGGTTGGGGAGGCAGGGTGCTCCAGTTGTCCAGCCTCTCCCCCAGCCTTCCCTGACACGCCTCTGAGCCTCACCCATCCCCAGAGCGCTCTGCTAGACGGTTCCAGCTGGCACCGCTCTTGCAGGACAGGCCTGAGTGAGAAGCTGCTGGGCAGGGTCCTTCTGCGGCTCTGACCTCGGTTGCCACCCCCGTTGGTCCAGCTGTCTGTCCCCTGGAAGAGAGACGGCTTTGGGGTGTGCCAGGCGGAGGCAGGCAGAGGCCACCCGGGTGCCTCTCCTGCTGGCAGGGCGGTGGTTTCTGCCCATCTTCACAGGAGTGTTTGCCTCTGGCCCCTCAGTAGCCTTTGCAAACCGCAGGCGGGGACGGGGGCCACTGAGGGGTCAAGGAGCCAGCCGCTCTGGCCCACCCACCCCCCTCCACCCCCAGGGCTGTGCTAGCACCTCTCCATGCCTTCAGGGCCCAGAGGTAGGTCTGCCTCCCCCATCCCCTGTGTGGATGTCTCCGCAAGCCCCGGGCACCACCCCTTGAGCAGGCCAGCCCCCATGCCGCGCCCCCTATGGTCTGTCCCCATTTGGAAAGCACCCCCCACCTTGCCCTCTTCAAGCACAGGAGCCGGTCCTGCCAGTGGAAGATTCGCCTGGGAGGGCTCTGGGAGCCAAGACCCCCTGCGGATGTGCAGAGCCTGGGGGACACCCCTCACTCAGGGTCTCGGAGCGTGAGCTGGAGGAATGGGCACCCAGGGCCCTGTGTGAGGAGTGGCCCCTTGGAGGGGGTGTTGGGGAGGTGACCCATCTGAGGCTAGCGGGCTGGGCCTGCAGCCTGTCCAGCATCTGGCCTGGACCCGAGGCGACGGAGAGGCGGCCCGAGGTCCCCAGCAGGGAGAAGGGCCCTGTGTGTGGCCCCAGGGCCTGCTGGGCGGAGGCCCCGTGGGGCGGGCCCAGTGCAGGGAGGCCCTCAGCCCTGCCCCGCCCACATCCTGCCCTCAGGCTCTGAGAGCGGAGGCTGCACCCCGGGGCCTTAGGGGAGGGATTGCAGGCGGTGCCCGCCGGGGGGTTGCCCTTGCCGAGTTCCTCAGGCTGGCAGCCACGCAGGGCTGGAGGGAGGAGGCCCCTGGCTCCTCCAGGCAGTGCTGGAGTCACTGCTCTGCCCCTGCTGATTCGTCTGGAGAGGGGCCGGGTGGGTCCCAAGGCCCTGGGGGTTTGGGGGAGGCACGTGCCCAGACTCGGGGCCCCCCAACGGCCAGCGAGCGGCCTGCGGTTGGAGAGGAGCGCAGCTGCCCACCAAGCCCCTCCGTGAGACGGAGGTCGGCGTTGCCCAGGCCACCTCAGGCTCCGGCCTCCTGCTCTGCGAGGCCTGCGTGACGGTTCTCGGCATGCCCTCCCGCCCTGATGCTCCCGGCTCGTGTGCGCGTCCGTCCGTCGGTGGTTCCCTTCCCGGGCTCTCATTTCTGGTTTGTGTCTGCCCGCCCTTTTCGGCGCTGCCGGGAATTCTCATTCTTTATGGACGCCTTTCTTTTCTCTCTCTGAAGACCCTAAGTCCTTTGACCATCGTTTTCGGTTACTGGACTGCCTTTGTCTCTTCTGGAGCGAGTCTCTGTATTTTAGCCACTGGTTGCTTGTCTGTCTCACCCTTAGTTTTCCTCCTGTGCTTTACAACTGTGCTTCTCAGGCTCTCGGAGTGGAGCTGGGGTCTTGGAGGTGGGGCGTGACCCGCACACCAGGCTGGGTGGCAGCTGTTGGGTCGGCCTCCCGAGACGACAGTGCCTTAAGACCCCGGCCGTGGGCTCGGGCTGGGCAGCGGTTGGCAGCAGGGTGCTGCTGGGCACAGGGTCGAGTTCTCAGAAACACTTGCTGAGAAGCTAGTGCAGGGGTCTCAGGCTGGGGCTCTGGAGCCTGGGAAGAGGCCCAGCGTGGCTGCGACAGGCCCAGGCAGTACCCCACCCTTCGCGGTACTCAGGGGCAGGTGTGCAGGGAGCTGCATGCTAGCTGCCAGGCTCCTCCGTCCAGCAGACCTCGGGGGCCCACCCGCTGCCGCCTGTATGTGAGCACAGAAAGCCTCGCCGCTGGGACAGACAAGGAGCCAGGAAGCGTGTGCGTTTTGATCACACAAAGGCCAGGCTGGTGAGGGTGAGGAGGAAGGTGGGACGGAGCGTGTCTGCTGGGGAATCCTGTGGGGCTGCCCTCCCCAGGCTTAGCATGCTGCTCCCCGGCACGTGATTCTGGCCTGCCATGGGGTGGCTTCTGCCCTCTGCCCTGTCCCCGGCCGGCGACAATCACCAGGAAATACTGCTTCATTAATACTTAATTGCCCCCCTTGGCTAGCGACAGATGACTCAAGGATTAACGAGGGCCAACAGAGGGATAGGAAATTACCAGATCCGGGTCCCAGCCCCAGCCCCAGCCCTGGTCCCTGGGCCTCCGACCTTCCTGTGGCTTTGGGACGCCTCCGAAGGCAGGGCGGCCGGGAGGCGCCCAGAGGCCCCAGGAAGCCTCCTTGCTGCCGTTTTCCATGGGCATTTCCCCAGCAAGTTTCATGGGGGCTCTCAGGCCCCTGCATCCTCCTTTCCTGAGCTCCTCAGCAGGCCGCCTGAGCCTGGGCTCTGGGGTGGAGTCCGGGGGGCCCCGGGGACAGCTCAGGTCTGGGTGGTCAGCGGCAGGCTGGAGCCTGGTTCTCACCAGCTGTGCGCGTTGATTCCTGGTTCCTGTCAGTGACACATGACTGGCTTGAAACAGGCCATCACAGGAGCATTGATACCCAGCAAAGTCCAGCAAAGTGCCCAGGCTGACTTGGGTCTGACGGCCGGAACGCTCTGGCCACCTCCAGCCCGCCTGCCCCGGGCGGCCCTCGGGCACTCCACTTGACGCTGGAGAGCCGGGTCTGGCCGACACCTGGGTGGTCTGTGTGGCCGGGGCTGTGCTCGCAGCTGAGGGAGGCAGACGGTGCCCGGGGCACAGGGGCACGCTGGCTCCTCGAGGGCCGACTTGGGTGGGAGGGCACCCCCGGCCCCTGGTGGAAGGCCGGAGGGCGGCTCCAGTTTAGAGGCCTTGGCGCCCCCGGTGCAGAAGGTGATAGGGAGGCTCTGCGGATTAGAGGTCCTGGGAGGCACTCACCGGAGGGCTTGGCTTAGGGGCCCCAAGGCCCTTCTGTGCCAAGCACCCTGGCTCTTGTGGGGTCAGCCAACATCCGGGGCAGGTGCTGGCGGTGTTCCCCCATCACTGGGGCTCCGGACGGGGCCCGGACAGTCCAGCTTCAGCTCCCCAGAAACATGGTACCAATCCGGGTCAGCTGGCCCCGGGGCCCTGTCGGGGAGATGGGCCGGGCCTGAGTCAGACTTCCAGTGTGGGCCATGTGCCGCCAACGCAGCTTCCCCAGGAGAGGCCAAGGCAGGGCAAGAAGGATGGCAAGGGGTCAGCAGGAGGCCGGCGGCTCACTGATGGGGGGACACAGGTCCCGGGGCCCGCCGCTGGACCCGGAAGGCCCCCCAGAGGGGAGCCTGCCCCTTCGCTCCAGTGGGAGGATGGCGAGACCTGGACACGGTGCTTCTGCAGTCAGGCACCCCAGGGGATTGCTGCTCCTGGCTGCCGGCCGGAGGCACCAAGGGACACCGCGTGGCCAGAGGTGGCACCGGGAGGCTCGGTCCGCCCCGCCTCTGCCACCAGCCGGCTCTGTAAGCCGCTGGCCAGCTCGTGCCCCGTGCACAACAGGGGCTTGGTGGGACTTGTTTGTGGCGGCTGCAGGCTGCAGGGACCCCTCGGTTTGTCAGGGGCTCCACCTCCTCCCTGCTGCTCCCTGCTGCTGTGTCACGGGGTGCCCACCACTGTCGCAGTGCCACAGCACCTCCTGGACGGGGTGAGAGGACCCGGCACTCTGAATGCAGCTAGGGGCCACGAGCAGCCTTCTCCCAAGGTGGCCTGTCCATCCGATGCCTCGCATCCTGGAGGACAGACGGGCCAGGCAGCCCCCAGCCCACATGCGGGCACCTTTGGGCTTCCTGTCCCCGCGGCTGGCGGCCACCACTGCCCACATGCACCTGGGCCCCCGGCAGGGGGAGCTTGGGGCGGGAGGAGGGTGGACTTGGCACAGGGGACCCTGCCGGGCAGCACGGTGGAGTGTGGCGGGGAAGCCGGGGCGGTGGGGAGAGGCCTGCGTGGCGGGGGAGCTCAGGGGCCCCTGGGAGGTGGGCTGCTTCTGCAGAGCTGTCTCGGATTCTTGACACCAGGGTATTTTGACTCCGGTAAAGGGGGGGAGCTGTTTCACGCGCGCTCATTTCCTGCTCGTAGGACCACGGGTGAGAGCGTAAATGGCCCCCAGAGGCGACTGGGGTCCAGCCTTCCCACTGTGTCAGTGGGGAAACCGAGGCCGGCCCGTGGAGTCCTGGCTGAGCACCCCCGCGGGCGCAGGATCGGCTGGCAGCGGGCGTGGGAGGAGGCAGCGGGCGGGGCTGGGGAGCGCCCGCCCAGACGCGCCTCTGCGGGCGGGGGCTCTGGGGGCGGGCCCCCTCCGAGCGCTCCAGCACCCCGCTGCCCTCCCAGTCGGGCGCCCCGCAGGGCAGCTCCCGGCCCTCAGGGACGCAGCCGCCGGCTGAGCGAGGAGGGTGGTCCCGGCAGACCCAGGGGTTTCCAGGAGGGGGGTGGTGGGGCTGCCGCAGAAGGCTCGAGAAGCGAGCTGAGCCCTGGGGGCTACAGAAGCGACTCACCTCTGCGAGGTCTTGGCTCCTCTGGGAGAAGAGCACTTGGGCTGACCGGAGGGCCGGGGCACGGTGGGTCGTCCTCCGGCCGGTGCCTGCCTGCGGGGGGAGCTTTGGGCGGCGGGGGCCGGGGGCTGCCCGGGTATCTCCAGCCGTGCCCGGAGGTCCAGCTCCTCACGAGGCTTCTCCCCTGGCAGGTGTCTCAGGACCTGAAGCAGAGCTGAGAGATGCCGCCGGAGCGCCTGCAGGGGGGCTGCGTTCTGGAGACGCGCCGTGGGCGGTGAAGAGCGCTGGGGGAGCCCCTCGGCCGACGGCAGGGTCGCCCCGGCTCCCGCGAAGAAGGGGCTCGGGGGCCTGGGCAGGGCCGGCCGGGCCGCAGCTATGGACCGAGCGCTGGCGCGGCCCGCGTCCTCGCTGAGCCCGCCCGCCGGCCGCCGCGCGCGCCATGGACGGCTTCTCGGCGTACATCGCGGTGGAGCTGGCCATCGCCGTGCTGGCCATCCTAGGCAACGTGCTGGTGTGCTGGGCCGTGTGGCTCAACAGCAACCTGCAGAGCGTCACCAACTACTTCGTGGCCTCGCTGGCGGCGGCCGACATCGCCGTGGGGGTGCTCGCCATCCCCTTCGCCGTGACCCTGAGCACCGGCTTCTGCGCGGCCTGCCACAGCTGCCTGTTCTTCGCCTGCTTCGTCCTGGTGCTCACGCAGAGCTCCATCTTCAGCCTGCTGGCCATCGCCATTGACCGCTACATCGCCATCCGGATCCCGCTCCGGTGAGCCCCGCTCCCGGGTGCCTCGCGCTGGGGGCTGCACCCATGAGGGGCTGCGCTGGGGGTCAGGGTGAACCCCCGGGGTCAGGGTGAGCTGGGGGTCAGGGTGACCTCAGGGGTCAAGGTGAAGCCGGGGGTCAGGGTGAACCCAGGGACAGGGTGAGCCAGGGGTCAGGGTGAGGCAGGGGTCAGGGTGAACTCGGGGGTCAGGGGTCAGGATGAAGCCGGGGGTCAGGGTGAGCCAGGGGTCAGGGTGAACTCGGGGATCAGGATAAATTGGGGGTCAGGATGAAGTCGGGGGTCAGGGTGAACTCGGGGGTCAGGGGTCAGGATGAAGCCGGGGGTCAGGGTGAGCCAGGGGTCAGGGTGAACTCGGGGGTCAGGGGTCAAGGTAAACCGGGGGTCAGGGTGAGCCAGGGGTCAGGGTGAACTCAGGGGTCAGGGTGAGCTGGGGGTCAGGGTGACCTCAGGGGTCAGGGTGAAGCCGGGGGTCAGGGTGAGCCGGGGGTCAGGGTGAGCCCCTGGGGTCAGGGTGAGCCGGGGGTCAGGGTGAACCCGGGGACAGGGTGAGCTGAGGGTCAGGGTGAACTCAGGGGTCAGGGTGAACCCGGGGACAGGGTGAACTCAGGGGTCAGGGTGAGCCCCTGGGGTCAGGGTTCGGTCTGGTGTCAGTGTGTGGGGACGGGGCCGTGGGGCTGCCCAGGGCTTGGCACGGCCGGCAGTTGTGCCGTGCTGACTGATCGCCGTGGGCGTGGGCCAGGCTGGTCCTCCCCAGGGCTACCCAGGAGAGGCTGCTGTGCTGCAGCTCTTGGTGACCCTGTGTCCAGGCCTGGGGGTGGCTGCCTCTGGGCCTCCCGTCACAAAGTGTGATGCTGGGGTGGGGTGGGCCCCACCGGAAACCGCGGGCCTCAGCTAGAAGCTGCCTTCTCCCAGCCCCTCCGGGCCAGCCTGCACTTTGCAGGTTAGGAACATGACCCTGAGGGGAAGTGACTGGGCCAGATGCCTGTGAGTCACTTGGACCTCTATGCAAATTGTGCTTCCCAGCCACTGCAGGCTTCAGGCTGGTGGGGTTTTCCTGGTGAGACTTGTGAAATGACTTCAGGCAAGTGTCGTGGAAACAAAGACTCTCCCCGAGGCTGAGTTCACTTAAAGGCAGCCTCCACCTACACAGCCACCAGCCCAGCCGGGCTAGGAAGCCGCCCCTCCCCACCCCACCCCCAGAGGGGCTGGGGGGCTTCGGCCCTGCCTCCCTGCCCCTCCGTTCTGGGGCTGAGCCCCACCACCTCGAGGGCGGCAGGCCCGAGGGAGGTGGTCAACACTGACAGGTGGGGCCTGCTTACGGAGCAGCCGCACGCTGGGTTGAGGGCGCCCTGGCCTGTCTGGGGAAGAGGCTCGATGAGCAAGTGGAAACATCGAGTGTGGGACCCGAGGGCACGCTTAGAGGTCGTTTCCTCCCTCATCTGGGTGGGAAAAGGAGACTGAGAAGCGGCAGCCCCTGGGGCCGCGCAGCAAGCTGGCAGCACAGGCGGGACGCGTCTGGGAGGAGCGCGCCTGCCGCCTGGTCCTTTGGTGACTGCGGTCCTTTGCGGGGTTGCTCACACGGCCGCCCCAGGCCCCCAGCTCAGGCAGCCGTTACTGCCCCCGGGCTCTCGGGGGACAGCACACTGCTCAAACAAAGGAAGACGGGCCCTGCGCGGCGCTCCAGGGAGGCCGTGTCCCGGGAGAGCCTAGGGCCCTCGTCAGAAGGAAAGGCGACCCTGGCCCCAACCGAGGACCAGCTTGAATGGCGGGCTGGAGTCCAGGCTGGTCCAGGACACAGAGGTTGGTCTGACTGGCGTCCCTTTCCAGGCCAGGGCCAGTGTGGGCCTGATTCAAGCAAGGGACGGCAGATCTGGGGGCGATCAGGGTTAGCCACTGATCCAAGAGAGAGGCCTGTGGCTTCCTGTCTGCTCTCTGAGAGTCACACAGCCCAGCCTCTCTCCCTGGTGCAGGCGGGTGGCCCGTGCTGTGTGACTGGGGAGTCTGCTGCCCCTTTCTGGCCCCTTTTTCATCTGTCCCAGGGGCCGAGTGTTTGAGGGCCCAACGAGTGGACTGGAGTGGTGGGGCCCTGCGCAGGATGGCGGGAGGGTGGATGGGGATTCAGGCCTTTCTGAAGCTGCCGGAGGCTCAGAACCATGGGCCTGGCCACCCCTCCCCAGCCCCGCCTGCCTCCCGGGCCCCACGACCTTCAGGAGCAGGACCTAGTCCCACCCTGACCTCGGCCGTCTGAGCTCCTCGAGGCAGGGCTCTGGAGGGGCCGGCCTGGCTCCCGGGTCAGGCGGCCGCGGACTGACGGTGGAGGTGATGTTCGTCCCTCCGGGGCCGGGCGCCGCCGCCAGCAGGATGTGAGCTCACGTCTCCGCTGATCCTTGGCCGCCGCCGCCTGTGACCCTCCTGTTACGCAGGAGGATGCCAGCGGCTGCTCCGAAGGAAAAGTGTCTCCTGACCCTGGGACTCAAGGGCCCTGGGACACGAGGGCCGGGAGGCAAGGCATGGGACGGTGTCTGCTGGGGCACCCGAGAACAGGCCAGGCGTGAGGGGGATGAGACAGATGCAGGTGGGAGCCTGGAGCTCCTGGAAGCTCCGGGCCACCGCCTGGCTCGGGACAGCTGTCCTTGCCCCTCCCGCAGAACACCAGCCCGGCCCACGTGCCATCTCCTGCCCCACTCAGGAGGCCCTCTGGCTGCTCTGAAGTCCAGCCGCTGGCGACGCTCTAAGGAGCCCGTCCCCAGGCCTGCACCGTTCACCGTTACTTTCTCTTTAAAAACGAAGACTGCAGCTTCAGAAAGGTCTCTGTGTGCCTCCCGTGTGCCCGGGCCCTGCTGAGCGAAGGCAGGGCCTGCCCACGGGCGGGGACGGGTGCTATCCGTGTCCCCAGCGGACAGACTCCCAGGGGATCTCCAGGGCCGCCTCCCTCTTCACTCATTAGCCCCCGGCGACTGCTCTCTGCAGACTCTGGGGAGCAGCCTCCTCGTGGGGCAGCAGAGTCCCGGGCCCAGGTGCTGGATTGCCCCAGAGGTCAGATCCGAGCGCCTTGGCTTCTGAGTGGGCGCTGGAGAGGGCGCTTTCTGCAGGGCATGACGCCAAGCCTGTGGGGGCGCACCGGGGCGCACTGGTGTTGGGGGGCAGGTGTCACGGGGGGGCCCTCCCTGAATGGACACCCCGGGGAAGGAAGGAGCCTGCGGGTGGGCCCCGGGCAGGGAGAGGGGACAGGTGACCCACGGGGCTTGTGCAGCGGCTCAGGCCTGCCTGCGCCTGGGAGGGAGGGTGGGTTCCAGCCACGGGTGCCTTTGGACTACTGGGGAAGGCTCTGCTTTCTCCTGGCCGAAGGGCAGGCGTGCAGCGAGTCTCACCGAGAACTGGGGGGGCATGACTGGATCAGAGGGCAGTCCCCAGTGGGAGAGACAGGGCCCCCCAGAAGGCTCAGCAGCACAAAGTGTGGGGTGCCAGCTCCCTGCAACGCCTCCAGGCCCCCAGGGCCACGCAGCGCTGGCTGGCCTGGGCATACCCCCGCCTGGCAGGCAGGCAGGCAGGCAGGCTGTCTGAGGCCCCGCGGGGCAGGCTGAGACTACCTCAGTCACACACACAGCCCCAGGGCTGCCACTGGGCCAGGCTGGGGCGCGGCCGTGGCTCCCCATTTGAGCCCAAACGTTGACCCGGTCCCCTGGGAGCCTGGGTCCAGGGCTCTCAGCCTAAGAGGCTTTCTTTTGAGTAACAAGGTTAATCTGTCTGGGCGCTCCTTAAATAAAGAACTGCACGTATTAAAACATCAAAAGGAAGAGAAGCAGGCACGGTGAGGAGCTGGGCCCCCGCCGCCTTCCGGGAAGCCAGGGCCGGGGCTCCTCCAGGCATCCTCTGCCCACGGACGAGTGGCATCAGTCCGCTCCTGCCCCCAGGAGGGGCTTCCTTTACAGCACGCAGCGGCAGACTTCCTCTCCTGGGCCTCCTCATCTGCACGGAGATAGCTGGACAGCGTGGGCTTTTTAAACCGTGTCCCCAGCAGCCTTCACGCTGGGCCCCAGCTTCCCCCCACACCCCCCAGGTTCATTTACTCAGGGGATATCAGTCAGCCTCCTCTTCCTCAGCAGCTACACTCGGGGACTGCAGGTGAGAAGGTTTGCTTCTGCGTGCTTGCCTCCAGTGACAGGAGGATCACCCCTGCCCAAGGCAGCCCATGTCTCCTGTGAACCACGACCCACCTGCCTGCGGCATCCATCCACTGACCCCCTGTTCTGCCCTCATGAGAGTGCTCCAGGCCCCGCATTCTTAGTCCCATTTTACAGACAAGGAGACTGAGGCTCAGAGTGACAGAACGTGGCTAAGCAAGAACGCACCAGGGCTAGAACCCAGAGAGGGGCATGCTTTTCTTCAGAAAAATGTCAACATTAAAGCAGCCCCCTATTCAATGAGATTATATAAATTAGCTTGCGGAGTACTAGAAACAGTGCCTAGCACACAGCAAGTGCTACGTAAGAATTAAATGGGGAAAAAAAAAAATTACCTCTGACCTTACATTGGAAGCTCCAGAACCGAAATAGGGCAGTGTAGGCTTTCTGTGGCTTGGGCGAACTGGGAAAGCCCGTGACCCTCTTCCTGCTGGAGGCACCCAAGCCCATGCAGACTGGGGCCGAAGAGCTCGGGAGAGTGGGGTCCTGCTCGGGCTCAGAACTGACAAACTCACCTTGGCCTGAGTAGCCTCCAGGCTCCTGGCATGCCCACGGCAAGGCCACGCCTCTCCTGGGGTTTCAGGAGAGGGAATGAGGGCTTAGATGGGAGGTCAGAGGCTCCCAGGTTTTCTTTTCTCCTTAATGGGAATCAGCTGACAAAATTTAACCCGTGGGCAATTTTACCCAGAACAGCCGGCTCCCGGCCCCCAAGATCCTGCAGCGCCGGGCAGGCATGTGTGGCGGTGGGGGCGCAGGGGTGGCTGAGGGGCGTCTGGAGCCTCCTGCACACTCGGTGACGTGCAGCAGCACGCTGGCCTCGCACCTGTGTGGCCTGCAGGCCCCCGGGTCTGCTCCACCTTGATCGAGTGTCTGCAGATAACCTCCAATCCTGGAATTTAGGGAAGCGAACGTCTCGTTGACACCCGTTACAGCCTGTCTCAGTGATGGTGATGCAGGGTCCACGGGGCCCCCAGCCTTGGGAGCCCAGCTTGGGTGGGATTCGTTGCACTTGATACCCCTCTGGGAAGACAGCTGACCTGAACTTTAAAGGGATGGGTCGGGTTTACTGGTAGAGGTGTTGGGGAACCAAAACCCTGAAGCGCAGCTCATCCCTCGGAACACTGAGGCTGCCCTTCTCAGTCTGGGAGATGAGTTTTTTTGACTGCCTGTTCTTCAAAATCTCTGCCGTCTTTTTTTCAGACTGATTCATTTGGCTGCTCCGGGTCTCTGTGGCACGTGGGATCTAGTCCCCTGACCGGGGATAGAACCCAGGTCCCCTGTTTTGGGAGCTTGGTGTCTTACCCCCAGGGCAACTAGGGGAGTCCCTGCCATCTCTTTTCGTTGGCATCAGCTTCTGGGCCCGCGGTCCAGCCTCTCCCCGAGAGTGGAGCCCTCCAGAGTATGGAGCGATTTGGGCCAGATTACTTCTCTCTGGACCTTAGGATCTCGAGCAGCTGCGTCCTCTTGAATGTGAAAGTGAAGTCTCAGTCGTGTCTGACTCTTAGCGACCCCATGGACTGTAGCCTGTCAGGCTCCTCCGTCCATGGGATTTTCCAGGCAAGAGTGCTGGAGTGGATTGCCATTGCCTTCTCCAGGGATCTTCCCAACCTGGGAATCGAACCCCGGTCTCCCGCATTGCAGGCAGACGCTTTACCGTCTGTGAAGGCTGCTGTAAAAGCGTTAAAGACATCCTGGCCTCTCTCCAGAGGGCTGTGGGCAGACTTGGAAGGGAGGTGACCATCTCATCTGGCCTGGGACCTCCACCCTTCCCCTCCCCACCTGTGCTGCCTCTCTCGGGGGGGGCTTCTGGGGGCCCCAGGTCAAGTAGGAAAGGAGCAGCACGGGGCATGGGAGGTGTGACCTGCCGACTGGCTGGATCTGGCTGGTGCTGTCCCCAGCCAGCGGCCACGCTCTGGGGCATTCCCACGCTACAGGGAAATGCATTCTTGCGGCGCCTAAGATCGGCATGGAGGTCATAACGCCTCCCCTCCCCCTTCCCAAGTCACATTAGTCTCTTCAAACCAAAACAAGTCAAGGACTGCAGCCATCAGAGGACACACTGAGGCCGGGCGGCAGGAAGCGCCCGGCCCAAGACCTCGGAGCCCGTGGACGGGCCGGGCGGCGGGTGCCCAGGCTCCTCTCTGACGCGGGTCCCCTCTCCGCAGGTACAACGGCTTGGTGACTGGCTCGCGGGCCAAGGGCATCATCGCCGTCTGCTGGGTGCTGTCCTTCGTCATCGGCCTGACCCCCATGCTGGGCTGGAACAACTGCAGCCAGCAGGAGGGCCGGAACAGCTCGCGGGCCTGCGGGCAGGGCCGGGTGGCCTGCCTCTTCGAGGACGTGGTGCCCATGGGCTACATGGTGTACTACAACTTCTTTGCTTGCGTGCAGCTGCCGCTGCTGCTCATGCTCGGCGTCTACCTGCGCATCTTCCTGGCGGCGCGGCGGCAGCTGAAGCAGACGGAGGGCCAGCCGGCGCCGCCGGGGGAGCGCGCGCGCTCCACGCTGCAGAAAGAGGTGCACGCCGCCAAGTCGCTGGCCATCATCGTGGGGCTGTTCGCGCTGTGCTGGCTGCCGCTGCACGTCGTCAACTGCTTCACCTTCTTCTGCCCCTCGTGCCGCCACGCCCCGCCCTGGCTCATGTACCTGACCATCGTCCTCTCGCACGGCAACTCGGTGGTGAACCCGTTCATCTACGCCTACCGCATCCGCGAGTTCCGCCACACCTTCCGCAGGATCCTGCGCAGCCACGTGCTGCGGCGGCGGCGGCGGCGCGAGCCCTTCAAGGCGGGGGGCCCCGGCGCCCGCGCCCTGGCGGCCCCCGACACGGAGCGCGTGGGCCTCCGCCTCAACGGCCACCCGCCCGGGGGCGCCTGGGCCAACGGCAGCGCCGCCCGGCCCGACGGCCCCGCCCTGGCGCTGCCCAGAGCCCTCCCGGACGCGCAGCTCCAGGGCCGGCGCCCAGAGTCCCCGGGCCCCGGGGGCCCCCGGGCCGGGGCAGGAGTGTCCTGAGGACCCGCCGAGTCCACCCCCTCTGAAGGGAAGGGACTCTTTCTCCTCCCGCCTGGGGGGACCGGTCGTGCTGGGAAGCAGAGTGCATGTGCGGAGACCCCCCCTTTCTCGCGGCCGGTTCCCACTTTGGGCCGAGGAGGGCGCCCCCACCGGCTGGAGCGGCGTGAGGCCCAGCAGGAAGGGTCTGGAGCCCACGGAGGCGGCCCTGCACCAGGCCAGGGCCGGTCCCCAGCCGCTGAAGCACCGCCCAGTGCCGCCGTGTCTCCGCAGAGCAGGCTGGCCGGCCTGAGGCTGGGAAGGGCCCCACAGGCCGCCCCCCCCCCAACACACTCACCCCACCCCCAGCTTCCAAGGGTTCAGAGCTGCTATGCGTGGTGGCGGTGTTGGACTGGTTTTGTTTTTCCAGGAGAAAACGAAAGCCCGAGGAAACCCTTTTCATCTTACCTTCCCTCCCTGGCTGCTGGCTCCACTTCAGTCCTGCTGCTAACCCGGCTGCAGGCGTCCCCCACGGCCCTGAGCGGCCGTGCATCCCCTTTGAGGACAAGGGTTGTAGCCCAGGGGGCCAGGGCGTGGGTGCAGGGCATCGGTCAGGGCCGGCCAGCGGGGGTGAGTCTAGGTGGCTCAGAGCTGCCCGGGCAGAGGCCCTCTCTAACTGCCTTGCCTTCTGAAGGGAATATTATTTTGTTGTTTTTTTCTGAGATAAAATAAAAATGAGCCACATTGTGTTTTAAGCTTGTCCCGTGAGAACAGTGTCTGAGTTCCTTTCCCAGCCCACAGTCAGGCCTACCACGCACCTAGGGGTCTCTGTTGCAGGTGTGAGGTAGACAGCCTGCCTGGGGCCGCGGTGGGTGGGTGGGTGGGCTCCGGGGCACCCCTCTTCCTCCGGAGCGGGCTGTCTGCTTGCAGCAAAATCTACAGGTCCATGTGCAGCCCCAAAGGAAGGAGGCGCCCTCCCGGGCCCCCTCAGCGTGGGGAGCAGGCTTCCGCCTCCCCAGTGCCTCTGCAGCCCTCTTCGTCCCCCTCCCCAAGGCCACAGAGGAATCTGGAATCGATGGGGGGTGCGGGTAGAGGCCACACTCCCTCCCCCTGCTCCCACCAGGGGGGTTTCTTGCTCCGACGCTGTGTCTGGGCCCTGCCCCCTCCACCAAGGAGCAGGTGCCCCCCCTTCTGTTCTGGAGAAGCCTGAAGCAGGGTTGCCCCAGAGAGAGCCAGGCCTGGTCTCGAGTCGCAGAGGCACACTCGGGGCAGAGATGAAACAGCAGAAGCCGCAGGCGGTGCTCACGCAGCCCCGGGAGCCCCCTGTGCAGGAGGCTGAGCAGCAGAGGGAGGCTCAGCACCCATCCCCGTCCCCAGCTTGCAAACGGCAGAAGGGAGCTAAAACCCAGGTTTATCTGACCGAAAGTCCAAGACCTCGATGAACTGTCTCAGCCAAACTAAAACTGTGCAGGGATGCCGTGCTCCCCCCACGCTGCGAGGACATGAGAGACAGCCGCCCGCTCCTCGTGTTTCACCCTGCTCCCCGGGTCTCGCGGCGTTGCCCTGCACACCCTCCTACTCCTACCAAACAGATGTGTGTGTGAGGACCCCAAGCCAAGCTGGGCTTGCGTCGGCACTACCTTACGGCCCCACCCATCAGAGGTCCTCCGGGCTGGCTACACAGAGGAGACGCAGGACGACCCCTGAGCCCCTGCCTCAGAGATGCAGGTGGACGCGGGCAGCGGGGCTTCCCAGGGGCTCTCACAGACAGCCAGGACCGGAGCCGCAGAGACCAACGCACAGCCCACCCTACCCACGCGGGCCCCTCCACCCCGCACGCGCTGGCATGTGCTGGCTGCGGGCAGAGGGCGGAACAGTGGCCAGCTTGGGGCCTGAAGCGGCCAAGAGCGCAAAGGCTCTGAGTCCTCCTGACCAGCTGGTGGGGAGAGGCCACCGAGAGACCCACAAAGGCCGGGAAGGAGAAAGCCTGTCTCTCCAGCCTTTGCTGAGGCCTTGGGGGAACAGAGGTTTGGGCTGGGGAGGAACAGAGCTGGGCCTCAGGAGACGTTTCTGGTACCACTGAGCCCGGGCCCTCGCAGGGGCAGTCCCGGGGCGATGGGACCACACTCCCCCGGGCCCCCAGAGGGCCCCGTGCCCTTTCACCACACGCGCCTGTGCAGGCTCGTGGGAGCCAGGCTTGTGCGTGCGTGTACACAGACACAAGCAGACGCGTGTGTCATGCCCTGGCTGTACAAGAACACGCGTGTGTCATGCCCTGGCTGTACAAGAACACGCGTGTGTACACGCGAGCGCACATCTGGGCAAAGACACCCCAAGAGTAGCACCAGCCAGGCGTGAGGCCGCCCAGCCCTGGGGCTGCAGAGGCATGCCGGCCTGCGCTGGGCGGCTGGGGGTGACGTCGGGGCTGCTCAGAGCCCTGAGGCTCCGGCCCGGGGCCCCTCGGACCTCTCCTGGCCTTTCCCGGGGGCCGAGGGTGGGCAGCAGGCTTCTCCCAGCCTGTCCCAGGCAGGCATGGGGTTCTATCAGAGACCAGCCCTCTCTGTGGAGTCACCGGGATTCCCAGGGAAGCCTGTGAGCAGAGGCCCGGCTCAGGCTGGGTCCTGGCTCATCACTCGCTCCGAGAGGCCGGCCCGCTTTCCCCTTGAAAACCCACCTCTGCGACGCTCCCTGTTTGTATTAAGGCCCCTTTCTCTTATCTAAAACAGCTGGGTTTTCAGGAGCCTGCTGTGAGGGGGTCAAGCGGGGCAGCCCCAGTTCTGCACATAACACTGGGGGGCAAGCTCCAGAGGCAGCCCCGGCAGCTCAGGGATGAGGGCAGCCTGGGAAGTGAGAGGAAATGAGAGGCCACCCCGTGATCTACTGGGCTGGGCCAGGGGACCCCAGAGCTGGAAGCGGGCCTTCTTCTCAACCATGGTGGAGAAACAGGGGCTCGAGGGGCTCGTGGAAGCCAGCAGCTTGGGCAGGAGGAGCACTCCGTCGCAGCCTGCCTCGACGCCGGTCCCCACGGGAAGGTGCTCTGGGCCGAGAACACACTCCTGGCCCGTCTCGCACGCACGCCCCCAGCGTGGCTGGTCCTGTGGGCTGTCCACACGGTGAGTGCTCACCCCGAGCCCCCTGCCGGACCCACACACTGCCTGAGCTCTGGGACAACCTGTGCCCATGGCGGAGGCTGCATTAGGGGAGCAGGAACTTGGGGAGGCCTGAGGTCTGCGGTGAGGCAGGTTGCCCCTCAGGGTCCCATCTCCTCTGGAAAGTGGAAAGTGTGGTACTGGAAGTCGGATTCCCACAGCCCCCTCCTCCCTTCACCCACCCCACCCCCGTCCTAAGGCGCCCCTCACTGCACTGAAACTCGTCATGAGCAGCAGCTGTCACGCTGGGACAGCCCCCGTTGGGCTGCAGGGCTGGGAGGGGCGGGAGAACGCTGGATGACTTAGACTCTGAGGAGAGGGCTGGACACGCAGAGCATGGAGCCTGGGTGTGCAGGCACCTTCTGAGGGGCTCTGGATACACTCCGTCTTTTGCCAGAGGGGAAAGGGCAAGTTGGCAGAGCTCCCCAACAAGGTTGCTGCCCTCCCGTGAGTCGGGCTTGGAGAGAGGCTCCGGGGTTGGGGGGACAGGTGACGGGTATGAGGATTCCGTCTCCTCTGAGGGAAGGATTTTTTTCCCCACCAGTAGGAAAGGCTGGATGCAGAACCATCCATGTGTCTCTGCCTTGCCCGGGGAAGTGTGCCTGTGTGTTACAAGCCACGCAGAGACTCGCCATCTGGACCGGCGTCTAACGGCCAGGAAGTGCGCAGAGCGGGCTGGGGTGGGAAGGAGCCCACTCCTGACTCTTCCTCTCAAGCACTTCTGGGCACCTGCTGGTGATGCTGGGCAGGGGCAGTCAGGGGTGGGCAGGCAGAGATGCTGTCAACCAGGGCAGCAGAAGGTGAGGCCGCCATCCAGACACAGGCCCCGGGAGCGTGCTGAGCACACCGGGCACCAGGCCGGCCGATGTGGGTTCATCTTTCCAAGACCCACGGTCGCGTCCAGGGATGTGCCTTCCAGGTGTTTGTCAAGAGCTGCGGAGGAGGCTGAGCAGACACACGCCTGACTTGCATCTGCCCACATGGGATTACGCCTCCCATTTGCAGGCAATTTTCAAGTTAAAATGTTGTCAGAGGCTTGTCACAGTTTTGATCTTTCTTTTCTGCTCCTTCTCAATCCACCCACACTCTCTAGTTGGGTTAGAAAGGAGAATGAGGGTGATAGAACCTGGTTTAGATTCAGAGATTTTTTTTTTTTAAAATATCAGATAAAAAGTATAAACTTTTATAAAATTATGTAGTTTTCTCTTGGGAAAATTCATGCCTAGAGCCCATCACAACTGTTGGCGGCTGCATAATCTTTAGGGGACTGGAGAGACCGGGCCAGGCCTTCTGCGGTCATCCCTCGCCTACCTCTTGGAGTTTCAGCTTGACTGTCTCTTCCACCTCATCCAGAGATGCCAAAAAACCCCCCGGTTCACTCCTGAAACCACCACCCTGCCTCACACAGCTCTGCATGGGGGTCAGTACCAGGTTCAAACGGCCTTGCCACTGGCTTCTTCGACTGCGGGCGAGTCCCTCTCTGACCTGACGTGCCTGCTTTTAGACAAAGCATAATAGATGTGGAAGTGCTTTGGAAGGTATGTTCCACAAACGCCCAGCCACGCTGAGGTAGAGAAACGTGGCCAACTTCTCCGGTGGCGCAGTGGATAGGAATCCGCCCGCCGCTGTGGGAGACACAGGTTTGATCCCCGGTCCAGGAAGAGCCCACACGCCCCCAGCTTGTGAGTCAGAACCACCGAGTCCACGTGCTGCGACCGGAAGCCTGGGTCGCAGAGCCTGTGCTCTAAACGAGAAGTCTCTGCAGCGAGAAGCCTGAGCATCGCCGTAGAGAAGAGCCCCTGCCCTCCACAGCTAGACATAAGCCTGCACGCGCCAACAAAGGCCCGGTGCAAACGGGACTCAGGAAGGCGGCAAGTGCGGGTTTAAGCGGGGCGCCTGGAAGCCTCTGGTTCCCGTGGGGGCTGGGGGCTGAGAGCAGACACTGGCTGACCCCCTCGGCAAGGAACACAAACAGTGGGTCACCGGGGGTCTGTGCCCTCTCCCGTCCCATCCAGTGAGCGTCTCAAGTCCAGGGGAGTCTCAACTTAACACAGAGGGAGCAGAGAAGGGATACTGTAAGTGTCTGGGCTGACCGAATCGGGGTTCAAAACGACCTCAGGGGGCCAGGCAGACAAAACTGGGCGAAGAGCAGTGGGCGTGAGTGCCAGTCCTGTAGCCAGTCCCAAAAGGCAAGCGTGCAAGGGCAAGCGGGAAGGCAGAGCCCAGGAAGCAGGGCCAGTGCCCGCCACGGCACTGGGCGCTGCAGCCGCTCAGGTCAGCAGTGGCGAGCTCTGTGCAGAGCGCCCCACGAAGAGACGGCGGCAGCCTCCAGCGGCCTCACGTGGCGGTTGACGGAGCCCCAGGGAGGAGGAGCTCCATGGGGTCTGGGTCCCAGCTCAAGGCAGGAGGGTCGTCTGGTCTCAACACCACAGCCCATCGTCAGCAAACTGAAGTCCCCAGTGCGGACGCACCCGCCCGGAGAAGGGAGTCTCAGCGACACCCGGCGGAACTAACAAGTGACCGCAGGAAGGTGCTCAGGACCTCGGCGGGCGGGAGGGCACTCCCAGGACACCCCTGCCTGGCCGGCCTGCCAGGGGCACGCCGCCGGATCCTCTGTTGTCTCCAGCCCCATCCTGTCTAGCATAGTTAGCGGCTCGGGGCCAGGGGAGCGAAGGCTTCTCTGAAAGGCAATTCTGTCTGGTGAGGTCAGCACGTGGACGTCTGGAGGAGAAGCCTGAGGAGCTCGCGCGTGGGGTAGGGAAGGCGTCACGCAGCAGGGTTAAGCAGACTTTGCCGGTTTATGACGTACTCCACCTGACGGGTGCCCGAGGGTGCAGAGCAGAGGGTCCTCATCCACCCCGCCTCCTCCCTGCATAGTTCTTCCCGCTGCTGGGATCCTTGTCTCCCCAGACCCAGTCTGCGATAGCCTGCCAAGGCCTCTGTCCAGACGTCTTCTGAATCTGTTCCATCCATCCTATCTCCAGGAGTCTCCCCAAAGTCATGGCGTTGGCGAGGCCTCGTCCTCTCACCCACCTGGATGAGCTCCAGACCGACCTCTGTTTCTGCTGTAGCTGCTTCGGCCCCTGCAGTCACACTGCCCCTCCCACAGCAGCTCCAGGACGGCGCTCCTGGTCACGCCAGGCCGCCCTCAGGATGCTGTGTCGGCCGAGCCCCTGCTCGTCCCCCAGCTGCCCCAAAGGAGCCAGCTGAGCCGCTCCCCCAATCCTAACCCACTCCCCGTCTCTCCTTCTCAGGGAGGCCTCTGCCAGGAAGGAACGCGGACCTTCTGAATCCCCCTGCTTTCAACACAGCCCTGCTTCACCACGACCTCCTCCAGGAGGCCCTCCTGACCCCTGCTGGGAGCCTCTTCGCCCTCCAGCGCCAGCGCCTGCTCTATGCACCGGACACCCACTCCTGCTGAAATCTCTTCTGCTAAGGTGACTTAGCTCCTGGGGAATGTGCTGGTTTCCCCCGGCGCGTGCTCTCTCTCTCTTAGACCATAACTGCTCGTCCCCACCACACATTTCCAGACAGTGCAGTGGGAACGGTTGCCCCTCCAGCCCAGGGTCGAGCACGGGGAGCGCCTGCTACAGCGTGGTGCCCGGGTGCGGTGGGGACGTGAACATGAGAGACCCAGGGCCCGAGGCCTGCGTGGGGCCCAGCGGGCTCACGTGACTTGAAAGTCGGCGGCCAGCTTCCTTCCGCCATGCAGAGTGCCCTTCCAGCTCTGGGGCTCCCCGAGTCTGTGTGACTGGGGGCTGACCCGGCCCTCAGCCTGGCTGGGGAAGGATCCACAGAGGCTGCAGACGGGCCCTCGGAGGGAGCGAGGGAGCAGGAGGGACGGGAGCTAATAGCTCTGGAGGAAGGAAGGGCACGCTGGGCTAATGGGATAATTGGATAATCCTCCGAGCAAGGGGCTGCCGGGCTGGGGCCAGCTGTTAGAAGCAGACACAAATAGCAGGCGCAAAACAAGGGCGCTGGTGCAGGAAGCAGCTTGCGAGAGATACTGGGGGAGGGCCGGGGGCGCAGGGCTGGGGGAGGGCTGGGAGGGAAACTGCAGCCCCGTTGTCGGGGGCGGCGAGGACAGGCCCTCAGGGACCGTGCTCTGACCCTGTACAGAGACTCCACGAGGGATAGCCTTAGAGACCCCGGACTTACTCCGGCCTTGAGGGTGTCCCTTCACCCGACAACCCTTGGGGACCACGAAGGCCTCCCCCCCCGCCCCTGGAGTGGCCGCTCAGACAGACGCACTCAAGCAGACGGGCCGCTTGTCTGACATGCCTGTGAAAATACTGCTGGACTCCTATACAGTAATCATTTTGCATGTAGGTCTCAGGGTTCCCTTCATTGCAGGCTGAACAGTGGATCTGTCGGGGGGTTGGGCAGAGAACGAAAGTAACTCGGAAGGGGCTCTGGTCTAGGAGACAGATGCCTGGCTTCCAGTCACATGATTCACGATGTGGCTTCCCTGGTTCTCGGCCCAACCTTAAACGTGGTGGTGCAGCTGCTCGGTCGTGTCTGACTCTTGCGACCCCATGGACTGTGGCCCACCAGGCTCCTCTGTCCGTGGGATTTCCCACTGAGGCGGGTTGCCATGCCCTCCTCCAGGGGATCTTCCTGACCCAGGGATCGAACCCAGGTCTCCTGCATTGCAGCCCGTTCTTTACTGACTGAGGGCCAATAAACAACTCTCTTCCTGCAAGGCTGCTATAAAGACAGAGTAAGACCATGAATGGGAGAGCAACTGGAAATTTATAAGTGCTCTGCCAAGTACTTCAGTCCCAACTCTGTTTGTAACTCTATATAATTTTGGAAAGGCATTTCCTTTCTCTGGGTTCCAGTTTTTCCGTCTCTACCGACATGATCGAATGAGCTGCTCTTGAAATTCCCCTCTGATTCTAATGGCTGTAACCCTCATAAAAACAGCTTGTTTACACCTCTCTATACCGTAAGTATGAAAAGGAAAACTTGAGACCAACATTATCCACAAATTTAGACACAAAATACTCAGTATTAGCAATGTATAAAAATAAATCACGACCCATTGGAGTTTATCCCAGGAATGCAAGGGTGGCTTAACATTAGATAATCAGTCAATATTATTCACATTAGTAAGTTAAAGCAACATATCTCAATAGACAGAGCAAATTATTATGATGTTAAAAATTCAACATCTTTTCATAGTCAAAACTCTTTGTAAACTAGAAATATAAAAGCATTTCTTAGCCCAATAAACAGTATTTTTTGAAAACCTACGGCAGACATCATACTCAGTGGTGAAATATTAGAAGCCTTCTCTTTCTAGTAAAGACTAGTCAATATTGTAATGAAGGTCTGAGCGGTCACAATAAGCATGACACTGATGGAAGACCGGGAAAGGGAATAACCTGATGGTATTTACATTAACTCTCTATATTGAAAAACTCAAAAAATTTCTTCGGAGATGACTGTACTAATGAGAGTGCCTCAAGACTGCTGGCTAATGGCCAATATTATAAAAATCAACAGCCTTCCTTTATACCATCAAAAACTACTAGAAGAGGACTTCCCTGGTGGCGCGGTGGGTAAGAATCTGCCCGCCAACGCAGGGAAACGGGTTCGGTCCCTGGCCCAGGAAGATTCCACGTGCCAAGGAGCAACTAAGCCAGCAGCCACAGCTGAGGAGCGTCTGTGCTCAACTACTGAAACCCCCGGGCCCCAGAGCCGGCAAGCCGCAGCCAGAGCTGCCCGTGAGCCTGCGCGCCTCGAGAGAAGCCGCTGCGGTGAGAGGCCCGCGCACGGCAGCTGGAGGGCAGCTTCCACTTGCCGCAACCAGAGAAGGCCCTCGCGCGGCGACGGAGACCAGGTGCAGCCGAAACGATGAGAAAAGAAAGAAGTTCAAGCAACGATGAAGTTAAAAGCCGTTCTAAGAAGCGATTTACAAAAACATCATTTACAACAGCAACAAAAACTAGAGGGTACCTAAGAATAAAGCCAACAAATATGCGCAGAAAGAGAAGGCTCTATCGAGGCAGAGACGCGCCGAGCTCGTGAGTGGGAAGAGTCGATATTTTAAAACTGGCAATCATTCCCAGATTAATTTGAAATGAAATACAGACCTCTAAAAAAGCCCAAGAGAGTTTTCATGAAATTTGACAATCTGGATTGAAAACAAAATCATGTGTGGGGGGGGTAAGGATCAAAAAGGGCCAAAACAACTTTCCCCCTTTGGAAGCAGGTGAAAATGTTCCTTAACAGACATACAAAGAGAAAAGCTCAAGGCAGACGTTACAATAGGCAGACAGGCAGACAGACAAAGTGGGTGGGATCTCAAGGTCGGAGACAAATGCGTCTTGCGTGGGCATCGTCACGCAGCCGCGGTGACATTACAAATCACAGAAGGACGGAGTGCTCGTTAAATGGCTCTGGGACAACAGAGCTTCTTAATGGAAAAGTAAGACCGAAAACAGAATACACGTGGCTAAAAAACCCTTTAGCTCTTTCAACAAACTAGAAGCAAACAAAAAGACAAAGATAACTTTATGATCTCTGGGGAAAGACGGATTTCTTAAAACACAAAAGCTGCGAGAGAAAATACTGCTAAATCCCCTTATTTAAATTTTTTAACTTTTTTTCCCACAAGAAACATTCAAAATGTACAAAGGAAAGAAAGCCACAGGCTTGGAGAAAGGAGGCACAGTCGTGTAGCCAACACTCAGTGAAGCCTGAGTGTCCACAGCACGCAACTCCTGTGAAAACCACCTGCGAGCCAAGTGGGTGGAGTGAAAACCAGACAGTTCAGATGAGGAGTCCAGCGGACCAACAAGCGTGTGAAAATAAGTTCCACCCCTTTGTACATTATTGGTGGGAATGTAACCTGGGCCAACCTCGATGGAAAACAAGATGGAGGCTCCTCAAAAAAAATAAAAACAGATTCAGCCTGTGGACCCGCACCCCATTCCTGGGTACACAGCCAGAGGAGATGAAGACAGGACTTCCACGAGACATCTGCACTCCCACGCCGATCGCAGCGCTGCTCACAACTGCCAAGGCATGGAGACAACCCAAACGCCCGTCAGGGGATAGATGGACACAGTTAGACGCAGCGCACGCACGGTGGAACTGAGAACAGCCTGCTGCCTGAGCACGGGCGGACCTCGAGGTAAGTCACACAGGGAAAGACAAACACTATATATGCTCCCACATGGAGCCCAAAGAAGTCAGCCTATAGAAGGCAGAGCAAAACGCCGGTCCCGGGAGACGGGGTGCGTGTGTGTGTGCCAACGCTGCTGGTGCTTAAGGGAACAAGCTTGTCTTCAGTGCATAAGTCACTGAGTTCTAACGCACAGCCTGAAGAACACAGATGATGATTCGCCTTCAGGAATATGACTATGCAGTGTGATAAATATCGTTGCCTTGGCAATCGCTGCTGCTGCTGCTGCTGCTGAGTCGCTTCAGTCGTGTCCGACTCTGTGCGACCCCATAAACAGCAGCCCTCCAGGCTCCCCGTCCCTGGGATTCTCCAGGCAAGAACACAGGAGTGGGTTGCCATGTCCTTCTCCAGTGCATAAAAGTGAAAAGTGAAAGTGAAGTTGCTCAGTTGTGTCCGACTCTTAGCGACCCCGTGGACTGCAGCCCACCAGGCTCCTCCCTCCATGGGATTTTCCAGGCAAGAGCACTGGAGTGGGTGCCACTGCCTTAATACAAACCATAAATACATACACTACACGTCAAAGTGAGCCGGACTCCCCTGCTTCCGCCCCAAGATTTCCTACCAGCATGTCCCCGGCGAGGGCAGCAGCCTGGGGTCCCCCCTCGGACAGGGCCACTGCTGAGGAGTGCGTTGAAGTTAAGATTGCGCTACCCTCTTTTCTCACATTCAACATGTAGAAATAGTTCCAATTCTCCTCCTTCACAGCACTGTCAAGAATGAAATGTGAATTAACCGATGAGGAATTAAAGATTAAACATACAACAAGGAGGGGAAGACCTGGGGCACCTCCAGAGCCAGGCTGGTCTGCCGGCTTCAGACTTTGGTCTGGTGGCCCTCCTCTCACCCAGACCAGAGACACAGGGACAAAACATGGCATCCCTGCCTTCGCGACTGACCTCTTATCGACACAGGGCTTTTTTTTTTTCTCTGCCAAACAGACCAAAAGGAAGGAAGGCCAGCAAGACATTTGTTCTTTTTTTAGCTTCTCAATGGCTGACGTTTCAGGAAACCAAAATTCTGAATGGAACCAGAGGGGCTTTCAGTTTGCGGGGATTCTGCTACCAGGGTGCACGTCTAGAGGCTCATGGGAGGCCTTTGTCCAAAGTCTCTCCCACGCATCTGTGGCCATGCCCGGAAATCCATCATGAGATCTTCACTTCTTCGGCACAAGCCAAACATGGGCTTCCGTCTTCTGTACAATCACCCAAACCATACACAGAAGATATCAGTCACCTCAGTGTGGATGTTAATTCGGTCCTTTCCCGACTCCAGGCTTGGATGCAGAGGGGAAGGCCGGGACGCTGCAGCGGCAAGCCCTGGAGGAGGCGAGATGGGAGGCGTGCACAAGGGGAAGGGTGTGGAAAGTGGTGGAGCTGGGGAAGCCTTCTCACCTGGGCAGCCAGGCGTGGCCTCCCAAGCACCCAGCGAAACCAGTGCAGAAAAGCCAGACAGAAAGACAGGCCGCACTCTGTGACTCCGTTTATACCGAGCAGACACAGACTAGACCACAGGGACAGAAAGCAGGCCCGTGGCTGCCTGGGCAGAGGCCACGGGAGGCGGGAGGCAGGAGAGACAGAGGGGAATGAGGGGTCTGGGGGCTGATCAGCATCTCGGCTGTGATGATGGATTCGTAAGTATGTGTGTATATATGTGTGGGGGCCATATGTATATGGGTCAAATTGATCAAGTCACACACTTTTAAATATGTGCAGTTTATTTATTATATGTCAATTATAACTCAGTAACACTTTTTGGAAAAGAGTAAACAAACACGTTCAACTCTTTGCGACCCCGTGGACTATAGCCCACCAGGCTCCCCCATCCATGGGCGTCTCCAGGCAAGAGCACTGGAGTGGGTTGCCACGCTCTCCTCCAGGGGATCTTCCCGACCCAGGAATCAAACTCCCATCTCTTATGTCCCCTGCACTGGTAGGCGGGTTCTTTACCAGTAGCGCCACCTGGGAAACCCAAACAAACCAGGTACAAGAGTATAGTGTAGCCAAATCATTCCTCTCACGCGCCCTGGTGAGTCCTGGCAGAGACAAGCGTTTTCCAAGAGGACACTTCCCGTCTCTGAGAACTGGGTGTTCTCTCTGTCAGGGATGGGGATGAACCGGACGACCCCAAGGTTCTGTACAGACACCACATTCTAGGCTGAGAGGGCCAAATGCATTAAGTGGTAGGGCACCATTGTGATGGGCTTGATGCAAACAGAAGGTAGGAACTGTTAAACAACCAATGTATTTAGAGACACTGGGTTAAAACAGTGGGCTAGCCACGTGCACCTAATTTCAGTATATCTAAAACTCCACTGAAAAGTTTTTTTTGTTTGTTTTTAGGGAAAAGTCGCCAAGCTCTTGGAAAGGGAAAAAAAAAGACATCAGAAATTTTAAAATGTAATAAAAGCACTAGAAGATAAATTGAGGAAATTTCCCAGAGAGTCGGATAAAAAAGACAAGGAAACAAGGAAAGGACAGATGAGAAACTCATCCCAACAGCTGAATCACAGGAGGTTTAGAACCACAATGAAGGATATAGAATAACGCAAGAGAACACTCCAGAATCACGGAACGTGAGCTTTCAGGCTGAAAGGGCCACCACGTGGCCAGCACGCTAGGTGTGACCTGGTGACATCCTTGATGCCGAAGACAGAGAATCCTCCAGGTCACATGCAAAGAAGGCGTGGCCTCCACAGCAGCCCTGAAACCTAGAAGACAGTGGAGCCGTGCTATCGAAGTTCGGAGGCAAAGATGACTTCTTATCTGGGGTTCCACACTTGATCAAGCGGGAGCTGGACATTTCAGACATGCAAGGCTTAAAAAAATCTCCCTTTCATGCGCTCTCAGACGTTTCCAAAAATAGGAGTCATCAAAAAGAGGGAAGGAAGCAAAGAACGAGAAGGATGAGATCCAGAAACAGGTGGCCCAAGACAAGACGGAGGCAAGGGAGCCTCGGGCTGACGGCAGGGGTGGGGGCTCCTGAGACGGCAGCCACGCAGGAGAGGAGCGGGCCTCCAAGGGCACACCAAGAGGGCTGGACACCTGGCAGGGCTGAGAGGTAATTAGTGCTGCGATCTGAGAAACCTAAATGTCAGAAAAAAAACAGAATCAAACCAGAGAGACCCGCTGGGACGGAAAAGCTGTCCTAGGTCACACCGTGGCTTGGCTCTGTCGCACAGCAACCGGCCTCCCCAAAGCTGCTCCCTGGCTATAGTGGGGACAGGGGAGCATGGGCCGCGCACACGCGCGCAGGGGAGTGAGCGGCCGAGTTCTCACGTCCTGCGGTGGGGCCTCAGCAGACAACCCCTGAACTGAAAAGCCAGGAAGCGGCAGTACGCACCTGCTCTCAGTGTTTATAGACAGGCATCAGTAGAAGAATGAGCTGAGCAGGCTGAAAATGGTCCCTCTAGGGAAGGGAGAGTGGGGACGGGGTGCGTGCAGCGAGGCCAAGGAGCGCTCTCGGTCTCAATAAACCTTGTAGGGCTGTAGAAGCTGCCTTTTTAAATCACATGCCGGTTTGCTTTTGACCGAACACAATTTTTAAAATGAGTGTGGTGACGTTCACACTAATTGAGGGCCGACCGTGCAAACAGCTGTTTGTGTTCACGTAGGCACCAGGCTGCTGTTCCTACGAAGACACACGGATGAGGGTGCCCCACACGGAAAGGAGCGCGGGGCTCATCCCACGCCGGGGCTGGCTGTCCCCTCGGTGGCCCAAATCTCGGAACGTCTCCTTGAGAGACCAGGCGCGAGCGGTGCTGAAGGCTTTTTCAGCAAACGACTGTGGGATACGGAGTGAGCAGAGCCTAGATCTACAGGCAGCTACTTCTGGCCCTAATTTGGAGAAAAGCAGGGGCAGAAGTGTAGAGAGTGGGGCAGAGAAGCGTGCCGTTTCCTAGGGAGGGCTGACAGACTGGCCCAGCAGCATGGAAAGGACCAGAAGGAAGCCCCGCTTGGGAGCGGGCTCACGCCCGAGCGTCAGGCTGTGTTCCTTATACTCTTGTGTCTCAAGTTCCAGTGGAAAGCGGGCATCTGTGCGTTGATATGGTGACTCATGAGGCCTGTTGTCAGCCACCAAGTCAGCGGCAGCGCAGGCCCAGATCTCGGCAGGAACACCCAGCAGAGAGGCCACCGTCTCAGCACAGGCCAGAAGGGAGAGCTCACAGTGCAAGGCACGGTGCGGAAGGAAAGCACCCCAAGCTCGGGCCGGAGAGCCCAGCTCCCCAGGCCCCCGCTTTGCCACGTCTTACTCCGGTGCCCTTTCTCGGCTTCCTCAGTCATTCATCCGCACGACTGGGCTTTTCTCCAGAAGTACCAGACCAGATGCTTCCAGGGGCAATCCCCGCAGGCGAGAAAGTGTACGCCCTGAGGGCAGGGTCCCTGCTGGCCTTGACCTGCTGTCCCCCAGGCCTATGGTGGGGCGGGAGTGCGGGAACCTGCTGAGGAAGTTTTTCTTCTTTTTTGTTCTTGGGTTTTCCCTTCTATTGCTATTGTTTTCTGTTGGTAAGAAACTCAAAGGTCCAAGTTTATTTTAAAAAGAAATGAGCAAACGGGGGGAAAGTGCGTAGCACAGGGCCTGACGCATAGCAGATACTCAATAGCTGTTTATGGGGTGGATGAAACGGAAGATACCGACGATCAGTTTGTTAAGACTCTTCAAGCTGGAAAATGGCCCTAGTCGATGAAATTAATCCCAGATGAAGAAACAAAAGCCTCGTGAGGAGGGAACATGTGTTTGCGGTCACCTCAGCTAAGCAGGAACGGAGCAGAGTCTCAAGTCCCAGCGCCGTGGGAGCTCGACAGAGGGGCGGTCAGGAGGGAATGCGCAGGGAAGGGTGTGAGCCGCAGGCTGGAACATTTAGAGGAGCGCATCCACGCAACAAAACACGGTTCTGAACTGTCTGGCAGACTTCGGAGGTGGAGAAAGACAGAGTAAAGAGGGCACCCCGCGTCTGGTTCAAGCCCAGCCTCTGCACCTGCCCCATCGCTGAGTCTGAACAGTATGGATGCCAGTGGCATCCGCTGCAGAGAATCCTGGTGGGACTGAAAACAAGTCAGACACGGCATGCGGAGAAAGTGTTTCACAAGCTATAAAGCGTCACAGGTTGTTAACCCGTGGCTGGGATCCCCGCCCCCCCCCCCGAGTAATCTCGCACCAGCTAGTCAACATGGATTCTTCCCGACATTTGCTTCAGCCAGCTACTCGTCGCTTCCGTAATCAAATGGAAGGACTCGAAGGTGGGGCGTAGGTTCTGATGGAGAGGGCGGGAGGAAGAAGTGGGCAGTCAGAATCCAGGTCAGGGTGCTGAGGGGCTGGTCCTGCGTGGTCAAGGGCAGGTTACACCAAGGCAGGGGATAGAGGAGGCCCAGGATCTGGAAACCAGAGTCTAGACACTTTGTAACTGGGCGGGAACCTGGGAACTCGGGAACCCGGGAACCCTCCCTGTTTGGCTTCCCCTTCTGTAGAGGAGAGATAGCATCATGTCTACTAACCGGGAGATTCCTGTAATGCCACGGGGGGTGGTGGCTGTGAAGCGTCCTTAACAGCCTGGATCAGGACTTTCCTGGTGGACAAGAGCCTGCCTGCCAAGGCAGGGACCCAGGTTCGATTCCTCATCCAGGAAGATCCCGTAGCCACAGAGCAGCTAAGCCCGTGGGTCACAACTCCCGAGCCTGTGCTCCAGAGCCTGCGAGTCGCAACTGCTGCGCCCACTCAACACACCAGCGGAGCCCGCACGCCCCGGAGCCTGCGTCCAGCAGCGAGAGGCGTGAGCGCAGGGAGGAGCCGGCCCCGCAAGCCCGGGGGGTGGCCCGCCCACCACAGTCAGAGAAAGCCCGCGCACGACGCAGACCCAGCACGCCAGAGGTTGAATTTAAAATAAGTAAAAGGAAAGCCTTGGAAAACAAGAAGAATCATCGATCACCATCTCTGCAAACGGGAGGTTAGCTTTCCCTTAGAAGAGCGCAGATGACAGGACACAAGGCTCATGCGCGATAGACTTTGGCCCCCGTTATGGGATGAACCGGGCCCCTCTCGCTTGTATGAGGAGGCCCCACCCCCCGGTGTGATTGTACGTGGAGACAAGCCTTTAACAAGGCTGTTATGGTTAAAGGAGGTTACGAGTGTGGGGCCCTAATCCAACAGGACTGGTGACCTTGTAAGATAGGAAAAGACACAGGGGTGTGAGCAGAGAAGAAAGGCCTCCAGACGGGAGGACACCATCACGAGGCCGGGAGGAGGGCCTCAGGAGACACCCAGCCTGCCGACTCGGCGACCCTTGCAGCCTCCGAACTGGGAGAAAGCAGTTGCTACTGGTTAAGCTCCCAGACTGGGGCGGCCCCGAACAAACCCACCACCTGGTAGTTTTTTTCCTCCACTCCTTCCCCCAGAAGAGGCTCTCCCTCCCGTCACAGCAAAGGGCAACACAGACGGCAGCTCGGACAGGCGCTCCAGCCAGCCACTGGAGCAGGCGGCGCGGCGAGCAGTCAAGACCAGTGTGAGGAGCCTGCCCAGTCCGGCTGCGCTAGTCTGGTCCAGCTCCTGCGCTGCTGAGGGAGACCAGCTCTGTCTGCCCTTAGACACCAAGCCGGTCCCCTCTTGCCAAGGCACCAAGATTCTGAGGCTCAACAGAACGAGGAGGTGATGAAAGAGCTTCCGTTGTTGTCGCTAAGCTGTGTCGCTAAGCTGTGTCGCTAAGCTGTGTCCGACGCTTTGCAACCACACGGACTGTAGTCCAAAGCCCAGCGCCCCTCTTGGTTGTGTGCTATGAATTTCCATAGTGGTGCCTCAGAAATAAGGGACAGTGTTTAAATCTTGATCAGGCGCTCCACAAGTAACTCTGTTGAATCCCGAAAGCAAGAAGGCACGGGCACTGTGCGTTCTCCTGACACACTGGCTTCACAGGGCTTGCTCCTTGAGTCTTCCTGATCACCATCACTTGCCAACCTCCGCAGTAAATCACAGAGACGTACTGAGCATGAAGCAGAAGTGGTTCCCAAACTTACAGAGCTCGCCGCGGAGTGGGGCAGCAGGGACGAGAGCCTAAGGGCAGAAGGAAAACTCTGCAGCCCGGGGTGTTTTTTAAACCCAGTTCAGCCTGGGCCCAGACAGCTTCTCCAGCTACTGCCCACACTCCTGCTCCAGGCTGTGCTCCAGCCGAGCCGCTGCGCTCGAAGCTCGGTGGCCTCTGTGCTTTCGCTCTCCTTTCCACCTGAAACGCTGTCTGTGCTTCCGTTACATCCTGCCCATCCGGCGAGGTTGGGGGAGGCAGCCCCTGACACGGCGGCCAATGGCCTCTGCCTCTCGGTGGGCCAAGCCTCGTGGCTGCTTCCAGTGAAGAGTCAGCGGAAGTGACGGGAGAGCGTGTCTAAGGTCAGGTTAGCAAAGGGCGGCGGTGTACCTCGGAAGTCACCCTTGCCGTCACCCGGGGGGAAGCCAGCTCCACGGGCTGAAGCCGTCGTGTAGAGAAGCTTGTGTCACGAGGGATGGGCCTGCCAACGACCCGTTCGGTGAGCTTGAGACTGGGTTCCCCTCCACGTCCTGGCGAGCCTTGAGGCCAGGAGCTTGACTGCAGCCTCCCAGAACACCTTGAGCCAGGGTCATCCTGCTAGGCTGGATCCGATTCTTCACCCACAGAAACTGTGAGATATTAATTGCTTGTGCTCTAAGCCACCAAGTTTTGAGGTAATTTGTTACACGGCAACAGACAGCTACACGCCAGCCCTGGTTCAAGCTGCCCCCCCCGCCCCGGCAACTTCTCTCAGCCAGGCCAGCCCAGAGCAGCTTCTGCCTCCTCTGAACTTGCAGCACCGACTACCTTCTATCCTCTGGGTTTCTGGTCCTTTCCAAGTAACCCAGAGTCAGTAGCTGCTTGAATTTCTTGTGCGTCCCTGTCCAGAGCAAGCATTTGGCAAAGTGGAGAAAGGGGTTTTGAGAGTTTGTGCAGAAAGGGGCTCTGACGTTAATGACACAGCATTGCAGACGGGACTGTGGCTCCGGAAGAGCTCGTTCTCCGTCCTCATCACAGTGAGGCACCGGCGGCCAACACTAACAGGCCGCCCTCTTTGTAAATTCCTTCTGGCTATTTCCTCCTCATTGTGTGAGCAGTTCAGCCTTGCGTTGACAGTTGTGAGAGGCAGCAGAAAGGGCGGCTCTGGGGTCACATCAGAGGAGAGAAGCTAATTGTTTTCTCAGGGCCCCTCTCACGTCCATGCTCTTCAGGGCCCCCGTGGCAGGACGGTGCCGAAGCCCACTTCCTCCACGTAGCACCCCTTATTTAAAAACCCACACCACCTATACACAAAAAAACAAGTGCTGAGGAAGAGGGGGGGAAAGCCGCTGCAGACCCAAGTCACTAAAAGTTCAGGCTAAGAATAGACAAGGAGCTCTGAGAGCCGCTTGGCTATGTGACCTCCTACAGGGGCTTGGCAATCAGCCCGATCCAGCTTTGTTTTCTCTACGCCTTTACAAGGAAAGAGCACTGGCTTGGGAGTCAAGAGCTTTCGGCTCTAGGCCTAGCTCTGGCGTGGTCTTCTTCTGTGACTGTGGGCGAGTCCTTCCCCTCTCTGGGCCTCAGTTTCCCTTCTGGAAACAAGCAGGTTGGACTAGACCCCAGCGGTGACCGAACGCAAAGGAAATTGGAGGAGTCGCACACCCGCCTGAGACCCAGGAGGCCTGACCGCTCGTCCCAGCTTTGCCGCCGAGCAGCCCGACCTCCTTGGGCCTCTGCTTCTCCATCTATGAAATGAGTTGGTCCAGTCCTTCAACCACCCCTTCAGCAAGGACTTTCTGAGCACCGACTGCTTCCCAGGCCTGGTGCTGAGGCAGAGGGTGAGGCAGTGGAGGAGAGGGGAGAGGGGAGGAGCTGTGATCAGCCACGTGAACGAGGGTGTCACTGCCAGCAGGTAAGCACCGCGAAGGAAGAGTCATTCGTGGTTCTAGGTGCCGGGGGGACAGTCACGACCTCTGTCCGCTCCAGTGTTCTGAGATCCAACCGGCGTCTCTCTGGGCAGCACAGACACTCTGTCAGGGGCTCACATCTCATACCATAGCTTCCCGCCGCCCCCCCAGAACAGCCCAGCTCAGTTAACCCAACCACTATGACCCAGGGATTGGGCACATACTTCAGGGAATCAGCCACCAGCTCCTGCCTGCCCAGAGCTTACACTAGTGGGCGGAAGGAGCTCAGAAACTGACGCAGCCATTGAAAGGCCCACCCTGCTCTCCGACTGCTAATTAGAGGCTTTAAGTAACAATGTTTCTAAGAGTTAAGAATCAAGCGGGGATTTGGACAAGCCCTGAAGACTGGCTGAGTGGTTTGAGCTAAACAGAGATACTGTTAGGAGGGCGCGGCTGCTGCTGCTAAGTCGCTTCAGTCGTGTCCGACTCTGTGCGATCCCGTAGACGGCAGCCCACCAGGCTCCTCTGTCCGTGGGAGCAGTGTCCCATTCCCTACTACTAGATAGACGGGTATCTGAGACATACAAGAAAGACCTCCCGTGGGAGATTCCTAAACCCTCCTTTGGGCCAGGAGAGACACAAGCCCCACTTTTTGTCAAGGGGCAAGAGGCCTCTTGTGTGACCTACCCTGAACACTGTCCCTCGGACTGGGAGGACTGTTACTGATGAGCCTCCTGACCTGGGGCAGCCACCTTCCCTCTGTGAGTCTGTTCTCTCATCCGTAAAATGAAGGGGTTAGATGGTGTTCAACATCTCTTATCCAGAAAGATGGCTAAAATTGGATTCCTGTGGATACGGTTAAATTCACTTTGCTGGTGTTTTACTGAGGGTTTTGCATCTCTGCTCATCAGAGATCTTGGCCTGTAGTTTCCCTTTTTTACATTGTCTTTCTCTGATTTTGGCAACGGAGGTCTTGTAGAATGAGTTTGGCAGTATTCTAGCCTGTCCAATTTTTTGGAACAGTTTGAGAAGAATGGATATTAACTCTTCTTTTTATGTTTGGTAGGATTCCCCTGGTAAAGCTATACAGCCCTGCACTTTTGTTTGCTAGGATTTTTTTTTCTTTTTTAATGACAAAGTAAATTTCACGACTAGTGAGAGAAAAAAGAACAAACTGGAGGTGTCACACCCCCGACTTCAGATTATACTACAAAGCTACAGTCGTCAAAACAGACCAGCACAAAATGGACACGCAGATGGACAGAACGGGAAAGCGAGCCCAGCAATAAACCCACACAACTGAGGTCAATCAATCCACAGCAGAGGAGGCGAGAGCATATAAGAAGGAAAACACAGTCTCTTCAGTAAGTGTTGCTTGGAAAACGGGACAGCTGCGTGTAACAGGATGAGGCTAGAACATTTCCTTAGATCATTTGCAAATGTAAACTCAAAATGGATTAAAGACCCAAATGTAAGACCTGAAACCATAAAACTAAAGAGCGCAGGCAGCGCACTCTGACGTGAGTCGTAGCAACATTTCTTTGGACCTGCCCCCTAAGGCGAAAGAAATAAAATTGAAAATAAGTAAGTGACACCTAGTTAAACTTAGGAACTTTTACACCAAGGAAAGCGGTGACGAACGATGAGACGACTTACCAAGTGGGAGAGAATGCTTGCAAGTTGTAATTATGACCAGTTGGGGTTAATGGCCAAAACAGGTAAACACTTCATACAATAGTAAAAAACCAAACACACACCAGGGCCTTCCCTGCTGGTCCAGTTGCTTAGACTCCGTGCCCCCAGTACAGGGGACTCAGGTTTGACCGCTTGTCAGGGAACCAGATCCCACATGCACAGTTAAGACCCGAGGCAACCAAATACATAAGTATTGCTTTTAAAAAGCAAACCACACTATTAAGAAATGGGCAGAAGACCTGAACAGACACGGTCCCAAAGAGGCCACACAGATGGGCCAGCACGGAAAGACGCTCGGCACCACTGACCCCCAGAGAGACGCAGATCGAAGCCGTAACGAGGCAGGATGGCCCTCATCAAAGAAAACGCAAACAGCCAGCGGTGGTGAGGACGCAGAGAAAAGGGAGCCCTGAGACACCGCTGCTTGTCAGGCAGCTTGGTGCAGCCATTGTGGAAACCAGCATGGAGATTCTTCAAAACACCAAAGGCAGAATCCAGCAATGCCACTCCTGGCTGCGTCCACGAACAGGATGAAAATGCCAGTTCCAAAATACACGTACACCCCAACAGTTATAGCAGCGTTATTGACAACAGAAAAGATTCGGGAGCAACGCAAGTGTGTACCAACAGACAAACGGATAACGAGGGCGAGGGGTGTGTGTGTGTGTGTGTGTGTGTGTGTGTGTGTGTGTGAAACAGGACGTTACTCGGCCATAAAAAGAACGGAATCCTGCCATCTGCAACAGTGTGTGTGGACCGAGAGAGTATTACGCTTAGTGAAATGGCTCAGACAGATAAAGGCAACTAGGCTACGTTATCACTTACAGGTCGAGCCTAAAAAATTAAGAAATGTATAGAACAGAACAGAAGCAGACTCGCAGGTGCGGAGAGCACACCGCGGCTACCACCGGGAGGAGGGAGGGGAGAGGGGAGATAGCGCCAGGGGACTGAGACGCAGACTCACCATGTGAGAAACAGCCCAGGGACAGAGAAACACGTTTGCTGTTCTGTAACAACTTTAAAGGAGTGTGATGCGTAAGAATACTGAATCGCTATGTCCATACCTGGAGCTAAAGTTACAAATCAACCACACTTCAATTTAAAAAAATCAAATACTGCAGCCCACGGTACTAGGGCAGTTACGGAGTTTCTGTTTGAGGCTGAAAGAGTTTCAGAAATAGACAGTGGGGACGGCTGCCCGGCACTGTGAATGTAGTTGATGCCGCTTTAAATGGTTAAAATGGCAACTTTTATGTCATATATATTTACCACAATTATTAAAAATTAAGAACGTCCTACTGCAAAACTCACTGCATCGTACACTTTAAATGGATAAATCTATGATAAGTGAATTGTATTTCCATGAAACTGCTTAAAAAAACCAAACCTTTAAAAAGGAGCATACTCCAAGAATGTGAGTTCTAATGGCTTCCCTGGTGGCCCAGCGGTTAAGGAATCTGCCTCGCAACGCAAGGGACAACCCGTGGTCGGGGCAGACCCCCCGCACCACGGAGCAACTACACCCACGGGCCCCTGCCGCTGATGCGTGCCCCTGGAGCCGAGCGGCCCGCACAGCACGACGACGGGCAGGCCCGCCTGCCACAGCCAGACGCGGCTACAGAGGGCCCGCTGGGAGCGACGAGGACTCGCCGCAGCCAAAAAAGAAAGTATTCAATCCAACTGACTGGGGCAACTGTTTCTCCCCCAGGGGCAGCCATTTGGTGTTTCTCCTAGAAACAGTCCAGACGCAAGCAAGTATATTTTAAAATCATATCTTTTTCTTTTTAATGCAAATTAAAAGAAAGTGACACTCTGTTCTGGACTCCGCTTTATTTCACTTTCGGATGTATCTCAGGTTGTTGCGTATCAGCCCACGCAGAGCTACACCATTCTCTTCCACTTCTGCATAGAACTCCGCTGCAGAGGATCATCACAATTTGCTTCACGAGTTCCCTCAGTGTTCACAGTTTGACGGCTTCTAGCCTTTTCCTACAGCAAACGGTTGCAGGAAGCATCCTTGCACTTACGGCTTTAGACACAGGCGTGAGTATGTCATCAACAGGATAAATTCCTAGCTCTGGAATTGCAGGTTCAAAAGGTTAATGCATGTTAAACATTAACACTGCTAAATCGATTTTTCTATAGAGTCTACCAATGTATCCTGCTACCAAGGATACATTCATTCATTTTTTTTCATTCAACCAGTATTTGAGTGGCTACTGTGTGCCAGGCATTTTTCTAGGTTCTGGAAACATAGCAATGCATAACAACAAGGACAAAACAAAGCCCCTTCCCTAAGAGAGCTTGCAGAGGCTGAGGGAAAAGCGAAAAGCAACAGAGATCATGTTTCTGGCGGTAGGAAATGCTGTGGCTAAAATAAGGCAGAGAAAGGAGTGCTGCTGGTCAGGATTCAGCTCAGTTCAGTCGCTCAGTCGTGTCCGACTCTCTGTGACCCCATGGACTGCAGCCCACCAGGCCTCCGTGTCCATCACCAACTCATGGAGTTTACTCAGACACATGTCCATTGAGTTGGTGATGCCATCCAACCATCTCATCCTCTGTCGCCCCCTTCTGCCTTCAATCTTTCCCAGCATCAGGGTCTTTTCCTATGAGTCAGCTATTCACATCAGAAGGCCAAAGCATAGGAGTTTCAGCTTCAGCATCTGTCCTTCCAATGAATATTCAGGACCAATTGCCTTTAGGACTAACTGTTTGGATCTTCTTGTAGCCCAAGGGACTCTCAAAAATTTTCTCCAACACTGCAGTTCAAAAGCATCGATTCTTCGGCCAAGGTGTGTGGGTGTGGGTTAGTCGCTTAGTTGTGCCCGACTCTCTGCGACCCCACGAACTGTAGCCAGTCAGGCTCCTCTATCCATGGGATTCTCCAGGCAAGAATACTGGAGCGGACAGTCAGTCCCTTCTCCAGAGGATCTTCCTGACCCAGGGATCGAACCCCGGTCTCCTGCGCTGCAGGCAGATTCTTTACCACCTGAGCTACAGGGAAGATCTCGGCCAGGGTAGGGGTTGGCAATTGAAATAAGATGGTGAGGGTAGGAGAATTGCAAGCCTCAGTTTCCTATCCGTAACGGGGACACTAGCAGTACTTTTGAAATTAAGTCTGGTAGATAACAGTGATCATTTCACAAACAGAGATAATGTTGCTATAAGCAACCTTTCAGGTGAGAAAACCTTCGCCTAAGGAGGAGCAATTTGCCTAAGGTCCCAGGGAAAATGGATGGCTCAGTCAGAACCAGGACCCAGTCTCCTGACCTTCCGTGCAGCGAACTTCTAAATATATCCAAGGGGCGACAGCGCTAAGAAGCAATCCAGCTGGGGCTGCTGCCGGCACCGCAGTTCAGACGGAAGCGTTCTCTGAGAACGTGATTTTCTGCATCAGCGTGAGGGGAGGGAAGATGTGAGAGCACGCGAGGTCCTTCTTCAAGGAGAAGCAGGACAGCTTCACTGGGGCTCGAGGCTGAGCCTGCTGGGGTTTACTCACAAGACGTCCAGATCCAGGGCGGTGCTCGCGGCCAAAGGCAACAAGCTTCCTGGCTGTTGCTAGCCCATCTGCTCTGATGAGACTCCTCCAAACCCTCATCTCCCATTGGTTTCATTCCAAGGAATCTCCTAGAGGAAAGATAAGCAGCAGTTAAATCGCAGCTGTAGAAATAATAAGATCCGGACGGGCAGCTGTATCTGTTTGGCCGGGTGAGCGTTTCCAAGCGGGCCAAGAGCTGCGGTGGTCTCCCAGCTCACCCTGCGCGCCGTGCTCACCCGGGGGCCCCCGGCTCCACCCGCAGCGGGCACTCGCTGCTTCCTCGGGCCTCCTGCCTACACAGTGCCGACCCCTGCCTGGGTTCCAACCTCCTTCAGCCCTGTCCTTTCTTCATGAAGGGTCTCATTCCCACCACTCAGCTTAACCTCTCCTTTAAAAGAAGATGCTTGCTAGCTAACACAAGCAGTATGGTGCAGGACCTAGAGAAGTCAGCATTCTGGGCTTGACCCCTGTTGAGAAGTGCTTGTTTGAACCTGGACAAGTCATTACCTTTTCTGGGCCTCCATTTCCAAAAACTAATTTCACTTACTTATGCATTGGCTGTGCTGGGTCTCTGCTGCTGTGTGGCCTTTTCTCTAGTTGCAGAGAGCGGGGGCTACTCTCGTGATGTGGAGAACAGGCTCAGCAGCCGAAGGCCTGGGCTCTGTAAACGGGCTCAGCAGCCGCGGGTCTGGGCTCTGTGAACGGGCTCAGCAGCCGCGGGCCTGGGCTCCGTGAACGGGTCAGCAGCCGCGGGTCTGGCTCTGTGAACAGGCTCAGCAGCTGTGGCCCACGGGCTTACCTGCTCCGCAGTATGTGGGATCTTTCCAGATCACGGATCAAACCCACATCTCCTGCGTTGGCAGGCGGATTCCTTACCACTGAGCCACCAGGGAAGCCTCTGGGCCTCATTTTACCTATCTAAAAATGCTGTATATTGTATGGCATTTCAAGTACCATCAAGTTAATTACTCGGCAAAGGGCAGGGAGGGACCCCAATGATCCACTTAAAGAGAAAAGAATACACAGACAAGCAATGAGGCCAAAGGCAGAATTCTTCAGCTTGGAGGCACCAGAATCACTAAAATGCTGTCAAGAGGTGCGTATGGCAACCAACATCAGGGTGTGAATGGCATCCAGTACCAAGTCTGGGGTTAGCCATAACGGGAGTTCATACCTAGACAAGAGGCCTCAGTTTCAAATTTTATTCGTATGCTGGGTAAACCTCAATGCGAGGGAATATCCAGGCCAGAGCGGGACCTGCCCTGCCTGCTCCTGACAAAGGAACCATGAGAGGGAAAGTGAGCACTGGCCCAGATCAGCAACAGTTACTTAAACATCATGGTGATCAAGAAACTACTTTCCTCTGCAAGGCTAAGAACAGGAAGCTTGAGAAACATTCAGCCCATTGAAGAGACACTGCATTCAAATTTGGGAAAGTGATCTAGAAAGATTTCAAAAGACGTCAGGACTTTGAAGCAAATGTGCAGATATTTCCATTTCTGTTTGAACTATGGCCAGTCACAAACAGGTGAGGGTTCTGTTGGGGTAATTTGAGAAAACCTTTGTGACTATCACTAGCGTATGCTGTCTTCCGAGGTCACATCCATAATCGTAAGTTTACCCACAGAGAGAGGCAGAGAATAGCGTGGACAACGGAGACGCGAGATTCTGAATTCCAAAGTAACCTGACAGTTACTGCATCACTGTTCCAGCCTAGAAAAACAATCCGGGCCCCAAACTTCTCTTCTGTATGCCCTACCTCTGGGTTGACAACAAACTCACAGGCTGGAGTCTGCAGCGCGGCAGACACTCAGGGCTGCGGACGCCGAGTCCAGCAGGCTGCTCAGATCTTACCCCTGCTGGGATACCAGCAGACTCAAACTCCAGGGTCAGCGGTGCCTCCTAGCAGAGAAACACAGGAGGCGGCGGCACCGCTTTCATGAAGCCTTCAGTGACTTTCCACTGAGCTGTGGGAAAATTCTGACAGTCGACTGTGGCTGAATCATAACCCAGAGGTCCTGACAGCTCAAATCTTTGAGGATTCCTTTCATTCCTTTCCCAAAGGGGAACCTGGCAAACTCCGATTGGTTAATTCCGTTTGCCTTCTTCTCCTTAAGATGTAGGTGCAAAGTGGTGCATGCTCTTGGTGGCAAAAGGGTATCAGTGTAACGGCATCTGTGATTGCAACAACTTACGTTTATCCAGCACTTCCTGCTGTCAGGCAGTGTTTACAGACTGTTTTCACTGAGTCTTCACAACTGCCCAGTGCGGGTGTTACTAGCAATATTCCTAGTTTACAAGTGAGAAAACTGAGGCCCAGGGAGGCTGGTACCTCGCCTCTGGTCCCACAGCGTGGGTGTGAGGCGGGGAGATTCAACGTGAGCACTGTCTAGAGCCTGTGCTTACCACCGTGCCAGACTGTGTCCAGCGCCAGTACAGACACTCCGAGCTCAAAGGCACTTTAGAGATCAGAGACCAGCCCGCAGCTTTTGCAGCTGAGAAAACAGCCCTAACGAGCTGATGGGAAGTGCCCAGCGACAGAGTGGGGCGCTGAGGCAGGGCTCTCCACTCCAGGGTCCAGTGCCCTCTCTCTGCTGTGTCAGAGGCCGGGGGCTCTCTGATCCATCCTAAGGGTCTGGAGCTTTTTCATATCTTACTCTTTATTCTTTAGGGATTGGAGCTTTATATAAACACAAAAATACTTTCCTAGGCTTTCTTCATAATATACTGACCTCTCAATTCTTCCTGCCCTTTTAAAGGGACTTCTTTTTTTTAGTATGAACTTGCCTCTCTTTTGCCGTCTTTCTTTAAACCCCAAGAAAGTGAAAGCAACTTCCGACAGGTGTTTTTTTAAGAATCTTGGATATCTTTCAACCAACTTTACCTTTTTATTAACCAAAGCATCTTAAACACAGCTATTCGGCTATAATTTCTAATTGTCAGTTGTCTAGCAATTGTTTCTGACCTCAGTGTCCTTCCCTGCCCCTCCCTCTTAAGGGAAGACCACTAAGGCTCGCCGTGTCGCTCAGCTTCTACAGGTCATCCTCAGGCCTCGCCCTGCCTCCTGCCGTGGAGAAGGTGTTCCCACTGCACCTCAGGTCGTCGCGGCACAATGACCGTGGCCCCATTTCTTCCCACTCCCTTCTTCGCCCAGACCAACAGATTACACGGAGGGGAGGAAGCGTGTGGAAGGAGCAGCACCTGCTGATGGAGTCTGGTCTTCGCAGTCAGAGAAACCTTCACCCTCTGGTCAGTTTCGTAGACTGAGCGGAGCCTCAGACACCATGTGGATGGGAGGCCCCACTTCAAGATGGTATGAGAACGGATTGAAAGAATGTGTAAAGGGCCCCCCAGCACACAGCCGACGGGCCTCCCAGGCGGCACCAGTGGTCAAGAACCCTGCCAGTGCAGGAGACCTCAGAACCGCGGTTCAGCCCCGGGCTGGGGAAGATCTCTTAGAGGAGGAAAAGGCAACCCGACCCAGAGTTCTTGCTGGAATCGCATGGACAGGGGGGCCCGGCGGGCTAGTCCAGGGCTGCAAAAGACTCAGACACAACGGAAGCAGCCTAGCAGCAGCACGCAGCTGCCGCCGTCCCCCCTCCCCAGGTCCTTTCCCTCCCTTCACAAAAAACATTCAAAACACCTTCATTAAAAAAAAAAAAAAAAAAAAAGCCGTATCTCACCCTCAAATAAACTGTTCTCTCTCCTTCCTGTCACTCCAAGCAGGTCTCACTGTTGGCCCTTCTGTTCCCCTACTCAATTCACTTTGGCCACCATACCCTGAACTCCTACCAGGGACCAGCTCAGCCCACTGTAATGCTTTCCCGAGTCCGATGCGCACTCGTGAGCTGACCCGCTGCGACGTTAACTGCCGGCCCGCACTCTGACCTCGGGTGACCTGCTCCTTTCTGCATCTCCTCCAACTCCCCTGAACTTTCTGTCTCACCGCTTTCCACCTCCCACCTCTCTGCGTCCTGTCTCTGGGTGATCTCTTCTATGCCCATGGACTCAGCAATCACTATGTGCTTATTAGACCTCCGACTCACTCTCTCTAGTCCCAGTTCTAAAGCTGAGGCCCCAGACCCAAGTTTCCATCTGTTCACAGGGATCTGTCTTTGGAAGACCCACAAGCATCTAAATTTCCAAAGTTGCTTTTTCACTCATGGCTCCTGCTTCCTAAATGGTGTCACCATTAAGCCAAGGCTCAAGAAGCAAGCCTACTCATCTTGAACGTCCCTATCTTCCATACGCCATTTCAGTGAACACAAATCTCTTTGATTTTTATTTCCAAAGTATCTTCTGAATTTAACCTCTCCCTCTCCTTAGATTAGAGTTTTGTCGTGTCTCAGGTTATGCTGCAGACTGGAAGCCTTTACTTCTAGCCTTTACTCACCCTGCTTGCCCTCTGCACAGACCCACGATTTATCTAATTAATAGATCTGAGCACATTAATCCTCTTTTCTTAAAACTTCCACAGCAGTGACCAAGGGACACCCTGAATATTTATATTCCTAGCTCCCTATTAGAATGAAGGCACCTCATTTTCAATTACTGTATCTTGCTGCAAATACATATACTTTCTAAAGCACATTAGTAATATGCATCAAAAAATATGCGTCAAGAAAGGTTATCAGATGGCAGATGGCAGAGTAGAAAGATGTGTGCTCATCTCCCTGCAAGAGTTGCTTAACTAGCTGTTAGACAGCCGTCGGCAGAGCATGCTGGAACCCCCCAGAAAAGAGACCCCACGTCAAAAGACAAAGAAGAAGCTGTGGTGAGATGGTGAGAGGGGCACAATCATAGCAAAAATCACATCCCACACCCACCGAGGGGCGGCCACACACTGGAAAACAATAACAGCAAAGAAGTTCTCCCCCTGCTGTGAAAGCTCTGAACCCCACATCAGGCTTCCCAGCCCAGGATCCAACAAGGGGACTGGGGATCCCCAAGGAATCCGACCCTGCAGGCCAGCGGGATTTGACCGTAGTCCACAGGACTGCGGGAAACAGACTACAGTCTCGGAGGGCACAATCAAAACCTTGCCCACACCGAGCCCCGGCAGAAAGGAGCGGCAACCCCCCAGGAGGCTGAGCCAAAACCACCTGCTGGTGTTGGAGGGCCTCCTGTGCAGGCGCGGGCCAACAGGAGCTCAGCCGGGGGACAGGGCCCTGGCCGCAGCAGCCTGGGAAGGTCCCCCCTTGGCATAAGCCCTCTTGGAGGTTGCCATTAACCTTACCGTAGAGCCCTGCAGACCCCAGGGCTGGGTCTCTCAGGCCAAACAATGCCCAACGAGGGAGCACAGCCCCTCCCATCAGCGGATAATTGGACTAAAGCTTCACTGAGCAAGGCCCTGCCCACCAGAGCAAGACCCAGTTTTTCCCATTGCCAGTCCCTCCCATCAGGAAGCTTACAGAAGCCTCTGAGCCTCCTCCATCAGAGGCCAGACAGAAGAAGCAAGAAAAACCACAGTCCCACAGTGGCTAAAACAAAAGCCACAGTATAGAAAATTAACCAGGATGAAAAAGCAGAAAGTTAAGTCCCAGATGAAGGAACAAGGCAAAACTCCAGAAAAACAAGTAAACGAAAGGGAGACAGGCAACCTTCCAGAAACAAATTCAGAATAACGATTGTGAAGATGATCCAGCATCTCGGGAAAACAATGGAGCAGATGCAGGCGACGTTTACCAAAGACCGAGATGAGCTAAAGAACAGACACGGGTGAGCAGGACACCAGAAGGATCCGCAGCAGCGCGACTGAGGCAGAGAGCGGGAAACGGCCGGACGACAGGGTGGTGGAGATCACCGCCGCGGAACAGAGCACAGAGAGGCCCGGAAAAATATTTGGAGAGATAATAGCTGAAAAGCTTCCCTAACGCGGGAAAGGAAATGGTCATCCAAGTCCAGGAAGCACAGAGAGTCCCAGGCAGGATGAACCCAAGGGGGAGCACGCTGAGCCGTGCAGAAATCAGACGGACAAAAGTGAAAGACGGAGATAAAAACACGAAAAGAAACGAAGGAAAACGACAAACAACGTACAGGGAACTCCCGTCGGGCCGTCAGCGGCTTTCTCAACAGAAGCTCGACAAGCCAAAAGCGAATGGCGCAAGATGTTTGACGTGGTAAAAGGGAAGAACCTGCAACCAAGAGTACTCTTTCCAGCAAGACTCCCATTCAGGCTGATGGAGACATCTAAAGCTTTCCAGACGAGCCAAAGTTAAGAGAAGTCAGCACCACCAAACCAGCTTCCAACAAGTACTAAAGGAGCTTCTCTAGGGAGGAAACAACCTACAACAGACTCTGAACAATTGCGAAACAGTAATGAGGCCACATACATCCATAATCACCCTAAACGTAAACGGGTTAAACACACCAACGAAAAGACACAGGCTGGCTGGGGGAGCGCAGCCTGTGCGTGCATCCGCTTTCACTCCCCACATCACTCTGCTGACAGCCGCCAGCTCAGCTCAGCCCAGCCGCCAGGTCAGCCCAGCCCAGCCGCTCAGGCGCGCCCGACTCTCTGCGACCCTGTGAACCGCAGCACGCCAGGCCTCCCTGTCCATCACCAGCTCCCGGAGTTCACTCAGACTCCCGTCCATCGAGTCTGTGATGCCATCCGGCCATCTCATCCTTGGTCGTCCCCTTCTCCTCCTGCCCCCAACCCCTCCAGCATCAGAGTCTTCTCCAATGAGTCAACTCTTCGCATGAGGTGGCCAAAGTACTGGAGTTTCAGCTTTAGCATCATTCCCTCCAAAGAAATCCCAGGGCTGATCTCCTTTACTCTCTCAAGAGTCTTCTCCAACACCACGGTTCAAAAGCATCAATTCTTCGGTGCTCAGCCTTCTTCACAGTCCAACTCTCACATCCATACATGACCACAGGAAAAACCATAGTCTTGACTAGACGGACCTTTATTGGCAAAGTAATGTCTCTGCTTTTCAATATGCTATCTAGGTTGGTCAGAACTTTCCTTCCAAGGGGTAAGCGTCTTTTAATTTCATGGCTGCAGTCACCATCTGCAGTGATTTTGGAGCCCCCCAAAAATAAAGTCTGCCACTGTTTCCACTGTTTCCCCATCTATTTCCCATAAAGTGATGGGACCAGATGCCATGATCTTCATTTTCTGAATGTTGAGCTTTAAGCCAACTTTTTCACTCTCCTCTTTCACTTTCATCAAGAGGCTTTTTAGCTCCTCTTCACTTTCTGACAACCCCCCCCCAACTTGTACGTAATTATTTTTTCTTGTTAGGTTAATCATGTTTCCATTATGGCTTGCAGCTGTAATTATTGTTTGTCTGACTGTTGATTATGGAAACTGAGAAACATCTCTTACTGTTGTGATTATGCAACTGTTACGTAACGCTATTGTATCATGGTGGGTCAACAGAAAAATAAGATAACTCTAGATCACCAAAACTACCGTTTAATAGAAAACCTGGTAACCGTGTTTTAAAATCCTGCATAACAGAATTATTCGGTATTTTTTGAAAAATAGAGATGCCCAGGCACTGCCTTTCTCGCTGGAGCTCCAGATACACGTCTCATGAGCAGCCATGTTTAAAGCAGCCGGACTCTGCGATGAGCCTTCGCGTTTATCCCGTTGGCCTCACTTCTTCTATCTCATATTCTGTGCTCCCATGTCGTCTAGTGCATGTTCCCGATTTCCCCGTCTTTGTGTGTGTGTGTGTTTTCTTTCTCAAGTCTTTATCTAGTAGAGAAGCTTCTGTATGTATATATAGATAACAATATGCAGAATATATATGTTTCAGAACACTGGCAAATGTTTGCCTGACTAAAAAATTTATGACATTTTGATTCCATTTGTTTGAACTTAGTATGAATAGAATGCTAGATTTCTAAGATTCAAAAAATAGGCAACAAGCCACAAAGGTTTACTGTATAGCGCAGGGAACTATAGTCAGTATCTTGTAATTACCTATAATGGAAAATAATTTCAAAAATAATATATGTCTATATGTACAACTGAATCACCTTGCTGTGCACCGGAAACATTGTAAGTCAACTGTATGTCAATAAAATAAAGAAAAAAAGGTTATTATATGAGTACAAACCCGGTACCATGCCGCCGTGTACAGGAGAGAATATGAAAGAAACACGTGATCCCTGTCCTCAAAGAGCTTTTACTCTTTTTGGAGAGACAGAACAAACCCAAGGCACTGTTAAGTACCTATGCTGAGATACAAACTCTAAATGCCAGAGGAGCTCAAGCAGAGAGGAGTGAGGGCGAGGCGGAGCTTCTGGTGGGGACCTCAGAGAGGAAGAAGGCTTCCCGAGGACCTGAGGCGAGGGAAGGGGAGGGAGCGACAGAAGGCACGGGCGCTCCCAGGCGGAGAGGGCAGAGCGTTTGCCAACAGAAAGAAGCCTGGGCTAGCGGACGGGAGGCGATGCTGGGGGCCAGTGAGACCAACCTGGAGAGAAGAGGGGAGTCAGAAAACAGAAGCCCTCGAAGGTCAAGGAAATAGGAGCCCTCGAAGGTCAAGGAAATAGGAGTCTGACCAGATAAACCAAGCAGTAACTTTTCTGAGTGCTCTAATGATACAGAAATGGTCATATACAAAACTATAATAATACAGAAGCTCCCTTTTCACACACACACACACACACACACATACACACACACTTTCAACGCAGCGGCGCTTTGACAGACACTACTATCCTCATTTTGCAGATGAAGAAACTGAGACATAGAGCCGTTCAGCAATGTGCTTGGGGCCACACAACTGTGTGCAAGCCCTGAGCACCATAGGCAGAGGTAAAGGAGGTCACTCCTGCTTCCAGAGAGCTCAGCGTCCAGAGATCGGGCGCCAACGATGATCTCAGGAGCAGGCACGCACACAGCACTGTGCTAGGTGCTGTAACAAAGATATAACCACGTGGGAGTGAAAGTATTAGGTTAAAAGCAAAAGGCGCTGTCAGACAAAAGCACCGACATCGGAGAAACTAGGAAATCAGCCTCCTGGCCACTACGGTCACCCAGGCAAAATCCAGCGGGTGGAGAGATGACCGTGGATCCGGTAAGACCGGGAAAGAGGCAGAGGAGAAAACCTTCTACAGCGGAAATGGCTAACGCAGGAGACGGAATCGGACGCAGCTTTGTGCCTGGAAAGCTGAGAGGAGGACAGTGGTCAGAGGCGAGGAACTCATCTCAAGGCGGCACCGAGTGGGACACGAAGCAGGACTGGGAGGCCGTGCTCGGCCTTGGGACGGAAAGATCTGCTTAAGCGCCATTCCGCTTCTCCTCGCTGTGCCGGGTCTCGGTTGCGGCGAGGGCTTTCCCCCAGGGTGCCGAGCAGGGGCTGCTCGCTGGCTGTGGCGCCCAGGCTCGCGCGGCAGCAGCCTCTCTTGCTGTGGACTCTGGGCCCGAGGTTGCGCAGGCTCCAGCAGCTGCAGCCCCCGGGCTCTAAAGCACGGGCTCAATAGCTGTGCCCCTCGACTTAGCCGCTCTGTGGCACGTGGGAGCTTCCCAGATCAGGCGTCAAACCCGGGTCTCCCGCACTGGCAGGCAAATTCTTTACCGCTGAGCCGCCGGGCGAGCCCGATACACTAAGGCTTGGAAACAGGATTTTTTTTTTTTTTTTTACATTGTTAGCACGCAGCCCTGAGTTGTACATAATGAAAGAATTTCAAATATTTCAGTAAACTCTCTGCCAGGAGGACGGCCTCTGTGTTTTATTTCCTCCTCACGTTTTGCTGGTCTCTATCATCAGCTCTGTCTTGCATCATCCTACAGAAATGAGGTGGAACATAACAAAGCTGAAACACACAAGAATTTACCTATCCAAAACTGATCCCAAAAACTCTGTTTGCTCGTCGCTTCTCTGGAACTTTTCCATCAGAGTTGCTTTCATGATCAATCTACAGTCCAGACTTTATCATCACACTCTGTTAAAACCTCCAACCTCATCATCCAATAATTAAGCTCTTGTTGTTTTTTCAAAAATAAAATCTACTCTCAAAAAAAAACAAAAACAAAAACCCTTATCAGCACTAAAGTTGTTCCAGAAGCTGTAACACAGGCTCTGTAGGCAACATCCACAGGGGCTTTCCAAATATTCCAAGGAGTGGCCCCATCGCTGTGGGGAAGCGATATCCCTACGGAGAGTGGGACATCATACTGCTGATTATTTCACAGACCCGCTTTTCATTTAATTCTTGAAGCAGTCACAGAAGCAAGTATTATCATCTTATGCTGAAGAAGAGTAAGAGAAGATCCAGACAGGAACAGAGACGCAGGCGTGCAGAACAGACTCTGGACACGACGGGGGAAGGAGAGGGAGAGAGACGAGAGAGCCGCGCTGGAACATGCGCACGGCCGCGCGCAACGCAGCTGGCTGACGGGGAGCTGCTGCGCCACGCGGGCGCAGCCCCGCGCTCTGCCGCACCCGGAGGGCTGGGAGGCGGGGGGGGGGGGGAGGCTCAAGAGGGAGCGGACACGTGTATAATCCTGGCTGACTCACGCTGCTGAAGAGACTACCGTAAAGCAACGACCCTCCAATTAAGAATAAATGCTTTAAAAAAGTAAAAAGAAGGTTCAGAAAAGCTACTTTCTCAAGGTTATAAAACTAAGACATAGCAGAGTTGGGAATTTTAAAACGTACGATTTCACCACTGTACCACGTTGCTTTTGATAAAATAACCCGACGTTTGGGGACATGATTAAGCAGCATCGTTGCTGTGCAGCCTCATCTTGCATGGCCATGATTGCCACGGCCTTTTAATTTCATTTGTTTCCCCACCATTTTCTGTCTCTACTGATTTGGGAAAATACGAACAACCAGCCGTGAAAAATCTGTCACAGATCTCAAATTAAGTCTACCTCATAAAAATATAGAACATTGGAAACAGAAATATCTTTAAATCATCAGGCCTGTCTCCTGATGATATGGTTTTAAGTACATTATAAGCCAGGTCAACAGGCAAATCGTGTTCCCTTCTCCTTGGGATAATGCAATCCGCTGAAGGCGCTCGTGTATCTGCCAGCAGGGGCTTTATTCATGAACTCTCTGCTGAACACAGAAATTTGTATTTATCCCTCCTTTAAACTCTACTCCTTCAACACTGGAACACCATACACATTTTTATATAGCAGCTGATTATACTATCTTAAACTGGGTTGGAAGCCTGGCAGGCCTGAATTATTTAAGAGAAAAATATTTCCACTTGTCCTGCCAGACACATGGATCAAAGTCCATTTAAGCGACGCAGTCACCTCCTCGTTTTGCAAGGGCTTCTCTCTCTCCAGGCGGCTAAGCAGCCTGCAGTCTCCCTTCCTTTCGGCCGGATAACTTTCAGGCTGGTCTGACCCTTCCAGTTTTTACAAACTTCATGCATTTTCTCCCGTGAATACAGTAAAAGCTTTCATGGCTAGAATCTGTCTTGAGCACGTGTCTCTAGGACGCTATCTTCCCGCACACTGGTGCAGCGCGACTGTTTATCTACCCTGGTGCCCCAGGCAGACCGGCTACTCTGTAATGGGCACCTTTTTCTGCTTTTCCCCCTTCTTGGATCGACCTTCCTGTGTCCTCCACACCTCCTTCTGGCTCAGACGCTTGTTCCCCGCCCTCTGGACCTGTGCGGCCCTTTTGGTAATATTATTGCCCAACATGGTAAACACAGCTACTGTTTATTAAGCACTAACCATGTGCTGTCTCTGGAGCCTCAGGTCTGTAATACAAACTGCCCAGCTTTTCCTCAACACTCCTCTGTGACACAGTGACATCCTCTGCGAGGTGTGTCACTTGGAGGCCTGGCACACAGCAGGCACTGGATAAACAGGCGCCTTATTAGATTAGGAGAGCAAGCACCATAGGACTTACCCGTGTTTGACTCCAGTGCCTGGTCCAGTTGTCTGGCTTACTCAATACACGTTTATAAAGTGAACCAATGAAGAGAATAAATGCTGACTGTCTGTATGAGCCTCGTGAGACAAGCTGTGCAGCTTGCCGTGGACAGCTAAAACTTAACTCTTTGGAGTCTAGACAGGAAAAGCACCCAGCTAAGTAAACAGAGATGGGGCTGGGGAGCCCAGAAGCACTCCGCAGAGGTTCAGAAGGACGCATGGTCTCGAGTTCAGGAAGCTCTTGCTGGCTAGTGACGGGAGAGGCCGGTATGGAAGACGGCCTCCTGCGGAACGCTCCAGGCGCAAGCCGGCACCAGGTGGGCTCCCACAGGGAGCGGGCGTGGTCAAATCAACTCCCTTGACCAGGGAGAAACTTAGGACTCCAAGAAAGCCTCCTGATGACGAAGGGGATGCTCCATGTCTTAGAGAACGGAAGCCTAACCCTGCAGCGCACACAGGTCCAAAGGTGCGCCTCTGCGGCACTGGGATTTGGCAGGGGCAGGAAGTGGTCTGTGTTGGAGTCTGTCAGCAGCTAGCAGGGCCCAGCGAGCAGAATGAGACCCAAGCCCTCGGCAGAGCTAGGTTTAAAAGGAGGCAGTACACTGGCATGCCAGGAGGAGACTGGATCTAAGAAACAAAACCTAGACTCAGTTCCTGAACTGGAGCGCAAGTGTGTTTATTGCCCCAACCGTGGCAGGCTGGCTATCTGACTTGGGACAGTAATTATCCAGGCGGGGCCAGCAGCAAGGCTGGAGTCTAAGGCGGGCCTCAGATTCCGGGACTAAGGACAGAGCTCGCACTGCAGGCCCTTTGCAATGGATAAGAGGACACAGTACAGCCTCCCCGAGCACGAAACCGACCTGGCTTCAGCGCTGAGGGCTTTTAGATACCAGCTGTCTGTAGATGGCAAGGTACAGAACACGAGCCTGTTTGGTCTGGATTAACAGATATCTTTCCGTCCATATTCACTCGCGTCGGCCTTGGGCTGTGCGCAGCTGTGAGCCTGCGCGGGCTCTCAGTCCCCGCACAGTGATTCTGCCCTAACTGATGGCCAGACACAACCACTTTCCAGTTGAAATCACTCTTCACAACCACAAGTTGGTTGTTTCATCCTGATTCTGGGACCAAAATCCTATTCAGTCACTATTAGGTGCCAGGATCTAAGTCCACACTACTATCAACTAAAGTAGTCCCTTTCCGATTGAAACCAACCAAGCCGGACAAATACTCTCTGAGAAACACGGCTTCCGCTGCTACCACGCGCGTTACTGAAGTCTCCCCGCCGCCCGGCTCTTCAGCAGCAGGTTCCTCCTGACTTTCACTGCTTCAGACACCAAACCGTCTTACTGGTCTACGGTCTGTTTGCGGCTCTCTGGATTTGATATCCCTAGGGGTTTTTGTTTGGTTGTTTGTGTTTTGGTTCACGTTAAAGCAATATGTCCAAATCCCGGACTATCTGGTCCAACTGCCCATCTGATGACCGACTTTCTTCTGCAACACCCCCACCAAGTGGCCGTGGGGACCGCGCTTGAACACTCAGAGCAGCTGAGCGCTCACTGCCTGCAGAGGCAGGCAACTGCATCCTGACGCCCCCGCTGGAAGTAACTGGGCCTGAAGCGCACCTCCCTGTGTTTCTATGCGTCGCCTCCAGCGCCTCTCCGCAGGGCCATACGGAACAAATATAAACCTCTTACACCTGGCCCGCTTCAGAGATCTGACTCAAGTGACAGTATCATTCCTGTGTTTGCTTTGCTGGATAAATGTTCCCAGTGCCTTCAACCATTTGCTGCTATGAGATGGTCTCACCGGCATCATCTCTCTCTTTTCTGGCTGTGCTCAAAATGGTCTACATGCCACACACATGGCCCAGAGCCAGACAGATTGCAGGTGTTTCTGGACACTGACCCTCTCATGATGCAGCCTTCTGAAGACTAAATCAGCTTCTCTGCAGCTACAACTCTCAGGCGACTCACGCTGAGTTTATGAACAGCCAAATACCCCTAAATGCCACACATATTGCTGCCGAGCTCACCGCATATTCATGTCAGTGTTTTAGGGAGAGCGGGAGGTTGAAAGGAAGGTTCATTTAAGAAGAAGGTTCATTTTACCATGTTGAAACTTCATGAAGTTTGGGTCCCAAAAATTCAGCCCAGGATTTTGCACTGTGCTTAGCTTGCTAGCCCAAGTGATTAGACAAGCTAATGATGGGCTGTGGACTAGGCTTCAGCTTAGGCTAGCCAACTCTGACTTCACGGCTTCCCTCAGAATGCCGCCTTCCTCAAAGTTACTCGTCTTTTAAATGTATGCTTTTGATTCCCAGAAGAACCGGCAGAAAGAGTATAAATGATTCAATACAAAGATGCTACCACCACTGAAAAATACCCGAAGATGAGCACCCAGGACATTAAGGGTGGTAAATTTATGATTTTCCATGGGAATATTATACCTGAACACCTTTTCCTTAATTACAAATATCTTGAAAAAATACTCCTGTATAGATTTTCAAAGATATTTCCACTTCGCTTATTTGATTATTTCAATTCAAAGAAAGTAGAGTGGGTATTGTCATACTCATTTACAGATGCAGAAACAGACCTGGAAAGCTCATGACTTGTCCTGGGGGAGCCAGGGCTGAACCCCAAGCCCTGGGATTTCTGGTCTAATGCAGTTCCCCGGGGCCAAGGCGCTCTAACACAAGAGGGTCCTGGTCCTGGTCTCAGAGCACTACTAGCCGAGGAGCGGGCCTCTAGCCGCATGTGCTCCACCCGCCCTTCCCATTTGGATTAAAAAGAGGGGGGGGGGGGGCCTCAGTGAAAAGCTGTCACAACAGTTAAGAGATCCCAAACTCTAGCCATCATAAAATGTATGAGAATTAGTCCATTACCTTTAACTTTAGAGATCAGGAAGAGATATCAGGTAATTTATCTAGAGCTGCAGTTACCTAATAGCAAAACCAGGATTAGAATCTATTTATATACCAATTCAACGTTCTTTCTGTTACACCATATTGCTTCTCAAGACGCACGTAGGCAGCTGTCTGTTACCTTCGCCTGTGAAGTCGTCTCAGTCCTGTCCGACTCTTTGCAGTCCTGTGGGCCGTAGCCTGTCAGGCTCCTCTGTCAATGGGATTCTCCAGCCAAGAATACTGGAGTGGGTTGCCATGCCCTCCTCCAGGGCATCTTCCCGACCCAGGGATCGAACCTGTGTCTCTTACATCTCCTGGGCTGGCAGGCGGGTTCTTCACCTCCAGCACCACCGGGGAAGCCACAGGGATCTGTGTGTTACCTATAGCTGGGACATTTCTGAAGGTGAGGCCTGACGTGTGTTACGTACAACTCAAGAAAGTGATGGCTAAAGATCCTGCCAAACTCCTAATCCAGGGGACTATGGGTGAGGAGACAATCAAAGAGGGATTGACCGCTACCCGTCGGGCTTGCAGCCTCCCAGCAAGCAGAGCTGTGCTGCAGGAAGCAGCCCCTGGAGGCGGACTTCCTCCTCTTGGCCATTCATGCTGTCACACGAACCGCTCCAGGATTTGGTCAGACGTGTGCACCCACCCAAGACTTGTGTCGGAGACAACCAGGATGTAAAGGCAGCGGAAAAGGAGACAGTTATGAAGCTGCCACAGCTATGGGTGGTCTTTTTAAAAAGCAGGCTAAATATTTAGCTACAAAAGGACCCTGTGGCTATAAAAACACTTATATTTATATGGTGTTTAATTTACTTCAACAATCATTTGTTGAGCACCAATTATACACAAAGCATTTTATTTCCAAAGGCATGTCATACTGCTATCCTCAAGAAACTTCATAGCTTCAGTAATATGGAAACACAGAAGTGTTTGCTCCACAGCAACCCTGAGGAGCCAGGAGAGGACTCGTTGGAGAGCAGACACCTGAATTGAATCTTAGGGTCTGGGTGAGAATTTTCTGGGTGAAGAAAAAGCCGAGCAAAGACAGAGGCATGAAACGGGGCAGTGTTTGTGCAACTAGAAACAGCCTGACGGGGCTGGAGCCCAAAGTATGGGCAGGGAAGAGTTATAGCAGGAAACGAGGCCAAGTCAGGGGGCCTGGTGCCACGCCATCTTGGACTTTGGCCTAAACTAATGAAGTGCCGCTGAAGAGCAGATCACTCTGGGAACCGAGGCTAAGGAGGAATTTGAAGTTGGGAGGCAGGAAGACTGATCATGAGTTGGTTGAAGTAATTCAGATGATGAGAGCCTGTGCATGGATGTGTAAGTAGCAATAGGAATGTATAAGACGGAGGAGATAGGTCATATTCCAGAAAACAATGAGGGGTGAGGGGTGAGGTCTCCTGATTCAAATATTCATCTTAGGATTTTTTCTCACCCCTGACACTCCTGTCATCAGAGCTCCCTTCCGTAGGATCTCCCCCGCTAAATGGAGGTGATCACTGCGTTTTAATGTTGCTCAGCTAACATCAAGATGGATTCTGAAAGTTTGCTGAGGGTAAGGAAGGCCTTTCAGGGATGGGCAGGGCTAGTTATGAAGGAAGAAGCAATGGATTCAAAGCAGAAACAAAGAACAAAGGTTTAAGCTGCTCGAAAGGAGACAATGAAACTCCATCAGTCAGTTCAGTTGCTCAGTTGTGTCTGACTCTTCGCAACCCTATGAACCTATGACCAGGCCTCCCTGTCCATCACCATCTCCCAGAGCTTGTTCAAGCTCATGTCCATTGAGTCGGTGATGCCATCCAACCAGCTCAGCCTCTGTCATCCCCTTCTCCTCCTGCCTTCAATCTTCCCCAGCATCAGGGTCTTTTCCAATGAGTCAGCTCTTCTCATCAGGTGGCTCAAGTATTGGAGCTTGAGCATCAGTCCTTCCAATGAATATCCAGGACTGATTTCCTTTAGGGGTCACTGGTTGGGTCTCCTTGTAGTCCAAGGGAAGTCTTCTCCAGCACTGCAGTTCAAAAGCATCGATTCTTTGGCGCTCAGCTTTCTTTATGGTCCAACTCTCACATCCATACATGATGGGAAAAACCATGAAAACTCCATACGTCACCATATTGCCTGGGCTGGCCCTGCTCTGCTACAAAATCCATTTTCAGGCAACTTGGGTACACTATACCAAAACTCTTTCGTGCGAGCCACTCAAGTCTACACAAGGATAGTAGTAATATTAGCAATAAAATACACCCTAGCAAAGAAGAAGAACTATAATTTCTGAGCTAAGGAACACCATATAGGGACAAGCTAGCCCCGACATTGGGCCTTTAGGATTGTGTCCCTTAAGGCCTTTCCCCCTTGACTGACTACAAGTGAAATATTGGCGCCTGTACTTTTACTTCCAGTAAGTATCATGTTTAATTTGGAAATCTGACAAATACCAAGAGCTCCTGCCCCACAGTTCACAGTAATACTGAGAGAATCGAATGGGACAAAAAGAGGCAAAAGCTCTTGTGTGCTGTAAAGTGCTAAACGAGGTCTCAAGCAGCCCCTTTGGTTCACAGGAGAAAAGAGGCAGACGGGGTCTCCATGTCATGGGGTCCCCATGTCGAGGCCTGCTCACCCGTGATGATCATAAAATCCTTCAGATCTGTCCAGTGTTGATGAGCACAGTCCACAGTACCTTAAGTACCTTCCCTAAGAATTAAAATTAATGTACGCTATGAATTTAAAAGCAACGCCTAAAACCGATACATTTTAAACAAATCGGCTTTCTATAAAACCAGCCTCTATAATGAAGCTCTGTCATAGACATGCATGTAAATAGATAAATTTATATGTGACTAGATTGTTAGACTCATATTTTATTAGAATTAGAAAGGGCTTAGTTTCTGCAGACGGTATTCCCAGATTTCTTCCCTTCCCCATCTTTCTTACAACAGGAAGACTGAGGTGATGGCAGAACCCAGACTAAACCACAAACTTCCTGACTCCTGGTATAAGGCTCTTTTTTCCTCTATAAAATGACACTTCAAACAAAAAATATAGCAAAACCCAGATTTTTAAAATGTTAGTATCATATGCTTCAAATCTTCGAAAAACTATATGTCAGCAAATGACCCCTATTCCATCCTTCCTGTTCATGCTGTATACAACTACTGAATTATTACATATCCGTAAACCAAACCATATCACCACCGAAAGTACTGGTCTTCATAACAAGGAAGAGTCCCTCACTGTCGTATGCTTGCAAGCAGTTAAAACCTTTGGGATTTGGCTGGATTTGCAAAGAGAAAGCAGGGCGGAGCCTATTGTCATTTTTACTCATTACCAAAGAAGAATCTAGTCAAGCGGCTTATTATTTAGAATGAAAATAAATTGGGTAAATAAAAAAAAATTAACATAATTTTTAAAACCCTTCTCAAATACATGTTTCATATTTGTGAAACTCTGGTTTATAATGACCTAGGGTGAATGACCTGTCACCGAACAATAGGGCAAGATGGATTAAGCAATTTAACTATAATAACAGTTTCTCCTTCTGCCTCAAGGTCCAGCTCAAATGTCATCACTTTAATGAATCTGTCCTTGATCCCTTCAGAATTAATCAAAGCCCCGAAGACACAAAAGTAGATCAGACCCAGTTCCTGCCTAGAGCTCAGAAATAATTACACAACAGTGTTTGAGAAATGCTCTAATAGGGGTATCCACAGAGGGTTAGTAGAGTCTAACTTCTGGAGCAACTGGAGGAGACTTAACAGGAGGGGATATGTAAGCTTTGTCTTGGAGGATGGGTAAGAGGTCACAGAACAGAAGATGGCAGGTCATTCTAAGCAGGAAGATAATAAAAGAGAGGGTATGAAGGATGTCAAGACGTTAGTTTTAGAAGGACGACTAAGGATAGACATCAGCGCTAAGGAGTTAAGTTAGGAGACTGGCAGCCGTTCAAGCAAAAGATGACGCGGTTGCAGGCATGAGGTGGGAGAGGGAAAGAGTTTAACAAAAGGCAGGAGACAAATTTAGCAGAACTTGATTGTATGGGAGCAAGAACGTGGAGGAAGCTTGGCAAATGAGTGGGCAGCGAGGCCATTAACTAAACTAGGAAATGCCGCAATAGGAGATAAGAGCAGGCGGAAGAAGGGAGGCTCAAATTCCCTCTGAGCCATTCTGAGCTGGCAATAAGGCCTCTACTTTGAGGTCTTGAATTATTTCCCTTTCTATGCCAGAAAGCACCCTTTCCTGTGAGCTCCAAGGCATCTTGGGTTTTTCATACCGAATTGTTCAAATCTGCTGTGTTGGGACTGCCCTGGTGCTCCACTGGCTAAGACTGCGCTCCCGACACAGGGCGCTCCAGTTCGTTCCCGGGCTTCCCAGACAGCGCTGGTGAAGAACCCTTGTGCTATGCCAGCACAAGGCATACAGCCCTCGGTCGGGAGTCAGTCCCTGGGTCGGGAAGATCCTCTGGAGGAGGAAATGGTAACCCACTCCAGTGTTCTTGCCTGGAGAATCCCATGGACAGAGGAGCCTGGCGGGCTGCAGTCCATGGGGTCACAAAGAGTCAGACACGACCCGCCCATCAATGCAGGGAAATGAAGTATACCCTGGTTCCACCCCTGGGTTGGGAAGATCCCCTGGAGGAGGAAATGGTAACCCACTCCTGTCTTCTTGCCTAGAGAATCCCATGGACAGAGGAGCCTGGCGGGCTGCAGTCCGTGGAGTTCCAGAGTCCGACATTGTCTTTCGGCTAAACCGCGACCAGCACAGGGAACTAGCTCCTGCTGGCCACGAGCCACAGCCGAGTTCAGGCGCGGCAACTACAGGCAGCCCCAGCTGCCACCCAAGACCCGGGGCGGCCAAATCAGTGAGTCGGGGCTTGTTTGTTTTTAATCTGCTGTATTTACAGAGTCTCTCCCTACCCGAAACCATGGAGGAAAGGTGCCAGGTCTCACTGATCTGTGCAACGCCCTCATCTAGGAGCCTTACGCACTGCTGCTGCTGCTGCTGCTAAGTTGCTTCAGTCGTGTCCGACTCTGTGCGACCCCATAGACGGCAGCCCACCAGGCTCCCCCGCCCCTGGGATTCTCCAGGCAAGAACACGGGCGTGGGTTGCCATTTCCTTCTCCAATGCATGAAAGTGAAAAGTGAAAGTGAAGTCGCTCAGTCGTGTCCGACCCTTAGCGACGCCATGGACTGCGGCCCACCAGGCTCCTCCGCCCATGGGATTTTCCAGGCAAGAGTACTGGAGTGGGGTGCCATTGCCTTCTCCGCCTTACACACTGCCAGCCCTCAAAGGTTGCATTCATGAAAGTCATCTCCATCAGATACTGGAAACTGACCGTGAACAGGCATCAGATCAACGCCCACACCCGCGCGAGGGGCTTCTGCAGCGTCCCTCCAGCCCGGCCCCACGGCGCCTTCTCTGGGCTCCCCTACCCCGTTCTCCCCATCTCCTTTGACGGGCCAACAACCCCGCGAGGATTCTGTCCGCATCCAGGGTGGCGAGGCCTGCGAGTGGCTGAGCAGACCGTCCCTGCAGGTGCCTGCCCCATCGGGCCGCACTGCCCGGCTCTCGGGTGGGCCGGACTCAAGGGCTCCTCACGTCCTGGGGGACTCACCGTGGCCTCTGGGAGGTGGTCCGGACCCCCCTCCCCATCTCACCCAGGGAGCCCGTGGGGACACCCACCCGTCCGCGCCTCGCCGACCGCACCCGCTCCGTGGTAACTGGCCACCCGACGGCCCAAGGGTCCCTGTGTGGGGGAGCGCGGCCTGGCCCCCACCCCGCCTAACTCCAGACACCAGGCCTCGGAGGGGGTGGCGGGGCCTCCAGCCCAGGCTCCCCTCCCCCGGGGCACTCAGCCCGTGTCCGGGGCGCTGGGCCGGAGTCCAGGCGCGGCAGGAAGGTCCATTCACCTTCCCGGTCACCGCACGCGACGCCCCGGGCGCTGATTGGCGCCCAGCAGGGGCGTGAGCGGGGGGAGCGGGGTCCTCGGAGTCCTCCCGGGCGGCGGGCGCATGTGCGGGCCTGGCCACTGCCGCCTCCTCCGCCTCCTCCCCCCGGGGCGAAGGGCAGCAGGCACTCTAGGGCTGGACAAACGTGCGGACCTCAGCCATGGCCGGGTCCGGGTTTGAGTCGCTGGAACGGTGCTTGGAAAAACATCTGCCACTCGGAGACCTGCAGGAGGTCAAACGCCTTCTCTATGGCAAAGAGACCAGGTGCGTGGAGCCAGACTGGCCGGGCAGGGGGCTTGGGGTGGGGCTCGGGGTCCCCTGGGGCCAGCGGGTGTGGATCTGGGGGACCACACCGGGGGCTTCCGGGTCTGAAGGGCTTTGCGGGGGCGGTGGTGAATCCTGGATTGGCGAGCTGAGACCCTGAGTTCTCTAGATGGGACCTCAGCTGCACAACCCACTGTAACCCTTAGGAGCCTGGAGGGAAGGACAGTTTTGCTCATTTGCGCTTTCCCTGTGATCACCCAGCTTTCTTTCCAGCTTCCAGTGACCCGCTCCTTCCCCGGCACCAGGCCTGCCCTCTGGCTGGCTGTCTAGGTCGGCACCTCCAGCCAGAGCCCCCATCAGGCCCACTGGAGGTCCTGCCCCCCGGCTCCTCCTTTCCGCAGTGACCGGCCTCTGGGTCCTGGGATGGAGAGGCCTCTGAATCTGGTTGGCGAAGGGACCTTTCCCACTGGCAGGTCCCAGGAGTTAGTTCCCATGCTCGGAGCTAACTCCCAGCCTGCTGTGGGCATCGCTGGGACTTTCCAAGGGCAGTGCGCTCTTGGACGCCGGCAGCGCAGGGCTGGAAGACACTTGCCCTTCTGCTCCTGTTTCTCTTTGGTCCACTTTTCTCAAAGCAACCAGAAGATGTAACTCATATCCTGTTTAAAACTCTATAAGGGATTCCCACGGCCCTTAGAATGAAATCCGAACTCTGACCCTACGCAACTCCTGACCAGACATCCTTCCACTTTCTTGCCCGTTTGTGGGCTCCCCCCATCCAGCCACACCACACACTCCCTGACCTCGTGGCAGTGACCTTGAAGCACCTGGTCAGCTCCCCTGGAACTGGAGGGGGTTAATTGGATCAGAGGGCCCCAGCCACCAGCTCATGTGGCGTTCTGGCGGGGGTGGGGACCGGACCTCAGAGCCCCAGATGTTTTCACAGGTAGTGGATAGTAAAGGGGGAGCTTTGGGGGTTAGCGTGGTGCCGAACGGTGTCCAGAGGGCTCTTCATCCCCAAAGAGGGTGCCTGGGACTGCCCACCCTCAAGGCCCCTCCAGTGGGCTGATGCTGGATTACTGCCTCCCATGCCACCTGTGAAGGCTCACGATGGGGGAAACCTCTGAGAACTGGGGCTCCTAAGGAAAGTGCCCTGAAGCAGGGAGTATTTAAAGGTGAGGCAGGCAAGTTCCCCTGGGAAAAGACAGAGCTCGCGGGTGTCAGAGAGAGTGCTGGGAATAGAGAAGTTTCCCGCGTAGGTGACAGGCCAGGACCCGTTCTAGAGCTCAGGGTAAAGGGCTGCCTTGGAAGGACTCTGTGCACACACTGGGATCACTCCAGAGCAAGGAAAGACTGGCGTGGAAGCCAGATTCCGTTCATCAGTGACCACCAGGCCTCTTCCTGGGGCTTGGCTCACGGCAACCGAGTCAGTGGTTCCGCTTTCCATTCTTCCTATTTTCCCTCTCCTTGGTTCTGTTCCACCCTGCGCTAGGCCCTTCCGAGCTTCACTCTGGGGTTTTAACCGTTTGTACTTATGATTGGGTGGGATTTGGCTATGAATGCGAAGTGAAGATGGAAAATTACTCATTTAGAAGTTCGTCTGTTCGTGGAACTTTCCTGGAGGCCCAGTGGTTAAGAACCACCTCCAGTGCAGAGGGGATGGGTCCAGCTTCTGGTTGGGGACCTAAGATCCTGCACGAAACGTGAAAGTATTAGCCGCTCGGTTGTGTCTGGCTCTTTGCGACCCCATGGACTGTAAACTCTGTCCATGGAATTCCCCAGGCAAAAATCCTGGAGTGGGTAGCCATTCGCTTCTCCAGGGGGTCGTCCCGACCCAGGGATCCAAGCCAGGTCTCCTGCCTTGCGGGCGAATTATTTACTCTGAGCCACCAGGGAGACCCCAAGATCCCACTTGCCTAGAGGCCAAAAAACCAAAACGCAAAAGAGAAGCAACATTGTAACAAACTCAATCAAGACTTTTAAAAAATTACCCACATAAAAAAATGTATTTAACAAAGTCTTTTGTTCATTTCTCATGGTCCGACTTGGGTATGGCTGCCTCTGTGGGGGCATGATGGAGTCCTCCCCTAGACTCCGCCTTCACTCCACGCAAGACCGGCTCCTCTGAGTGCTCACTGGCCCCAAGACAAAGGTGACGCTTAGCAAGTGTTTAGTAAGTGAGTGAGCTAAATGGGCCTTTGCTTGTGCCAGACAGACGAAATCCCCAAAGAGCATCAAGGCACGGTTTAAGACAGCCAGAACCAAGAAGCATTTATTCATTCAACAAACATTTATTGAGCGTTTATTTTTGTCTCAGGCACCAGAGGTCCTAGGATGAGTTAGCCACGGTTCCTGCCCTCAAGGGGCTTCCGTCTTTTGCTGGTTGTCCTGCTCTGCAAGAAGGCATGCGGGGGAGCTGAGGGGGTGCATATGGACGGGGTTGGGGCAAGTGGGGGAGGCTTCTGGGGCGCCAGGCTTCAGCTGCGTCCTGAAAGAGACTGCGGAGTTGGTCCGGAGACGGGAAGGGGCTCCGCTGCTCCAGGCCAAGGCGCAGACAGCAGGGGACAGGCCCGTCTGGGGGCTGTGGCTGTAGAATACTGTGGGGGCTCGCCCAGGAGAGGAGGTGGGAGTAGTCGGGGTGGATCCTGGGGGCTCCTCCTCTGCAGAGGCGGCAGGATTGTCCTGGTGGTGCTGGGAGCCTTCAGAGCATTTGCAAAGGGCAGGTGGATGGTGGGGAGGCCTAAACCGGGCAGAGTGCCTGGGGGCAGAGAGGAGGAAGGGTCCCAGAAGTCTCAACAGGCGGTGCGGCAGCCAGCCTGGCACAGGGGGTGTGGGCCCTTGGGAGGCCCGTGTGGGTTCACCTGATGAGGTGCAGCTGGGGGGCAGGCCGGCGCGGCAGGTGTGCTCTGACAAATGGCCGTACGCCGCGTGGCTTCAACCAAGGAAATGTATCCCCGTGGTTCTGAAGACCAGAAGCACAAAAGGCAGGGTGTTGGCAGGGGCACGGTCTTCCAGAGGTTCCGGGCAGCGTCCTCCCAAGGCTTTTCTGCTTTCTGGCGGCTTCTGGTTTCCTGGGCCCGTGGCAGCATCACGCCGGCCTCTGCCTCTGATTCCACACTCTTTTCTGCCCGTGTCTCTCCTCTGGGCCTTCCTTTTAAAACCCAGCACTGGCTTATTCGGGCTCCCCCAGGTGATACCAAGTGATCTTATCTTGAGATCTTTAATGCCGTCTGCAAAGACCCTGTTTTTCCCAAAAAGTTCCCCAGTCACGAGTTCTGGGTGTTAGGATGTTGAGCGTATCTTTTCTGGCGGAAGGGGTGCACAGGTCAGCCCACAGCCTGTTACAAAGACTCCAGAGAGGTGGTGGGCGCTGGCTTGGGGTTGTCCTAGGGACGGTCATTGCAGGTGAAGGGGTGGGTGCAGAGGAGAAGTCTAAGGGCAGAGGAAGTGGAGATTCTGTGGGAGGCTCCAGAGGCAAGGATGTGAGGTTGCAGGACCCGAGGGCCAGTACCGAGGAGGCAGCTCAGACTGGGGACAGACTGTCGGGCGACTCAAGGAGGTCTGGAAGGGTGGGGACCGCAGGGAGTCCAGGTGGCTTTAGCAGTCAGAAGGCTGCTGCTGCTGCTGCTAAGTCACTGCAGTCGTGTCCCACTCTGTGCGACCCCATAGACGGCAGCCCACCAGGCTCCCCTGTCCCTGGGGTTCTGGTGCTTCCTAAACAGGAGAGGAGAGACTCAAACAGCTGTCATGGCGAACTGTGGTCGGTCTGCAGGAGATAGGGAACGGCGCCCAACGGGTGTACAGCGCTGAGCGAAAGAGTGCCCGCAGCAGAGTGGAGCGCACAGAAGGGCCCCTTTGTGCGTGTGACGTACACGGGAAAATGCTGGAAAGAAGCGGCAGACGTTGAGGGGCTGTCTCCAGGCTCCGGGAGGGAGGGGAACTCGTTTGACATTCTCCACCGTTTGAGTTTTCTTTTTTTCCCCTCCCCAAGAGCCTGTGTTTCTTTTGTAACAAAGCTCTGGTTTAATTATTTAAAATGCAGATCCATTAGAGGGGAAGAAGTTCCAGAAGCCAGAGGTTGCCAAGGAAGCAGGGGCTGGGCTCCCTTGGGCAAGGCCTGCCTTGACCCCAACTGGAAAGGGGTCTGTGGGGCCAGGACAGGAAGTGATGGGCTTTCCTTCTTGGAGTCGTAAGTGAGGCCCTCAGGGTGGGGGCCTTAGCCACCGGGTGAGGGGCAGAGAGCCCGCTGCAGGCACCAAGGGAGGGCTGAGGGCAGGAGAGAGCCCACGTGTGAGGTCCTGGTCCGTTGGCTGGGCTCCGTCCACCGCGGCTGTCTGTCGCCCCACTGCCTCCGTGAGCCGAGCCCCTTGGTGGAACCAGGACACGGTCGGGGGGTGCATCTTGAGGGCCAGGTGGGTTCTCCAGGAGGAAGTGGGGCAGGGCCGGGTAGGCCAGGATAACAGGAGGGCAGGGAAAGCCTCCAGGATGTGGCCCCAGGCCTCGGGGCCAGGTGTCCCCAGGGAGCTGGGGTGGGGCGGGCCGGCCAGAGGCTGCAGGACCAGCTTACACCTGGGGGGCTTGTGGACCTCTGGCGAGCTTTCCCAGCCGATGTCTTCCTCCTGGCTGAGGACAGGCCGCTCGCCCAGCCCCCCGCTGCAACGGTGACTTGTCCTGGGGGGCGGGGGACCGTCTCTGAGGCCCCCACGGCAACAGGAGGCACGGTGTGGGCTTTGCAGCTATTTCTAACCTGTCGCAGTGCACGGAGCCCTGACGAGTTTGAAAAGCAGGCTGACTGTCAGGGCGGAACCCAGCTCCGAGCTGTCAGGGAGCCGTCACGGAAAGCGCCTGGCAGGGGGGCGGTGGCAGGGGGGCTTGGGCTGACAGGGCTGTGATTTTGAAAGAAACGTTGTTAAGTAAGGGATTCAAAGTGGGAGAGGAGTATTATTAGATAACGGCTGTCAGGCAATTTTCTGAAGCATTCTTGGGGTATTTCGTAACCCTCTCGCCCTCTAGATGGTCAGCTCTTCCTGGGCCCTCTCCTGCAGGTTCCACCCCTGGGCGGGGGCACGGAGCAGGCATCAGCGTTTGCCGTTTGGCCCGTGGTCACTTTGGTGGGAGATTTTATCAATAATCCACTTGCCTCTGTTAATAAACCACACACCGGGAGAAGCCCTTCAGCCTTTGGTCTGGATGCCCGGGCCCCACCTCGCCCGTCCGGCACCGGGCTGGGAGCTGCCCTCTCCGCTGGGGGTCCTGGCAGGGCAGGGGTCGCCAGACACTCGTGACCCTCTGTCCTGCTATCAGTCCTGGCCTCCTGCTCGCCTGTCTCCTTACAACCTGCTGTGACCCCCCCAGCTCACAGAGCCCTCTGACTCCAGTCCACAGATGTTTGGGGGACTCCGTCCCCTCTCACCTATGCTGAGACTTCAATCCCCGCCCCCGATTTCAGCAGCTTGAACATCAACCTCTTGCCTAGGTTCCCTGCCGCCCCGTCCCCCTGCCCTCCTCTGTGGGGCCTAACCACTTGGCCTGCCGGCTCCAGAATCCAGTTGAAGCCATTCTCCGCCCGCCGGGGCCCTTGGGGGTGGGGCGGTCCCCCGTCCTGCAGCCCCGCCCCAGCTTCCCACAGGTGGTCGCGGCCCTGGCCAGCTCCTGCGCCTTCCTGCCGGGACACCGCATGCACCCCTTCTCGGCTGGAGGAGCGACTGCGGGTGTCGTCAGGTGCCGCGGACCCACTCAGCTCATCTGCCCTCTGCCTTCCTGCGTCTAGGAAGCTCGACCTGCCCGGCGCGGCTCTCGAGGCCGCCTCCAGAGGGGACTTCGAGCTGCAGGGCTATGCGTTCGAGGCCGCCGCGGAGCAGCAGAGAAGGCCCCGGACCGTGCGTGTGGGGCTCGTTCAGAACAGGACCCCGCTCCCCGCGGACACACCCGTGGTGAAGCAGGTAGGCCTCTCCCGCCTGTAAGACTTGGTCACGGTCCCCACTGGCCGATCAGCTGCCCTGCCCTGGTGTGCCCCCCGCCCCGGCCCTCCAGCCACGGTCCCTGCTGGCTGACCAGCTGTTCTGCCCTGGTGTGGCACCCCCCCCCACTGGCCCTTCAACCATGTCCCTTGCTTTTCTCTTTCTTTGGCTCCTACCACTTTCTCCGCCTCCCTCTCCTGGGATGGAGTTCAAGTTGCCAGGGAGGAGGCCACCCTTGGGCTCCTGCTCTCTCTGTTGGAACCCTGCCTCTTGGGCTTTGGCCAGCGCACATGTCTGTCCAGCCCGTGCGCCTCTGCCTGGCTCCTCGGTGCGGGAGTCACCCGCGCAGCCTCCATCGGGTTGCAAATCTGTCTCCTTGGCCAGTCCAGGTTGTCAGGAGGTCATGGCGGGGCAGAGACGTGGTCCTTACCTCCCCACCCCCCTCCAGCACCTAGGAATGTGCTCCCAGCTCAGCCTCTGCAGGGCCCTGTAGGGGGGGCACCCGGTGTCTCTGGGTTTCAGCCTGGCCCCACCAGGTTCCACTGGTCTGTCTCTAAACAAAAACACTTCCAAATGTCTCCTGGGAGCCAGACAGCGGGCTGAGGACATGGATAATTTGAGGATGCCTCTCCTAAGGAGCTCGTGGGGTCATGAGACGGGAAAGCCCGGGGGAGCGGCGCTGCTGTCGGGGTGCACGTAGGCTGGGGGGCAGCCCAGGTACCCCGATTCTCGCCCCCACCATGGACGACACGTGAGAACACACGCTGGGCAGGTCAGGTCGGGGGGAGGGAGTACGTTCTGGTAGAGGGCGCAGCTGGGCGTCCTTGGAAGATCAGGAACACGCGGGGACAGAGCTGGCAGGACTGGGCATCCCCACAGCTGCAGGCGCAGGGTGTCCTGAGTGACCGGGGTCCCAGGGCTGGGGGACACAGGGGGAGGTGACCCAGGGGACGGCTCTGGAGTGTGCTGGGCCCCTCTCTCAGGAAGCAGCTCACATCTCAGCAATGCCACGAGGCGGGCAGCCTTCTCCCCATTCTCCAGACAGGGAAAACCCAGGCTCAGCGAGGCGGCGTCCAGTGCCTGAGGGACCCCAGGGCCTCTGCCCCTCCACCTTTGCCCATGGCTTCGGGCCCGAGGACTGTCCCCCATCCCAGAACCTCCCACCCTGCACGTCTTCCTGGAGCGGGCCGGGTGGGGGATGGACGTTAAAGTTGGCCTTAACCAGTAGAACCCGAGAAGGAAATGGCAGCCCACTCCAGTGCTCTTGCCTGGAGAATCCCAGGGACGGGGGAGCCTGGTGGGCTGCCGACTACGGGGTCAGCCAGGGTCGGACGCGGCTGACGCAACTTATTAGCAGCAGTAGAACCCAACGGGCTCTCACGCTCGCTGTTTGACTCGCCAGGTCGCTGCCCTACACAGACGCGTGGAGGCCGTCGTGGAGGTGGCTGCCATGTGTGGGGTCAACATCGTCTGCTTCCAGGAGGCGTGGAGTAAGTGCCCCTCCCGACGCTTTCTCTGCCGCTTGCAAAACCGCAGTCCTACCTCCACGTCGCCGAGAGCAGCTGCTGCTGCTGCTGCTGCCAAGTGGCTTCAGCGGCGTCCGACCCTGTTCTGCTTTCTGTCCCCGCGCATCTGACGACTCTGGGGCCTCGTGCCAGTGGAATCCTGCAGTGTTTGGCCCTTGGTGTCTGGCTGGTCTCGCTGAGCGTCGTGTTTCAAGGCCCGTCCCTGTTGTTGCGAGTGTCAGACTGCCCTTCCTTTCCGTGGCCGCATAATATCCCATTGTTTGGATGGATCCCGTTCTGCTTACTCTTTCTCCCACCCCCGTCTTATCTTTAGTGGCTTGAATAATCCTTGGTGCATGACAGGTGCTAAAAATATTTGTTGGGTGGTTTAACCAACTTCTTCTCTTTCTTGGAAAACTCCCACTCATCCATCAAGGCTTAATGTGGACACCCTCTCCTTTGGGGGGCCCTGGGGGCTCCCCTGCGCAGAACTAAGCACCCCACCAGGTTCCCATTGAGCGCCCCATCTCAGCTGGCATCTCCTGAGGGCAGGGCCGTGTCTAAGTCCAGAGCGTGACTTGAGGAGCGCTGGTTCAGTGAATGGGGGACCCCCTTTTCCCTCTGATTTGCAAAATATGGTTAGAACTTTGCAGCCAGCCTCCCCCAACCTGCCTTCCACATGCGGCTTTTGAAAGTTTGTTGACACTACAGGGGTTGTGAAAACAGGAAAAGAAACCATTCAGATGGAAATGGAGAAATGTGGAGAGCTTAGCAGCCTGAAACGAAATCGGAAGGGAGGTCTTATCCTCTTGGGGCCCTTGAGTCTCTCCTAATGCTCTGAAAGCTGCGAGTGAGCGGTCATTAGGGATCTTTCTTCGTTATCAACAGCGTTCTTGTTGGCTTCCTTAAAATAGCTCATCCGTCTTCACCCAAGGAGCCTGGGGAGTCTTGAGCCCGGTGCCAAGGCCCCCGGGGCTGCTTCTGGCAGAGTCCGCTGCCCACTTCGCTGCCTCCGTGGGCCACGTCCCGGGCGGCCGAGATGGTTGTGGTGCCACCGTCCTCCCAGGTTGCCAGGGACTGGAAGGGACTGGGGAGCCTGGTGCCCCGCTTCCTCCTCTGTGGGATGAAGAGTCACGCTCACTTCACAGGGGTATCGGGAGAGGCTGCCTCTCACCAGGCCTGGCACCGTGCTGGGCACGCGGCCCGGGTTTGGGAAAGACTGTGACGACTTAAAACAAAAAGTGCAGCACGTGAGAGTTACGTTTTATTGGGGGCAATATGAGGACTGCAGCCCAGGAGACAGCCCCTCAGACAGCTCTGAGAAGCTGCTCCGAAGGGGTAGCGGGGAAGGTCGGTCTCTGTTGATTTTGGTTACGGGGGGGCGCACGTATGTGTTTTTCTGGTAGAAAGTTTCTGCTGGTCTCGTGAAGCTTCTGTTCAGGGGGAACAGTCGCCACCACGAAGGATTCTCGTGCTTTTCTAGACACGAGGGCATACAGGAGCTGGCTCGTAACGTCAGCCTCTGAGAACACCTACCTCCCTGAAGACCTGTCCCGCCAGGTTCCCGGGGCACAGTGCCCCGTTTCTGCTCTGACAGTGAACTCCTGCAGGGGGTGCTGGGGGTCAGCAGCGGCCACAGCACAGTCATCTGCTCCTTGCAGAGGTACATGGCAAGCCCCCCATGCAGGTGCCAATTTGTGGTCGCCAGCTGATGACAGTGAGGCCACACACGCCCTGTGCAGCAACCAGGTAAAGGCCTCCTCGGCCACATCCCACAGCTTTCCCACAAACCTTCGCTGCAGGCCGGTCGGTTTCAGAGCTGTCCAGCGGCATTAACACTGTGCAAATGCCGAGTGAATACTTGCCTCTGTGTGGCAACCTCAAGTTCTGCTTTTTCGGGCGTTGTGGATTTTTTTTTTTCTTCAAACATTTTCCACCCTCAGCTGGTGGGGGAACCCACAGGTACAGAGGGCCAACTCTGCACGGAATTGGTCCAAAGAAGGAATTCAGTGCTCCAAGTCACGAAGGAAAAGACAGCAGCTCGGCAGGAAGTGGGCAAAGGTTGCGGAAGGACCCGGAGGATGAGTCCAGAAGAGCCAGTGACCACTCGGCTGGGGCTCCAGCTCGCCGGGGACGCGGGAGAGCGCCAGCAGACCAGCGCACGTGGAAGCGTGTGCGCGAGGTGGCGGAGCACGCTCGGCAGGAGTGCGCGCCTCCCTGGTGCCTACCGGCTGCCAGCCCCCTCCACCCCCACAGGGGAAACCTCCGCTGAGAATCTGGTGCCCTGGCACTCTTTGAATTGTTACCGCACCTGTGTGTACCTGCTCTTTCTTTTTTTTAAAGCACACAAACCTCAGTGAGTTATGAACCTTCCTGCTGAGCTGGCCCTCTCGATGGTGGGGCATCATCTATCCAGAGAGGACAGAAAGCATGCTTTTATCCCCGGAGAGCGCTCAGCCCATCCAGCATGTCCCAGACTTCTGCTGGGGCCATTGCACGAACAGCTCTCCTCGTTCCTGAAGAGGCCTCGGCCCCCGGGAGAAGGAGCATTCCTATGGACGTGGGAGGGGACCCTCGGACACCGTCTCCAAGAAGCCTTGGCTGTGCTCGTAGCAACCTGCAGGTCGGCCAGCAGTTTCTGGCTGTACCTTGTACAGAATTGTTTCACGTATGGTTTAGCCGCTAAATTGTGTCTGACTTTCGCAACCGCATGGACTGTAGCCCCCAGGCTCCTCTGTCCATGGAACTTTGCAGGCAAGAGTCCTGGAGTGGGTTGCCATTTCCTTCTCCAAGGGGATCTTCCCGACCCAGGGATCGAACCCGCATGCCCCGCATTGGCAGGCGGATTCTTTACTGCTGAGCCACCAGGGGCTCCCTCTGTGTGTGTGTGGTTGACCTTTTGGTAGCATAGACAGAGCATAAAGCTGACCATTTTAACCATTTTTTGGTGGGTTCAGTTCCGTAACATTCAGCGCACGCACATTGTCCTGTAACCATCGCCACTGTCCGCGTGCAGAGCCTTCTCACCTGCCCACTGATGCTCCAGCCCCTCGAACAGCAGCCCGCCGTTCTGCGCGCCCCCCAGGCCCGGCACCCGTCCTTCCGCTCTCTGTCTCCGTGAACCTGCCTGTCCTGGGCGCCCATGTGAGTGGCCCGGTGCAGCGCTTGTCCTCTGTCTCCCTTATTTCACCGCACGCAACGTCTTCAGATTCATGGGGTTGCAAAGAGTCGGACACGACTGAGCAACTGAACTGAGCTACTGTCTTCAGGGTCCACCCATGTTGAAAGAGTCGGACACGACTGAGCGACTGGACTGAACTACTGTCTTCAGGGTCCACCCATGTTGGAGCAAGTGTCAGAATTTCCTGCCTTTTTAAGGCTGAATAAGGTGGCTCAGCGGTAAAGAATCCGCCCGCCAATGCAGGATACGTGCGTTCGACCCCTGGGTCGGGAGGATCCCCTGCAGAAGGAAATGGCCACCCGTTGCAGTATCCTTGGCTGGGAGAATCCCCATGGACAGAGGAGGCTGGCGGGCTACGGTCCACGGGGTCACAAAGGGTCGGACGCGCCTGAGCACACAGCACAGTATCCCACCGAGTGGGTGGACCGCCGTCCAGCCATTCGTCCGTGGGTGGACCCGGGTCGTTTCCATCTTTCGGCCGCTGTGAGCCTGGGTGTGCAAGCGTTTGTTTGGCTTTCTGCTGCAAGTGTGTCTAAGACCGTAGGCAGGATGGCTGGCCTCTCCCCTAGAAGCCGGGAAAGGGGAGGGTCTGCCCGTCGTCCATAGCCGGGGGTGGCCTCAGGAGGCAGGCCCCCCACACCAGGCCGAGGGGCCCCCCCAGAGGCCCTGAGCCTGGGTGTGACTCTGGCCTGCCTCCTCTCCACAGCGATGCCCTTTGCTTTCTGTACGAGAGAGAAGCTTCCGTGGACGGAATTTGCCGAGTCAGCAGAGGACGGGCCCACCATCAAGTTCTGTCAAGAGGTAAGACGTTAAGCGGCCTTCAGCTGGCAAGCCAGCCCTGGGGGCGGCGGACACATGCAGGTCAGAGCCTGGCCGCTGCGGCCGGGGTGGTCCTGCCCCAAGGCCAGTGCGCCCGCCTGGCTCTGGTTTTGCAGATAAGAGTAGATCAGACTATTTATTGCCCTTTTTTTTTCTCAAGTGTCCTTTCACTTGAAATCAGTTTCTGAGCCAGAGGAGCCCTTCATGCCTTTTTAGAAAATGACATTAATGAATTCAGGTTATTCGTGGCTGCACTAGGCCTCCGTTGCTGCGTTGAGGTGAGTGGGGGCTCCCTCGAGCTGGGCCCCCCGGGCCTCAGGGGTGCCGGCTCCGGCGGTGGCCATTCCCGCTGCTGTCTGGAGCGCGGCCTCACTAGTCGGGGTGCACAGGTTTAGTGCTCTGCAGCAGGTGGGATCTTCCCTGACCGGGGATCAATCCCGTGTTCCCCGCATTGGCAGGCTGATTCTTCCCCGCTGGACCCTCCAGAGAAGTTCCCTGTCGTGGCTTTTTAAGTGAGGGAGCTGCAGCCCGCAGAGGCGGCCTGGGGGTGACCCGCCCAGAGCAGGGTCTGCAGCCGGCAAGGGGCGGGCCTGGCACCTGGGGACTAGGGTCAAGCCCACGTCCCTGGCCAGAGCCCTGTACCCCACTTGCTGGGGCCTGACAGGTGTGGCCCGTCTCATCAGTGTAGAAACTGGGCCTCATTTTTCTTTATTTAAACCTCATAGTGTGTTCCAAGATTCTGTTTCTACGCATTGTCCAGGAAGGGCAGCTGTGTGGAGGCAGAGAACAGGTCGGTGGCTGCCAAGGGCTAAGCGGGGAGAAGGGATGAGCAGGGATGCTCACGGGGACGGGGTTTCCGCTTGGGGCGTTGAAAACTTTCTAAAATTAGGTTGTGGTGTCGGTTGCACAACTCTGAGTGTGCTAAAAACCACGGACTGCTGCCCTTTGAAGCGATGGGCTTTACGCTCCTTGAACTGTCTTCATGGAGTGGCCACCCCCAAAACCCCCATGACGTCCCACATGGTGGCTTATGCTCACTCTCACCTCAGAAAACTCCCGTCGTTCCTACGGAAATTTCGGGGCTTTTGGACCACAGTGACCCTGTCAATACCGAGCCGTGATTCCAAGCAGCCCTCTTCTCAGGCTGCAGGGGGATGCCTCCCAGCCACTAGGTCAGTTCTGTGCCTCGGACAAGAAGATGACAAGGACCGGGCAGGAAGTGATCGCGGACGGCGTGCCTGAGCCAGGACGGGAGGAAGAAAGGGCAGGAGGATGGGAGTGCGCTGGTCCAGGGCACCCGTGTCCACATCAGGGCCCCAGGGCCACGGCCGCCCCTGCGTGGCTCCTGGCATCCTGCGGTCACCGTCCTGTTGCTGAGGTCGGGGGTAGCAACGGGCTGAGCACAGATGACCGGCTGGGGCTGCTCCTCCTGGCCCCCAGATCCTGCAGTTCTCATTTGAGACAACAGGAATCTGGTATCCAAGAGTTACGTTTGGTTGGGTTCTGGGTTTCTGGGTTTTTTTGGGTAGATGAGACATACGATTTTTTTTCCTTTTTTTAATCTTTTTTTTTTTTTTGGCTGCGCCAAGAGGCATGTAGAATCTTAGTTCCTCAACCAGAGGTTGAACCTGTGCGCCTGCAGTGGAAGCGCAGAGTCTTAACCACTGTGCTGCTGCTGCTAAGGCGCTTCAGTCATGTCCGACTCTGTGCGGCCCCAGAGACGGCAGCCCCCCAGGCTCCCCCGTCCCTGGGATTCTCCAGGCAAGAGCACTGGAGTGGGTTGCCATTTCCTTCTCCAATGAGTGAAAGTGAAAAGTGAAAGTGAAAAGTGAAAATGAAGTCGCTCAGTCATGTCCCCATGGACTGCAGCCTACCAGGCTCCTCCGTCCATGGGATTTTCCAGGCAAGAGTACTGGAGTGGGTACCATCGCCTTCTCCACTGTGCTGCCAGAGAAAGCCCTGGTTTTCTTCTTTTTATTGCGCTAAGAGGGCTTCCCAGGTGGCTTGGTGGTAAATGATCTGCCTGCCAATGCAGGAGAGGCGGGTTGGGTCCCTGGGTTGGGAAGATCCCCCGGAGGAGGAAATGGCAGCCCGCGCCAGTATTCTTGCCTGGATGCTGTCAGGGACGAGGAGCCTGGCGGGCTGCAGTCCGCGCGGTGGCAGAGTGTGTGGCGTGCCTGAGCGCGTGCACGGCGGCAGAAACCACGTCTCCGGTCACCTCAAGCACTCCTAGGCGTCCTGGTCGGGGGTGGTGAGTGCCTTCACAGCGTTGCGCGACAGGCCTCCAGAAGTCGTCATCTTGCAGGCCCGAAACCCTCCAGCCACGCATCAAGCCCGCTCCACCTGCAGCTGCGGGCACCTGACCCGCTTGGTCTCTGTGAATTCGGCTGCTTTCGATGCCCCACCTGAGCACACGTCTGCAGTGTCGGTCCTTTTGCGCCTGGCTGGCTTCACTTGGCACGACGTCCTCAGTTTCATCCACGTCAGAGACCACAGCCACTTCACCCGTGGGCCAGGACCGCCTTCCTTCTTAAGGCTGGACAACACTCCGTTCAGTCCATCCTAAAGGAAATCAACCCTGAATGTTTGTTGCAAGGACTGATGCTGAAGCTCCAATACTCTGTCGACCCAATGCAAAAAGCCAGCTCGTCAGAAAAGACCCTGATGCTGGAAAGATCGAAGGCAGGAAGAGAAGGGGGCGGCGGCAGAGGATGAGCTGGTTGGATGGCATCACCGACTCGATGGACATGAGTTTGAGCAAGCTCCGGGAGGTAGTGAAGGACAGGGGAGCCTAGCAGGCTACAGCCCATGGGGTCACAAAGAGTTGGACACTACCGAGCAGCTGAACAAAATGACAATACTGCGCTGCAAGCATGCGTGAAGCCGCTCAGTCGTGTCCGACTCCTTGTGACCCCAGGCGCTGCAGCCCGCCAAGCTCCTCCGTGCATGGGATTTTCCAGGCAAGAGCACTGGAGAGGGGTGCCTTTGCCTTCTCCGACTGCGTGCGCACGCCACGCTTTATCTGGTGGGGTTGCCCCCTCCCTTGGCTGGTGTGAGCAGCGCTGCTGGGGGCACGGGTGAGCACTGGCACTCTCCCGCTCAGCTGCCAGCCCTGTGGCGCTGGCATTTAACTCCGTGAGGAGCCCAACATCATTTATACTCGTGCTGGCATTTTATGAAGGTTCCCGTTTCCCCACACCCTTGTCAACGCTCCTTATCTGCTTTTTTTCGTTTTGTCTCGTTATTGCCTCCGGGTCTGAAGGTCTGTGGGAAGTGGCGTGAAGGCTTGCTTTTATTTTATTTGTACTGCGGGGTCTGTGATCTTTGTCGAGGGGTCACAGGGTTGGAAAACGTAAGACTTTGCTCTCTGCACCCTTTAGAATTAGGAAATCAGCCTTAGCCACACTAGAAAGGTCCCCGGGGCTATGTTCAGTGTTTCAGAAATCCTGATATAACCTGTATAGTGCTGATATAAGCCCAGGCTCATGGAAATGTCAAGTGATTTGATTCTGACTGGAACTGTTTAAGTGTAGACTGCTTAAGAATCGGGAGAGTGGGACTTCCGTGACGGTCCAGAGGTCCAGACTCTGCACTCCCCCTGGCGGGGGCAGAGCTCAGCCCCTGCTTGGGGAGCTCATATCCTGCACACCAGCTGATCCCAGGCCAATATTACGTACAACCAGCGACTACCCGTAAAAGTATAAACCACAACAACACAGAGAATGCAAAAACGCAGCCAGTGGGAGACTGACGCTCTCTCTCCTAGATCTTGGATCAAGGAGAAATCAAGGATTACACCATGTCTGGGAGGAGAAGATTACACGGACATGCCATATTCAAGCAACGCAAACTGATGGCATCGAATCGTGCCACATGAAAGAAACATCTAAAATCAGAATAAAGTATCTTGCCTGTTGGCGCAGACGACATTGTTCGGTCACTAAGTCGTGTCCCACCGTTTGTAACGTGGCACACGGTAAATGAGGTGAAGAAACGGTTCTTCTCGCTTGTAGGGCGCATTTCAGGTCTTTGGGGAGACCCAGAAGTGGGATCGGGGGTCCTGGGGTCATTCTGGGTTTACTTTTGGGGGCGTGGCCCCCGCAGCAGCTGCACCGGCCGTCCACTCCCAGCGGGGGTGCCCGAGGACGAGGCCGGTTCCTATGTAGCTAAGCTTGGGCATCAGAACAGCGCTGGCATTTGGTCTTTAAAAGGACAAGCGTAGAGAGAGCGAGGAGCCCAGACGTTATCTAGGAGGACCCTCGAATCCTTCCGTAAAAACATCCGATGCGCGCTTTGAAAGGAGGGTGGCGCCACGTCTGTTTTTCCAGCTGGCGAGGAAGCACAGTATGGTGGTGGTGTCCCCCATCCTGGAGCGAGACTCGGCCCATGGGGACGTCCTGTGGAACACGGCTGTGGTCATCTCCAGCTCTGGAGCGGTCCTGGGCAAGACGAGGAAGAACCACATCCCCAGAGTGGGCGACTTCAACGAGGTGAGCCACCCCGCCTGGGCCCGTGAGCGGCCCTGCCGCCGCATGGTGTGACTGCCCCGCGTCGCCCTGCGTCACGCGGGCGGCTGGGGTACAGTGGGCGTCCCGGGCGAGTCCCCACGTGTCTCTAGCACAGAGGGCTGTGTTCTTGCATATATTAATATTTTTAAAAATGTAACCCGAGTCGGCCTCCTGGAATTCTTCTTGAAAGTGAGGAGCATGTTTTCAGGTCTACTTTGACCTTCTGCTTTTCTGGATATTCTGTTCAGTTTTTTGAGAGTTTGATGTTGAAACTCCAGCGAAAAATTTTAGTTTACTTAAAAAAAAAAAATTGTAAACTGTATGTCACTTTGTCCTCTATTTTCCAAGTCTCCCGTCAGTGTGTTATCACACTTCCATAATTTAAACAATAAAGAGGGAAAGAAAAGCAGCGCATGAGGTAAGGCCAGCACCGACGGCGCACACGCATGAGGCGATCGCCGGGCCCTGCAGGCCCTGAGCGCCTCGTCCGTCAAGGTCTGGTCCCTGTTCGGGGGTGGGGGGATCCTTGTCTGGGGCTCCCCCAGGGTCCGAGTGTCAGGCGGCCGTGAGGGCTGCGCGTCTGAGCACAGCTGTGAAGGCCAGGGCTTCAGCCCGTGCTCAGGGCCTAACTGGTTGGCTGTCCTAACTGGTTAACGCCCATCGTGGGTGGAGGGAGGTGGATGTTGGCTGGTGGGAAACGGACCTCACCTAACGCCTGAGGTCTGAAGTCTGAGCTGGGTCTGCAGTAAGTACAGCTGTTCAGGGTGTGACGCCCTCTGCCCTCCCCAGCTGTGAGGGTCCCAGCTGCTCCCAGGCCGGTCGGGCCGACGTGAAGGGGTGTGCAGAGCTGGCCGAGGCCCCCAGAGGAGAAAGAAGCACCCAGCGTGCCCCAGGGACCGCTGGAGGCGGGGGGCAGCAAGACGTGCCCCCGAACCTGCTCACTCTGGGCTTAACCCTGAGCTCCCCGCAGAGAGCGCCGGGCGTGTCTCGGTGCACCGGGACCTGCTCGCGTGTCCACACGGTGCACACATCCTGGCTGCTGCCCAGCTCGGCCGAATGTTGAGGTTAACGGGAGGAGGCAGAGGCAGGGAGCGGACCTGCGTGGGACCCTGGCCGGCACCCCGAGGGGGCTGGCAGAGTTGCCAGGACTGTGTCCTGCCTACCGGCCGTGGGAGACGTCCTTGACCCCAGGCAGTCTGTCCAGGGAGGCCCGTGGAACAGGGCACTCCCTGGGAGGAATTCCAGTCTCAGATGGGCCTTGGTCGGTGGCTCAGATCACACACGTTGGCGTGTGCCCCCCCCCAAGCCGGCGGGGTACAGATGGCTGGTGAGGACGTTGACCACACGCCTCAGCCTCTAGTGGTGCTGGGATGAAACCTCACCCAGTTTATCCTTGACATACTGCGGGAAGAAGCTCTGGGGGCTTTCTGCCGCGTCACCGCAGGTCTGCGGGCAGGGGCTCCAGCCACGGTGCTTTCCCCTCGGGCGAGCTTGCTCGTGTTGTGCCTGGTTTTCCGGTTTGGGTTTTTTTTTTTTTTATTTTTAGTTTAAGTGGCCTGAAATTTTGGAGTTTAGAGTCATACCAGGAGTGTCTCTTCGGGAGGATGGGCGATGTTTTCATTTTTCTGTCAAGCCTAAGGAAAGGGAAGCTTGGCGGCTCAGCATCCGTCCGCGGCCCTCTGTCTTCCAGTCCACATACTACATGGAGGGAAACCTGGGCCACCCCGTGTTCCAGACCCAGTTCGGGCGGATCGCCGTCAACATCTGCTACGGGCGGCACCACCCCCTCAACTGGCTGATGTTCAGCATCAACGGGGCCGAAATCATCTTCAACCCCTCCGCCACCATCGGAGCGCTCAGGTCACTGGGCCCAAGGGGCCCGGCGGGGGCCCGGGGGCCGGGTTTCGGGGCGCAGAGGCGGGTTGGGTGAAGAGCAGGCAGGTGACCACCGGGATGTGCAACGTCCCCGAGCCCCGGGACGGTGAGTGCTAGGGCCAGCCAACTTAGGCGTCCGTTACAGTCCCCGCCTCGAAGAGCTGAGGGGTCTCCCCAGGTGGTGCTACGTGGTCACGAACCCACCTGCCGATACAAGAGACGCAGGAGATGCGGGTTCGGTCCCTGGGTCGGGAAGACCATCCCCCTGGAGGAGGGCAGGGGAACCCACCCCAGTGTCCTTGCCTGGAGAATCCCCACGGACGGAGGCGGCTGGCGGGCTGCAGTCCCCAGGGGTCGCCCAGACTCGGACACGCCATACTGAACAGCAGTGCCCTGCTGCGAAACGCCGTCCTTGGCTGCGGCGAGGTCTCGGGCAGGGCCCGCTGGCAGGATTCGGGAAAGCTCCCCTTCTAAGGGCCGGAGCATCGGGGGTTACCCGAGCAGCTTTGGCTCCCCTCCCGTCCAGCGCGGGTGGGCGGCGATGGAGGGGTCCGAGCTGAGAGGGTCCTTGAGAGATCAGTCAAGGGTCTCTGCCACCTGCGTTTACCCAGCCACGTGGTGTTAGCCTTATCCCTGAGCAGACAAAGCTGCTGTCACAGGGTGGGGGGCGGGCTCCGGGGCCTCCCCGGGACGCTCACTGGGCTGCAGTGACTGGCACCAGTGCCCTTTCCTAGCTTCGCCCTCCCCAGCAGCGGGTGGTTTCCACCTTTGCCTCATCAAGGAGCAGGAGAGCGCCGGGCATCTGTGCGAATGCCTCCCTCCCCAGCTCGCTCCCCCCAGAGCATTCCGGGGTCTGCCGTGTCATCGGAGGGGGGGGTTGGCGGGTGTGGGGAGGGGGAGTGTCCATCCCCGGTGGAGGGGGGCAGCTCGGGGGCAGCCTGCAGTCCCCTGGGGGCCCACCCTGTCACTCCTGCCCTCGCTCGCCACAAGATTTCCGAAATTTAAATGTGGGGACATAGCCGTCATTTCACCTCGAACTTGCTGCTGAAAGTGGGGCCCCCTCCCTCAGCCCTCAGCACACTGATCTGCGCGGCCGTCCCTTACAGAACAACCCCGTCCTGTCTGTGTCTGGGGGAGGGGGCGCTCTTGGGCACACGGAGGCGGTCACGTCTGGGGTCTCCTCCCCACCCCCAGAGAGGCAGCGGGCAGCGTGGCCGCTGTGACAACGCGTCCCCTGAGAGTCGTGAGGAAGAGTGGTTCCTGGTCGTCCAGCCAGCAAGCCCGGACAGACGCCCCGGGCCACGCCGCAGAGCAGCCACGTGTTACACACACAGCGAGCGGCATCACCCAGAGGGGTCCCTGAAGCCAGTGCCCCCCGGCGCACAGCCGCGCGCAGGCTGGGAGGGACACAGCCGTGGCCTGGACTCAGGTGTCACCTCTCCGTCCGAGCGCTTCTGGGCTTTTATCAGCCCCAGTTAAGCAGACAGAAGCTGCTCAACATAAAACACGCCTGATGGCTCGTGACCTTGGCTTGTGAACGGCTGTCCGTCTTCCTTCCTTGGACAGCAGTGGTCCCGCCCACTCGCGCCCTCCAGGGAGGGTGTGTTTCTGCTGGCGACCGAAGCGCTGACGGGTCTTTTGGAAGCCCCATGTCTGAGCAGCTCCCACAGCGTTCACCCCGTTGCGCACTCAGCCGCTCAGTCATGTCCGACTCTGTGCAACCCCGTGGACTGCAGCCCACCAGGCCCCTCTGTCCATGGGATTCTCCAGGCAAGAAGACTGCAGTGGGTTGCCAATTCCTCCTCCAGGGCATCTTCCCGCCGGAACCGTGTCTCCCATATCTCCTTCTCGCTGAGCCATGGGGAAGCCCTCACACCCTTGACCAGATAATTACAGCCTGAAAACCTTAGCTTGAGGGCACTTTGGCGAGAGCAGAGGAAAGCTTCCTGCGTGAAGTTGCTCAGGGCCATGTGACGGACAACAGGGAAAAGCTGGAAGGGAGAGAGCGCTCACGGTCAGCTCCTCTCCCCCAGCGGACATCGTCCAGCCGTCCTGGGGCTAACACAGCTCCGTGACCCCTGCCTCTGAGCAGAAGGGACGTTTCCAGGCTGGGCTCAGAACCCTGCCGAGACTCTCCTTGCCGAGGATGGCTGTAGAGTGTGGAAAACGGTACAGCAGGCGGTTCGCTAGGACGGAGGGGACGCAGGGTGAGTTTCCTAAAATACTGAAGGGTTGTTTGTGGAATCGATGCTGAGGGTTTACAAGCAGGAGGCCCGGCAGAGACCCACCAGCTGCACAGCAGCCTCGGCTCGCAGCTTCTAGAAGCACCCATCCCCTTCTCTGACATCTCCCACCTCCTGTATCAGCACCCCTCCCCCCACACACACGCCCGTGCGCGTGCAAACACGTGTGTCCTCGCGGGAGTGGGCAAGGTGTCCGCACATAGGGTCCCCCAGTTCCGAGCACCCAGTGGAGGCACAGTGCAGTTTGATGAACCGAGTCACCGTGAGCCCTGCAGCCGAGTGGTCAGAGGTTTCCGCCCTCCCACCCTTCCCCACTGTGGCTGATTTCAGGGGCTGGTGCACCCCGCCCGCCCGGCCCAGCCCGGCTCTCAGGAATCTCCAGCCTTGTCTGAGAGCCTCGGTGTCCTGCCGGCCGGGGGTTGGGTCCTGGCCCCCTCACCCTCCCTGGAGAACTGCAAGACGTGTGTCTCCCGGCGCCTGCTCCACAGCTGTCTATTTAATTCCCGAAAATGTCAGCGACGGGCGTGTTTCTGTAAAAATCCTTTCTTAAAAGTTTTGTCAGCTCAGCCGAGCAACTGGGGGGAGAAAAACAGGAAAATGAGTCCCTCCGTCAAGGCTGGAATTCTTTTTCCCCCTCCAGACTCGTGAACGCTGCCGAGAATTAGGCTTGTGACAAGCACCCACCCACCCCTCCACCTACTCCCTGGTCTCAGCCAGGTGCACGCTGACAGGAAGGCTCCGGGGCCCTCCGCTCCCAGGCACCCCGTGCTTCTGAGTGGGCTCGCAGCCCTGCACCCAGAACCCTGACGGCACTGTTCCTCAGACCGCCAGTGGCCAGCAGGCCCGCTGAATTCCATGGCACGTTTTGCTGGTGGGCTGCGGACGGACAGGTGTCCGCAGGAGCAGAGTTTCCCACGGAGTCCCTCCACCCCTGCAGGCGCTGGACCTGGGGAGCTCAGCTGTGCCCGCGTGGGGATGTCCCCGTCCTGTGCCCATAGGAGAACCAGGGTGGGGGGCTCTGCTTCGAGGCTCGGGGTTCAGAAGAGGGAAATGGGGGGGCAGCTCAGGGGAGGTGATGCCCGCCTCCAGCCTGAATTCCTCTCAGGTTTACTATTTGCTGGGCCCGAAATCTTGCCCCGCAGAGACAGATGGCTTTGCAAAGCGGCATGACAGGGCTCCCCCTGGTACCTCCAGTGGTAAAGAGCCCGCCAGCTGAGGGTTTGACGCCCCCCTAGCCCGGGTCTGGAAAATTCCCCTGGAGGAGGAAACGGCAACCCACCCTAGTACTCTTGCCTGGGAAATCCCGTGAACAGAGGAGCCCGGTGGGCTGCAGTCCATGGGGTCGCAGAGTGTCGGATATGACTTGTACTACAAGGGTAGGGGCTGGGGGGCACACAGGCCCCCAGGCCCCCAGCTCCCTTCTCATGTCTACTGGCCTGGGGGGGGGGTGGGTTCCTGACCCCACCTGGGAGGAGGGAATGAGGCAGAAGCAGCAGCTAAGGGGGTCCTGCCAGGTAGCACCCCCTAACCCGCCAGACACTTCAGCTGCCAAAGAAAGGGACGGATGTTTCCTGAAGCCGTGAGCTGATGCTTGTCTGCACAGCTTCCCTTTGGGGAAGCTTCAGAAAAGGAAACTTAGGGCGAGGATTTCCTTTTTTTTGACCGCACCCATGGCCTGTGGGACCTTAGCTCTCCGACCGGGGATTGAACCCGTGCACTCGGCAGTGGGAGAGTCTTAACCGCTGCGCTGCCTGGGGGGCCCCAGGGCGAGGCTTTGATCCAGGGCTGCCGCTGGTGCGTCGGGCGCCCTCCACAAGGCTGCTTCGGCCCGAGCCGGGACGAGCTGGCCTGTTGGTGGTGGGTGTGGGGTCGCCCGTGGGCGCCGTGAGCCCCGCGGCAAGACTGGCAGCCCGGCCGCAGCTCAGGGCCGAGCGTCCGCTGAGTCAAAGGCTGGGAGGTTGGCAAGCTGGCTCCTCTCCTTCCTCTCGCGCAGTGAGTCCCTGTGGCCCATCGAGGCCAGGAACGCAGCCATCGCCAACCACTGCTTCACCTGCGCCATCAACCGCGTGGGCCAGGTGAGTCCCTGAGGCCCAGCCTCCGGGGGCAGCCCCGGCAGAAGCCAGGCGGGAGGAGCGGCAGTGGCGGGGGCCCAGGAGGGGACCCCGGGGTCCCACCCCCTCTGGGCACACACGCCCCACACCCCGGGGTCCCGGCACGGGGAGCCTGGCCGGGCCGGTCGCCGTGAAAGCTGGCACTGCTCAGGCCCTCTTGCGCTTGCGGCTGAGGTCATTTTCAAAGGCTCTCAGCCCATGACCACCACCCAGTACCTGCTTTCTTCCCGTCCTCCCCCAAACCTTGACCTCAGGCACCGAAAGATTTGAGTACAAACACCGGGTATTTATTACATAACAAATCCTCTTCCGCATTCTTGCTAATCAGATGTCAGACTCTACTCAGAGCATCTGATCAGCCTGAGATAACCCTGAGTGGGTCCACAGGAAAGAAACTTGGTGTTTTAACCAGCCCGTACGTGGCGCCCCCTCCTGGCTGGACGCGCAGTCTTGGGGAAGGTATCGAGAGCGGGTATCCCTGCTGTCTGCGCTGCCCCCAGGCTGGGCATTGTGAAGCCCCAGATGCCCTCCACGGCCCCAGAGAGCCAGTCTCCACAACGGCTTTCTCTTCTCCCAGCAGACGATAAGCTCCTGAAAGCAAAATCGGGGTCTTTCCCCCGGGGCTGGTCAGATGCCCGGCTGGCCGGGGGGCTGGGACTTGGGGGGCATAGGCCCATCAGGCCGGTCCACATGGCTGTGACTGTCCTGGGTCCCTCGCCCTGGCTGACTCTGACGAGCGTCCCGCCAACGCCCCCTAGAGGTGTGTCTTGTGCGTGCAGGCTAAGCCGCTTCCGTCGCGTCCCGTGGACTGCAGCCCGCCAGGCTCCCCCGTCCCTGGGCTTCTCCAGGCAGGAACACGGGAGTGGGCTGCCATTTCCTCCTCCAGGGGACCTCCCCGACCCAGGGACCGAACCCGCGTCTCTTGTGTCGTCTGGCGCTGGCAGGAGGGTTCTGCACTCTTAGCGCCATGTCTCACCTCGGTTTCATTTCCAGGAGCACTTCCCAAACGAGTTCACCTCTGGGGATGGCAAGAAAGGTGCGTCCAGCTGGCTTTCCGTGGGGCTGACTTTCCGTGGGGCTGACTTGGGCGGGGGAGAACCTGGATGTCCCTTGTCCATCTGCTGTCTCCTGGCAGGACCCACCCCACAGACCGTGTCTGCACATCTGCCCCCTGCCGCTCTCGTGTGGACCCTGGGCCTGTGGCCCCCTGGCACCCCAGATGAGAATGGAGTAGGGACTGGGGTGGAGATGGGCCAAGCCGTGGGGGCGCCCTCTGTGAGCTCCCTGAAATAGGGGTGTATATCCCACCCTGCAGACCACACCCCTCACCCCCCAGCTGTCCAGGCGCCCCCGGAGCCCAGCATGGCTGCCTTGGGTTCCTACCCATAGCTTATTTGGCTCTGCAGGCAGGGCTGGAATCTGCCACGCCCGGCCCCTCCTCTCTGGCCTGGAATGTGGGAGGGGGCCACCCCCATCTCCAAGGAGGTGTCTGGGAAGCAGAGCGGGGCTGAGCAGGCGTGCCTCCCACAGCAGTATTTCCTGAAAGAGCTCAGATCCCCCCACTTGAGGCCTGGGAGACTGGAGCCTCTGGCCCCGTGGGGCTTCTTGTCACAGGACCGGGGTCCTGCCGGCCCTGGGCGGCACACGCACACTCCCCGCACACCTTTGGGGTGGCCGGCAGCCCGCTTTACTGGTGAGGGGCCCGAGGCCTGGAGGGGGGTGAGGGCGCGACACGGCTGGGCGGGGCCGAGCTCACCGTGGGGGCCACGTGACTCCCTTGGGCCGTGGTGGCTGATGCTGGGGACCAACAGCTCTGCCAGGGAGGCCTTAGACCGGTTCCCAGGGTCGGGACCCCCTGGTGGTCCAGGGGCTGAGACTCCGCACTCCTGCTGTGGGAACTGGGTTCAACCCCCGGCCAGGGAACGGGATCCAGCATGCCACAACTACAAAAATAAGCAAACGAACTATACGCATATATGCGTGCGTATCAGAAAAACAGCATTTTAATCTCAGTTTAAAGATCCCACGTGCAGCACCTAAGACCCAGCGCACCCAAACACATAATAGAAATAAATCAAAAATAATAAAAAGAAAGGTTCCCGAGGCAGAGGGGAGGGCGTTGAGGGCGACTTGCAGCCAGCGGCCGGGCGTCCAGGCCTGACGGGGGAGGCAGGTCCTCGGGGCCGCAGCAGCTGCTGGGGAGAGTGTGGGGGCCCTCGTCCTGGGCGTCTCCCCCACGTGGGTGCAGAGGCCACCCGCGTCTGCACGGGCTCACGGGCCTTGCGGTTGCTGCCCCGCAGCTCACCGGGACTTCGGCTACTTTTACGGCTCGAGCTACGTGGCGGCCCCGGATGGCAGCCGCACCCCCGGGCTCTCCCGCACCCGGGATGGGCTCCTGGTCGCCGAGCTGGACCTCAACCTGTGCCGGCAGGTGAATGACATCTGGGGCTTCAAGGTGGGTGTCCAGGCCCCTGCTCCTCCGCGCGGCCCGGCCCGCTCCCAGCACCAGGACTGCGCCGCTCCGGGCGGCCTGAGGGCCAGCCGCATGGGCCCCCTCCCTGAGCTGCACAGAAGGCCGGAGGCTGGGGCCTGGGAGGGGAACCACGGGGTCAAACGCTGCCGGGGCAGCAGGCCTCGATAAATTTCCCACTCATCTGATTTATTAGATTCTGGGCGCCTCCAAGCAGGTTCATCTCAATTCCATCTGTCCAGGGAGTAGAGTGGCTTGGCCTCACTAATCCTCTTTTCCTTCCCAGGCACTTGCACTGGGACGGCACCACAAGATGGATGCGTGTGTCTGGCTCTGCCCGTGGCCAGGCCCCAAGGCTGGGCCCGGACGATGGAGGGAAGTGGGCCTTGGCGGTGCTGCTGCCTTGCGAGCCACTTCGGCTCCTGGCCTTATGCGCCCGCTTGTAAAACAGGAGGCCTTGGGGGCCTGACACCCTGTAAGGAAGGTGGCGGGTCTCCAAGGCTCGTAAGTGCCCGCCTCCCAGAGCGGGATGCTTGCGGCCTGGGACCCCCCCACCCCGGAATACAGCGCGTCAGGCACACAGCTGGAGTGTCGCCCTGTTAGCCTCCCGGGGTGTTTCCACCAACTCCTTACCGGCTTCTCAGCACAGACGTCACATCGTCAGGATGGGATGCCGGCCCAGCGCTCCTGGGCGGGGGCGGGGGCGGGGGCGGGGGTGGGGGCGGGGGCGGTGCGGGGGGCCAGCCAGACGTGGGCTCCAGGCCTGAGACTCCTGTTTCTGTGAGCATGGGTCCTTGGGCACATTCCCTGAGTCCCAGGCGACTGAGCAACAGGGCGCTGCCCACGCGAAGGTCTCCTGTCTCTCGTCCTCCTGGGAAGCTTAGGTTAATGCCGGTTCCGCACGGATGGGAAGCGGGAGCCAGTAAGCTGAATGGCTTCTCATTAGTAACTTTCTGAAAGCGGAAGCCGTCCCCAGCTGTGATGACGGGCCCCGCTCCTGCCAGAGCCTTGGGAGGGAGGGGGCGGTGGGAAGGACGGGGTGAGAGCGCCCTGGGTGGGCTTTCCTGCCGCGCCCCAGCCTCTCCCCAGCCGCTGTGTCCAGGATGAGACGCCGCGTGCAGTGGGTGGCCCTCCAGAGCCAGGCCGCCGGGGTGTGGATCCCGGGGACCCACTGCTGCCAGTGGGCGGCGGCAGGTCAGCCCCTCTCGGGTGGAGGCGCGGGGGGCAGGACGGCCCTCCTCCCCCTGCCTGGGAGCCGCCACGCCTTCCGGTGGAAGATCACAGAGCTGCTCCAGCAGCAGGGGCCGGGGGCGTGAGTCACGTCGGCCTCCGTGATCTTCGCCACCGCCCCGGAATCGGGGTCGGAGGGGTCACGCCGGGGTTGGGCCGGGGTGGCGTCTCCGAATCCCAGCCTGAGACCATCCTGGCCTCCGGCCCGCCTTCCGGTCGCATTTCTGTCCCACAGCTGCCCTCTAGTGGCAGCAGGCGAGGTGTGCGAACGAGGGCGTTCAGAATGAAACGGAACCACTCCAAGTCCCGCTGTTTTCGCTTTCAGATGACGGGCAGATACGAGATGTACGCTCAGGAGCTTGCCGAAGCTGTCAAACCCGACTACACCCCCAGGATTGTGAAAGAGTAGCGGCCGGCCCTCAGCCCGCGCCCGCCGGGGAGGGCACCTCTGCCCGCAGCGGACGGGCCAGGGCGCCAGGCTCTGCTGAGTCTGGGCTCTCCCTGCGGGCTCCCCGGTGGCGCTGCTGTGCCCGGGCGGGCGGGCGGGGAGGCTGGTCGGGTGAGGCGGGCTGGCGCAGGAGCACCGGGTTTCCTTCTCCGGGGATGAAAGCGTTTGGGGGCCGGGTGGAGAGGAGTGTTTCACAGCACGGTGGGTGTGCCAGAGCCGCTGAATCTGGTCACTCTGGTCACTTTGAGGTGGTTAAACTTTGCTGGGTGAATTATATAATGCAATTAAAAGATAATCCCAGGCACTGATTGTGCAGGATGGTTTGAAGCGAGACCGATGGGGGACTTGCCTGGTGGTCCAGTGGCTGAGACTCCACGCTTCCACTGTAGGGCGGGGCCGGGTTCAACCCCTGCTCGGGGAACTGAGATCCCACGTGCTGCCATTGAACAGTCCACGTGCCACAACAAAGATGGAAAATCTCGCTGGAAGGCCCAGCACAGCCGAATAAGAAGAGAAGTGAGGGACCTCCCTGGTGGCTCACCTGCCAGTGCTGGAGATGTGTGCTCCATCCCTGACCCGGCCAGGAAGACCCCACATGCCGTGGGGGAGCAAAGCCTGCGGGCCACAGCTGCTCAGCCTGAGCTCCAGGGCCTGGGAACCGCGGCTGCTGAAGCCCGCGCTCTGCAGCCAGAGAGCCTTCCGTTTAGAGTTGGCAGCGACTTCTGCGGACGGGGGACAGCCATGGAAGCTGTCACCTTGGCCAGGCTGCTGTCTCTGTTTACCCAATCAGACGCTAATCTGTGAAGGTATTTGGCCAGTGTGATTTAAGCCTGTAGGCAGTTAACCAAGCGAGTGAGATTATCCTAGATAATCTGGGTAGGCCTGATTTAATCCGGCCAAAGGCCCTGCAGAGCAGAGCTGGGACTCCCAGACCAGGAGGGAATTCTGGGCGTGGACCTCAGCCTCTGCTCAGCCCCGAAGTTTGAAATAAGTCCTGCTGACCGTCTTACTACTGCTGTCCAGGTGTCCCCGGGAAGCGACTTTTCTAGGGACAGGTGCGTGCAGCAACCACACTGCTCTACAAGGGCGAGTGGCCCAGGAGGCCGAGAGGGAGGCCGGGCCCACGAGGAGGCTCTCCCGTGCTGGAGGGCTCCAGGTGCCCACGGACAGACGGCAGGGCGTGCAGAGGGTCCACCGAGCGCCTTGACGCCCGCTCCTTGTTGATGAGCTTTTGTGATGAAAGGCGCACCCTCGTCAGGCTGCAGGCCGCCCCGAAAGCCAAGAACACCACCCGGATGAGTTTAAAGGGCCACAGCAGTGCACCCAAAGTGCCTGATCGGATGGGAGCAGCACTTCCGTGACCCTAACAAGTGCCCACCGCGGATAGTCCCGAGAGCTGGTGGGAGGTGTGATGGAATTGGGGGCGTGCTGCGCAGGGCCAAGCCCTGGACACAGCGCCCTCCTTCCCTGCAGGAGAAACGGGCCGGCCCTTGGCCAGAATCACCTCTCTGCATGCAGGGGCAACCTCTGCATCGGAAAGTGCTGTGTCCTTCGTGCGGGGTCCACGGTGGCGGGGGCGCTGCTCTGCCCAGCCCAGGGACAGGCCCAGGTGGCCGTTGGATGGTGCTGAGGTGCGGTCACCAGGCTTGTCCCAGTGGGCCCTATCAGGGTGGACAGACTCTCCCCTTGCGCCTCGACTTGAGTGAGCTGGACAGTCTGACGTATTTTATTGGTGGCAGAGCCGGTAAAAGCGCAGCAAGGCTTACCGGGTGAACTGGCCTGGGCCTCTAGCCCCTGAGCGGAGGACCCATGCCTGCTTCCAGCTTGGGGCTGTGCAGCTTTGGGTGAACAGCTTGGCCACAGGTGGACCCATCAGATTTCAGCTTAGTCGTCCCACCAGAGAACAAGACCCCGGCGTTTGGGGGAGCTGGAGGTCACTGTGGAGCCAGTGGTTTTGCTTTCGTGGGAGGAGCTGGCGATCTAAGTCCCCAGAGGATCAGCAGCCAACCATCCGCTTGCTTGCTCAGTTGCCCCACGGCACTTGGGATCTTAAAAGTTTCCTGACCATACCTGCGGGCCCCGCATCGGAAGGTGGGTTCTCAGCCAATGGACCACCAGACAAGTCCTGAGCGATGACCTCAGGATGCTGGACCAGGGCTTACCCAAAGGTCAGCATCATTCAGGGAAGACCAGGGTCCCACAGAAATGAACTGTGCGGCAAAGCAGTTGGGAGAGCCCCTGAGGGAACGGGGTCCCCGCACCGTAGGATCAGAGCCTTTTCTGCACCTCCTAACTGCCTGGGCACGCCTTGCTAGCCGAGCTGGCCTGGTCAGGGCACCGTCATATAGATAGAGCTTCGCACCCTTGGCTCTCAGCACAGGGCGTTAGAGTCGACAGTCTCTGGAAGGTTCCGCACTCTGGTCTCCTGGATCCCCAGTGATCCTTTGCGCTCGGTTTTGAGCTGTCCCCTCCTTAGCACCTCTGGTCACGTCGTGAGGACGCCCGGGCGGCCGGTGGCCAGCACACCTACACGTGAGCTCAGGAGCGACCGTCCCAAGGAGACTGGGATCACAGAGGCGGGCGGGGGGGCTGCCAGGGTCTTGGAGTGAGGACCATGTTTATTGAGAATGGCTCATTACAAACGAGATAACACATATAAAAATCCCTGTGATGCATAAAATCCCTTTTGCCCCTAGGTGGCTGGGGAGACAGCCAGCGGTCCAGGGCGCCCCCCTCCACGTGTGGCCAAGGGGTCTCAGGGTCGTGGGCCGAGTCCTGCTGTCTCCAGCCCCGTTTTCATGATTTGTGTGTGAACAGGACATAACACGGTGAGGTTCGCCTCCGAGACCCCCTCCAGGCAGGTGGCGTCGGCCCTGGGGCCAGGCAGCTCCTGTGAACCTTCCAGACGGGTGACCTCTAACCTGCGGCTTCCCCGAGAGGCTCGCTCCTCCGACCTGGGGACAGTGTCTCTGACGGATGAAGGCAACATGGACACTGGAGGCTACTCCCTGGGCAGCCCCCGCCGGCCTGAGTAGTGGGCCTCCCTGAGGGCGGCCGCCCCTTTCTGTCGCTGTCTCCCTGGACACCGCCGCCCTCACCGGGGTCACCCGGGCCCCTTCCAGGGGCGCCCAGCCTGCAGCTGCCACGTGTGGTCCTCCTGGCCTTGGGAACCAGGACTCGGGGTGGGGGGGGGGGGCTGGTCTCAGGCTACCCAGGGTTAAGGCAACGGGGACGAGACGGGCCCGCAAGGGCGGCTGCCTGGCCAGAAGTGCCTGCCTCTCAGTCAAGGCTGTCAGGTAGAGGAGCTGTACAGCTGGGTGGTCCTGGGTGGTCCGTAGCCTGGGGAAGCGGCGGAAGCCGCTGCCCCAGCATCAGGCTTCTGGCACCGACGACCAAGACTTAGGTGCTGTAGCTGACGGCGGCATCCTGGCCCCCCTGGCCAGAGGTAACCCAGGGCAGGGGCAGGAGGTGTCCCAGCCCCTTTTGGGAATGACCCATTTCCCTTTTTTCTCCAGGGGTGTAGACCCAGGTTCAAGACGCAGCCCCACCACTGTCCTGAGTCAGGTTCTGGCTGTGGCGCGAGGCCTGCCTGCCTGCAGCCCCGGGTCCCCCTGGCTTTGGAAGAGATCCTGGCCTGGCTGATCTGCCCGTGAAAAGAGGTGTCCGTGGTTCCAAAGTACCTGTGACCCCACTATTATTGTCTTGCTTGAGGTTGAGTCTCGCGCCACCAAAAGCGAAAACTTCAATCTCAAAAAAACACCCTCCCCCGGCTAAAAAAAAGACTTAAATCTCACACACACACACACACACACACACACACACAGGCACGCACGCACACACACACACACACACAGAGGCACGCACGCACGCGCACACACACACACACGCGCCTCCCCCGGCTAAAAAAGGAAGGAACAGGAGGCCGCCCCAGTCCATGCGGGGGTCCGCGCTGTGCGATCCTGGGTTAGGTTACTCCCTCTGCCGACAGAGACCCCCCGGCCTTCTCTGCAGAGGGCCAGGAGTGAGCGCTGGGTTGGGGGGAGGCCACAGGCCACCCCCGGCCATGATCAGGCGTGCAGGCCCAGGGCCCCAGCACCCAACCCTGAGATGTGGGGCTGCCCGCACGATGTCAACAGCCAGCAGGGACGCAGCGCCTCGTCTGAGCCCCAGGCCTGGGCCAGCGCCTCTGGGGTGGCCTCTGGGGGCAGGGCAGGGCGCAGCGGGCCCCCGCTGTCAGCTGTCCCCGTAGACGAAGAGGATGTCCTCGTCCGTGCCGTAGCTGGTCCTGGCCTCCTCGAAGTTGCTGACGCTGGCGCTGCACATCCCTGCTGCGGCAGGAGGGCGGGGCGGTCAGCAAGGGGGCACCCCGGCTGACCCCCACCACGCGGGACGCCCTCCCTGCAGCCGCTGCGGCCCCTGTGAGCCTGTCCCCTGCGCTGTCCCCGATTCAGCAGGAGAAAGGGAGGCCCAGAGGGGAGGGACTCGCTGGAGGCCGCAGGGCTATGGTCCCTCCTTGTCCCCGGGGCCGTGGGGAGTCCGGGCCTTGGGCGGGGGCCAGGGCCAGGGCTGGGCAGACTTTCTTTTTTTCTTTCGGCCACTCTGCGAAGCGTGCAGGCTCTTAGTCCCCTGACCAGGGTCCCCAGACCTCCCTTTCTAGCACAGAGGGCTGGCCTGGGGGCTGGGGGCGCCGGGAACCGCAGCCCTGGGCTGGGCCCTGGGTGGGGGCAGAGGGCCGGCCCGGGGATGGCGGGCAGGGGCCCCGGGAGAAGGCGGTGGGGCCCACCCGCCCCACTCACGGTCGGCGTAGGCCGGGTTGTTGTAGAAGACGCAGCCGGCGGCCCGGCTGTAGCCGCGCAGCACGACGAAGTGGCCCTGGTACTCGGGCGAGCGGCAGAGGCGGCGGGGCCCGCTGGGCGCGAAGCAGCAGTACTTGGGGGGGCTGGAGCAGAGGTCGCAGTGCAGCACCCCCGAGTTCACCAGCACGATGGCCACGTGGCCCTGCGCCAGGTGGGCCTGGATGTCCTGCATGCTCACCCTGCTGCGGGGGGCGGACGGGCGTCAGCCGGTGCCGCTGGGCCCCAGGCCCCGCCTGCGGACCCCTGCCAGGCCCCGGTCTGCCCCGTCCCCAGGTCTGCGCCTCGCGTCCGCCCTGAGCTCCGTGCAGGGGGCACCCGCCTGCTTTGTCACGGTGGGCGGGGCTCAGTGGGGGACCAAGCATGGACGGGGGGGGGGGGTGCCCAGGACACGCTGGGCCCCACAGGCCCGTCACAGGGTGACCATACGACTCCAGACGGCACCCCATCTCTGGGCCTGCCCCTCACTGCCCCGGTCTTTTACCCTGAAGGGTGCATCAGTAGTGTGAACGGGCGGCCTAACTTACTTCCCCCAATCGGAGCCAAGCAGGGGTTATTTCTCTTTCTGTTTGAGGCTCCCTGTGGCAGAAGGGGCTGCCTGGGAAGGGCTAGTTGGCAACGCCCACAGGGGAACCCTGGGTCAGCCGGCTGTTCCAGACTCTTAGGCCCTGGCCCCTCTGAGGCCCCCGGGAGGAGGCAAGTCCCAGACAGACCTGAGGTGGGAAGGGCTGGGGGGATTCCCCAGTGCCCGGGCCCCACCGTCTTCACTGGGGGTTGGGGGGCCAATGCCGAGCCACGCTGAGCCCTCCTTCCTTCCAGGCCCCTCGGGGGTACGTGTGGGCACCTGGTAGCCGGGCCCAGCTCCAGCCCCGCCGAGTCACAGGGCAGCCTGCTCTGACGCCTTGGCCTGGGGAAGCGTGCCATTTTTCCACTGGGTCTCTGAGAGGAAGCAGCTGGCTGAGCTCCCAGTAGGAGGTATGACCCGAGGGGGGCTTCGGCCACCGGGAAGCGCAGGCGCAGCTGGAGGGAGGGCCCGGGTGGGGGTCCCGGGCGCGGGTCAGTGCATGGCTGGGCGGCTGGGGTGACTGTGGGACTCACTGTGCGGGGGGCGGGGGGGTGTCTGGCCGGGAACGGCCCCCGCCCTCCATGCAGCCGGTCAGGTGCCACCGAGCTAACACCGGCCACCTCACCCTCCAACACGCGCTCACGTGGCCTGGGGACACGTGGAGACCTCCCTGTGCCCAGAGGGCTATGTGCCTGGGTCACGTGACCATGAAGACAGCCATCCAGGAGGACGGGAGACCCAAGGAGAGACCAGCCCGGGTCTGGGAGCCGGACGCCCGCTGGGCGCAGTGCCCGCAGCAGGCTGGGGAGGAAGCTGCTTGCGTCTGGGCAAGTCTCCTGTCCCCCCACCCCCGCCCCGTGTGGAGGAGAAGAGGGAGACCTATTAAGGTCAGGCAGCCGGGAGGAGGTCTGGCCAGGCCTCCCTGACAGCTGACACCCAGGCCTCCCTGCCAGCCTCCCGCCGCGCCAGCGCGCTCCCCAGGCCGTGCCCCCGCCACCGGGGTCCGTGTGCTCTGCCACACGGCCAGCACTCCCTGAGCAGCCCGAGGGCTGGCCAGATCTGTCTCGCTCACCTGTCCTGTGTGCCCGCTCAGGGTCCACCCTAGGCCAGAGTTTGTGTAGCCTAGGTCACATAGCCCCCTACCTGTTCCCATTTGATGGATGGAAAAACTAAGGCTCAGGGGGCGGGGGCGGGTACAAGTCAGTGCCCATGGCCAGCAAGGTGGGAAAGCTCAGGCCTGCCCCTTCCCAAGGGGGGCCTCCCCCCACCAGCCCTGGGGTGGCAGGTGCGTGAGGAAGGGCGGCGGGGGCGGGGGCGACACGCGGACTCACCACTTCTCCACCAGCACCTTGCAGGTCTTGGCTTGTGCAAAGAGCTGGTTCACCCGGGTCTCCTCTGCGTCGAAGTGCTTCCTGTAAAAGGGCTGCAAGGCCAAAGCAGCTGCAGAGGCTGCCGCCCGGCTGCCCTCACGCCCGCCCCCGGGAGGGCGCCAACAGCACAGGGGTCAGGAGCGGACACGGGCCCGGCCTGCGGGCGGCGGAACCGCCCGAGGCTGGCGAGGGTGCTCGGGAGACGGGCGGGCGGCAGGCTTGGGCCAGCACCCTGGGGGTGGGCGGGGGTCTGGACGCCACCCACTCGACTCAGCCAGCGCGTGTCAGCAAAGGACACAGTCTGTTTGGCGCAGGGGCCTTCGGGGGGCCAGGGCCCCCACGGGGGAGGCAGGAGAGAACTGCTCTGGGCCTTTCCTCCACCTCGAGGCCACTCTGACCACACCAGATCCACCAGCCTCTCCCCCTGGCCTGGATAGTTCAAAGGAGAGCTAGGTGGATGGGCACTGGCCGCGGGGTAGTGGGCCTGTCGCCCACGAGGCCAGCAGGCACTCTCTGCTCGGCCCAGGCTGGAGGCAGGCCTGCTCCTAAGGGTGGCAGAGTGCACTGGGGTCGCAATGAGGCTTTACGGGCATTCTACTTTTGTTGTTATTTGTGTTTTTGGGTTTTTTTGAGTTATCTTCTTGACCGTTCCACACGGCTCCTGGGATCTTAGTTCTCCGGCCAGGGAAGGAACCCACGCCCTCTGCGTTGGAAGCGCCGAGTCTGAGCCACTGGACCTCCAAGGAGGTCCCTGGCAGCCTTCCTTTTTTATAAAAACGAAAGACAGTAGATTTTCTTTTTCCTTCTAGAACACCAGGGACCCAACTTGGAGCTGGCTGTCCCCGTACGAAGGAGGAAAACCAGCAAATGACGGCCGGAGGAAGACAGGTGCCCGAGGCCTGGCCGGCTGGAGCTGCGGCAGAGGGCAGGACCGTGAAGGTCACCGGGGCGCCTCTGCAAGTTGGCAGGTGCGTCCAGGACAGGTGAGAGTGGGGGTGTCTGGGCTGCTGGGCCCTGGTGCCCGGTCTGGCTGCGCGTCGGTCTGGGTCCCAGTCCCACGCCCGGAAGGCCGCTGCCGGCGCACCTGGTTCTTGTAGCCCTTGTCCACGCCCAGGGTCTGGGTGCAGAAGCGGTGCCGCACACCAAAGCGGCGCATCAGGTAGGCCAGGTCGATGGTCCAGATGCTCCTGGTGAGCCGCAGCTCCTGCAGGGCCCTCTCGAACTCAGCGTCGTCCAGCTGGCCCAGGTACCTGCGGGCACAGTGCCCGCTGAGCCTCGGGGCAGCCTCCCCGAGGGCCTGCTGTGTGAGCCTGTGCCCCCGCGAGGCTCCGCCCTGCATCGTGAACTCCTAGGTCCTGACTGCACACTGCCCGGGGCCTCCCGGGCACCACGCAGGTCCCCGTCCGGGGCCTGGACTCTGCGCCTGGCGTCCCTCACGGGCCGTGTGGCTCTGGGCCAGTTGCCAGCCTCTCCAGCCTCATCTCAGGACCTTCTAAGTGGAGCACATCTCCTCACCGGTTCCCTGAGCGTTAGGCACGGAACACCTGTCTTGCCTGGACTTCCAGGAAGGGGAGCGGGAGGCTGCCCTGCCCAGTGACCCCGTCTCCCAAGAGTCCAAGGTCGGGGGGCTGCAGGAGGGCCCTGCGTCTCGGCCGTGGGGGTCAGTCTGTGGGGCAGGCCCGGGCACCTGTGACTTCCTGGCCATTCCAGACTCTGGGCATCCTCTGGAGGCAGACCTGGGGGGCCTGGTCCACCGCCACGGGCTTCCGCAGCTGGGGTGGAGCCTGGGTGGATGCTGGGCCTTCCCGAAGCCCCAGCTGGAGACAGCCACCTGGACGATGAATCCCACCCAGGGCTCTCCCCCTGCGCCGCCCCCCATCAGAGGGCCAGCCCGGCACACTCACCGGAGCACCATCCTGGAGCAGGCCAGGCCACAGTCCCAGTGGAAGAGCTGCTGGATGACGGGAACCGGCAGCTGCACGAAGTCCCCTGCACGGGAGGAGCGTGGGGGTCACGGGCGGGAGGAGGACGGTGGGGGGTCACAGGTGGCAGGGGCGGGAGGGGGGTCACAGGCGGGAGGGGGGTCATGGGCGGGAGGGGCGTGGGGGGGTCACGGGTGGCAGGGGCAGGAGGGGGTCATGGTTGGGAGGGGTGAGGGGGAGGTCACAGGCGGGAGGAGGACGGTGGGGGGGGTCACGGGTGGCAGGGGCGGGAGGGGGTCATAGACTCTTGGCGCAGTGCCCGCCACCCCACGCCCACTGGAGCTGCCACCGCTGGCGCCCACTCAGGTCCCAAGGGGCCACTCGAGGACGGTCCACAGCCTTACTGGGCCCCTCAGCCCGTTCTCCTTGCCACAACAGAGGTCTCCCCAAGCGCCGGTCTGGGCGGGCCAGCCCTGTGCACAGGCCCTCGGTGGGGTGGCCCCCGCACCCTCTGCTGCCCAGCCGCCCCTCGCCCGCCCTGGGCTGCAGCCTTCACGTGCCCCTCCCTCCCGCCTGGACTGGCTCAGCCCCCAGGCCACGGAGCCAAACCCTGTCTGCAGACTTTTCCACGACGCTGCCCGCTTGGTGCACGGCCCCCCGCCCCGGGCACCACGCCCCTCCGCGGCCCCTCTCTGGAGCCCCTGTGGCGGGGGGCTCCCGGAGGCATTCGGCAGGCATTCCTGTCTCAATTCCCAAGGCCGCTGACTCCACAGCCCCCGGGGTTACAAGGAGGGAGCAGTCACCTATCAGCCAGGGCCATGCTGCCCGGGGCAGAGCAGCAAGGGCCTGGCCTGGGCGTTCCGGTTTCGGCTCTCCTGCTGGCGTGGGCCGCTGACTTCCACGTGTGGGCTGGGCCTGGCCATCCCTCGAGTGGGGACTTTGGTCTGATTTCCCTTTTGGTCAACAAACGCCTCCCTAGGGCCCCATGAGCGCCCGGCCTGCGGACTGGCGACTCGGTGGGGAGTGGCCGGGCGGACAGCCCACACGGGCGGCTGAGGAAAACCAGGGGCTGGGCCAGGGGCCGTGCGGGACGCGCCCTAAGACCGGAGAGCGGGCCGTGGCAGGCCCGCTGGCCCAGGGCCTGGGGGGCCCTCCTGCCCCGGGGTCCCGGGAATCTGCTCGGAGCTCAGAGCTAAAGAACCGCCCGTGACACTCTGCTCGTTCAGGACGCCCTTTCGGCTGCCGTGATCGCCCCCTCTGGGGTCTCCAGGCGACGCTCCTGAACGCACAACCGGCCCGCGCAGAGCTGACCCCCAGCACCCTTCCCCATCCCACCCCTACGTGGACCAACCAGCAGGGCGCCTGGGAGCCCTGCGGTCCATCCTGGCCTTGTGACCTGCGACCTCCTGTCGCCTGCAGGGGTCCCAAGCTTCCGCCCTCCCGTCCACACCCTCCCCGGCCTCAAGGCCTGGCTCAGAGGCCAGCACCTCCCAGGCCTCCCCGGACGGCAGGCTGGCCGTGCCCCGTCGCTCATCAGCACTCCGCCGGCCCGGGCCCCCCGCGTGGACCCCTGCCCTGCTGGACTGTCCACGCCCTCTCTGGGGCAGGGGCCAGGACTGTGCCTTGCTTGCACTGCCGTGACCTCTCTCCTCTCCCGCCTCACCTGCAGGGCCCACAGAAAGCAGGGCGGCACTGCTGAGAGCAGGCCGCTTGCTGGCCGAGCCGCCTGGCCCCTGGGGCAAGAATGTCCCCGGCGCCCCTTTACGGGTGCGGCCAGGAGCCTCGCCTTCCATCTGGCTGGGGCCCGGGGCGCTGAGGCCAGTCGGGGGTCAGGCTGCGCTCTCTCCGTCCCCCGGCCCCAGGAGGCCCTAAAAGGAGCCCAGGCCACCTCTCTGTGCCTTGCAGCAACCACCTCCGCCCACTGCTGCGGACTGGGCCCCGTGGGCCCCGACCTGCCAGACTTCTGCCTGTCCCCCCCCGCCACCCCGTCCCTCTCCAGTCCACAGCAGCCGCAAGGGTCCCTCCACAGTCTTCCACAGCCCTCAGGAGACAGTTCTTACCCCTTGCGAAGCCCCGCTGGGCCTGCCCCACTCACCCCGGGGGAGCGCTCTTACCCTCGGGATTCAAGTCTGCCCCTTTCTGCCGCTCAGGTCCTGGCTCAAAGCCCCCCCACCCCCCGCCCCGTGAGAGGCGTTTACTGACCGCCTTCGGGAGCAGGGGCTCCTCCACAGTGCTCGGCAAAAGTGACACCACAGCGGAAAAAGCCTGCCTGTCTCCCTGCTAGACTGGAAGCGGCCCCAGGGCAGAGGATTGGCTCATCTTATTCGCTGTTTTTCCCAGTGCCTGGTGACTCCAGAAACCGCTGCTGGAAAGAAAATGAACTCCCGAGTGCCCACTACGGTGTGCTAGGCCCTGGGCACACTAGATCACGGGACCAAGCCCTGCCGTCCAAGTGTTCACGTCCCAAAGTAATGCCCCGCCGAAGGCTGAGCAGGGGCAGAGGCCTCCGCAGGCTGCTGCTGCCCTTCCAGAGCCCCTCCCGCAGCTGCACGCTGCCTCCTGGCTTTCTCTCCACAGGCTGTTTGCTCCCCAGCCTTGGCTCCTGCAGATCCCTCCATCCAGAAGGCTGTCTCCCATCTCTGAACATGCAAACGCCTCGGTCCCTTCCCCTCCACCTGGAGGACCGGAGCTGGTGTCTGTCTGCTCGCCAGACCCGTGGGGAACTCCTCAGTGGCAGACACGCAGCGTTTGCCTCCTCCCAGCCCGGAGACCTCGGCAGACACACTTCGGTGGTGAATGGAAGGCGGTTATCTTTTTTTTTTTCCTTTCCCTCGAGCGGCCTGAGCCTCCGGGTCACTGCAGGACTCCCCCTCCCCCAGGCTTCCAGACTATGATCCTCTGTCCACGGCTCCTCCTGACTCTGCGCCCGGGCTCTGGCACTGGCTGGCTGGGCACCTGTGGCCAGGCTCCGACTCTTGTCTCTGCCTCCCCAACTGTGAAACGTGGCACCGCCCGCCGCTGGCTGGGGCCCTCAGGAACTCTGCCCCACCTCTTCTCACCCTTATCTCTTACGCTTTGATCCTGCCCACACCCCTGAGGCGCCTGAACACCCACCTCGGGGCCACCCCCAATCCAGGCACAAGCAAGTCAGCCAACCCAATAAGGGCAGGCCTTCCAAGCCCAAAGCTGCTGCCAGGCACCTGGAGCCACAGCCCGTCCCACCTGAGGGCCAGGGTCCGCCTGGAAGGGGCTGGCCTGGCTTCAGCTGGCAGCTGTCCTCAAGGAAGGAAGGCAGTTTCCTGGCCCTGAATACTTAAGCTCTTGGTCGGCTCATCTGCAAAAGTGCAAGTGACAATAGGAACCAGCTTCACCCAAGTCGTTATGAGGATTAATGAGGCCCTGCATGTAAACAACTCGGGCAGAGTGCCTGCTCAGAGAAGGCGCCCTGGAAATGTGAGTCATTACCCCACGGAGGCGCCTCTGGAAAGGCAAGTGTCTGGTCCAAGATCTCAGAGTGGGACAACCGGAGGACGAGACAGCAAATCCCGGGGACAGCCCTGGACCCAAATCCTTGCTGCAGCCACAGTCGTGCCCCATGGATGCCTCAGGGCTGGGGTCTCCCCCGTGCGGGCACCTCACTGTAGAGTTCACCAGCCCTTTCTTGTCAACTGTATGTTGCAGAGGGGATGGGGAACCACTGCTCGCCCTCTCCCACTCAGAAAAGCACACGGAGGCTGGCCGCTGATTTATCAGTGTGTGCCCCCTTCCCCACCCCCCAGCAAAGGAACTCAGGCGCTGGGGAAGGCGGGACTAGAGAAGGAAGACTCCGTAGCAAGACAACAGGCAGGAGTCTGGGAGGCCAGGGGCAGGCTGTCCCTCCCTGCCCTGCCAGTTGCCTGCCCCGTCTAAGGCCTCAGTTACCGGAGAGGGGACAGGCTCTCCCCAAAGCAGCTCCAAAGAGGACTTTTCGCTCCAGGGAAAGGTGACCCCTCCCCCCGCCCCGGCCGCTCAACCAGGACCCTCCTTCCCTCCATGACCGCAAGCGAGAGATGCCCAGGGGTGTCCCTGCTCAGGGAGTTATCAGGAAAAACAAACAAACCCCAACTGACCGTAGCCGGCCCGGCGGGACCCGCCGGAGCGCACACCTGCCCAGGTTTTGCTCAGAGCTCAACAGCCGGGGCCGCGGCGGCGGTCGGCCCAAGGTCGCGCGGCCGGACCCTGCCCGGCGCTCGGGCGGGGTTCCCCCCCAAACTCGATTCCCAGGCTGAGGGCTGCCCCCCAACCCTGATCCCGGATCCCCGATCCCCAGGGCCCTGCCCCGCGCCCACCGCGATCCCCGGGGTCAGGGCCGCCCCCCGATCCCCGGGGCCCTGCCCCGCGCCCACCGCGATCCCCGGGGTCAGGGCCGCCCCCCGATCCCCAGGGCCCTGCCCCGCGCCCACCGCGATCCCCGGGGTCAGGGCCGCCCCCCGATCCCCGGGGCCCTGCCCGGCGCCCACCGCGATCCCCGGGGTCAGGGCCGCCCCCCGATCCCCGGGGCCCTGCCCCGCGCCCACCGCGATCCCCGGGGTGACGGGGGGACCACACTGACCGGGCTCGAGCGGCGGCCCCGCTGCCTGCGCGTCCACCTCCGTCCTCATGACCCGGGCGGCGCGGGGCTCCCATGGCCCCGGCCCGGCGCGGGCTGCAGCTCTGGCGTCGACTGGGGACGGGAGCGCGCGGCCGGCGCGCGCCGGCTCCCCGGGCGGCCAGCACCAGCGCCCCGGGGGGAGCGGGGGCGGGAGGCGGCGGCGGCCCCAGGCCCCGCCCCGGCCCGCCCCGGCCCGCCCCGGCTCCCACGCCGGCGGCCCCCCGGCCCGCTGCTCCGGGTCCCCGCTCTCCCTGTCCGCACGCCGGGGGCACTCGCCTCGCTCGGGGCACCCCTTCCCCGGCGCCGTCGGCTTCCCAGGCTTCCCCTGCGGGGGCAGGTCCCGGCCCCGGGCCCCCGCCGCCGCCGCCGCCCGCCTCGCTGTCCAGCCCGCGTCTGGCGTCGGGCGCTGGGGACCGCGAGTCCCCCTCGGCCCGGGCCGGCCCGAGGGTCGCTGTTTCCGGCGGCACCTGGGTCCGGTCATCAGCCCCGCTCTTCCCCGGGCCCGGAACTATTGTACCCGAGCTCGGGTTCCCCAGCCGGCGCGGTAAGGATGAACGCGAAGGCGAGAGACGTCGCCCGCCGCCACTCGGGTAAAGGAAGGGGGCGGGCCCTGCGCGAGGCATTTTGGGAACGCGTGGTATTCTGGGAGCGCGCGGCCCGCCATTCGCGCCCTCACGCCTTCGCAGTCGCCGGAGTTCCGTCTGCCCTGCCGCCTCTGAAAGAGGAGCCCGGAGCCGGTGAGGACGGGGCCGGGGGTGCGGGGAGGGCGAGGGCTAGGCCGAGGTCCCGCGGGGGGCCGGGGGGCTGGAGGAGGACGCGCCGCCGAGGAGCCCTGCGGTGCTCGTGGAGGGAGAGCCGCGGGGAGCTGGGCCACCCCGACCCCCAGCGGCGCCTCCCAAGCGCCTGGAGGTGCGTTCGTTAGCTTTTTCCCCGAAGTACTTGCTCTTCGGTTTCCGAACCTCTCCAGGCCGGTGTTTCTCGAAGTATCCAGGCAGTGGTCTTGAGATCGTTCCTGGCTGGTGGCCACCTTCCCCCCAGATCCCTACTTGGCTGATTTCTTTTCAAAGCCCTTGGCATCTCTGCCTCCCTCCCCCTTCCAGGACCTGATCCCCTAACGCTGGAAACACAGGTTATCACATTTCCTTGCTTCTGTCTAAATCGTGTTGCAGCGTCTTGTAACTCCGGCTGCCCTTCCGTGGGGTAGTCTCTGTGCTGCCCCGGTTCCCCCAGCTGCGGTTCAGCGTTGTCCTCAGCAATGGAACCTGTTTTTTCCTAACCTCTCCCGGTCCTTTTCCTCTCTTTCGACCTCCTGCTGCGTGTCAACCGAAAAAATACCGCCACCTAAAAGCTGAGAATTAGGTTTATTCGGTGGGAATCATGAGGACTCCGAGCCCGGAAGACAGGATTTCAGGCGACCCCTGGGAGAGAGAAATGTTGGGTGGGGTGGAGTCAGGCTACAAAGAAGTTTGCAGCAAGGGGCAGGTAATCTGAATATTAAAAGATGACTGTTGAGTAATGGAGACCAGATCTCCGGCCTGAAGAGATTTAATACTTTTCTGTTCTTTGGGAAGATGCAAGAGTCCGGGCTTCCTGAAATCTTTTCTTTCACATGCATCTCAGCTATCTGGGGCCAATTCCTGCTTTTCGGCTGTTCACAGCCTAATTCCTCCTTTACCCTAAAGTTAAGGTACGAGGGACCGCCTCTTGTGCTTCTGACATCCCCCAGCTCCTCAGCACTTACAGGAAGTAACGGACAGCTGCCAAAAAGCCAGTATGGTTTTTACCTGGGCTTAAAAATTTGCATTTGGAAGGCTGGAATACCAGATGGCTGCGACGTGCCTTGATTACTGGAGAGCAGAAAGCATTTCATTTTACAGAAGTTTTCGTTTTATACACCCGTCTTGGGATTGAAAAAATCCACTTGCTTTTTTTCTCTCTTAATTAGATCAAGTCGGGGTTCTCCCTGGTTATATTTTCCCTCCAGGGTGAGCGTTTCCCACTTGTAGCACGCCGCCACCTTGTGAACACTTGGATATTTTCTCTTTAGCTTAATGGTGAAGTAAGTAGACGGTCAGAGTGCTTAATGGGTTGAATTAAACGCACAGCCCCGTCTGAGCTTCCCAGATGGCGCTAGTGGTTAAAAAGACCTCTTGCCAGTGCAGGAGATGTAAGAGACGTGGGCTCCATCCCTGGGTGGGGAAGATCCCCTGGAAAAGGGCGTGGCAGCCCACTCCAGTATTGTTGCCTGGAGAATCCCACGGACAGAGGAACCTGGTGGGCTACAGTCCATGGGGTCGCAGAGAGTCAGAAAAGCGACTTAACATGCGCACTCAAGAGCCCTGTGGTGGAAGGAAGATGGGAGGCAGCTCTTTCCCGTCAGCTTTCCCCCTGTTGAGGCCCTGTTCCTCCCCACTCACACCCTGCACGTGTTTGCCAGATGGGTCCTTCAAGCTCAGAATTCAGCTAAAAAAAAAACTAGTGCACCTCTGGCAACTTTGCTGAGTTTTCCAGAGTGTCAGCCTTGAGGGGTTGTGGTGTTTGCACATGCGTTCTTGGGCGTCGGAAGATGAGCTAACTGCTGTCTCTCTCTCACCGCAGAACTCTCTTCCTGCCGGGATGTCTATCGGAGTGCCGATCAAAGTCCTCCACGAGGCCGAGGGCCACATCGTGACGTGTGAGACGAACACTGGCGAGGTGTATCGGGGCAAGCTCATCGAGGCGGAGGACAACATGAACTGCCAGGTGCCCTGCTCTGTGCGGGGCCGGGGCGGGCCGGAGCCTCGGAGGGCAGGGCGCGGGCGGCTGGGGCTCCTTGAGGTTCTTGCTCAGCGGTGGTTCACCGAGTGCCTAAGCTGTGCCAGGCCCTATTAGAGGTGCCAGAGAGGCGGGCATCAGTGAGAGCCTCTTGGAGGTTGAGAATATGAAACCTAGAATCTGACTGTTTAGATTGCTCGTCCTTCGCTGCTCCCAGTCCCGTGGTTGTCTTCTCACGGACTTTGGGCCCATTTAAGAGAAGCAGCACAGCCTTCCGGAGGAGGCAGTGGCACCCCACTCCAGCGCTCTTGCCTGGAAAATCCTGTGGACGGGGAGCCTGGCGGGCTGCGGTCTGTGGGGTCGCACAGAGTCGGACACGACTGAAGCGACTCAGCAGCAGCAGCGCAGCCTTCAGCGGAGCCGTCAGGCTCAGCGCCCCCGCCCCGCACAGCGCGTTTGCACAGTGCTTTGCAGCTAGCAGAGTCTTCGCTCGCATACTCTGGGTATTTGCCATTTTCCTAGCAGAAGCACCTCGTGTGACTGCACTCGGAGCAAATACTTGGCCAAGCAAGCAGGTTTGGGTGATAGTTTTATCCATGAAATGGGAAGAATGAGATTACGGGACTCACCTGCTGAATATCGCTCTGCCAAGACGTGTTGGACCCACTGCTTGGTGCGCTTCCCTTCCCACGGCGCGTGAATTCGCATGGCATCGCTTTACAGTGTGGGTCGCAGTTTCTGTTTAGGAGCTTGGGCTTTGGAATTGGATGTGGGTTTGAATTTCAGCTGGCTTTGGAATGTTAATTACCTGTTTGTTCATCTGTAAAAGGCGGATAGAGTTAACTCGGCAAGAGATTGACTGGGGGAGCTGACTGCTGCAGAGGGTCAAGGGGCAGGGGCAGGGGCAGGAGAGCTTTTGGTGTAGGGCGCGGGTCTGACCCGGAGGAGCGGGTGGCGACTAGGAGAGCCTCCGACAGCAGCGCTGCCCTGGGGAAGTCTCAGCTCAGCCAACGTTGCTCATCACCCAAACTAGTACACATTGTGAAGAAGATTACTCACCCAGTAAAGTGGTGTGGCCACTGGCATAAGTGGGGAGATACAGGACTCCATAGTGTTCCCAGTTTTATGAAGACGAGAACCAGGCTATAAATGATACGTTAAAATGCTTTAAAAAGATTTTGAGGAAGGCTCACGTGAGTAGTTGCTTTTCAGTGAGAAGTTATATGTGGTTGAAAGTGAAGTCGCTCAGTTGTGTCCGGCTCTTTGCGACCCCATGGACTGTAGCCCACCAGGCTCCTCCCTCCATGGGATTCTCCAGGCAAGAGTACTGGAGTGGGGTGCCATTTTCCATTTAAAATTTTTTAAAAATATTTTTCTCATTTTGAAACGTCAATCGTGTGTTAAGTTTGTGATCATCAAAGCACAGTAAATATTACCTTTTTAAAAAAAAAAAAAGTAAGGGCCAAGTCCAGACTTTCACTACACTTAAAGCAGCGTGATTCCCAGACGTTTTGCCAGGGAAGGTGATGGTTAATGGATTCCGCGGAAGTGACGCTCTGCGGGTGTTGGCATGCTCACCCCTTCGGTGACAGGTCAGTGTGGGCTGTTATCTTGGCCGTAGGAGCCCCCCGCGATGTTCTCTGAGCTCTCCTGGGGAGCGGGCTGCGGTCCTAGCCCCCTTCACGCGTGCCCGTCGTGCGCGTGTGCCCGTGCTCCCTCCCGCTGTGCTGTTAAGCCAGGCACCCCAGCATGGGGTCTGTTCTTTCACCTGCAGCACCTCCAGTGTTTGGGGCGTGCAGGCTGTCCCTCATGGCCCAGCCCCGGACCCCTCAGTGCGTGTAGCAGTTGCTCCAAGCTTGCTTTTTCACGCCACGGATGACTTGGTGAAGACTAGAGGCTGGTTGTTTTGTTAGGCTGTGCTTTGATTAGGGCTTCTCTGACGTTTTCTCATTTGGGTTACGCTTTGGGGGGTGTTGTGACTTTTGTGTCCTGAGGTGAACCTGATCTTCTGGTTGAGGTGTTGTGTGTGCCCTTCAGGGCCTGCTTCTTTTCCTTTCGTGACTGATGAGCGTTTCCTGGGGAGGTTCTTTAATAAATGCCTTGTAAAGTTCTGTTTCTCAGCGGTCTCCCGGTGGCCAGCCCTGCCTCGCGCCCGGTGAAGGTTCTTGCTTGAATCTTGGTGGAGTTATAACCGTTGCAAGGGCGCTTTCCTTCTGCCATGGGACTTCCTGTGTTCTCTGGGTCTGCTCTGCGGGCCTCTCCGTGTATTCCCGCGTTTGTTCTCCACATGGGCTCACGCTATCCGTGTGTTTGTGACGGGGTTGTGACCCGTTGCCGTCATCGTTGCCCCCGACGTGAGCAGGCTTCAGCCCGGACACATGCCGGTTGTGAGAGCAGTCAGAGTGTCACTGCTCTTCCAGAACGGCCTGTCCGGTGCTCAGGGTGGGCTGGAGGAGAGGCGGCCGGCGGCAGAGAGCCCCCGAGCAGGCTGCAGGCTGGCTCCGAGTGCATCTGCCCCTTCTGCAGGCCGGGGCTCCAGCAGAGGCCGGGGCTCCAGCAGAGGCCGGGGCGGGGCAGTTAGCACTCGAAGGGAAGAGCAGGTCGGGGTAAGGAGACAACAGGTGCCAGGAAGCAGGGAACAGCGCTCCGCTGTGCGATGTGGGCTTGACCCGCTGTGGACAGACTGCTCCCTTTCCACCCAGAAGGCTGGCGGAGTGAGCTGCCGTGCTGTTAGGCGTGGTACCTGTCGGCATCGGCACGGGCACGTTTCTGTTGCCTTCCCACGACCGGCCAGTCTCCTGGCTGGGTTCTCCCCTGGCCACCCCCGCCGCCCGCTGCCGGCATCCGCGTCTGCCCGCAGGCTGGAGGGGCCGCGTAGCTGCAGCGACGGCCCTGCTCCTGAGTCCTGTGTGGTCCCCGTGCGAGCTGTCGCTGCACACCTGCCCTGTGTTTGGGCACGGGCGCCGGGTGTGGGCGGCACCACGTCTGGAGCGCTCGTGGCCCTCGGGGCGCCTTTGCAGCCGATGCGGGGGTGCGCGAGGCTGACATGTGGCACACGCTGACGGGGGGGCTGCGGATGGCAGAATTGGGGCTTGGGGGCCAGGCCCAGGTTCCAGGTAGGAATCTCCGCGTGCTGGCCATTCAGCCTTGGGTTTTCAATCCATTGAAGTGGGAACCCGCGTACTGCGAGGCGCGAGGCGCAGCCCCGCTCCGGTACACACCGCAGGCCCTCTGGAGTCCCCGGCTTCATCTTGTGACGTACGCATCTGCGTTTCTGGTCTCCCCCGCTCCAGCCAGCGCTTGCCTTCATGCCCCCTGCCCCCTGCTCTCTGCCGGTGCCCGTGACCTTACTGACGAGGGCGGTTCCCTTACAGATGTCCAACATCACGGTCACGTACAGAGACGGCCGCGTGGCCCAGCTGGAGCAGGTGTACATCCGGGGCAGCAAGATCCGCTTCCTGATTCTGCCCGACATGCTGAAGAACGCACCCATGTTGAAGAGCATGAAGAACAAGAACCAGGGCTCGGGTGCCGGCCGGGGCAAGGCGGCCATCCTGAAGGCCCAGGGTAGGTGCTGCGGGCGCGGGGCTGCGCCGGGCAGACGAGCCGGGGCCTGCTAGGGAGGCCCTGTGGCTGGGCAGCCAGCTCCACACCGCTGCCCCGCAGTCCTGGGGACCCCCAGACCCCACCTTCTCGGTCTTGCCTCACTCGCCCCCACTCAGGACGCGCACAAGATCCACAGCTGCTCCTTAAGGAAAGACGGGCTCAGATGAGAGCGGATGAGTCCGCTGTGGTGACTGCGGGGAGCCTGCCCCGCGCTGCTCGCTGAGCAGAGGCGCGGCCCTGAAGGGCTGGGGGGGTGGGCCCTGTGTGGCTGGGGTGTCTCCTGATGCCCAGCGTGAGCGAGAGAGGTGGTGTGGGGAGGGGCACTCTCAGATGGGAAGTCAGCCGTCTGGGGCCATCTTTTACCCGTTAAAGGAGGCTGAATGCGATTTTCCTTTGCTACGTTCCAGAAGTGGGACGTGGTCTTCCCAGTGATGCGGCCTGATCGTTTTCCCTGGGTTAGCCCACTCAGTGTTCAGGGTCAGGGTCCTGAAGAGTTCTGCCGTGTTGATCAGCTAGGAAACGAGTGAGTCGTTAGGAGCAGTCTGAGTATCTATCGATACAGAGCCAGAAGGTCCCCGGATGCCCCTCAGGCCTGTAACTGCAGCAGGCCTGTCCCACTTCAGGTGGCCTTGGAGCTCCGAGGGGCCTTGCAGATGCCCTCCAGGAGAGCCGGTCAGGGAGCCTCCTCGCCCCTCCCGGCGGGGACTGGAGCCCTGGCCCTCCGTCCAGGGGAAGGTACGGAGGCTGAGCTGCAGCTGCTGCTCCGCTTCCTCGGGGCCGCCCTCCCGTCTCTGTCGGGGCTCTAGGAGGCGGTGCCCCCAGGTTCTCACGGCCTGCCTTCCCTCCTGGGTCAGCTCCAGGCTCTGAGAGGAGAGTCCAGAGGCCGGCAGGGTATCTTCCCTTCTTCAAAGCCACTGGTCCCCTCTTCGGACCTGAGTCAGAACAGCGGTCTTCATCGAGGGGTGGTTTGGGGTTTTCACCTGTGGTTCCCCGGCCCCCATTCAGAAACATTCCACGTGCAGAACAGCTCAGAGAACAAGAATCCTCACCCAGATTTAATAGACGTTAACACTTGACATCTGTTTCGGAATTTTACGTGTGAATTAAATGCATCTGTAGTGTTTTGCTTGCTCACCCTGGGGCAGCTCTGAGAATTCATCTTTTCTCTGGTTCCCAGGCGGGCCCCCCAAACCACCGTCCCTGCGAGGCCCTGCCCCCAGCTTCTGGTGGGGCAGTGCTGGGCCAGGAGACAGGTTCAGGGTGTCCTCTCCAGCTCTGCCTGGCCACCCGCCCCTCCTGGGGGCGCTTTCCCCGTGAGGTGTGGCGGGCGGGCCTGCTGCTGGACTGGCTCCTCGGTGGTGAGGGTCCGCACCGACCTGCCTCGTCTTTTCTCTCCCCTACCTTTCAGTGGCCGCAAGAGGGAGAGGACGTGGAATGGGACGTGGAAACATCTTCCAGAAGCGAAGATAGATTTTATCTGTTGGACAGAACTTTGCTTTTTTTTTTTTTGTTTTAGGTTATCTGGGTCGGGGTGCGTGCCTATGTATATGTCCTAGGTTATCTGTTGACATCATTTTCTTTAGATGTGGGTAAGATGTTAAACTAAATAAATATGGTGGCTTTTTCTTTTTGAGAATCTGAGGACTCTGTTCCTTTTGTAGTTTTTTTGCTGTGTTTGCTTGGGCCGCAGCTTAAGCTTTGACACCCTGGGAGGTGTGCTGGGGAAGCGCCAGTTTGAAGTAGCACAGTTATTGATGAGCACGGGGGCCGCCGTCCCAGCCGGCACTGGCTAAGCGCTTGGAGGGGCTCCGAGGGCGCACAGGTTCCCTTGTTGGCACACAGTCATGCACGCGGCAGCCTCTTCAGGAGCACTGTCAGCTCAGCTTAAACAACGGGACACACAGGTCCTGCCTGTGGGGAAAGAAACCAAGACCCAGAGCTTACAGCCTGCAAGCCCCAGTGACTCAGCACCTAGCAGAAGTAATCTAATACGAGAAGGTCACTCAGAGCCCCGTGGCTCCTGCAGCCCTGGCTTCCTAAGCAGTGCTGCGCTGACCCGGGGGGCAGGGTCCTGTGTGTTCGTCAGAGCGCTCGGCGTGTACTGGCACAGCGGCGGCTGCTGACGCAGAGACGGGGTGTGCGGCGCTGGTAGCTGACGGCAGCCCCGAACTGGAAAAGCAGCGTGGAGAAGTCGGACACGGGAGAGGGGCCGGCAGGGGCCCTGTGTAGGATGAGCTTCGGCAGAAACTGGAGGCGAGGGGGTCGGTTGTCGGCCCTAGAATGGTGCCTGTTGGACAGATGTCCCGGTGCTGGGGGAGGTGGAGGTCCCCTAGCGAGCTTCCGTCCCGAGGTCACAGCACGGCCACGAGGTGGCGGTCCTCGGGCCAGCCCTGCGTGCAGGTCAGTTCCCAGGACCGTCCCCCCAGAGCTCCTCCTATAAGTTCAACGAAGGGTGGCTGGGGGCGGCTTCCAGCGCACTCCCAGTGGAAGGAGGTAATTTGCTTTCGATGCGACCAGGAGTTCATCTGTTTCTGATAAGGAAAGGAACACCTGTTTCTGAAAAGGAACAGGTCCACTGAGATGCGCGCAGACACGACCGAAGTTCCCACAGCGCCTCCCCTGGAGATGGGGGCTCCGGAACCTGTTTGGAGCCATGCCCTTGCGGTCCCCACTCAGCGATTCCGGTTCAGCCTGTCCAAGCCCACGTTCTGAGCCTGGTCTAGAGTGTCTTGTTTTATGTGAGCGTTAACTTTTTGGCCGTGCCCCATGGTTCGTGGGACCTTGGTTCCCTGAGCAGAGATCGAACCTGGGCCCTCGGCAGCTGAGGCCCAACCACTGGACTGCCGGGGAGTTCCCTGGAAGTTTTATAAAACGATGAAGTTACCCTAAAACAGCTTTGTAAACAGTTTTGTGTTCCACACTTTAGGAAGAACGGTTATTCACACTGAAAGAGCGGGTGGCTCTGGGAGCTTTGTTGCGCCGCCTCTCCCCCAGCCCTCTCGGCTCCGGGCTGCTTGTCCGTGTTTGCTTCCGTGTCTCCATTTAAGCCTGTTTGTGTGGCTACTCCTTGACGTTTCGTTTCAGGCGTTTACCTTTCAGCTTCTCCGACCTGCCTACCGACGTGTGCTCCCCGTGGCCCGTCTCCCTGATACTGTAATTCTGACCCGATCATAGTCGGTGTTTCTGTTATTAGGGATTAGGGCCCGGGGTTTGATTGCAGCTGAGCCAGGTGGTAGATGGGATCGCTTTCGTGCAGAACTTTCTCTTTCCTAGAATTAATAATCCTCTTGTTGGGTCGGCCAGGAGTTGGTTTGGGTTTTTCCGTGATGAGTGAGCCTTTTGGCCGACCCAGGACATTCTTCCTTGCTTCGTTTTCTGTCTGCTTGTTGCTAGTCCAACCCCAGACTTGTCTAAAGACATTAATCCCCCCTGTCTGGTCAGTCTCTTCTCCATGGACTGGCTTTCCTTTGCGCTTAAGGCCTTGCCATTCCGGGCTTTCCTCTTGAGGTCTCCTGTGGTTTGTAACCTCTTCCTCCCACCTCTGCTGTAGAAGAGGCACGTGTCGGAAAGCGACTTCTCTCATACTCCGCTGAGGGTGAGACTCCAGGTGGGAGTTCGCTTCCGTTAGAATATTGAAGGCATTGTTGCCTTTCCATCGGAAACTCTGTGCTGCAGTGGAGAAGTCCGGGGCTGTTCTGAGCACTGACCTTTGTACGAAACTGTCTCTCCCGGCTCCGGGATTCACACCACCGCGCCGCAGCCAAGGTCTGTGGGTGCATTGCCCTGGGCTCTTGCTGAATGAGCCTTTTCAGAACGGACTTCAGTCCTTCATTTCTGGGAAACTTTCTTGAATTACTTGTTAATGATTTCGCTCCTTTGGTTTTCTGGGTGTTCTTTCTGGAGTTCCTGTTACTCGGATGTCAGATCTCAGGGCTTTGCCTGTTGTACTTCTTTCTCTTCCTGCCTCCCCTAACCCCCCCATTGCTCTTTTGGTCTTCTTTTGTAAATTTCTGCAAGTTGATCCTCGGAAGGTCCCTCTTTTTCTCTTTCCTTTTTTTTTTTTTTTTTGTTAATAGGACCTCCACCCTTCCCTGGGGGTCCGGTAGTTAAGACTGCGTATTCCCACTGCAGGGGAATTTGAGTTCGATCCCTGGTCAAAGAACTAAGATCCCACATCCTGCACAACCCTCAAAAGTTAAAATACATTAAAAAAAGTTTTAATAGAAAATTGCAGTTTAAGAAAAACAGTAAGGTTGGAAGCAACATGGCATGGTAAAGAAGACACAGGTCCAAGGGCGGTGTTGGGGAGGGACACCCGGACCACGGCCTAAGAGAGGGATTCCAGCCTCTTATCTGTACCGGGAGGTGCAGACTCCGTTGAGTCATTGATACCATCTCTGCTTCTAGACACGCCTGCTGAGTATTTCATAAGCTTAAAAAAACAAAATAAAGCACACAGGATTTTTTTTTGTTATTCCTGCTTCTGGCCAAGATGGAAACTTACCCTCATGCCTTTTAAAAAAAAAAAAAAACAAAAACTCAGGGCATTAAAGGAGAGTAACCCCCAAGAGCTGGGAAACTCACGAGGTGGCCTTACCGCCTGGTGAGAGCATCCTGGCGGCGGCGGCAGTGAGGGGAGCTGCAGCCTTCCCGGGTTGAGGGGCCAGCTGAGTCCAGAGACCCCGAGGCAGCTCAGGTTCAGAGGGCAGAACAGCAGGGAGAAGCAAGCCCCACAGAGGACCCGGGGGCTGCAGAGGCTCCTCTTAAATACCGAGGAGACAGGCCAGGAAGGAAGCCATGGGGAAGACGCGGCGCCACAGACCTGGGGACGGTTCCCGCTCCTACCGGCCAGAGGAAGACCTGACTCGCACCTCGGCGGGGAGACTGTTAAGACCAAGAGTGTTCTTTCAGGTGTGACAGGCGTCAGGCGTGGAGACGACACTCCCCAAGCGCAAGGGCCGTGCCATCATGCGCGGGGTCACCCGAGGAAACCCCGCGTGGGTCAAGGACAGGAGGGGAGGGGAGGCATGACCCAGGGCCTGCGTGTGGGTTCCACGGGGGAAGCAGAGGTGGGGCAAGGCAGGCCGGTTTGAGGACATCTGGAATTGGATGATGTGAACAGAGCAGAGGGCTCCGGGCTATAGGGGTGGTCTCCAGTTGTGTGGTGTCTGGCGCGGCAGGTAATGGCTTTGATGGGTGAGTTAAATAAAGGTGGTTGGAAGTATCCAGGAAAGGCTTGCCTCATAAATGAACTTTGAGCCCTAGATTGAACATTGCTGTGGACCCAGCTAACAAATCATAAAAACAGGACTTGAAAGGATCAAGCTGTGTCTAGGTCAATTAACTGTATTCTTCAACAAAGCCCCAAAAGATTTCCAGGAACGTAAGAATATCTAGCACCTTACAAAGTAAAATTCGCAGCGTGTGGCGTCCATTCAGGGATCACCAGGCATGCAAAGAGGCAGGCAAGCACAGCCCGTAATGAGAGTCTTCAGAGCAGATCAAAACGGACGCGCGTGTTAGAAGGAGCAGGGAAGGCGGCTGGCGTGGCGGTTTGCGCTCTTCGTGCGTTCAAAAAGGCAAAAGACGTGGAAGGTCTGTAAAGAAGGACAAGAGGGGTGTAGTGGAAGGAGAAAGAAGGAAGAGAGCAGTTTCTCGCTGAACTTAAGATACCGCAGTAGATGAGGCGTTGCAGAAGAGGAGGTCAGTGAGTGTTACGGCAGAGCTGCGGAGGCTCAGCTGGTGAAGAGCCCGCCCGCAGCGCGGGAGATCCTGGCTCCATCCCTGGGTGGGGGAGATCCCCTGGAGAAGGGCGTGGCAGCCCGTTCCAGGATGCTTGCCCAGAAATTCCATGGACAGAGGAGCCTAGTGGGCTACAGTCCATGGGGTCAAAGAGTTGGACACGCCTGAGCAGCTGAGCACAGCTCACATTATAGAAACTGTACGGGGTGAAACATGAGAACAGGATTCGAAGGGCATTTCCGTGGTGCCCATTGGTTAAGAATTCTGTGCAGGGGACACAGGCTCAATCCCTGGTCCCGGGACTAGGATCCCACTTCCCGAGGGACAGCTGAGCCCCTGCGACTACTGACGCCTCCACGCCCTAGAGCCCACGCTCTGCACCTAGAGAAAGCCCACACGCAGTAACGGAGCGCTGCAGAGACAACACAGCCAGAAATAAATCTGGGGGAAAAGAACTACGGGAAAATTTCAAGTGAATGAACAAAGCTAGTGGAGGTGATGGAATTCCAATTGAGCCATTTCAAATCCTGAAAGATGATGCTGTGAAAGTGCTGCACTCAATATGCCAGCAAATTTGGAAAACCCAGCAGTGGCCACAGGACTGGAAAAGGTCAGTTTTCATTCCAATTCCAAAGAAAGGCAATGCTAAAGAATGCTCAAACTACTGCACAATTGCACTCATCTCACATGCTAGTAAGGTGATGCTCAAAATTCTCCAAGCCAGGCTTCAGCAATACATCAACCGAGAACTCCCTGACGTTCAAGCTGGTTTTAGAAAAGGCAGAGGAACCAGAGATCAAATTGCCAACATCCGCTGGATCATGGAAAAAGCAAGAGAGTTCCAGAAAAACATCAATTTCTGCTTTATTGACTATGCCAAAGCCTTTGACTGTGTGAATCACAATAAACTGTGGAAAATTCTGAAAGAGATGGGAATACAGACCACCTGACCTGCCTCTTGAGAAATCTGTATGCAGGTCAGGAAGCAACAGTTAGAACTGGACATGGAACAACAGACTGGTTCCAAATAGGAAAAGGAGTACGTCAAGGCTGTATATTGTCACCCTGCTTATTGAACTTACATGCAGAGTACATCATGAGAAACGCTGGGCTGGAAGAAGCACAAGCTGGAATCAAGATTGCTGGGAGAAATATCAATAATCTCAGATATGCAGATAACACCACCCTTATGGCAGAAAGTGAAGAGGAACTAAAAGGCCTCTTGATGAAAGTGAAAGAGGAGAGCGAAAAAGTTGGCTTAAAGCTCAACATTCAGAAAACGAAGATCATGGCATCTGGTCCCATCACTTCATGGGAAATAGATGGGGAAACAGTGGAAACAGTGTCAGACTTTATTTTGGGGGGGGGCTCCAGAATCACTGCAGATGGTGATTGCAGCCATGAAATTAAAAGACGCTTACTCCTTGGAAGAAAAGTTATGACCAACCTAGATAGTATATTCTAAAGCAGAGACATTACTTTGGTGACTAAGGTTCGTCTAGTTAAGGCTATGGTTTTCCAGTGGTCATGTATGGATGTGAGGGTTGGACTGTGAAGAAGGCTGAGCGCCGAAGAATTGATGCTTTTGAATTGTGGTGTTGGAGAAGACTCTTGAGAGTCCCTTGGACTGCAAGGAGATCCAACCAGTCCATTCTGAAGGAGATCAGCCCTGGGATTTCTTTTGGAAGGAATGATGCTGAAGCTGAAACTCCGGTACTTTTGCCACCTCGTGAGAAGAGTTGACTCATTGGAAAAGACTGTGATGCTGGGAGGGATTGGGGGCAGGAGGAGCAGGGGACGACCAAGGATGAGATGGCTGGATGGCATCACGGACTCGATGGACATGAGTCTGAGTGAAGTCCGGGAGCTGGTGATGGACAGGGAGGCCTGGCGTGCTGCGGTTCACGGGGCTGTAGAGTTGGAAACGACTGAGCGACTGAACTGAACTGAATATATGAGTAGTTGGAGTCTCCGAAGGAGAGGTGATGAGAGACAGAAAAAGTGTTTGAAGAAATAATGGCCCCAAACTCCCCAAGCTGAATGAAGACTATAAACCCGCAGACCCCAGAAGGCGAATGGACGCCAAGCACAAGAACCAGATCCAGGCAGACATCGTCGTTCAAAGCCGGTGACGAGGAGAAAGTTTAAACACACTGCTAGAGAAGAAAGAACCGTGATAAGCAGAAGAACGAAAACGAGGATGGCCCTGCTCACGGGGCCATACCGATACAAGAGCGGGAGACAGCGTCTTCCCAGTGTTGACACAACGCTGTCAGTCTGGAATTCAGTACCTGGAGGAATCACTTTTTAAGACGAAGGCAAAATACATCATTTTCAGACATTCAAAGGCTGAAAATAATCAGGAGACCTGCTATACAAGAAGCATTAAAGGATACTTCTCTAGCAAAAGGGAAATTAGAGCGCTTGGAAATCTGGATATACACAAAGAAGTGAAGATCTCTGTACTTCACCGTCTCCCTGAGTTTGCTCAAACTCGGGTCCGTGGAGTCAGTGATGCCATCCAGCCATCTCATCCTCTTGACGTCTGAAAGTAAAGCGCGTGGCAATATTAGCGTGAAGGCTGAGAGGAAGAAACTACATGCTATCATAAAGATCTTACACTGGAAATGGCATATTCCTTGAAGTCTGTGATAATTTTAAAATGTATAATATAAACCCCAGAGCAACACTAACAAAACAGAATTAAGGCAGTACTCCAATCTGCACCAGCTGGTGTGTGGATGGATAAACAAAAGTGGCATATCCATACAATAGTGTTATTCAGCCTTAAAAAAAAAAAAAAAAATGAATTTCTGGCACATGCTATACCGTGGATGGGTTTTGAAGACAAGGCAAGTGAAAGAGAACACAAACTGTGATTCCATGCAGGTGCAGTGCCCAGAATAGGCAGGTTCGTGGGAGCAAAGCAGGTCAGTGGTTTTTTTCTTTTAATAGACAACACTAAACACCTGTATTAGGAAAAAAGGAAGGTCTCGGGTCAGTGAGCTCAGCTGTGTCAATCTTAGACAGTGTATCGCTGAAGACTGGAGAAGGATTCCCTGGCGGTCCCATGGTTGGGACTCAGCACTGACTGCTGTGCACCCGGGTCCAATCCCGGGTCAGGGGACAAGATCTTGCAAGCGTCTCAGTACAGCCAGAATGAAAGAGAAGGTTATGAACACCTTCATGTCAAATTCCACAGCTGAGCTGAAATGGACTAATTCCTTGGAAGATCGAACATGCAGAAACTCCCTCTGAGAAGTAACAGCTAACCCGAATACCCCTACTTCTCTTAAATTGGAATTATAGTTGAAAACATTCCCACAAAGAAAACTTCAGGCTAATGAGCCTTCCCTAAGGAAATCTGCCAAATATTTAAGGAAGAGATAATATCAATTATCAATTCTTTGGGAATGCTTCCCAGGTGGCTCAAAGGTAAAGAATCCGCCTGCAATGCGAAAGAGTCAGGCCCTGGGTCAGGAAGATCCCCTGGAGGGGAAAATAGCATCCCGCTCCAGCCTTCTTGCCTAGAGAATCCCATGGACAGAAGCCTGGCAGGCTACAGTCCATGGGGTCGCAAAGAGTTGGACACGGCTGAGCCACTGAGCACGCACGCGCGCGATATCAATTCCACACAGACTGGCCCCGCACTCAGCTTTCCCAGCATCAGGGTCTTTTCCAGTGAGTTGGCTCTTCGCATCAGGTGGCCAAAGTATTGGCATTTCAGCTTCAACATCTGTCCTTTCAATGAATATTCAGGGTTGATTTCCTTTAGAATGGACTGGTTGGATCTCCTTGCTGTCCAAGGACTCTCAAAGAGTCTTCTCCAACACCACAGTTCAAAAGCATCAATTCTTTGGCGCTCAGCCTGCTCTACAGTCCAGCTCTCACATCTGTACATGATCACTGGGAAAACCCTAACTTTGACTCTACAGACCTTTGTCAGCAAAGTGACGTCTCTGCTTTTTAAATACGCTGCCTAGGTTTGTTGCAGCTTTTTTTCCAAGGAGGAAGCGTTTTTAATTAAAGCCTTCTATCTGGGCTCACACGTCCTCCCTTCCAGGACAGAAGCCCCCGAGCGATGGTCATCATGGTCCTGTAGAGGACAGGCGTGTTTTCTTCGTCTTTCTTGTTGCTCTCAACATGCCGGATGACCCGAGAAGCGGAGGCCGGAGAGACAAGGCTTCTGTAGCCGTCTGTCAGCTTGCCAGAAGCGGGCATGGACCCCACACGCCTGAGCGGGGCTGTACCATCAGTGCTTCCGGCCTACTCCTCACCAGTCCCTTTCCATCCCAGAAGAGGAAGAGCCTGGCTCCTCTCTGCTCCCCCGCCGCCGCCCCCACCCTGTCTTGCCTGTGAGGAGACAGAGGCCCAGGGAGATCCCAGCTGGCCTTGCTGCAGCAGGGCCCTTATGATGGCCGAATGGCCTCTGGCTTGCTGGGGCGCCCCTGGCGGGGATTTGGGTGACTCCTCGGCCCCCGATGGCTGGGAGACAGGCAGCACCCCAGACTGAAGCCAGCCGCCTGGCTCACCTCCTGGCTCCCCCCGTGCCTGGCCCTTTGACCTCAGACAGGTCTCTCGACCTCTCGCTGACTCAGTTCACTCACGTCCTGCAGGTGCAGAGAGAATTGAAGCGGTACAAAGCCCTCGGAACAGCGCTTGGCCCCGGCAAGCCTGCAGAGCGCTCTTAGATAGATGGCTTCAGCCCCGCCTCATCTCGAGGCCTGGGCTCTTGCCATTCCCACCCGGAGAGCCCTGGGGGGAGGCCCCGCTGACGCTGCAGAGCATTTGCCCGGAGCCCCCCGCGCGGCAGGCCCTTTCCAAGCCTTGTCAGCCTCGCGCCAGAGGGATAAGGGGAGGCTTGGTGAGCCTCGTTCCCAAGATGAGGGGCCGGGCCCTGAGAGGACCACACCATCCACGGGTGATGGGCGGGACCAAGCCACGTCTGCCTGCCTCCAAGACCGGGCCTCGGAGCGGACCGGCCCCAGCCGGGCCCACCTGGTGCCTCCTCCACCCGCAGTGCCTTCTTGGGTGTCCCTGCCCGCAGAGGAAGCCTCTCTGGGGTTTGCAAGGGCCCCTCAAAGGGACTCTGGACACCTGCATGGGAACAGGGCAGACTGGCTCAGAGCCGCTTCACACCCTGGCCCGGCCAGGGGCACCGAAGGGCGTCCGTCTGAGAGACGGGGAGATTGACCTGCGTCCAAACAGCTAGGCCAGCAACGCCGGCCGTGGTCCTCGCAGTGCCTGGTGAGATTCCCTCCACGCGGTCGCGGTCGTCAGGCCCCAGGTCTGTGGCAGACGCAGGCCTGGGGTGGGCAGGGAGGAGGGGCAGGGGGAGGCCGCAGACTCACAGCCTGGAGTCCCAGGACGTGGCTCAGCAGCTCACCCGGCCCGGGCCAGCTTGCTCATCCTCCCAGCCCCCGGGGACCCGAGCCCTCTGTCCCAGAGTGGGGGTCACTGGGCAGGTCCATGTCGTTACAGGAGGCTGGGGAGGGGCCAGGACCCCATGGCGGAGAGCAGAGAGCTGCACACAGGGGAGCAGAGCTCATGCCTTCCGGTCCCTCTGGGTAGGGATCCCCTGGGCACAGGGAGGCAGAGGTCTGACCTCACCGCCTCCTGCCCTCCCGGGCCTGACGCCACCCTTCTGGCCCAAGACGCTGTTGGGCATCCAGCCGCCTACAGATGTGTGTCACGGTGCTGGCTTGCAGTCCACCAAGGGCTGGAGCTCTGTGGGGCGCTCCGCGAGGCGGGAGACCCCGCTGCCCCTGGCGCTGGCCTGCAGGGGCGCCCTGGGCCGGGCACGGTGACACCACTCCACTAGCTTGGCGTCCCTGCCCAGCTCCCAGTGGCGCTGAGCTCCAGCCCCCCACGCAGGCCTGGGTGGGCAGCAAGGCGCCTGGTCTGCAGCCCGCCCGTGGGTCCTGCCCCCCCAACCCGGGCCTCCTGCTGCCAGCTGTGCCCGCCCCTCACCCCCGCGTGCACCCCTGGGTTTCCCCACGGGGGAGGACTCAGTGTGGGGCCCCCCAGGGCCTGCAGGGAGCACAGAGGTCTTTGTCTCTGACTGCTGTCTCTCCTCCCCTGCCCCGTGGAGCCGCCCACTCACCAAGTACAGGAGGCCTGGAGGGTGGCACCAGGACTGGTGGGCAGCGCTGTTCGCCCCACAGGAGGTGGGCCTCGCCCCGTCGGCACAGTTGTGTGCCTGGCCCAGGGAATCCCGGTTGAGGGGGGTGTTAAGCAGCCTGGGCTCAGGCAGGAGCTCTGCCCCGCTCTGGGTCCCGTCCTCCAGGTGCCCAGGCCCTGCCCGGACGCCCCGGAGGTCTCCTCCAAGTCTCCACCCATAGACAGACCTCCCGCTTCGGCCTCCCAGGGAACGCTGTCCAGGGAGCACCCAGGGGAGGTCAGGCTGAGTCTGGTCTCTCCCTTTTGCAGGCCCCCCGTCTCACCCCAGGGGCCGGGCTGGTGCCCAGTGGCCCCCAAGGCCCACGGTGCAGAAAGGCTGAGGTGGAGAGGGCGTGGCCCTTTATACGTGCTGGCCACCCGCACTCCGCACACTGGCTCCGGGGGGACCTCCGCCCCCATCACCCCGTCCGCCCATGGGCTCGGGAGCCAGGAGCCAGGGCAGCTGGTGGGTCACCCGGGGCAGCAGGCCTGGGGCGTGGGCCGTGCAGCCACAGAGCCCCAGGGGGACGCCAGGGCTGGGGCCCCGGGTCTGGGCCCTCGTGGATGGTGGGCGGCGAGGGGTGCTGGCTCAGAGGCTGGGCAGCAGCGGGCACGGCAGCCTGTCGCTGAGCCTCATGAAGCTCAGGGCCATCCCCGCCAGCCCAAATAGCGCGTGACGGGCTGCGGGTCCCGGGCCAACGGGGGTTCCCGACAGGTCCGCGGCCTCGCCTGCTGGCAGGGTCTTCCGGAGCTGCGGGAGAGTCACGGGCGGGGAGGGACTCAGCAAGGGCCCCACCGCCACCACCCTGGCCTCAGGCGGCGGCCCCTGGTCAGGGCGGCCCAGGCCCCTGCACACGGCCACTTCCTGGGCGAGTGGCCACAGGCAATGCTGCCAAGAGCTCTGAGCCTCAGTTTCCCCCTTGGTTAAGAGGCGGCCTGGCTGTGAGGATTCGACGCACCTGCGTTTATCAAGGCTGTTCTAAAAACCCACTGTTTGCGGCCTCGCCACGCCTCTCACAATGGTTGTCTCTGATTTTTACACCAACCCAATGGGGTGGCATTGCTTATCCCGTGGTGCTGGCGGAGGGGGTGACCTGACTCCTCCACGGCCACATGCCACTAAAGGGCAGCCAGGTCTCCAGATCGGGGTGCTGGGCCCCAAGCTCCCCGGTCAGTGTTTCCACGTGCCTCCTCGAAGGTCACTGACCATTTTGGAAAGATGGATGCTCCTGAGGGTGCGTGGTGTCCCCTACCCGAGGCTTGGGGGCCAGGGAGGGAACAGACCCAGGCTAAAAAAGAGGGCCGCGTTGGGGGGCGTAGTCTGGGGCCTGCCCTGTGGGACGCTCCCTGCGTCATAAGATGGAGTGGGGTCCCCCATCCCCCGCAAAACCCCTGTGGTTCTGTCCTGTCACTTGAGCCTGGGGCTGGCTGCCTGGGGGCCAAGAGTGGTGGGGGCGCCTCCGGAGCCCCTGCCCGCCCAGACAAGGAACAGCCCCCACAGGCCCGAGGCCAAGGGCAGCAGACTGGGGGGGCAAGGAGGCGCTCCAGGGCCCGGGTACCAGTGGCCTGTTGCCAGAACAAGCCTGTGCGCACGAGGCCATGTGGCCCGACTGAGGGGGACCCCGTGGCAACGTGGGCCGCTGGGCTGGCCGTGGAGCCCCCGCTCAGGCCAGGGGTTCCCAGAGGGCAGTGTGGCCCTGGGCACACCACGCCTGCCCCAGCCTCAGTTTCCCCCCAGGTGACAAGACCTGGGCACCACCTGCCTCCCAGGCTGCCTCAGGGACTCAGCTGACTGCCGCTGAGGTCGTGTTGGTCCGGGAGGGCCGGGCCCTGGGCCAGGCGGGATGCAGAGGGCAGGGCGGACGGCAGCTCCCACGGAGAGGAGCCGGGCCAGGGGGGTGCCTGCAGCAAGGGGGCGCCTTGGGCTGGGGGCTGCACACCTGCCCCCTCTCCAGCCCTGAGCCTCCCTCCGAGGCGGGTGGGCCCCCTGCAACCGCCTGGCTGAGGGGCTAGGCTGTAGATAAGCTGCTGGCAGGTCCTGCCCAAGGACTCCAAGCTCCAGGTGCTGCGGGGGGCAGCGCGGTCAGGGAGGCTGGCCACGGGGGCCCAAGCCGGGCATGCGCACAGCCGGCCGTCCGACCGCGGGCCGCCCACTGGCTGACCCCCCCCACCCCCGCCCCGCTCCCCGCCGCAGCCTGGCTCACAGCCAGGAGAGGCTGCCCGCTGGGAGCTGGACAGGCTGGTCCGAGGCCCGCGGGGCCCGGCGGGAGGAGGCCCAGACAATGGGCCCTTGTTCCCGGTCCTCAGGCCCCGGGCCAGAGCCTCGGGCGACCCGCCGGCTCCCCGCGCACCCTCGGCGCCCCCCGGGACCAGGCCCCTCCAGGGAGCCCCGCTGCCCCCGCGCCGCCCCGGGAAACAGGAGCCAGCCAGGTCAGCACGCCCTCCCCCCTCTCCCCGTCCAGCGGGCTGGCGCCCGTGGACTGGGTCTGGGCTGCCGGGGAGGGTGGCTGTTTGACGGCGCCCCCCCGCCCCCATCCTGGCCCCCTCTCTCTCTCGCTCCTAAGCGGGCCCTCGCAGAGGCCCAGCTGGGCAGGATGTGGGGCGGCCTGCTTTCCGCAGAGCCGGCACCGAGCCCACTCCGCCACCCAGCACATTCTTTCATCCAGGCTGTGAGCAGCGTGCGTGCGCAGTGGCAGCAAGCCCAGGGTCCCCGCAACGGCTCCAGGCCAGTCTCGGGGTGCCTGTGGCGGCCGCTGCACCTGGACGTGGTGGCTCAGAGCCGGCTGGGCCCGGGGGAGGGCGCCCCTGTCTCACGCCAGGGCTCACTGTGACAGGGGGCCACAGGTTGTGTCGGGAGCAAGGCCCCTTCCAGCCTCACGGCGGGACATCCAGTGGGCCCAAGGGGTGGGCTGCAGGTGGCAGGGGCCAGCCCAGCAGGAGGAGGGATCTCCCGTCGTGCACTGCTCGGGGAGGCGGTGGGCTTCCGTCCCCAGGGGGAACGTGTGGACCGGCTCTCTCCCAGCCCTGGGACTCAGTGGATCTGTTAGAGTGTTCTGGATCCTGAAGGCTCCCCACGCGAGACCCCCTGCCTGAGTCCCAGGGCCGGGCCCACGGCTCAGGAAACGGGTCCAGAAGACAGGCGACACCCCGGGGCTGGGCAGCAGGGTTCCCTTGGGCTGCAGCTGCAGGCCAGCCTCGCACACAACGCTGGCACGGGGTCCCAGAGAGGGACGCTGACCCTCCTGAGGCCAGGTGTGCAGCAGGCCGGGGGACCCCGTCCACCACGCTGCCCGGCCTGGGGCGCGGGCCTCACTGTCTTGGGGCACTGCAGGTCCCGGGCCTGGGGCCCAAGCAGGCCGTGGGCAGGCTGAGGAAGGTGGCATTCCTGCAGAGCAGGCTACTGAGCAGGGCCCCTTCTGGGCCCAAATCCTGCAGGCCTCTGAGAGTGGAGGCAGCCAGGGCCGCGGGCTCCCTGGCCTGGACGCCCTCCCAACCGCTGCCCCTGTCCCAGGCTTGCTGGACCTCCTCCCCCCCCTCCCCCGACACCCAGCAGCGATGGGCAGCTGTCCAGGGCAGGTGGAGTCTACGTGAACAAAGACTCAGTGCGTCGGGGGCCTCAGGGAGGTGATCTGTGGGTCTGGGAACCCTTAGACTGGTTCCCTGGAGGTGAAAATGTTCTGAGACCCCCACGGTTCTTCTGAGATGGGGCTTGTCTTTGGGGGGCTCCTCTGATGACCCCCCAGTGCCCGTGCCCTCCAGCATTCCCTTCGAGCCCCCCCACCTCTACCCACCTAGGCCGCAGTTCTGCGCTGTGGCTGCAGTCCAGACCCTTCCTGTTGGAGTGCACTCCGCTCAGACCAGGTGGTCCCCACTCCTGTTCTCCCACTCGAGAGAATGCCGCCAGCCCCGTCTTCCCAGGCCCGCTGCAGAGCGCAGGGACCACCCCGCCAGCGCCCTCAGCCCCTTGCCCAGCCCTCCCACTGCTCGAGCAGCCTCAGGCCTCGGCCCCGACAGCCTCCTCCGGGGGACCCTGGCCTCCCGTCCCTCCCAGCCAGAGCCTGCTCCACGGCACCCCTGGGCTTGACCCCCTCGGTAGAGATCAAACATCCTCACGGCTGGCTGTGGGGTGGCAGAGACAGCCTGCAAGCCTCAGACTCTGGCCTCCACGGCCTCCCCCGCCCACCAGCCCCCCTGTCCAGCCTCACGCACATCCCCCATCAGGTCCCCGGCCTGCCCTGTCCTTCCCGCCCCCACCCCCTGCCCTCCTCCTCCTCTTCTCCCCCTGCGCCTGGCATGCTGTCTTTTAGGGGGTCCGTTTACAGGACGCGACAGGCACAACCAGGATGGGCCTCCAGACCTCAGGCGCCTCTGCCCACCACAAGCCAGAGAGTAATGTGCTCTCTGCGTAAAGCCCAGGAGGGCACAGGAAGCCAGGCCTCAGCGCCCGAGGGCCGTAACTGCAGAGGCCCTGTTGGCCGTGGGACAGGGCGGACCCCCAGACACCTAGCTGAAATGCCCAGCCAGTGTGTCTTGAGCTCCTTGCCAGACAGAGATCTGGGGCCCTGGCTGATTCATGCTGGCCTATTTGCACTTCACACATGGTTCAAGTGGGAGATGCCAGCTAGGGAGGGTTCAGGAGAAGCCGGGGCTGGCCCAGACAGGGTCCCAGGGACCCCAGCCTGCCTTCTGCAGGTGCGGACAGCTCCCCTGAAAGGGCCAGCCCCAGCCCCCAGCCTGCGGAGCCCAGAGGGGCAGGGTGCAGCCTTGGCTGGCCCTCGATGTGCTCTGCGGCCCTAGGCTTGCAGCTCTTCTCCAAGCCTCCGTCTTCCCAAGCATGTCCACCTGCAGACCAGGCCGATCTCAGCGCACGGGGCGGTGGGCGGCGGCGGGGCACCGGGACTCGGCAGAGAGGGCAGCGGCTTGCTTGGTGGTGACTGCTGGGGGCCCGGGGCTGGGGGCCGGCGTCTGTGGAACCAGGGCCCCGCCCACCCTGACCCAATGCTAGGAGGCACAGCGGGTGCCAGCCGTGTGTCCTCAGTGGCCCGGGGCGCTGCCCGCGAGGAGGCTGGGCCTTGTCTGGGCTGCTAGGGTGAGGCTGCTGCACCTGCTGACCAGCCAGGCGGCAGCTTGGCCCCCCAGGTCCTGGCTGCAGGATCCAGGGCCGGGCCTCCCGTCTCCCCATTGCCCCTAGGGACAAGACCACTGGCCCCCCAGCCGGCCTCCTTGGCAGGGTCTTGGCAGGAGCTTGGCAGGCGCCTAGCTCCAGGCTAGGAGCCACAGCCGACCTCAAACCCCTGAGACGCGCGGACTGTCCAGGGAGCCCCTGCGCAGCTGTAGCCCACTGCCCTCCGTCCCCGCCTCGCCCTGCGGCCCAGACGAGACCCCCATCGTCCCCTCCCCTGGGAACCGCCCGGCGCGCGCGGCCCCGCTCCGCACTGCCTCCCGGCCCCTCCCCGGCCTCCAGCCCCCGCCGGCCCGCTCCTTCTCTCGCCTGGCGCAGGAGGCGCCGCAGCTGACGGGCGCGCTCGGGCCGCCACTCGCGGATCGTGGACTGGATCTCGCGGGGCCCGCGCACCCGGCGCTCCTAAGGCGCGGGCCCGCACCCCGCCGCCGCCCCGGCCTCCGAGCCCGCGTCGGGCCCGGCCCGCCGGCCTAGCCGCGCCCCCATGGCCGCCGCGCGGCGGGCGCAGAGCAGTCGGAAGGCCTCCGGCCCGGCGCCCCGCCCCGGCTCCGCCCCGGCCCCGCTCAGGCCCGGGGATGTGCCGCGTGCGGGGCGCGCGATCCGAGGCTGCGCGCCCTGGCCCGGCTGGAGCGGGGCGGGGAAAGAGGAGGGCCTCTGCGGGGTTCCCGGAGATCCCACGCTCGGCTTGGGGGTGTCGCTGGAGGAGGCCGTCGGCCCGCGCTCGTCCTGGCTCGAGCTGTGTCGCCAGGGACTGGAGTCACCGGAGGGGAGGCCTCGGGCACCCCGGGCTGACCGGGGATCGGTCGTTTTGGCGGCGAAAGAAAGGAGACTGGACTGGGGGGTCAGGGCGGGGTCGGGGGGCGGCTTCAGGCGGTGCCGGTACCGGTTCTCAGAACCTCCCCCCAGCCCTCGCCGCAGCGCAGTTGTAGTACCCGACTTTTTCACCCTTTGCGGACTCTCCTTGCCTTGACAAATATTTACCCTCCCTCCCTCCCGCCTTGGCTGGCAGCAGAGCTGGGCGAGCCAGGGGCCTTGGGGGTGCTGGTTAACCATCTCACCCCAGCTTTGGGCAGGCTGGCAGCAAGCTGGCAGCACCTGCCTGCCTTCAGCCTTCCTCCCAGGCAGAAGTGGGGGAAGTCTGTGCCGGGTGGGGGGGGGGGGTTGGTGCCTTGCTACTCCAGGGGCAGCTGACTCCAAGGGTCTTCCTTGGGGGCCGCTCCCCCTTGTAGCTCCTCCCTCCAGCCCCTTCACATTCCAGTGCAGGGGAATTTGGCTCCAGAGCCCCAGAGTGCCACAGCAGGGAGGGTGTGTGTCCAGCCTGGGAGGGGTGCCCAGGGACAGTGATGGGGGAGGAAGGGCCCACGGTGAGGGAAGGCAGACTTCGGCCCCTTCTGCAGGGTTAAGCACCGCTCCCCCCTGCCCCCCCCCGCCCCCGCCGCAGGAATAGGTCTGAGAGAACAGTCCCGGGGGCCGGCCCCCCAGCCGCCGTTCGGCCACCTGCGCTGGGCTTGATCCTCTCCTGGCCCCTTCTTTCCTGCTGTCGGAGGCTGTACCCAGACGCCCTCCCCCCCAGCTCTGTAGCCGGCTTTGTCCCCAGGCCACCTTGGCACCACAGGTTTCCTCCTTGGCAAACCTGCAGGACGGCCGGCCTGCCCTCCTCCGGGGCCAAGTTGACGGCACACTGAACTGACGTGGTGGAGGCCCAGGCTAGGGCCTTCAGCAGCGGCCCCGCGGCCCCAGGGGCCTTGCAGACGCCTTCCCAGAGCCGGAGGCCCGGTAACCCACACACTCCACGCTGCACCCCATCCCAGGACCGGAGCCAGAGCTGGGATGCCTCCCAGGTCCTGACCATATCCTTCCAGAGGCTGAGCCAGGCCTGGACCCCATCCCCCCCGAGAGTGAGAAGGCCCAGGAGGGGGCGTGGAGTCGGCGGGTGGGGTGGGCAGGGGAGGGCCAAGCCTGGATGTCGTGAAGGGGTGGCCAGACCGTGGTGGGGGGAGGGGTTACGCCCAGAGCTCGGACTCCCGTGGGAAGTGGAGAACTGTTCCTCAGCCCTGAGTCTCGTCCCCGCCCCACCCTCTGTGTCCTTGGCTGAGAGATTCCTGGAGGGTGTTTTCCAGGAAAGGGGGGTGGCATCTGGGCTTGGATCCCTGGACGGGCCTCCCCCGGCCTCCCGTGGGGGCGGCCAGGTTGACTGTCCCAATCTGCGTTGGACAGAGGCCCCAGAGGCAGAGCTGTGCCCTCAGGGGTGGGGGCAGCGTGCCCCACGGGCCGGCTCCCGTATGTGCTTAACTAAAGCCTGCTGCTCCCTATGCGTGGAGTTGCCCTGGGCAGCTGAGCTGTGTTTGGGGAGACCCCGTGGGATGGGGCGGGAGCTGTGGTGTTGCCCTCCGAGCCCCCAGGGCTGAGGTCGAGGTTCAGAAACTTGTATCCAGTGTCTCCGGCTCCCCAGCTGGCGCTAGTGGTAAAGAGGCTGCCGGCCAGTGCAGAAGCCTTGGGAGGCTCGGGCTCAGCCCTGGGTGGGGAAGCTCCCCTGGAGGAGGAAATGGTGCCCCACCCCCGTCTTCTTGCCTGAAATCCCCTGGTCAGAGGAGCCTGGAGGGCTCCAGTCCATGGGGTCCCGGGAAGTCGGGCAGGGCTGAGCACAGCACCCAGTCTCTCGGGCGGCCCTGTCGCCCCCAGGAGCCAGCAGGCCGGGAGGTGGAGGAGGTGGAGAGTCAAGCGGGCGGGTGAGGATGCTGAGGACGTCCTGGGCCCCGAGTGGGACCTGCCAGGAGACCAGAAGCCCCGACAGCTGGTGGCCCAGCTGCCATGACAGGGAACCAGGGTCCGGATGACCCAGCAGGTGGGGGGGAGGGCTGCCCAGGAGGAGGAAGCCCAGCCCGGGTACCTCAGCAAGCAGCCAGTAGCCACGGAGCCTCCCAGCAGCCACCGCAGAGGGACGAGGGAGCACTCACTAGCAGGGGGGAGGCAGGAAGCAGACGGACACTCTGCGGAGACCATTTCCCCTGGAGCTGCTCCAAGGGGCGGGTTGGGAGCTTCCTGCAGGGTCGGGGTGGCCTCAGGCCCCGGCTCCAAACCCCTGGACCTGCCCTTCTGGGGGTCCAGAAACACGCAGCGCTGAGTTTTCTGTGGGTTTCCTAACACGTGAACCACAAACTTGGTGATAGTTTAAAATGACAGGAGCATATCCTCTCCCAGTTCTGGAGGCCAGAAGTCAGAAACCAACCGAGGCGCTGGCAGGGCTGTGCCCTCTAAGATGCTTCAGAAGCCTCTCTCTCTGCCTGCCGCCAGCTTCGGGCAGTGGCCAGCGTCCTCACCGGCCTGGCCTTGCAGTGACTTCCCGCCAGTCTCTGCCTCCCTGGTCCCAAGGGCACCTCCCGCGCGTCTGTGTGTCCCCCGCTCTTTAGTGCCAGGGCCCGGCTCTTTAGTTAGGCGGCGTCGGCCGCGCGTGGGCTTTCTCTAGGTGCAGAGAGCGGGGCTCCTCTCGAGCTATGGCGCACAGGCTTCTCGTGGCGGTGGCGTCTCTGGCTGCAGAGCTCAGCTGCTTCCTGGCGTGTGGGGCCCTCCCGGATCGGGCCTGGGACCCCCGTCTCCTGCGTTGGCGTGTGCACGCTTAGTCGCTCAGTCACGTCTGACTCTTTGCAACCCGTGGACTGTAATGTGCCGGGCTCCTCAGTCCATGGGATGCTTCTGGGAAGAATACTGAAGTGGGTGGCCGTGCCCCCCTCTAGGGGATCTTCCCGACCCAGGGATCGAACCCGCATCTCCTGTGCATCACAGGCAGATTCTCTACCCGCTGAGCCGCCAGGGAAGCCGCGTGACTCCCTTCTTACGGGACGCTGCTTACTGACTCCGGAGCCCGCCCCCACCCAGGATAACCTCCCATTACTGATGACTTCTGCAGAGACCTCCTTTCCAGACGGGGCCCATTCAGAGCCCCCAGGTGGATGAGGATCTGGGGGAGATGGTTCAACCCACTCTGGCAGCTTCTGCAAAACCACTTCCTCTTCTGGAAAATGGGGAAAACACGATGCCCGCCTGGCAAAGGCGGAGGCTTAGACACAGCAGGGAAGGCGTCAGCGCGCACTCACGGGTCAGTGCTGAGCACCTGGGGCTCTAACCACGCTTCTGTGGCCCTGTGCCCAAGCCTCCTGGCCACGTGACAGCCATCACGTCCATTTAGCCACGATCACTGGGCCCCATGGGCGCCCCCGAGATCAAGATGCAGGAGGTCGATGGGAGAGCAGAGGTGGGGAGCTGTGATGGGGGTCCCGGGGCCCTGTGGGAGCCGGGGCAGCCCCCAACCAGGAGGCAAGGGAGTGCTTCCAAGAGGAGGAGGCAGTGTTGAGGTCGGGCCTGAGGGAAGACGAGTCCAGGCAGCGGGTGAACCGCTCGGAGGAGGGTCTGGCCCAGCCATGGGCACTGACCTGGAGGGCAGTGTGCACCTCTGAAGGGTGTCTTAGTCGGGGAGGGACATGATCTGAGTGCCGGGGCTGCAGGGGGGAGGAGAGGGGAGCCTGGGGATCTCGTGGGGTTCCCGCCACATGAATGAGAAGGGGAGGCTGCAGGGGGTGGGGCTGGGGTCAGGTGTGGCCGGGGGCAGCGGAGCGGGGGAGGGCTTGGCACCGCTGGACAGGGCAGTGAAGATGCCCAGGCCCCTCCCCAGGGCGGGTCGCTGCCTACCGTGGCCAGTGAAGGTCTGGGGAGGGTGGCCGCTTAGCTCAGGTTCGGGCTTGTTGGTTGAAGAATCAGCCGACAGGGTGTTTCAGCAGGACGCAGCTAGAGAGAGGAACTGCGCCCAGGGCTGAGATGTGAAGGGGGTCAAAGAGAGGCTGGGGAAGGGGGCGGGGAGAGAGCTTCCAGAAGCCCAGGCAGGCCGAGCCGGCCATGCACAGAGGTGAGCGCATCGGTGAAGCCCCATGTCCACGTAGCCCCGTGCAGGGTCGTAGCCGTGGACAGGGGGCTTGGGCATCGCACCAGCCCCCCACCTGGAGTCGCACCCAGGTCAGGGTTGGGGGCTGGGGTGAGGCCGGGACACTGCCTTCCTCCCCCGCCCCCTGGAGCTCCCAGACTCGCAGATAATTACGAGGTGGTGCGATAAACGCTACCTGTGCAGGGAGCCGTGGGCAGGCAGGGGACGGCGGCTACAGGCCCCGGGTGTGGCCGGTCTCAGCACATCTGCCCAGCAACTATTTGAAGGATCCGTGCTCTCCAGACAGAAAACGGAGGGCAAGGAAGGAGAGGAGACTCTGGGCCGTCAAGCCTGGGCTTGAACGTGAACCTGGGCCCTGCACATGGGGCCCGTGCCCTTGGTCGTCCTGCCAAACAGCCTCTGAGGTTGGGAATTGGACCTGGTCTGCCAGGTGCCACGTGGGCTCTGCAGCCCGAAGCTCCCGGTTGTTAACGAGCCGATTGCCCCGCGGGCCCATGCACCTGGCCTAGCGCCAGTCTCTGTCCTCACACCGAAGGCGGGTGCTGAGGCGGGAAGCCCCTGCAAGGCTGCTGGCGGGTGTCTGGGGGCAGCAGGGCCCCGCCGCTGTCTGCAGTTGGCCAGAGCTCCCCTCCCGCCACCAGCGGGCCACACCAGCCCCTGTGCCAAGCCCGGGATCTCCTCCCATCCCTTCAGTGTGGCCTTTGTGGCTCTGAGAGGCAGCGGCCGAGCAGCCGTAGGGTGGGGGGCGTCGGACAGTGGGCAGGGTGTTAGGCCAGGCCCACCTGACGCGGGTGCAGAAGGTGGACCACGAAGCAGGCAACTGGGTCTTGATGTTGGGAAGAGCATGCAGCGACCCACCATCTCTGTCCTGAGAGGTAGTGAGTTCCCTGTCAGGGCAGGTATGCAAGCCAGACTTTCTGGGGTGATGGAGATGGAAGCACAGAGGCCAAACATTTGGGTCTGTGTGACCCTCAAGCTGGTGAAGACGGACTTGTGTTCAGCCAGCTGACCGAGGGCCTCCTTGGTGCAGACCCCAGGGTACACAAAATGTCCCCGATGACATCATGCCTCCTGGGTCCCGCAGGTTCCAGAGGCTGGGTCGGGTGCGCCTTGCGTCTGGGCCCCCACCTGGCTCTCTCGCTGCGATGGCGTTACAGGATGCTGTGTCTCCTTTTTCGCTTTCTTTCTGGCCACTTCACCCTCCTTGCGGGATCTCAGCTCCCTGGCCGGGGGTTGAACCCCAACCATGAAAGCCCGGGGTCCTGACCACTGGGCCGCCAGGAGGCTCACCAGCACCTCCGCACTTCCAGGGGTTCAGGCCCAGCCACTCCCCAGGGCCTGACAGCCCAGCCGGGGGTGGGTGGGGCGCCCCAGGGGGAAGGAAGTGTTTTCAGGGCCTTCTCTGTTTCCTAGGTTGCTGTCCTGCCAGGTAGCTTTGGGCAAGTCCTTTTTCCTCTTAGGCTGCGGTTTCCTGGGCCAGGAGCATCCTGCTCGCCCACCCTCCCAGGGCGGTGTTGGGATGGGCCGGGTGCCGCCCCCGCCCCCGCCCCCCGCCCCTGCTCCCCAGGGCCTGAGTCTCCCGTCTGGCCAGGCCCTGCAGGCTCTCCGGGATCTTTAGCAGATGAAAGGCTCCGGGAGGGTGGGGCGGGGCCCGAGGCTGCCTGGGCAGCTGCCCCTGTCTGGAGGCTGGCCACACCCAGGCAGCTCCTCTGGGAGCGAGGACGCAGAGCCCAGCTCTCAGCCCCGCCCTCCGCCCGGCTCCCGGGGTGGTGACGGGATTCGTGGTCGCCCACCAGGGTCTTCATGAGTGAAGCTGAAAGTCACTGAATCGTGGGCTACACAGTCCACGGAGTTCTCTAGGCCAGATGGGGAGCCTTTCCCTTCTCCAGGGGATCTTCCCAACCCCGGGATCGAACCCAGCTCTCCCCCATTGCAGGCAGATTAGGGTTAGGGTTACCAGCTGAGCTATCGGGGAAGCCCTTTAATGAGTGAGCCAGGGTTAATGGGTTACCAGCCCAGTGACACATTCACCAGCTTCCCCAGGCTCTCAAAGTCCAGACGCGCTGGCCTGGCCTTCAAGGTCTGAGCGCAGCACCTTCCTGTTCCAGCTCTGATGCCTCAGGGCTCTGGAAGGGTCAGGAAGCTCAAAGGTCTTTCTTGTGGCCTCCCTGCTCCAGAGATGGCCCCCCCAGGGCCTGGCCTCTGGGCTACAGTGGCCCCTCCGCCAGGCTGGCCTCCCCAGTCCAATCCCAGGTGCCAGACACCTCCCCCCGCGACAGCGTGGGCCCCCCCTCAGGGTCCTGGGCTCCCCCTCCACGGCTGACCATACCACCCCATCTTGGGTCCAGCTGGGGGCTCCTGGAGAGAAGAGACGGCAGGGGTCAGAGGGGAGAGCGAGGGGGGGAGGAACGATGGGGGCAAGGCTGCAGGCTGCACGCAGCGTGTGGACCTCAGAGGCTCGGGCAGGCTTGCACTGCCAGCCTTGTGGGGGCACGCACCCCACCCCATCCCGTTGGGCAGGGGCATAAGCAGACCGCCCCGTCGTCCATCAACCTGCCTGCTTGCGACCCCAGAAAGTTGGGGGGCTGAGGAAAGACTCCCCGGGTCATGCAACTCCCTTCTGTCCCCGTGACGAGGGTCCTTCGACTGACAGCCTGTGGATGCCTGCGGCCCTGGGGCTGGGGGAGAGGGCATCCCGCGGCCAGAAGTGGGGGCTGCCCCCCGGATATCCTAAGGGGCCAAGAGGGACCCATTGCCTGACCTGCCCCTGCCCGGAGCCCGGTCTCATTCAGCTCCACAGAGGCCCTCAGAACTCAGGTCCTTTTACCCTGGACTGGAGACCCACTGGGCTGGAAGAGGCTGGCCACTGTCCGGGTCACGCGGCCCCCTGGGGCAGGACCCAGGCTCGCTCCTCCCCCTACCTGGAAGAGTGCCTGTGCCTTTAAAGCCTCCCCCACTCCGGCCCGCGGCGGTGAGGCGGGGGCAGGGGGAGGAGGGGAGGAGCCGCAGGAGACTGAGCTCTGTGCCTAGTGCTGGAGCGGACGGAGGACCAGCCTTGCAGTCAGGTGAGCTGGGGCAGGGCGGGGGGGTCTGGCTGTGCCCTGGCGCTGTGTGACCCCGAAGCCACTGCTCACCCTCTCTGAGCTGCGGGGGGGCATGGGAGAGGGCAGCCCAGACCTGGGGCCTTTTCCGGGGCATCTGGAGTGCTGGGTCCCAGCCCCAGCTCTGTTCTGTCCCGGCTGTGCTCTGAACAGGTCGCTCCTCCTCTCTGAGCCTCAGTTTATGCACCTGTGTAATGGGAGTGGGCAGCCCTTCAGGGTGATGGGGGCGGGGCTGGTGCGGCCGGGTCACGCAGAGGGGTCTCGCAGGGAGGTCGAGCGAGGGGCAGAGCCTGAGGCCCTTGGCCTGACTGGGTCTGGCCTGGGAGCCTCCTGTTTGTTGTCTGGTAAGTGGTCTGAGGCCCGCTGACCAGGCTTCCCGGCTGACCTGGCCACGGGTATGGGGTGGGTGGAGGAGGCCGGGGGAGTGGGCTTCTCAGATTGAGAGGGAGGGGGGCCTAGCGTGGAGAAACTGAGGCCTGGAAGGGTGGGGGAGTCTGGGCTCGTGGGGAGGTCGCTGGGGGGTCTGGAGTGGAGGCGGGCGACGCTGGGGGCTGGGTGCCGTGCCCTCAGACCACAACTGCCCCGCTTGGGCTCTGGGGGGCGGAGGGGCAGGCTGGTGGTGCAGGGGGGTGACTGCGCAGCCCCAGGGGGCGCCCACCCCCTTGTGGTCCTCACAGGCTCCGACAGCCACTTGGACAGGCTTCCGGCTGAGAGTGGGGTCATCGGGTCTTAGGGGAAGGAGCCGTTTCTAATTCTTGACCCTGTTCCACCAGGGTGGGCAGCAGGGGGCACGGACCCCAGCTCCGGTCCGGGTGTGGTGCCAAGCTTCCTGCCCAGGGCTGTGCTCTTGGACCCAGGGGACGCGGCTCTTCACTGCCCGCCAGGTGGTAAGTGGGGCGTCGGGGTGCCTACCTGCCCGTCCACGTACCTGCGGGCCCGAGTCACCCCTGCCTGAGCCTCGGCTTCCGGCCGGCCTCTGAACGGCTCTGGGGCTCAGCCCAGTTTCACCCCTCTGATTCGGGCGGGAGGATTAGCAGAGAAACCCCAGGCTGTCGGCACGCCTCATCTCTTCACACTCTCACTGCGTGTCCTGGAACCTGCTCGCTCAGCCCAGATTCCTCATGGGCGTAAGTGTGTGCGTGTGTGTGCACACGTGCATTCACTGGGAGCAGGCGGTGCATGGCAGGCTCAGCATCTCTGGATGCGTGAGACTTGCATACTCCTGGGGGCAGGGGGCTCACCACCTTCTGTGCCTAGCACAGGAGCCCTAGGGTCTGGCGGGGACCTCCAGCCCAGACCCCCTGCCCCAAGAGCCCCCTGCAGTGGAGGTGGGGGGCATCCGGGACGGAGTGTGGCACACTCGACGTGGGAGGACGGGCTTTGTTGTTCCGAACGTCTTGCCTCTGTTGACTCGGCCTGTGGGACGCCGTCACACCCGTCCTTCCTGAGACCCCGCAGCCGCTGCTCGGCTTCTCCTGGGCCCCATGGCAGGCCCTCCAGCCGGTCCCAGCCCAGGGTCTTCCTGCTGGGGTCACCTGTAGGGTCTGGGTCCTTCTCTGTCCATTCAGGCCTTTTTCTGACCTCCCTGCTACCCCAGGCAGGAAGGAAACCATTGAGCAAGCTCGGGCAGGTGGGGCAGAGCCCTGTGGCTTCCCACCGCAGAAGCCTCCCTGCCAATGGTGCGGTCACGCAGCCGCTCAGGCAGGACCAAGTGCCCCGGTGTTGCTGGCCAGCGTCCAGCCCTTGGGGACGGGTCTTGAGCCTCAGTCCCTGGGTCCTGCCTCGTCCCATCTTCTCAGTCACCCTGGTCTGCAGGGGACAGGATGACATCCAGGGAAAGAGAGGTCGGGGCACCCCCAGCCTGGGGTCGTGGTGGAGAGCTCATGGGGCACCCCCAACCTGGGGTTGTGGTGGAGAGGTCGCGGGAGTGGGGAGCTTGCGGGGGTGGGGAGCTCGCGGGAGTGGAGAGCTCGCGGGGGTGGGGAGCTCGCGGGGGTGGAGAGCTCGCGGGGGTGGGGAGCTCGCGGGAGTGGAGAGCTCGCGGGGGTGGGGAGCTCGCGGGAGTGGAGAGCTCGCAGGGGTGGGGAGCTCGCGGGGGTGGGGAGCTCGCGGGGGTGGGAAGCTCGCGGGGGTGGGGAGCTCGCGGGAGTGGAGAGCTCGAGGTCCCACGTGGAGCCCGCCCAAGGGCAGCGGTGTGTTTCGGCTGTGAGGCCCCAGGGGCGGCAGTGTCTGCTCCGCCTCTGCGTCTCCTTCCATCAGCTGGTGTGGCCTTGTGGGCTTTCTGCAGATTAGACAGTGCAGGTGTGGGGCTGGAGGCTTCGGGGCAGCCTGGGTACAGTGAACCGGGCGCAGGAGAGGAAGGCCTGGCTTGGGAAGCGGCTGATCCTTGCCCTTGGCAGATGAAGGCCAAGGCGAGGTGGGGCAATGTCCAAGTCCCCCGGGGCGAATCTGGAGCTGCTCCTGACTCCACTCCCTCACGTCCGGGACACACAGCCCCTTGGGGCAGGTACGGGGTGGCCAGGTGTGGCCAGGTGTGTGTGCCCTGCTGGTCTGTGCGGCCTTGGACCCGCTCTGGCCCTCTCTGGACCCTGCCTTCCAGGCTGGGCAGCTGGCTCCTCGGGCCTGGAACGCTTCCATTATTGGACAGATGGTGGAAGGGAGGTGGTGCCACCCCGGCCCTGCTGCAACGGCCTCAGGAACCATCTCTGGGCCTGGCGTTCAGACACTGAGCCAGGACAGGGCGGGCCGGCGGGAGACCCACCCTGGGGCTCGCGGAGAGGCTCACAGACACCATCCTCTGGGACAAGGATTGCCTTGCCTCTGTCAAGCTCCGCTTCTTCCCCATTGGAGCCACAGCCCTCACCTGCTGCCACCACCCAGGGGGCACCGCTGACAACACCTGCCACCTCCAGGGCCCTCCCAGGGCTGCGTGAACTTTAGCCGCCTGGTGATGGGCGGAGTCCCCAGGCTGCCGTGACAGGTCGGGACCAGACCAGACACAGCCTCTGGCCGCCCTCCCTGCCACGTGCTGTCTTTGGGGATTGCCCACTCTCCACAGGGATTCAAAGTGCCCCATCATAGTGTGAGCGCGGCTTGGGAAAGCATCTCCAGACACAGAGTATTTCAGAAAGGAGTGAGGTTTTTGAGAATAAACAGCAGAGATAGTGGAAATGTTAGCTGCCACTCCTTGTGACCCCATGGACTGTGGCCCGCCAGGCTCCTCTGTCCATGGGGATTCTCCAGGCAAGAACACTGGCGTGGGTTGCCATGCCTTCCTCCAGGGGATCTTCCCGAGCCAGGGGTTGAACTTGGGTCTCCTGCACTGCCCTAGTGAGAGTGCCGGGAGCACAGCGGGCCTGGTCACGGGTGGCCTCGGCCTGCAGCGGCGTGGAGCCGGACCTGGGCTCCCAAGCAGGGGCTGGGCCCATTCGCAGTGCTGAGACCACCACGTCCCAGCCGCTAGACCAGTGGTCAGCAACAAGAGCGCTGGCCCTTCAGCGTTGCTGGAAAGAATTTCCACCCAGACGGAAAGCAGTGAGGCACGGAAAGCGGTTACTAGGCAGAGAGCACAGTGCGTGTGGACAGGCGCGCAGCGGACTCGGAGGGAGAGACCCGGGCCACGGCCACGTGGCAGTTCAGATCACTTTATGGGGCGTTTCTTTCCGTTCCCCTCTAGCCAGTCCTTGTGATTTGCCCTCTTCACGTGTTTGGTGTATCTCAGGGCCCTGCCGTGTGTGCGCATGAGTCTCCCGGCCAAAAGGGATTCTACTGAGGAGGGCTGTGGGTAGAGCACCCCTTGACGTGACTCCCCGTCGGCCTCCAAGGAGCCTCTTCTGTGCATGTGTGGTCAGGGACAAGAACTCTGCGATCCATGCAGGGCCCAGCCTCCTCCCTTACTTGTCCTGCTGTTCTTATCTTGGAGTTTCGGTTGAAAGACTGAAACTCTGATGGCTTTATCCTGGTGGGGGGAGGGGGCATCTGACCTCCTGACAACCCACTGAGAACTGATGCTTTCCATGGGTGAGTAGAGAATTTTTATAGCCTTAAGACAAAGAAAATTCCTGCGGGAAGGGTGGCATTAGGTGATTGGTTAGGGCGCTATAGGGTGAGAACTGGATGGGCATTTCTGCATCACTGGGGGTCAGGAAGCTGGCTGGTAAGGGTCAGGGAGGCTTTTGACAATGGTCCCAGTGGGGCTCAGTCCGTCCCGGAGACGACCTTCATTCTGGGCTCTGGGGCTGTGGCCTTGGGATAGGACTCCACGCCCCCAGGAGGGCCTCTGGCCCCCTGTGCCCTCCGCAAGACTATGTGAGGGTTCCTCAGCCCCTCTGCTCCTCCTGGGGGAGCCCACCTGATCACGGGTGGCCTTGGCCTGCAGCGGCGTGGAGCAGGACCCACCCCAGCTCCCAGCCCCCAGCTCCCTGCCCAGCTCTGGGCCCCCTGAGGAGCTCTGCAGGGCCCGCGGGCATGGCTCTGGGTGGCTCTTGGGGTGGGGGGCCCGGCCTGTGCCTGGAGGGACTTTCCCAGGCAGACAAGTTGGCCTCTTCCTCCCCGGCCAGTACCCCAGCCCGCCGCCGTCTTTTGGGAAGCAGTGGGGGTATGGTGCAGCCCCCGTGGCCCCCTAGGCCTCGGGTAAGCCGACCAGGGTCAGGAGGAGCCCAGCCGCTGCTGGAGGCCCAGCACCCCTTCTCTGGCCTCAGTTTCCCCTCCTGACACGGATTTGGGTGAGAGCCAGCCTGGTGGTGGGGGCGGGGCTTGGATGTGGTTTTGGCCAGTCCAAAAATGTGGGGGGCGGGGATGGGAGACCAAAGCCAGTCCCTCAGCAGGGTGTCTTCCTCCGGGCTTCCTGTGGGGGCTGGGCCAGGCCTCCCGCCCAGAGAGAGGGCGCCGGTCACTGCGGCCCACTGCTTCCCCATTCCCCGGAAGGCTGAGCCTCGCAGGTACCCCCTGGCCCTGTGGGGAGCCCCCTTGGGCCCTTGGCAGAAAGCTGGACAGAGGGGAGGCCAGAGTGCGGACCTCAGGGGGCCTTGGCTGGCTTCTCCCCGGGGCCTGGGTGGGGAGAGGACGCAGAGTAGGACCAGGGTCTCAGCTGAGGGTCCCAAGCCCAGGAGAAATGCCCAGCATGCCCTCGAGGTGCCCAGCGTGAACAGGCCTGGGGCCCAGGACATGCCCTGCGGGCTGCGGAGGGTTGAGGGCAGAGGGCACAGAACCACCCCAGGGCGGGCCCCTCTGAGTAGGGATAGGGCGAGGCAGAGGAGTCACGGCCCGGGGTTTTCCGGCAGAACATCGCCCTTCGTGGGGGAACTGAGTTTGGGAGAGGGGGCCTTCCCCCTCTGACCCGTTGGGTCACACAGCCCTCACCTGCCGTCCTTGCCACTGGGACCCCATGGCTAAAGGCTGTCCCTGTCCAGCCTGGCAGGAAGTCTCCAGAGAAGCCCACGGTGTCAGGATGAGGTGAGGACGACCGGCTCCCCTCCTGCCCACAGGCCTCCGGCATCGCCCAGCAAAGCCAGTACTTAGCTAACGCTTGACGCCCGGCTCAAGGGCACAGCATCTGCCTGCTGTGCAGGAGCGCAGGGCTCACCCCTGGGTGCGGAAGGCCCCCGGGAGGAGGAAAGTGGCAACCCGCTCCAAAGCATCCTTGCCTGGAGAAACCCATGGACAGAGGAGCCTGGCGGGCTGCAGTCTGTGGGGTCGCAGAGAGTCAGACACGGCTGGGCAGCTTACACGTTCACTTTCCAACCCACTTCATCTCTCATTGCACTGGACAGACGGCCAGTGACTTTCCCAAGACTGCACGCAGATGAGATGCAGGCTGGCCCTCACCCGTGGGTCACATGCCAGCTCCCTGTGACTGACACACGGACACACACCCACCCACCCCACGCCTGGGAGACACACAGACGCACACGGACACACACACCCACCCTCCCCATGCCTGGGAGACACACAGACGCACACAGACACACACACACACCCTCCCCATGCCTGGGAGACACACAGACACACACGGACACACACACACACCCTCCCCATGCCTGGGAGAAAGGCCCTGGGGGTGGAATTCACACCAACCTGGGAGCGGCTGACAGCTTCCTCTTGGAGACACAGAGACTCCTCACAGAGCCCCCCGAGCTTCAGAGACACCCTCTCCGTTTGCAGGAGGACAAGCAGGCTGCGTGCTCTGGAAGCCTCCCTGGAGCAGGTTCTGTAGTCACGGGCTCCCGCGGAGCGTGAAGGAGGCCCCAGCTATTTCTGCAGCCGGTCCATCCCACACCGTCTCTGTGGCCCCCTCCCTGGGAGGCTCAGGCCACCCACCCGCTGAGGAAGGTAGGCTCCAGCCCCGCGGCAGTCGGGAGACATGGGTGCCCCCCTCTGGCTTTGAGCGCACCGGAAGCTGGGCCCCACACTCTGCGGCCAGTCACCTGGGGCCCCAAGGACAGTGTCGGGAAGGAGTCAGGCCAGGCCTGTCCCTCCTAGGGTGACCTGAAGGCCACTGTGAGGGCTCGACCACCATAAGGGGCCAGGCAGGCCCGGGAGGCTCCCCTCCCAGGAAGGGTCCCTGCCAGAGGGGGGCCCGAGGCTAAGCAAGAGGATTTAGGGGGCAGAGATGGGTCAGGAGCTGCTGAGAGAGGGCGTGGCCCGAGCAAAGACGGGAAGGAGGCCTGGCATGTCCTGAGGCCGGACTGTGTGCCATGCCCTGGGGGCCGAGGCTGTGCCCTGGGGTCCGGTCGGCTGACCTGCCACCCCCGCGCCTGGCGCCTGCAGAACATGAAGAAGCGGTCCATGCTGCTGGCTTTGGCGGCCGTGGTCTTGGTCCTCCTCATCATCGGGCTCTGCATCTGGCTGCCCGAGGCCTCCAAGCAGCATAGCCACGTGTACCCCAGGGCCGCCGTGGCCGCGGACGCCAAGCGCTGCTCAGAGATCGGCAGGTGAGTGGGGCCCCGGGCCCGGGGGACCGCCCCCGTCAGTGCCCTGGGGCATCACCCTCACCCCTCTGAGGCTCCACCCTTGCCCCTCTGGGGCTCAATCCCCAGCCCCGCGGGCCCTGGTCATCGGGCTGCCTAAGCGAGCCGTGTTTGAGCACACAGGGCTGCCCCTCCCGTCTGTGGGCCTTCCTGGCAGCCTCCAGTCAGGGGCGAAGGGGACCCTGGAGCCGAGGGCAGGGTGTGGGGGTCTCCCAGTGACCGGCTGGACCCCTTTCTCAGTTCAAGGCTGTCTGCCTCTTCAGAGAAACTCTGCTGTTTAATGCTCTTTGTAGGCCCACAGCTCACGTATACAGAAGTCAGGCCTCACACGGGAAAAAGATGTTAATAATAAAAAAGGAACAGGTTTTCATTCTTTTCCAATTATCAAAGCCATGTTCATCTGTTGGCGTGAAAAGCCTGTTGGTTTTCAAATACGGCAAATTTTTTGCGTTAAAAAATAAAACCTGTGGGCTCCTCTTGGTCCACCCTGGGGCGGGGTGGCCCCTCCGAGCCGCTCACCCCCGCCCGTGCCACCGGCAGGGACACGCTGCTGGACGGCGGCTCGGCGGTGGACGCAGCCATCGCGGCCCTGCTGTGCATGGGGCTCCTGAATGCCCACAGCATGGGCATCGGGGGCGGCCTGTTCCTCACCATCTACAACAGCACCACGCGTGAGTGCCCTGTGGGGTGGGCTCCAGGGACGGGGAGGGGCCGGGGGCCATGCAGCCCGCCCACCCGCCCGGTCCTTCCAGGGAAGGCTGAGGTCATCAACGCCCGCGAGGTGGCCCCGCGGCTGGCCTCCGCCGGCATGTTCAACAGCTCGGAGCAGTCGGAGGAAGGTGAGAGCGGGCTCAGGGCGGATGCGGGGCCAGGACGAGCTGTCTGCGGCTCGGGGTGGCCCTCCCATCCCTTCCCAGGGCCCACAGCACCCCCACCGTGGAGGATCAAGCCCATTATCACAGAGCGAAGGGTGTTTCTGCTCAGGCCCCTCCTGGGCCACAGGGAGCTAGAGAAGCGGAATGCCCCCTGTTGCAGCAGCGGGTATGGGTCAGGCCAGCGCCCTGCTCAGTCCTTTGCACCCACGGCGAGCCCCTTCAGCCCTCCCTGCACACTGGCGGGGGAGCTCGGTGCGGATTCCCATCATATAGCTGGGGACGCGGAGGCCCACCCAGAGAGGCCACGTAGACCGACCGAGGCCACGCACAGCGTCCCAGGTGGCTCAGTGGTAGAGAATCTGCCCGCAGTGTGGGAGACCCAGGTTCAGTCCCTGGGTTGGGAAGACCCCCTGGAGAAGGGCATGGCAACCCACTCCAGTATTCTTGCCTGGAGAATCCCAGGGACAGAAGGGCCTGGGGGGCTACAGACTACGGGGTCACAGAGTCGGACACAACTGAGCGTGCGCGCGCACACGCACACACACAGTCACCCACACCCACACACACACAGTCACCCACACCCACACACACACAGTCACCCAGCTGGATGGTGGGAAAGCTGAGTTTGAACGCACCGGTTGTGTTTTTAAAGAGCATCCAAGTCACTCATTGCTCACCTGTGGGGTTAGCTGTCTAGATTACAGGGCGGAGTTTCTTTACTAACCTGCCCTTCAGCTCCAGGGTTCGCCCTGCAAGGACCCCGGTGGACTGCAAGACAAGGCTGGAGGGAGGAGGGATGGAGATTAAAGGCCCTGTGGGTCTGACCGCCTCCTGCAGGCTCTGCCCCTGGGGGACTGAGAGGGCTCCGGAGCGGCCCTTTTGGATTCTCTTTCTCTCCAAGACACAGTCTGTGAATTTTCACCTGCTGGGAAGCTCACCAGGTGTAGTGATGAAGTCATTCAGGGTATGAGACTGCAAGAATCTTACAGACTTGGCATTTTGCAGTCTTGAGATTCATGCGTTTGACTCGGGCTTGTCGGGCGTTGGGGCTGTTCCCCAGCCAGTAGAAAGAAAGGTACCAGGTGAAGGGCACCGTCCAGGAGGAGCAGAGGGGAGATGGCACGGGTGTGCTCAGCGCCACTGCGCGGCCTGGAGGGCAGACGCGGGCAGGGTGAGAGGGCACGTGGGCTTACCAGGTGCAAAGACCCGGAGGCTGGGGCTGGGGTGGGGGGTGGGCATCTGGGGGGAGCAGGAGGACGCAGGGTCAGGTTGGACCCCGCGGTGGGTCATTGTGAAGACCCGGCCTTGTGTCTGAAGGAGGGACGGGTGTTCCCTGCGTCGGAGGGCACTGGGGGGGACCTGGCTCTTTTCCGACGGGACCCCTCAGGCTGCCAGTCAGGTGGCCCGTCGGGAAGTCCCGCGATGGGCAGGGATGCTGAGGGCTGGTGCCCAGCACACTCGGAGGACGGAGCCGTGGGTCTGCGGAGGGGTCTGCTGTGACACACATCCGGGGGGCCTGGGGAGGACAGATGGCCCCCATGGAGGCCAGCACGGCTCCCAGTGAGTCCCCCTTGAGACGCCTTTTTTGACCCTCAGATCTGGCCATCGGGAAGCAGCCTCAAGATTTCAGCCTGGGGGCTGTCAGCGCGTAATGGGGCTCAGTGGTAAAGAATCCACCTGCCAAGGCTGGAGGTGCGAGAGACCTGGGTTCAGTCCCGGGGTCGGGATTGAAGATCCCTTGGAGGAGAAAATGGCAACCCTCTCCCATGTTCTTGCCTGGAGATTCCCACAGACGGAGAAGCCTGGCAGCGGGCTGCAGTCCATGGGGTCCTCGGAGTCGGACACGACCTCACGTGCACACACTCTCTGGACCAGGCAGCCTGGTGTGCAGGGGTGCAGACAGGAGAGGCCGGGAGACAGAGAAGCCCGGGGAGAGGGGGTCGGGCCAGGTGAGATGAGCAAGGGGCCCGGCTCCCTGCTGAGAGGGCGGCCCAGGGCCTCACCGGCCTGAGGTCAGGCCCACACGTGCTGAAGGGGATGGACGCGTGCTGTCTGGCAGACCTTCCAGGAGGTGATGTGGTAACAACCTGGCTCTTGGAACCTCGTGCCTGACTTCAGGGTGGGAGAGGCCGCTCGAGAGTGGCTGAAACACGCTCCCCCGGCCCACATCTCGGGTGAAAGCAGGAAGACGCCTGCAAGCCGGGGCTGTGTTGAGGCTCTGTGTCAGGGCCGGGCCCTAGGGCACGCCGGCGGGCGGCGGGGCCTGGCGGGGAGCTGGGGTCCGTGGCTGTGTCTCCAGTGGCTTCCTGGCTCCTCAAAGGACGGAGCTGGGAGCCAAACCCCTTCATGGTCAGACGGGGAAACTGAGGCCCAGAGAGGGTGCTGCGCAGGGGTCCGGGACAGTGGAAGAGAGGAAGAGGGGCTCTTGCTTTGGCACCAGCCCAGCCTTGCGGGTGGTCTGCGGCTTTGACTGGGGGCCTTGGTGGGTTCCAGGGGAACCCTTGAATCGTACAGGGTGAAGGGGCTCGTGACCCAGGAGGCTCAGACTGAGGGGTGGTGAGGTCTGGCTTCCGTACACTCTCGCTGCACAGCTGTGCGCCTGGACCAGGTTTTCAGACACGGGGCCGCTGCGGAGACAGACGTGTAGGCCTGGGGGACAGCGGGACCCCCGCACGTGCCTCCCTGTGCCCTCAGCAGACACCCCGAGCAGAGTCTCATTCCTGTCTGCCAGGTCAACTGTGTCAGTCGCTCAGTCGTGTCTGACTCTTTGAGACCCCATGGACTGCAGCCCGCCAGGCTCCTCTGTCCATGGGATTCTCCAGGCAAGAATACCGGAGTGGGTTGCCATTTCCTTTTTCAGGGGGGTCTTCCCAATCCAGGGATCGAATGCAGATCTCCTGCCCTGCAGCCGGATTCTTTACCCTTTACCAGGCACAGCCGCAAGCTTGCATTTCCTTCCTGAGCCTCTGGGTCCCACTCAGGACGTGCGGACCACTAGCGGGTGCCTCTCCTTTCGCAGGCGGGCTGTCGGTGGCGGTTCCGGGCGAGCTCCGCGGCTACGAGCTGGCACACCGGCGGCACGGGCGGCTGCCCTGGGCGCGCCTCTTCCAGCCCAGCATCGAGTTGGCCCGCCAGGGCTTCCCGGTGGGCAAGGCCTTGGCGGGAGCCCTGGAGAGGCAGCGGGAGGCGGTGGAGCGGCACCCTGCTCTGTGGTACGCCTGGCCCTCCGCCGTGGGCGCCCACCCCGGGGCCAGAGCCCTGACCCAGCTGGGCTGCACACCGTGGGCAGGGGTGCCCCGTCCTCTGGTCTCCTGTGTGGGGTGAGGTCTGGATGGCTGAGCCCCTCCCCATGCCTGCCTCATGAGAGCCCCCCCACCACTCCAGCGAGGTGTTTTGCCGCAACGGGAAGGTGCTGCAGGAGGGGGACCGCGTGACCATGCCCCGGCTGGCCGACACCTTGGAAACACTGGCCTCAGAGGGCGCCCAGGCCTTCTACAACGGGAGCCTCACGGCCCAGATTGTCAAGGACATCCAGGAGGCCGGTGAGTGGGCGACACCAGGGGCCTGCGGCCAGAAGCTCCACAGCAGGAGCCCTGAGCCTGGGGTCTTCGGGCCTTGCCTGGACACTGGGCCCTCAGGGAGTGCCTGGCAGGGGAGTGGGTCACAACTGTGTCTGCAGCATGGATCCACAGCTCCTGGTTGAGTCAAAGCTGAGGGAATTCCTGCAGTCTAGAACAGGAAGCCCGGGGCGGCAGGCTTGGGGGCATTGAGGGGTGGGCAGGAGTGAGGAATGGGGAGAGCACGAAGGTGCAAACCCCGGAGGACTTCCTGGAGGAGGTGGCACCTGAGCCACAGGTGACGTTGGACTTTGCAGGCAGAGAGAACGGTCTGAGGCTTGGATAGAGGGGTTTTAATTCTCCAGGAGGATCACCGGGAAGGAGGGTGGGCTTGCTGAGAGGGGTGTGTGGGTGCTGCACGCAGGGATCTTATGGGCAGGTTCTGGTGGGTTTAGGAGTCCTGGTTGCCTCTCTTTCCTGCCCCTGCCTCCCTGAACTGTGTGTGTCAGGGAGGAGGGCGATTCGCTTATTGACCTTTACCACTGACACCGGAAATTAGCCTATAAATACTTCAAACACTTCATCGGTCTGGAGCCAGTTTCCCTGGAGAATAAGGGCCTCCCTCCACCCACTAGTCACAGGAGGAGGAGGCTGATGGGAGGCGGGGGACCTCTGGCCGCCGAGAGGACAGGTGTCGGATCTGGAGGCCAGAGGCGCAGCAGGTGGAGGATGCTGGCCTGGGCCTGGCCCCGGGGAGGTGGCACGGTTGGGGGGGCATGGGGGGGACAGTGGACGGGGCTCCCCTCTTGATGGTCCCCCAGAAGTGTGTCCCATCCCTGGGCCCCCCGCTGCAGGGGGCATCGTGACGGCCGAGGACCTGAACAGCTACCAGGCGGAGCTGGTTGAGCAGCCGCTGAGCGTCAGCCTCGGGGGTGCCCAGCTCTACGTGCCCAGTGCCCCGCTCAGCGGGCCCGTGCTGGCGCTGATCATCAACATCCTCAAAGGTCAGCCGTGCCCCGGGCTGTGGGCTGGGCGGCCTGGGCCAGGGGGCACGCCCGGTGGATCTGGGCGGTCATCCGCCACCCCGGGGCCTGGGTAACCCTGTGGCTGGCATGTGCTGCCCAACACGGGTACCTTTGCTTCCTTCCCCCGCCTCCCAAGCAGGCACTGCCGTTGGGCAGTAAATGTTCCCCTTCTCAGGGTGAGCCGAGTGACTCAGGGAGGCCTCCCAGGGCCCCCACTGTCCTGGCCAAGGGGACCCGGGAAGCTGGGGTCACTGTGGTTCTGCCCGACCAGGGTACAACTTCTCCCGGGCGAGCGTGGAGACGCCTGAGCAGAAAGGCCTGACCTACCACCGCATCGTGGAGGCCTTCCGCTTTGCCTATGCCAAGAGGACCCTGCTTGGGGACCCCAAGTTTGTCAACATGACTGAGGTAAGGGGGCAGGGGGCTCAGCCCACTCTGCTTCATTCCTCTTTTTGCACCGCCAACTTTGGCCTCGGGGCCACCAGGTGCGGGGGTGGACTGCTGACCCTGAGTGCTGGCCTCTGCGCCAGGGCGCTCTCGCCGGGGGAGTGGGGGTGCTGGGGGCGGTCCTTAGTGCTTGCCTCCTCCGCCACCCTCCAGCTTCAGGGCCTCAGCACGAGCCGCGTCCTTGGCCTGGAAGCCCCCGGAGCCATCAGCGCAGAGGTGGGGGGGGGGGCGGTGGCAGGGGGCGGGAGCGCACAGGGGCGTCGAAGCCCACAGGGCTGATGACGAAGTTCGATCCAGGCAGGCAGAGGCCCCGGCCACACACGCTCCCGGTCACACCAGCTTCCCAGATCCCCACCGCCCAACCCACTCGCTCCCCAAGTGCCCCCCCACCCCCCACCCCCGCCTGGTCCAGGCTGGACCCCTGCCTCCATCCCCATCATGGCGCTCATCCCCTACTCGGTCCGCCTGCGAGCTCTTCCCCCCTCCACTCCCTCCAGGCCCTGACGGAGCCTCCGAGCCTCCGCTCCCCTCCGGCGCGGCCCCTCCGCGGCATCCCACGCCTTCACCAGTGCCTCCTCCCCTCGGCTGCTTCCTGGGCAAGGCTGTGGCCGCGCAGCACGTTTCCTCCCTCTCCCGCCTCCAGCTCCCTCTGCTCTGCCTGCTTCTTCTGTTGGGACACCTGGCTCTGCCTTTTCCCGAGGGTCCCGCCTGCATCTTGAGGCCCCGGGGCCCCGTCCTTCTCGCCTCCAGTCTCTTAGCCTCGCTGGACCCCCGCCCCAGGCTGCTGTTGTGTGGATTTTAAGGCCCAGGGCAGGTGGCTCGTAGGATGTCCCAGTCCCTGGTCCAGCTGCTCTCTTGGAAGTAGATTCGAGCTTAACGTTCTCCCCTTGGATTAGCCAATTAATCCGTGGATGCTGCAAGAACCCACGGCCTCTGCTTGGCCTCCAGGGCCTTGCCTTGCCAGGGAACTCTACAGGTCAGGGGCGGCCCATCACACACCCAGGACAGGGTCTTCAGGGTCCGACAAGCGCGCGCCTCCAGTCAGGCTCCTGCTGTCCCCAGCCGCCCCTTCTGCGCCGCGCGCCTCCCGGGCGAAGCTCACGGCCCCTCCCGGTGGTGTTCCGCCCCCAACACAGGGCCAGAGGGTTAACACCCGTCAGCTGGTCATTTCTCCATCCCAAGTGCGGGAGGTTTTAAAGGCCTTTTAGGGCCCGTAAGGATCTGTGGGGAGAAGGCAATGGCACCCCACTCCAGTACTCTTGCCTGGAGAATCCTAGGGACGGGGGAGCCTGGTGGGCTGCCGTCCATGGGGTCGCACAGAGTGGGACACGACTGAAGTGACTCAGCAGCAGCAGCAGCAAGGTCCTGTAGGAGCAGCCCCTGCCAGCATCTGCAGCCTCCTCTCTCCCTAACTTCTGTCACTGTCTGTGTCACTCATAAGCCGGCCTCAGGCCCTTTGCATCACCAGCCAGGTGGCTTTTCAGATGTCACCTCCTCCGAGAAGCCCTCCCTGACCACTCTCATCCTCCCATCCCTCTCGCTCCCTCCCCTCCCCGTACCTGTTCTCTCTGGCACATCCCTGCCTGCCTTTGTCTTCCCTGTTGTGAGGGTGGGGACCGGCGTGTCTGTTCCCTGCTGGTCCCCCAGTGCTGGACACAACTCACAAGCTCCGTGAATGAGTGAATGAATGCTCAGGTGCAGCGAGAGTCGGGGTTCGGAGGGCAGACGGTCATTCAGAGTTGCTGGGCAGCGACAGAGACAGAGGCTGGGGAGAGGGGGTTCGGGTGGGCCATGGGAGACTCAGACAGGAGGGTTGTGGCTGGAGCCACGGTCGGGGGCTTCCTGAGAACCGCTCGCACAAGCCTGTGCCCCCTCCTCGCCTCCTTCACCTCCTCAGGGCAGCTCTGGGGTCTCGGCAGGTGGTCCGCAACATGACCTCCGAGTTCTTTGCCGCCCAGCTCCGGGCCCGGATCTCCGACAGCACCACTCACCTGGCCTCCTACTACGAGCCTGAGTTCTACACGCCCGACGGCGGGGGCACTGCCCACCTGTCGGTGGTCTCGGAGGACGGCAGCGCTGTGTCGGCCACCAGCACCATCAACCTCTAGTAGGGCTGCTGGGCGGCCGGGTGGGCCAGGGGCTGCCCGCGTGTGTCAGAAGTGAGGGGCTCCACGTTGGCAGAGTGCCTTTCTGGGGAGCGTGTGTTGGTGGGCACAGGGCGGGCCGGCCCCCCTCTGACCCTACCGGTCGGCAGCTTTGGTTCCAAGGTGCGGTCACGGGTCAGCGGGATCCTGTTCAATGATGAGATGGATGACTTCAGCTCCCCCAACATCATCAACCAGTTCGGGGTGCCCCCCTCGCCAGCCAACTTCATCGCGCCAGGTGCGGGGCGCAGGGCCTGGGCGGGGGGTGGGCTGGAGTCCCCACGGCCGCTGACCCGGGGCTCTGTGTCCCCCGCCCCCCCCCACCGCTGCAGGCAAACAGCCACTCTCGTCCATGTGCCCCGCGATCATCGTGGGTGAGGACGGCCAGGTCCGCATGGTGGTGGGCGCCTCCGGGGGCACCCAGATCACCACGTCCACGGCGCTGGTACGAGCCCCACCCCCCCTCGCCTGAGCGCCCAGCCCCTTGCCTACTGGGCCGCGCTGACCCCATCCCCACACTCCGCAGGCCATCATCAACAGCCTGTGGTTCGGCTATGATGCCAAACAGGCGGTGGAGGAGCCCCGGCTTCACAATCAGCTTCTGCCCAACACCACGGTGCTGGAGAAAGGCATCGACCAGGTGGGGCGGGGGAGGGGCGCCGAGTCCCGGTGGGGGCGGGGTGGGGGAGGGGGAACCGGGTGGGGGGGTGGGGGAGGGGGAACCGGGTGCGGGGGGTGGGGGTGGGGGAGGGGGAACAGGGTGGGGGGTGGGGTGGGGGAGGGGGAACCGAACCCCGGTGGGGTGGGGCGGGGGAGGGGCACCGCGTCCCGGTGGGGGTGGGGTGGGGCCCCGTCCCCCAGTGGGGCCCCGGGCCTGCGTCTCCCAGCATCGCAGCGCAGGCAGTGGCTGCTCCCCGCTGCCCGCGGCAGCTGGCCGTCTCGCCCCCCGCCCGGGTCTCCTCGCCCCCGGTCCAGAGAGGCCCGGGCCAGCCGCGCGGATGAGACCCAGCCGGCCCCGCGGCCCCTGGCCTGCCCTTCCTGGCCCCTCAGCCGCGGCCCCGGGGTGTGTGAAGCCCACGCGGGCGGCCCGGGTCCCCCCTGAGGCCGCGCCCCCTCCCGCCCGCAGGCGGTGGTCGAGGCCCTGAAGGCCCGGCACCACGCCATCGAGGAGACGTCCACCTACATCGCCGTGGTCCAGGCCGTCGTGCGCACAGCCGCCGGCTGGGCGGCCGCCTCGGACTCCAGGAAAGGCGGGGAGCCCGCGGGCTACTGAGCGCTCCGGGGAGGAGAGGCCCGCCGGGGCGGGGGCCGGGGGTGGGACTTGGGGGGCTGGCTTCCCCTGGGAGCGGCGCAGCAGGACAATAAATACGGCGGCGCGCCGGGCTCCAGGCCGTCCTGCCGCCGGCTCTCTACTCCCTGGGCTCAGCGCGCTGTGTGAGGTGGGGCCGCCTGGGGGGAGGATGGAGACGGGACTCGGAGGCCTTGGCAGCGCGGGCGCTGGGCCCCGGGAGGCGGGGTGGACTGCAGCCCTGAGTCCCGGCACCAGGGTCGGGCCGCCCCGGGACACGTCCCGGTGTCGGCCACCAGTGGGCGCGCGGCCCCGGGCGATTTGTCCGCGGTTCCGGGAACCGGGAGACCTCCTCAGCTCGCTGGTGCGCGTCTGGCAGGCACTGAAGGGAAACCGAGCTTCGAGGGAGGTAGGGTTGGGCAAGAAGCTGGAGAAAAAGATGCTGGTCAGGGCCAGGCCCCCGGGGGGGCTTTCCAAATGGAAACCCAGAGTGAGATCCAAGCTGCCATACGCTCCAAGAAGCAGGCCCGGTTCTCCGGGATCAGTGAGCTGGAAGAGGCCCCCCAGGTCCCCAAGGGTCAGGGCTTGGACGGTTGCCCGGGGTTAGGGCTGCTCTGGGTGGGAGGGGGGCACCTGGAGATGCCAGGCCCCCAGCCTCCTCCTCGGGGTGGCCCCTCCCGCCGGCCCTCCCGGCCTCTTAGCTCATCTTTGACACAGAGTTATAAGGGGCGAGGGGAGGTGCTGGGAAGGCGCCTGGGGGGGTGGGCAGGGCAGAGAGGGGCCTAGCTTGACAGCCCAGTGAGCAGCCCCCGAGGGCAGGGACACGGCCAGGGGGGCCAGGTCTGGGCTCTCCTCAGGGAGGCAGGTATCTTAGTGATTCCAAAGTGCCCTCCGGGAAGCGGGGCTTTGCTGGGAACTGGGGAGCAGCCATGGGGTCCTGGGAGCCCTGCCCCAGAGAGATCCCCTGCCCCCAGGTCTGAGCCCTGGACCGCGTGTCCCTGAGGCCCTTGGGGAATGGGATGGAGGCTGAGCTGCTCGGCTGGGCACGTCTCTCCTCTGCCCTCGTTTTAGCCTGAGGAGACTACAGCTCCTTTGCAGGGGAGAAGACTGAGGCCTTGCTCCCGTGGAGGTGGGAGCTGGCCTGGAGCTCCCTGAGCCCCAGCAGGCGGGCAGGGCACCCCCAGTTCCCCTGGCACTGTGGAGCCCGGCTGAGGGCCCCCTGGGGTCCTGGCTTCCTGTCTTTCTCCTGCCCCTCACCTCCTGGAGAGGAAGAAGAGGTCCCACCCTGACCCTGGCCCACCCCCTCGGTGCCTGCTGCCCCGGCCTCCCCGAGGGTGGACTGGCCGCAGCCCAGGAATGCACTCTTGCTTCCTGGTTGAGCAATGTCACTGAGGTTTAAGGGTCCCTGGGGTGGGGGGGAGGTGAGAGGAGTCCGCAGCCCTTCCAACCCCGAGAGGCAGCCTGCTGCCCCAGGAGTCCTTCTGGCTCAGGCTGGCAGGGGCTCGGGATGGGGCCTGGCAGACTGTGTGGACGTATCCCTCTCTCTGCCTCAGTTTCTCTGCTTTGCCTGGATGGGTAAAGAGACCAGGGGGCAGCAAGGCTCAGCTGGGAAGGAAGCCAGGGTACTTTGGGGGTGGGGGGTGCTGGAAGTCCAGCTCCCAGGCCCTACACCCTCTGTGTCCTGATGAGCTAGCTGGTCAAGGGGGCACCTCAGGGTACCTGCTGTCCCAGCTGGGCACCCTGAGGCTTGGACGGGGCAGAGTGCGAGCTGGTGTCCCCAGGGGAGGAGGCGCACTCAGTTCAGGAAGAGGGAAGTAGACACACTGCCCCCAGGGGTGGGTAGAGACCCAGGTGCAAGAGAAGCCCTCTCCCCGAGGCCTGGTGGCGCTTCCAGGACCGCAGGCCCCAGGGTGGACCGTCCAGTGGGTGCTGGGTGCAGGCCCCACATGACTCCCCCGCGCAGACGTCTCCCCTGAATAGATGGGGAAGCTGAGCCCCCTCCTCGTCACCCCAGCCCCTCCTCCTCAGCTTTGACTGAGTTGGGACTTGAACTCGGGTAACCCCGAGTAACCCCGCCTGGGTCCCTTTCCCCGTGTGCCTGTGTTCCCCGCAGCCCCAGGGTCCTCTGGATCTGGAGATGCTGAAGTGAGCAGCTGCTGGGGGGTGGGGGGCACGCATAGGGGGCAGGCTGGGGCTCTGTCCCGGCTCCCTGTGCCTCTGAGCTGACCCGGGAAGGGCCACGCATAGGGGCAGGCTGGGGCTCTGTCCCGGCTCCCGGCGCCTCTGAGCTGACCCGGGAAGGGTCCTCTGCTGTCCTCCGCTGGGAGCCGGAGATCAGCCACAGGGTCCTGGGAGCCGTGCGCCCCCGCTCCCCCCGTGAGCCAAGTTGGCAGCCAGTCCCTGCACACACGAGCTGGCGGGAGGGGCAGCGGGGGGAACGGTAGGCGGAGAGTTAACAGCAGCCGCTGACTTCTCTCTGGAAGGAAAAACCCCACAAACGCCCTGCTGCCTGGCATCCTGCCAGGGCCGAGATAGCGGCTGAAACTGGAAGTCCCGACGGGTGGCCGGCCCTGCCTCTGCAGCGGATACTTGAGGCCAGAGCAGCGCCGCAGCCAGCCGTCCGTGCACACACCCGCTGTCCGCCTGGCGGCCTGCTGCTCATCTGGAAACCTCTGTCTGTCCACCCATCCGACTCCGTCTGTCTCATCCTCCTCCATCCCGCCGTCTGGCTGTCCGCCCGTTTGTCTGTCTGTGGCCCCCGTCTGGTGGCCCACCTGTCCTGTCACCCGTCTGCTCACCTCGTCCGCTCCGCCGCCCGCCTCCCTGTGCACCTCCCTGTCGGCCGGCTGCGTGCCCACCTGCCTGCCCTCCCCCCGGGCCACAGAGCCATGGCCCAGGGCCGCGGGGCCGCACTCAGCCTGGCTCTGCTGGGGCTGGCGCTGGCGCTGGCCATCATCGTGCCTGCCGTGGTCGTCTCTCGGCACCGCGTCCACTGCGGCCCCCAGGCCTTTGCCCACGCCGCAGTCGCTGCGGACTCCAAAACCTGCTCAGACATTGGGCGGTGAGTAAGAGGTGGGTGGGAGCTGGGTGGGCCTTGGCACTGGCCCCTCCCGGAGACTGTGTGACTAGCAGCAAGAGTGTGGAGAAGACACGTGTGTGTGTGTGTGTGCTGGCGTGTGGGGGCCGCACGGGTATGAGGGAAGCGGCCCCAGGGCCCTTGCACAGACCCGGTGGCAGGTGTGCATGGGGGCAGACGGTCCAGGGTAGCCACCGTCCAGGCAGAGCGGAGGCGGCGTGTGAGACTGGTCGGAACCGCAGGCCTGGGAGGCCCAGAGGGGACACTGCTGCAGTGTTGCTGGTCTGGCCCTCGCTGCCCCCGATGACAGGCCCGGCGCCTTCAGGGAGGCCCTGACCGTTTCCGAGGCTGGGTCTTCCCCCGGACGTGGGTGAGGGGGGCGCGGGCTCTGTATGTGAGGCCTGCCCGCCAGGGCCCACTCAGTGATGCCTGAGAGCAGGCTCCCTGTCCTGGCCCTGGGGAGCCCGCCCCCGGTGGCACGGTGTCCCCCACAGCCTCCCCTCTGCGTGTCAGGCCTCGGAGCCAGGCCAGCGGCTGGCAGAGTGACTGATGCTCGCTGGGCGGGGCGAGGGGGCCGTGGAGCGGGGCCCCAGCCGGTGTTTCCTGACCAGCCAGACCTTCTTCCAGGAAGCCCAGCCCATGCAGGCTTCCCACCAGGACACCCCCCCTGGCCCCTGCTCCCCTACCCAGCTGGGGCTGCGGGAGCCTGGGCTAGCACTCGCCTCCCTGCCGGTTCCATCTGCTTCCTGGAATGTCTGCCTCAAGGGCCATGATCAGGATCAGAAGCGCTTTGTGATCAGAAAGGGACAGTCCTGGACCAAGGGGCACGGTGGCCGAGCCGCTGCCACCAGGCACTGCTGGGCAGAGGGCGCCCACGCCCCCTGCGTCCCAGGTCACCCCTCTTCCCAGCTCTCCCCCTCTTTCTGTTTATTCTTTCCCCGCTTTGTCTGTGTCTGGCCCTGCCCCCTCCTGTCCTGGGCCCTCCCTCAAGGCTCCCTCAAGGGTGACAGGGACAAGTCGGAGGGTTGGCTACTTGGTCTCTGGAGGGGGCTCCCAGGGGCCGGGAGGGGAATGACCCCCCCGGAAGTGCTGCCCCCCCCCGAACCCATATTTGCAAAGACGCAAACAAGTTGGGCCCCGCTGGCTCAGCCGTGAAGAGCCGCCTGCCGCACAGAAGACCCGGGTGCGAGCCCTGGCTGGGGAGACCCCCCGGAGGAGGAAATGGCAACCCACTCCAATAGTCTTGCCTGGAAAATCCCAAGGACAGAGGAGCCTGGAGGGCTACAGTCCGTGGGGTCACAAAGAGTCGGACACGACTGAGCGACTGAACGGAACCAAGTCGGGGGGCCTTCCCTGGTGGTCCAGTGGCGAAGACTGCTTCCCGTGCAGGGGTCAGGGTTCGATCCCTAGTCAGGAAACTAGATCCCACAGGCTGCAACTAAGAGGCCACATGGCAGAACTGAACAGCGTCCTGAGCGTGCTGCAGCTAAGACCCAGCTCATAAATACATGTTTAAAAAAAAAGCTTCAGCCTCAGAACCACTGATGAGGACGCGGCCCCCAGGGGTGGGGGGCTGCTATCACAGGCCTCTGAGGGGAGGCCCAGGCTCACCGTGTGCCCCCAAGTCTTTGCAGAGGGTTAAGGGTTGGGGGTCTGCGCTCTGCAGCCGCCACTGCCGAGGAAGCGGATGTGGTTTCCTTCCCAACTGTTTTCTGTCCTTGTCAAGCTGACTCCACATCCTGCTGTTCTCAGAAGTCAGAGAGATGGGAGGGAGCCCGGAGCTGCCCCAGCTGCTGTGGGACAGGGGCGACTCCTCCAGGACCCTCCCCTTCTCCCCTCACCACATCTCCCTCCTTCCACCCTGTGAGCACTGGGTCCTCTGGGAGACCCTCTAGGGAGACCTGAGGGTCGGCAGTGACTCCTAAGCTCTGTGACCACTTGGAAATGCCATGCAGGGTCCCCAGGGGAGGCTTCATTGTTCCACTTCATGTCTGAGGAATCTAGGGAGGATGGGGTCTTCCCAGGGTCCCCACCCTCCACCCAGGAGCCCAGGCTGCTGAGAGGGGCGGAGGGGGCAGGCCCAGCCGCTGGGAGGACCAGGGAGGACAGCCGCAGGAGCGCTTTGTAAACTGAGAAGCACCTTGTATGTGGCCAGGGGCAGTGTAAAGGATGTCGCAATTTGCAACCTGTAGAGTGCAGTGAGTCTTCGAGCCGCTGGACCTCAGGGGGCAGTCTGGTGTGGTCTCTGAACTAACCTGGGGTGTGATGGCAGCTGGCAGGCCACCCAGCTGTGCCCACACCCCAGTGAAGGCTGGCAGAGCAAGCCCGGAGGGGCAGGCAGGGGCTGAGGAGCCTGGCTGCTTACCCAGCGCCCGGTCCCCCAGAGCCATCCTCCTGCAGCGCGGCTCGCCTGTGGACGCCGCCATCGCGGCTCTGGTCTGCACCGGGGTCGTCCACCCCCAGAGCATGGGCCTCGGTGGAGGGGTCATCTTCACGATCTACAACGCCACCACGGGTGAGTCCTCTCGGGACCCCCGTGGGGAGGATGGGCCCGGTCCCAGGCGCTAACAGGGAGGTGCTTGAAAAGCACAAGAGGGCGTGGCCAACCGGCCTGTCCGACACGCCCCTTGCTGGGTCTCGCCACGCCCACCCTGCTGAGACCGTGGCGTTAGCGCAGAGGCCCAGAGCCCGGCCCGGGCTGTCGTGGTGTGCAGTGAGGCCTGGCAGCCTCCGGGGCGCCCCTGACACCCCGCACGTTCTGCCCAACCCCAGGAAAGGTGGAAGTCATCAACGCCAGGGAGACGGTGCCCTCCAGCCCCATCCCGGCTCTGCTGGACCAGTGCGAGCAGGCCCAGCCTCTGGGCATAGGTGAGACCTTGGAGGGCCACCTCGCCCCACCCCGCCAGGCCACTGGGTTAGAACCTCCCACCCCGAAGGGACAGTGCACCTCTTGGACCGGGAGACACCCTGGCACTGGGGGGCGGCAGCTGGGGATGGGAGCCCCCATGGAGGTTCTAACCCCCAGGCTGGGGCTGTTTTCCTGGGGGAGGGCTCTCTGAGTTGGGAGGGGTGATCCAAGCAGTGACCGCTTCAAAGGCCCCGGAGGGTTCGGTGGAGATGGGTTGGTGGACTGGGAATGGTGGACTGGAGTCTGTGGACTGGGCTGGTGGGCGGGGCCGGTGGACTGGGGTGGGTGGCCTGGGCTGGTGCACTGGGTTGGGGCCAGTTTTCCTGAGCCCCAGGGACCTGGTCATGGACTTTGTGCAGAAGTCCATGGGGCTCAAGGGGGTTCAAGTGGAGAGGAATGTACTTCCACGTGGGCTGCAGAAGGCTCGCTCGGACTTTCTGCCGTGGCTAGGAGGGGGCCAGGCGGCCAGGAGTGGGCTGATGGAGAGCCCCTGGGGCCGAGGGCACAGGTGGCCCCGGGGGCAGGGGCTTGACACCCTGTGCCGTGCAGGCGCCCAGTGGATCGGGGTGCCCGGGGAGCTCCGCGGCTATGCTGAGGCCCACCGCCGCCACGGCCGCCTGCCCTGGGAGCAGCTGTTCACGCCCACCATCGCGCTGCTCCGGGGGGGCTTCCGCGTGCCCAACATCCTCGCCAGCTTCCTGCACAGCCCGTTCCTGCGCCCCTCCCTTACAGAGTCATCCCTGAGGTGAGCGCTGATGGAGGCCCAGGGCCCCTCCTCAGCCCCTTCTCCAGCTAGAGGGTCTACCCTGGAGGCGGGGTGGGGTGGGGGCCTTGGATGATTAGCGCGTCCTGGTCTCAGCTCACAGACTTCTGCCTCCACGTGGTAGCACCTCATCGGAGGGCTCCGGCCAGAGGGAGTTTCTGCCCACGTGATGGGGCTTCCGGGGCACAGATCTGGGCTCTGCACACCGCCTCTGTCCTCCTACTCACTGTCTTGTCCTCTCCCCCACCCCTCCACTCTCCCTTCCCTCCTTCCCCTCTGCCCGTCCCACCCTAACACTCTGGGCCCACCCAGGCTGCCCACTGACCAGTCCTCCAGGAGGGCAGGATCTCAGGCCCTGGGTGGATGCAGGCCTGGCAGGGGGTGTGGCCTCCCAGGGACCCGGTGATGAGATGTGAAGGGTGTCAGCCCCACCCAGTCCTGGAGAACCTGCCCCACCCCCACCCCACCCCCGTGTCCACCGAAGCCCCACAGGACCGTGGACCAGGACTGCCTCCCGTAGGGTCGGAAGTGTGGCCACCCTCCAGGATCCGGCCCGCCCTGAGGCCGCCCCCCACCCCCTAGACAGCTCTTCTTCAATGGGACAGAACCCTTGAGGTCTCAGGACCCCCTGCCGTGGCCCATGCTGGCCGCCACCCTGGAGACCGTGGCTACAGAAGGTGCGGAGGCCCTCTACACAGGGCGGCTGGGCCAGCTGCTGCTGGAGGACATCGCCAAGGAAGGTCAGCGTGCGAGGTCCCACTGCCCTGCCCGGCCAGAGAAAGAGGGCTCTGGGCGCCAGGGCTGAGGGAGGGCCAGCGGCTCCCAGGCTCCAAGAGGCCGTTCCTTAATCCTGCCTGCTGCTGGGCTCAGGGACCCTGCGGTCAACACCCCTGAGGCACAGAGCCCCGTGGATTTTGGGCTCGACACGGGCGCTATCAGTGGTCACGGGGGGCTCCTCGCCTGGAGCTGGGCCCCCTCAGAGGCTAGTGCGCCTCCCCCATCTTCCCCTGCTTGCTTCCCACCCTGCCCACCTCCGGTCTGTCCACCCATCCACCAGCCCCGAGCCACTGCCCGCAGACCCAGCATCGCCACCCCGCCCCAGGGTCTGGAAGGCTAGGGGAGCCCCGCTGTGTTACCCGGGGCCCCTGGCTGACACTGTGCCTCCGTTTCCCTGTCTGAACACGGAGTCGTCCCCGCCTCACCCAGGTAGCCGGCTGACCCTGCAGGACTTGGCATCCTTCCAGCCTGAGGTGGCAGATGCCCTGGCCATGCCCCTGGGGGACTATACACTGTACTCGCCGCCGCCGCCTGCTGGGGGCGCCATTCTCAGCTTCGTCCTCAACGTGCTCAAAGGTGAGGCCCCGCCCCCCAGGAGTCCGCGGCCCAGAGCAGGCCTAGGGGCAGCTAGGGCTCTGCAGGGGCGGCTGCCGTCATCTTTCTGCAGAGCGCCCCCACCCACCCTGCGGGACACCGACCCGGGGCAGAGGAGCAGATGGTGAGCTGCCTGGGTGTGCACCAGGCCTGAGGCCCAGCCTAGAGCAGCCTGCAGGGTGGTGGGGTGGCCCAGCCATGTCCAGGGCCCGGGCTGTCCGATGCTGACTATGTTCTCCGGGGCTGCCGTTAACAAATGATCACTAATCACCAAAACCTGCTGGCTTAGACCACAGGAAATTGATGCTCTGCTAGTTCTGGAGGCCAGAAATTCAGAATCAAGGTGTCCACAGGGCCACCTTCCCTCCAGGGCCGGTTGGCGGGGGGAGCATTTGTTTTCTGCCTCTTGTAGCTTCTGGTGGCTGTGTCGGGTCAGCATCTGTGACCACAGGGCCTCCCCATCCTGTGTGTCTATTTTACGCGGATGTCTTACATTTAGCGCCCACGGGATAACCCGCTCCTCTCAAGAGCCTTCACTTACTGACACGATCACCGCAGAAGGGGACACTCTTCCGTGGGGGGCAGTACTCACAGGTCCTGGGGATTAGGACACAGAGTCGGACCCACTGCATCGCATGACCCCCACCCGCGCCCACCTCCTCCCCCAGGGTTCAACTTTTCCGCCGAGTCCGTGGCCGGGCTGGAGGGAAGAGTGAACTTGTACCATCACCTCGTGGAGACACTCAAGTTCGCTGGGGGGCAGAGGTGGCGGCTGTGGGACCCTCGAAGCCACCCAGAAGTCCAGGTGAGGTGTCCTGGGCTGGTGGGCAGCCCCGTCCCCGCCCCAGGGCTCAGGGTCAGGCCAGTGAGCCCCCTGCCCACAAACCCCAAGTGCCTGGCAGGTGAGGCCAGAGGGACGTGAACACGGTTGGCTCTGGAACGGGAGGGCCTGGTAGTGGCCCGAGCAAGGACGGTGCGGTCGGTCTGGGGACAGCAGGAAGCCGGGAGGGCTGTGGGGGCACCCTCAGGGGACCCTCCTGGCAGCTCACGGACCCCCTCACCTGTCCGCCCTCCCTAGAACACCTCCCAGGACCTGCTGGGGGAGGCCCTGGCCCAGCACATCCGCCAGCAGATGGACGCCCGGGGTGACCACCCGCTCGACCACTACAGCCTGGCCGGGGCGTGGACCCACAGGATGGGCACGGCCCACGTGTCCGTGCTGGGCGAGGACGGCAGCGCTGTGGCCGCCACCAGCACCATCAACACGCCGTGCGTGGGGCCCGGGGCGGGCGGGCCGGCCGCACTGGGTTCCCTGGGCCGGGGGCCCCGCCCCCACTTGCTGTGTCCGCGGGGTAGGTGGGGGGTGGTACCTCTCCTCCTGTCAAAGGGGTCCTGCGCCCGGGCATCTCTGGCTGAAGGCGGCTCACCCGGTGTCTCTTGAGCGCCGACGGGAAGGCGCCTCACACCAGAAGGATGGGGCGGACGGGGCCTGGGGCGGGGCCAGGAGGCTCTGGGGCGGGGCCAGGAGGCTCTGGGGGCGGGGCCAGGAGGCTCTGGGGGCGGGGCCAGGGAGGGGAGCGCGGTCCCAGCGTGCTGGGGGCGGCGGTGAAGCGAGGGGCCCCTGGACGGCTGTGTGAGTCAGGACCCCACAGCCGGCGCCCACCCCCGCCTCCGTCTGCAGCTTTGGAGCCATGGTGTACTCACCACGCACGGGCATCCTTCTCAACAACGAGCTTCTGGACCTGTGCTGGCGGCACTCACAGGGCTCCAGAGCCACCCCCGAGCCCGGTGAGCACAGGGCGCCCCCAGCGCCGGGTGAGGGAAGGCGGGCCGGTCTGGCGTCAGGGGATCGTGCACTGGGAGACGGAGACGGAGACAGAGCGGGCGGCACCGGGGGGCGGGCTGGGGAGCAGGGTGCCCTGACTGCTGCCCGGCCCCCAGTCCCAGGTGAGCGGCCCCCGTCGTCCATGGTCCCCTCCATCTTGGTCAGCGCAGCCCGGGGGACGAAGCTCGTGATCGGCGGGGCCGGCGGGGAGCTCATTATCTCTGCGGTGGCCCAGGTGGGTCGCTGGGCGGCCCTGGCGTCCCCGGAGGGGTTGGGGAGGGTGGCTGGTACCCGCCCTGCCTCCCTCGCTGCGTCCTCCTCGTCCCTGCAGGCCATCATGAACAAGCTCTGGCTGGGCTTTGACCTGCAAGCCGCCATCAAGGCCCCCATCCTGCACGTGGACAGCAAGGGCCAGGTGGAGTTCGAGCCCAGCTTCAGCCAGGTGAGGCAGACGCCTCCGTGCCCGCCTTCAGAGCCTGGGGGCGGGGGCCTCAGCTCCTGTATGCCTTGGGCCAGGTCTCCACGCATCTCCAGGGTCTCTGTGAAGGGTCACAGACGGGGAAGCATGGGGACCAGACTGCCAGGCAGGGCACTTGGCCCTTCAGACACCAATACCTGGGCCCTGATGCACATTCTCAGACCTGAGCCTTGAGGGCTGTGCTCAGAGCGCCTCACTCGCAAGGACCACTGGGGCCTGGGGCGTGTGGGGACGTCCAAGGGGACGCGTGGGTCTTCAGAAGCCTCCAGCGACCCCTCCACCAGCAGGGCCCTGGGGAGTCTGCAAGCCACATCCCTGGCATCTGGGAGCCCCGTGTTCTCCTGTGGGTGCTGCGAGAGTGGGTCCCAAGCTGCCGACAGCATGGCAGGAGGACCATGCCTCCTGACGTTGAGCTGGGCTCTTCTTAAGCATGGAGGACCTGGGGCCCCAAAGGGCCCAGGCTCTGCCTTCTAGAGGCTTTGCTTTCCAGACCCTCAGAACCGAGTCCCCCACGGCCACCTACCTTCTCCACTGAAGCCCTGGACTCCTCTGGGGTCGCACTGAGTCCTTAGCCCAGGACAGAAGTGAGGCTGCGTCTTGGGTCCTTCCAGACAGGGCCACGGACTCTGTCGTCCTCCCTGGAGCTGGGCCTCTGCTCTGGGGCCTGTGGAGTGGGGGCCACCGACTCCACGTCCTGCAGACGAGGCTGTGTCCAGCACCTCCCTGTCCTTACCCAGACCTGCGCCCCCACTCCTGTCCGGGGTGGGGTCCTCAGCTCCCTGCTTGGGCCCCGTCCCCTCTGTGACCGGCCGGCCTCCTCTCCCCTCCAGGAGGTTCAGAAGGGGCTCCAGGACCGGGGCCAAGAGCAGAGCAAGAGGCCCTTCTTCCTGAACGTGGTCCAGGCCGTTTCCCAGGACGGGGCCTGTGTGCATGCTGTGGCGGACCCACGGAAGGGCGGGGAGCCCTCGGGCTACTGAAAGGCTGCTCCCTCCTGATTCCGGGTCCCACTCTGCGCACGCCCGGCCAGCCTGGCCCAGAGGACCTAGCCCTCCGGCAGGAATCTGGGCCCCTGGGCTGGACGGTTGGCCTGCGGCTGCAAAGAGGTGGACAGCCCAGCAGATGGACCGCTGTGGGGGCCGAGCCCGCCCCACCAGAGCCCTGGCCCTGGCCACTCCAGGCCTCACCCACGACTGCGCTCCTGCCCCCTGGAAGCCCCGCTCCCCTCCTGTGTGCCCCCCAGTCCGAGATTAAAGAATAGCTTGCACCATGCCTGACTCAGGGTCTAGGTGGAGAGGGCCACGAACAGAGCTGACAGTCTTCCACACGCACCACAGGGCCAGGGGAACCACAGCCGGGCTGGCGCTCATCCACGGCGCCCCTGGACACTTGCTAAGGCTCCATGCATGGCCGCCTGGACTACTGGCCGGTGGGGAGGGCTGGGATGTGGCCTGGGGCCACCTGGCCCTGGCTCCTGGGAGCCTGTGGCCCAGGCCCGTCCCGGAGCTTGTCCTCTGTTCCAGGCAAAGGCTGGAAGATGAGACACCTAAGCCCTCCCCAGCCCGCATCTCCAACCTGCTCTCACCCTTGGGGGGAGTCATACTTTGAGGGGCTGTGCCCACACTGTAGGGTGCAGAGCAGCGTCCCTGGCCTCCCCCAGCTAAACGAGCCCTCTGCCCCGGCCAGCCTCCCCCAGCTAAACGAGCCCTCTGCCCCGGCCAGTCATCAGTCATTGTCGATTGAGAGCCACTGCTCTGGACCCAGGGGCCCGCGGCCACTGGGGACGGCTCTGCCAGCTGCCAGGCGGGCTGGCCTTCCTGGGGGAGGGCGCTTGGTGGGCTGACCTGGGGGGAGGTCCTGCCCACACCCTGATTCCTGGGAGCATTGCCGACTCTGGTCTCAGCCCAAACATCCCCCAGAGGTGTACCTCCGCATGGCTGGAGTCTGGCCGCTCGGGCCAGGGGAGGGCTTTGGCTCCTGTGCCCAGGGGGACAGAACGCAGCAGACTGAGGAACTCAGACACGCTGCTCACCTGCCTGCAGGGCCTCCCAGTGGCACCCACGTTCATCGCTGTGTCCCTGGATGCAGACGCACCCCTGCCCCCGCTGGGGGCTCAGTTACCCCCTGTGAGCTGGTGGGTTCCCTCTCTGCCCAGGCTCTAGCCCAGTTTTCTGGAACATCAGACTCACATGCCCACCCACCCACCTGCCTCCCACCTCCTGAGCACCTGGACCCTCAGGAACCTACCTCAGACTCAACACGCCAAACCAGAAGCCAGCTCTGAGGCAGCCACACATTCTCCAGTGGCCTCCTTTCCCCACTCGGAGACGGTCACCCAGGCCTCCCCCTCCATCTGCGTGGCCTGGCCTTGGTTCCATCTTTATCCCTCTCTCTGCCTCCTGGCCGCTGCCACCATCTCAGTCCACTCCCCACTCAAGACAGCCGTGACCCTTCAAATGCATACCTCATCCTGCGAGGAGGCCACACGGGGGTCCTCCTTGGCCTCCAGCGCCCCTGGAGGAAACCCCGTCCCCACGCCCTGCTCATCCCACCCTGCGAGACTTGCTGGCCCCTACCCACGTCTCTCGTGGACCACAAGCCACGCCAACCAGGCACGTTCCCAGCCCAGTTGGCGACTCTTACAGCTTCTGTAAACATCTCGTTAAACAGAGGCAACCAAAGCCAAGACTGCAGTATTGTCAAAACAACATTCACGTGTATACAGATCAGTCCCCACCGAGCAGAGTGAGAGGTGAAACAATCTGCCTGTCGGTGCAAGAGATGTGGGTTTGATTAGGAAGGTCCCCTGGAGTAGGAAATGGCAACCCACTCAGGTATTATTCTTGCCTGGGAAATCCCATGGACAGAGGACCCTGGCGGGCCACAGTGCAGGGGGTTGCAAAGAGTACATGGTTGAGCACGCATGCACGCAGGGCTCAGAGGAAAATTCACTGTCCTAGTTACATTAAAATAATCAAAGCATCTCATGTAAGACGTTAGTAAAAGAACAATCAGAACAGTAGGGAAAGCAAGAGGAAGACTTTAGGAGCAACTGAAGCAGAAATTGAGAATTTGCAGTCGGCTCTTGCAAAAGACATACAGCTGTCGGCTAGCCAATCAGTAAAAATCAAGGAAGAAAAAAAAAAAAAAATCAAGGAAGAGTAAATACACAAAGAATGAAATGAGAATGGGGAAATAACGTAAGCTATGGAGGAAGTTAAAAGTCCTAGGAAAGATGACTCATTTCAATAAAAATAAATTTGGAAAGTTGACGAAATAACCTTTCTAGGATAAATAGGATTCCGGTACTTAACACAAAACATCTCTGTTTATCAGAAACTCAGATTTAATTGGGCAGGCTTACAGGTCCCAGGAGGAGCAAAGATCTAGGTGGGTCAAGGATCACACAGAAAAGCTGAGAACGTTGCAGGAACAGTGGCCTACCTCAAACGCCCTTCTGGAAAGTTCCCCAGTGTCCTGCCATTAGGACCAGAGGCTTCTCCTGCCAATTGTGTTCAGGAAACTCAACACAAAGTCCTCAAAAAAAAAAAAAAAAAAAAACTCGCAAGGAGACTCCAAGCAACACATTCAAAAGGACAGCATGTCCCCAGCGGGCCCAACAGCAGGTCGGCCGGGAATGTCTGTGAGGGCCTGGACTCCCCTCTCAGCAGAGGAGAAAAACCAGAGCCATCTCCACGGAGAGGCGTCTGACAGAAGCAAACGCTCCTCCTGGATTAAGAAAAAAACAACCCACAGACCTGACACCCCAAACACTGCAAGGGACACATGGGTACTCGCATCCCATGAGTACCTGTCCCAAACAACAATAACATCTGCTGGACACTGACCACGGGCCGGAGCCACGCTATCGCTTTCCATGTATGAATCCGTGTAATCCTCCCGAGTGGAAGGGAGCCATGATGACCCCCATCTCACAAAGAGACAGCGCGCGCTCAGTCATATCGACTCTGTGCCCCCCCTGGTCTGCAGCCCGCCAGGCTCTGCTGTCCGTGGGATTCTCCAGGCAAGAACACTGGAGTGGGTTGCCGTTTCCTTCTCCAGGAGATCTTCCCGACCCAGGGATCGCACCCGAGCCTCCTGCATCTCCTGAAACTGGCGGGCGGATTCTTTCTCCGAGCCACCTGGGAGGCCCACGTCGAGGATCCTGAAGTCCCAAAGCTCCTAGGGTCCTGGAGCGTAAGTGCCAGAGGTGGAAACCTGGGAGGCAGGCCGAGTAAAGCAGTCTGGACCCCCTCCCTCACACCACATACAGAAATTAATTTGGGATGAACCTTAGGCCTAAATGGTAAATCTAAAATAGTTGCAGGGGTTGGGGGGTGATAGACCTCAAGAGGAGGGGGATACATATAGAAACTTCTCATGGCTGATTCACGCTGTTGTAGAGCAGAAGCCGACACAAAGTTGTAACCCAATTAACCTCCAGTGAGAAAGAAAAAGTCATAAAATAATTGCCTCAGCAACTGGTCCAGCATCACTGATTATAAAGACCTTCACTTTCTCGATACATTGTATCAGTGCTTTTGTGAAGCAGACAAGAACTCCAGTGAAGCAAGCCATCAGACTTTAAAACACACTGTAAACGCAGCTAGAAGAGCATGGGAAGAAACCTCAAATCCGTCAGCCACCAAGTCCACAAAGAAACGCAAATATATATGGGACTTTTGTCTCTGCTAAAAGAGCACTTCAGAGCAGTAGGGAAAAGATGAATTGTTAACCATCAGTACGAGAGCAAGCAGGTAGCCATCTGAGAGAGTAAAGCAGGGCCCCTGCTCTTTTTATTTAACTCCAGTAGGACCAAGATTTAAGAATAAACCCATTTAAAAATGCAACTGGAAAGAAAAGGAAAAAAAACCCAAAAGTAAAATTTTTCATTAGAAATGAAACTACCCTACCCCCTCCCAAAAAAAACACCATACAGATATTGTAAGAAAATGAGAGGATGTTCTATCTATGATCTTTGAGTAGGGAAGTCCTTTATTGGGCATGACGTAAAATCAGGGAGCCATGTCGTTGTTGTTGTTTTAAAAAGGATGCTGGGGAGACGGGGATGGACATGTACACCCTGTTCTATTTGAGATGGATGACCAGGAAGGACTATTGTGCTGCACACGGGACTCTGCTCCATACCATGTGGCAGCCTGGATGGGAGGGACCCTGGGGGCAGAATGCTTGTATGTGTGCGTGTGTGTGTGGCTGAGTCCCTTCACTGCTCACCTGAAACTGTCACAAATAAAAAGGTTTTGTTTTCTTTTTTAAAGAAAGGGTAAACTAGGACCTCGGTTGGGACTCTGTGCTTCTAATGCAGGGGGTGGGGTTTGATCCCCGGTCAGGAAACTAAGATCCCAACACACTGAGCAGGATGGTCAAAGCTGTTTTCAAAAGAGGAAAGATCTGAACACATGGACATTTAAAACGTCAATGTGGAAAATATTTTAAAAGACCAATGACAACCTTGGGGAAAGATAGTTTCAATACATAACGTGACCTGAGCCTGCTTTCTTTAGTATTTAAATATTTAATAGCAAAGACCAAGACTCCCTTAGAAAGACCCGCAAGGACGTGACTCATGAGACTCTGGGAAGAGAGCTGCAAATGCTTACTCCAGTGTACACAGTCACTCAGCCTCACTGATAAATGTGCCAGTTAAAACAATGAGATCCCACAGAGCAAACAGCTGCAGCCCAGAGGCTTCGTCTCTGAATGCTTCCAAACGCTGATAGCAGGGGAGAAAAACAGTCTTACACAAACTTCCCCAGAACAGAGAAAATATTGCCCAACTTTTAATGAGGCCAGCAGAATCCTGAGAACAAAACTTGACAAGGACATCTCATGAAGGAAAAGTACAGGGTGATTTCATTCACTCGCAGAGGTGAAAAATTCCTAAATGATATATGAATTCACCACTATCAATTTGGGTTTATTCTGGGAATGCGTGATCGGTTGAACATTACAAAATCAAGCAATTCTGGGAACTCCCTAGCAGTCTAGTGGTTAGGACCGCCAAGGGCCTGAGTTCAATCCCTGGCCTGGGAATTAAGATCCCACAAACCCGGCAACACGGCCAAACAAACAAAAACAAACCCTCAAGCGATGCAATCCCCCGTGTTAACGGACTAACAGAACAGAGAGGAAAAAAACCACCCACCCTCTCAACAAATGCAGAAAGGCGTCTGATACTTTGCGAACTTCCATTGACGACAAAAACTCAGAGGAACTAGGCACAGAAGGAAACTTGCTGAACCTGGTAAGCGGCGGCTACGAAAGCCCACTGGAAACGCCATGCTTCACAGCGAAACCTACCAGCCTTCCTTTTGAGACTGAGGCCAACTTCTCCTGAGAAGGACACACGGCGTTTGCTGGCTTTCCCTGTTTCCTTTCCACGCGGAAAGAGAAGTCCTTGCCCAGCCAATCAGGTGAGAAAAACAGACAAAAGGTGAAAGAACAGGCAAGGAGGACACAAAACTGTCCGTACGTGCAGGTACTTAAGAGGAAAGCTGAGAGAAACCCCAGGGGGATGAGCAAGGCCGCCGGAGCCGAGGGAAGCGCGCAAAGAGCACCGCTATCTCTACGCGCCCCTCACGAACAGAAGGCATTTCTTTCTGGACTGAAACCACTTATGATCGCATTTTAAAAAACCCAAGCCTCGAAGTAAAAGAAACAGGTATTCAAGACCCCGACGCTGACCAGCGCTGCAAACTATACGGGCAGGATGTGAAGAAGTGGAAGTGAAGAGGAGTCGCTCAGTCGTGTCCGACCCTTTGCGACCCATGGACCGCAGCCCACCAGGCTCCTCCGTCCCTGGGATTCTCCAGGCAAGAGCACTGGAGTGGGTGCCATTTCCCTCTCCAAATGTGAAGAAGGCTTGAATAAACACAAGGTTATACTATGTTCACAGATGAAAAGAGTTAGGACGGTGCAGAGACCAGTTCTCCCCACATCCACCCATAAATCCGATGCAATTCTAATAAAAATCCTCTTTTTTTGGGGGGGTCTGTTTGTGGGTTTTTCTTTTGTGTGTGTAAGTTGGTGAGCTGATGTTAAAACTCATGTGGGAACACCAAGGACTAGGGCCAGCCCCGGCAGTGCTGAGTGAAAGTGGAAGTCGCTCAGTCGTGTCCGACTCTCTGTGAGCCCCCCGGACTATTCAGTCCATGGAGTTCTCCAGGCTAGAATACTGGAGTGGGTAGTCTTTCCCTTCTCCAGGGGATCTTCCCAACCCAGGGATCAAACCCAGGTCTCCCGCATTGCAGGCGGTCTTAAGGAAGAGCGTAACAGAGGACTCACACTACCTGATGTCGGGAGCAAGCCACGGTAACTGGGCGACCTGGCGCCAGCACAGCGATACGCTGGACCCTGGGACGGGACAGTCACCCGACCTCTGACAGAGGAGACACGGCAGTGCAACGCGGCCGGGACTGTGTTTCAAAAGACAGAGCCGAGCCCACCAGGTATTCACGTGAGACAGGCGTGTCCCGACCTGCCCCACACAAGGCACAGACACCACTCCAGGTGCATCTCATCACAAAATCGGACACAACAACGCCTTCATCGGAGCCGCAGAGCAGCTCGGCGACCGGGAGAGGCAAACAGGATGCAAAAAGCCCCGAGTGTAACAGAAACCGCCCCGATGAACCTACACCGAGCAGCAGCATTCTGAAGAAAGAAAACGCCGAGCGCAGCTCGCGGTCCGCCGCCTGGGGACTGAGAGGCAAGGAAATTCTCCTGTTTGACTTTTAAGATTTTTAATTGTGGTGAAATACAGGTGGGGCTTCCCTGGTGGCTCAGTGGTAAAGACTCTGCCTGCCAATGCAGGAGATACGGGTTTCCATCCCTGGGTCCGGGAAGACCCCCAGGAGGAGGAAACGGCAACCCACTTCAGTACTCCTGCCTGGAGAACCCCATGGACGGAGGAGCCTGGTGGGCTACAGCCACGGGGTCACGAAAGAGTCGGACGTGACTCAGCAAATAAACAGCAGCAGCAAGACCCACGCGACACAGAACCGACCGTCTTCACCATTTCTCAGGGTCCTGCTCAGCGGCGCTGGGCACACGCACGCGGCTGCACAAACATCACCGCCGTGCTCTCCCCAAGCTGAAGCCCTCCAGCTCTGGGGAGTCCCCTGGTGGTCTAGCGGTTAGGATTCGGCGCCTTCACTGCTGGGGCGCGGGTCGGGGAACTGGCCGGAAACAGCGGCTCCCTATTTCCTGGGAGATCTCTATTCCACCCTCTGTCTCTAGGCATTGGCCCCGGGGCCCTCATGTATGTGGTCCTTTTGTGTCTGGCTATTGCGCTCAGCACAACGGCCTCAAGGCGCGTCCACCTGCTCTGTAACAGGTGTCAGAGTTCCCTGCCTTTTCACGGCCCAGCGGTACCCCGTTGTGTACAGACACGCCGCACCCGTTCACCCGTCTATCTGCGGATGGACCCTTAAGCTGCCTCCGCCTTCTGGCTGTCGTGAATAACTCTGCCGCTGTGAACACTGGAGGGTCCGTCTGAATGATTTAAAACCTTGCGCACACAGTGTTTGTCAACACTGGTGACAAACGTCAGGTCATCTTTTCCGCATCTCTGGGCCTGGTGCCTAGTTCACAGGACCAACGGCTGCAGCGCACAGACCCAAACGGCGCCACGGCTTACTCACAGGCACGCTTATCTTTTGTTCCCAAAGCAGGACTGCATATGGTGAACAGGTCGGGGCAGGGGCCCCTTCCACAAGCTGGGCACCCAGGTTGGCATGGCTTCTAGTCCGGGGGAGCAGGGGAAAGGGCAGGTGGAGGGGTTTGCCTGGGGAGGCGTTAAGGCCCAGCCTGGAAAGTTCCCCACCCGCTTCTGCTGGCAGGCAGTGACGTGACTGCTCCAGGCACACGGGGCGCTGGGGGTTGCTGAGCCCCTACTCAAATAAATGGCTTCCGTCCTCTGCCCAGAGGCAGACTCCCCGAGGAAGCGCCGCCCGCCCCCACGGTGCAGGGCCTGGTCACCCCTTCCTCCCGAGCAGGACAGACCACGGGGACGGGGGTCTCCCAGCAAGGGCCTGGCCCGGGGCGGGCACTGGGTCACCTGGGGCTCTGTGGGAGGGAGCAGCCTGCCAAGGGGTTCCTGCCCCGACATCAGCGACAGGAGGCCCAAGGGGGAGGCTGGAGGAGTGTGAGGGCTCCTTCCTCGGAGGCTGGGGGTGTCAGGGGCCTTTGCTGCTGAGGCCCAGGCCCCCACGTGGCTCCGTGGCCTCCTCCCCTCCTCTGGCACTGGGCTCCGGGGCTGTCATCCCCTGGGGCTACAGTTTGGGGAGGACACCTCTCTGAGGCCAGGGTCCTCACCACTGATGTTTCCAGGGGCCCTGTGCCCAGCCCTGGGACCCTGCAGCCTCACACAGGCCTGGCCGCACCCCCAAACTCCCTCAGGGCCCCGGGAAAACCTCTGCCAGGTGTTGGGGCTTCCCAGGCTGGTCGGCCCCTGGCACTGGGAAAGCCTGACGTCTGCGGCCGGGGCCACAATGGATCCCTTCTCCTGCCCAAGGTGGGGGTGAGGGGGCGACTCCCAGGCCCAGAGGGACGGGGTGGGGTGGGGAGCCAGGAGGAGGCCAGTCTTCCCTCTCGGGCCTCAGCGGCTGCCCCCACATTGCTCACCCACAAGTGCCCAGCCTGGCCCTGCCAGGGAGGCGTGGGGCTCGGGCTGGTGGGAGGCCAGCCCTGCCTGACCTCATCCCCAGGGAGGAAAGTACCTGCCCAGGGGCCAAGGGGTGGGCACTCAGCCCCCCTGTCCTGAGCTGGAAGCCAGGGGTGGGTAGGTGCCCGGTGGGGTCTGGAAGGACACGCACTGACTGGGCACCACCCCCGGGACCCTCCCACCTTTGCTGTGTTCCCTCAAACACACCCCACCACACACAGCACCCTAGGGCTCCCGGCAGGGGCACCTGCTGCCCGCCCCCTCCCCGCCCGGGCCTCTCTGCCCGGGCCCCTCTGCCAAAGGCAGGGCTGAGGAGGTAGGGAGGTCAGTGCCTGCCGGACCGTGGGTAACCTGTACAACTTCCGAGACTGGCGATTCGAGGCGTCCCCCACCCCAGGTGGGCCTGCACGAGCCTTGGCCGAGGCGGTGACCACAAGCCTGCTGGGGCACCTGCCCGGCCCTCCCTGGTGGCCTGGGTCCCCGGTAGCGTCCACCTCCGCGATTCTTACCCTCTGCTGCCCCCATGTGGCCACTCTCAGCACGGCCGTGAGAAGGCTGCTGAGGGCGCCCTACCCAGGGCCCCAGGTGTCTCCAGGTTGCGCCCTGACCCTCGATCCTCTCAGGCAGAGCCACCAGCCCTGGGCAGCAGGCACCCACCTCCAACCCACAAGCCCCGGCACTTCCCCGTCTTGAGACCTCTGATGGAAACCCAGCGCCATCCTACCCAGGCCCCCCAGAGTGCCCATTCAATACCCTCACGAGAGGCCTGGGCCCTGTACACTCGCCTCTGGACAGTCCTGGGCAAAGGGCCCAGGGGCCTGGACCAGCTGGACGTGGCGCTACCACACTGCCTCTGGGGCTGGGCCAGAGCTGGGTGCCCAGTGTAGCACCTCGTGACCCTTCCGCTCCCATGACGCGGTCACCGTTCTAGATCCCACTTTACAGGCGGAGAGTCGGAGCCTGGGGACGGGCCGGTCACTCTGGGTGCCGTGCACTGCCCAGGGCGACCACTGGACTCCCAGGAACGAGGCACACCACCACAAGCATCGACACCATGGAGGGCACCAGAGCTTGTTTTCTGCCCCCATCCCAGAAGACTCAGAGTTACAAGGCTGGAGCTTAGGAGGGCTCTCTCCATGCCCAAGGCTGGACCCAGCCACAGTCTCTGGCAGCCAGCCCCCAGGGCCTGGGAATCAAGGCAGCTCGGCCCTGGGGCTCACTGCTGGGTCAGCAGGCTCACCCTGGGGGTCAGGGGCACGGGCATGGGATCTGAGGTACTGGCCTTTGCACATCAGGTACTGGGATGTCAGGGCTCGGGAGACAGGCCTCGGGATTCAACGGTACGGAGCCCCGGGCCTGGAGAACTAGGGTTTGGGGCATGCGGGGAACAGAGCCACAGGAGCTCCCCGGTTACAGTTCGGGGTTTGGGCCTTCGGTGACAGAGCAGGGCACTTGGCTTGAAAAGCTCAGGTACCAGGTGTCCGGGTTCCACGTGTCTGGCGCTAGGAACCCGAGTATTCAAGTACTGGGGTGCAGGCTCTTGGAAGTTTGGGAGGCTGCGCTTTGGCCTCAGGGAGGCTCCGTGCATCTTGTGCCACTAACCAAGCGTGCTTTGCTCAGGGTTGCGAACCCCAGACGGCCCTGCAACAGAGTTGTGGTCTAGCGCAGGCACGGTGGTCCCATGCGCGCCCCGGGGTGGGGGTGGGGGTGCGGGGGCGGGCCCAGGAGAACCGAGGAGGAGTGGACCCGGCCTGGGAGAGAGGGGTCTCACTCACGTGTTGCTCTTCCTGCGGCGTAGGAACCAGTAGCCAAGCCCAACCAGGGCCACCAGCCCCAGGCCTCCAAAGATGATGCCCAGCAGCACCGCGTAGCTCCGTCCTGGAGAGGCGGTGGGCTGTGAGTGCGCCCAGCAACCGGGTGCAGGCGTGGGCACATGCATGCGTGGGGCGGACTTGGGGCGCGGGCGCGTGGGTCGGTGGGCGGGGCTAGGCTGACTGGTGGGCGGGGTTAGGCAGTATGGGTAGGGCGAGGACTAGTGGGCGGGGCTTCTGGTGGGCGGGGTGTTCTCACCTGGTTGGCACGTGGGGGTGGGCCAGGACCAGGTGCCGTCAGCCTGGCAGGTGCTGGCCTCTGCCCCAGCCAGGCTGTAGCCGTTGTTGCAGCGGAAGCGGACGGTGGAGCCCACCAGGTACCTCTCACCCTGCTTGTGTCCGTTGGCGGGAGGGGCCAGCCAGCCACAGGACACCACTGGGGAGGGGGCCGGGCACAGACATCAGACCTGAGCTGGCCGCCCGCTGTCACCAGCCTGGCGGGCCGTGTCCCGGCGCCAGGCGCCCTCGCCCTCACCTCCCCCCCCCCCCCGCCAGCCCCGTCACCCTCACCGGGCTGCAGGCTCTGCACGCGAAGCAGGTGTTGCCTGTGGGCCACTCGCGAGGCGTTGCCCACGCTCAGGCTCCCGGTGGCCGCCACGTCGAATTTGCAGAAACTGTCGTCCCCACACAGGTCGGCTGCCGCACTCGCCTGGCTGGGGCTCGCGGAGCTTTCCTCGGGGAAGAGGGGCAGGAAAGTGGGGTCATGCTTAGGCCGTTCCTTGAAGTTTTCCACCAGGACCTTGGAGTCGTAGGTGAGCAGGGAGGAGGCGTTCTGCACGGCCCCTGGGAAGATAGCAGCAGGCCTGGCGGGTGGGAGGGTCTGGGGGCTCCCCGCACCTCCACCGAGCCCTCCCCAGGGCCGTGCCCCCTCCTCTCCTGCCTGTGGCCTCTTACAGTCAGCCCCGAACCGGAACAGCTCTCGAGAACTGGCGCTGGGCGGCAGGACCTCCCCACTGCGCAGGGTGAAGTCGTCGGCCGGGTTGTCGTTGAGCGTCCCGAGCAGGCCCCGCGTGTGGGTCAGGAACTTCTCAGGCAGCAGGACCGCCACACTCAGGAACGGCCCTTGGAGGCTGATCTCCAGGCCGGCCTCTGACGTCAGCATAACTGATACTCTGTCCCCAGCGGCTACCGACAGGAACATGCCTGGGCACGCGTGGAGGTGGGGTCAGGGTCGCCCCTGTGGGTGCTGTGCTGTGACCCCACAGCCCCAGGACGCGTGGGCTGGCTTCAGGGCCAGGAGGGCGTCCCCAGGGCCCAGCCTGCCTTGACACTCCCGCAGCCCGGGCAGCGGGTCTGAGTGCCCAGGCTCTGAAAGGAGCTCCCACACCAGGGTCCTGTAAGGGGGAGACTGGCTGTTGGCCCTCATACCCTGACTCTACCCTGCGTCCCCCTTCGCTTCCTGCTAGGACCCCCAGATGGGGCCCCCACCATCCCACTCACCCTTCAGGTCCATCCAGCGCTGCTCTGCAAAGCTGAGCACCTCCTGGTTCAGCAGCACCTGCAGGACCCCCGCACCGTCCCCCAGCCGGACCTCCACCACGTCCGAGTTGGCCTCCTGGATGGCCACCGCAGTCAGCCCCGTGCCTCGGTCCTGAGAGCCTGGGATGGTGGGTGCAACACGGGGTCCACCGGGCTCAGCTCCCCTCCCCAGGGATGACCCTGAGCCACCCAGAGCCCCCGGGGCCTGGCCTCACCCTCGGGCGCCATCCTGGTCTGGGCCCGTGCCTGCACCCGCAAGTCGGTCAGCGCGGCCTCCAGCAGCACGTACTCGCCACGTCCATTGAATGTGAAGTTGGTGCCGTCGAAAGTGACGAAGTGTGGGTCCCCGAAAGCGGAGGCTGGAAAGATCGGAAGGTGAGGTGGGTTGTCCTGACTCTGCCCTGGGCGGTGCCCGCCCGTCCCAGCACCCACCCAGGCGAGGGGGCCGGTAGCTGCGGCAGTCGCTGGAGGGCCGTCTGTTCATGTAGCGGAAGCACTCAGGTGCCCAGAGGCAGCAGTGGTAGAAGCTGATGACATCGTAGATCCAGTGGGAGAGGCCGGGCACGCGGGGCGGCACGCGGTAGGGGGGTGAGCCCCAGTCGTGGCCGCGGTCCGGGGTGCTGCCCCCGGTGGAGTCAGCCGTCAGGAGCTGTGTGCCATCCGCCGTGTAGCAGCACTGCTGGCCGGAGTCGTACTTGGGGCTGCGGGCACAGACAGGGTCAGGCCGCCCTGGGTCCGGCCCTGCCCCTCCCCGCGCCCTGCCCTCCATCTTGGGCTCACCTGGCTTGCACCGAGCGCACGCAGTGCACAGCGCCTGGGTGGTAGGTGCACACGCTGCCCTGCTCCAGGTCACAGCCGTAGTCTGTCTGCAGAGGGGCTGGCGGCTGTCACCTGCACGGGCTCAGGGCTCCACCATCCCCTACCCCTCTGGGGCCTCAGACCCCCAGCCTCACCTCCCAGGCCTCCGCCTCCCTTCCCTGTGATGCCTCGAGCACCGTGGCCCTTGCTGGTGGGGGCAGCCAGCCCTAGCCTGCCCCTCGCCCACTCCCAGTCCCTGTCTGGGGTGGGGCGCTCACGTGGAAGCGGCCGGAGTCAGCCCGGGCCTGGGCCAGGGTGCAAGGGCAGTCGGGCAGCTCCTCCAGGAACGTGGGCAGCTGGTCCTCCAGCTCCTCCCAGGCCAGGCACTGGTTTCGGGCCCAGGCCACAGGGTCCATCCGGAAGTCATCACCCAGGTGCCAGGCCAGCGCGTGCTCGTTGCTCCAGAGCGCTTGCACATCCCTGTGGGGGACACACGCACGCTCGGGGCTGCCCTCCCTGCCCCAGCCCTGGCCCCACCCCCGCCCCCGCCCCCACCCCCCCGCCCCCGCCGCCGTCCACCGTAGGGCAGCAGACAGACAGGCCCAGGGCTCGTCCTCCAGGGCGGTCCTTACTGCTCCCCTGCGCGGTGTCTGCTGTCCACAATGCGGAGGGAACCCACTTCCCATCTCTGGAAGTTCTGCGGGGCAGGTTTCGGCGTGAAGGTGAAGGAACCGGAGTTGTGGACGTTGGTAGCCAAGGGATACAGGTATAACCACGCTGCTGCCCACTCCTGCGAATACGGCTGCCCTGAGGGGCGGGGGCGGGGGAGAAGGCCTCATCAGCCCCCGGGCCTGACCCGGGACCCCCGGGGTGCAGGTGGGGGCCCCACATGCAGGCCTGCCCTGCTGGGGGAGGGGGCCAGGCCCAGGCCTGCTAGTCCTCCGGGGCTCCGACAGGATGGCGTGGGGCACATCGTCCCTATTCCCAGGACAAGCCGTGTATCCAGGAACTGCGAACGCCTGCACCTCCTCCAGCCCCGGTACCCAGGCAGCCACCCCCCACCCGCCTCCCTGTGCCGCTCCAGCCAGTTGCCCTTTCCTGCCAACACCTTCCGGCTCGAAATCCCCGGCTGGATTCCCCCCACCTGGAGTCTCCTTTCTGCCATGTCCGTGAGCTCCAGGCTCCCGGTGGGGGTCAGGGGCTCGACCCCTGCCGCGGAGGGCCCGCTGCCAGCCTCACCTGTCTCCTCATAGCCCCACAGCTCGATGGTGACGGTGTCCGAGGGCAGGGCCGAGGTGTTCCAGGTCAGGGTGAGGTTGCCCTGCGTGCCAGGAGTGCCGTAGTACTGCCAGCGGGTCTCATTCACCAGCTGGCTCTTTTCGGAGTCCGACACTTTGCTGGGGTGCACTGGGCGGAGGGCAGGGAGGTGAGGGCTGAAAGAAGGCCTGGGGCCCAGGGCGTCCGGGGAGGAGGTCCGGGGCTCCTTGAGCTGTGGGGACCTCCCAAGGCAGTCCCTCGGGGGCCACGGTGCCCTTGTAGTAGGAAAGGTCAGGGGCTGGGAGAGGAGGGGCCCTGATCTTTGCCCCCGGGCTGGCTCCTCCCCTGCCCTGGCCAGAGCCGACTCCCCCCTAGTCCTCCTCCCTCTGGGCTGGAATCCCCGCGTGGATGCCAGTGGGTGGAGAAAGGAGCCTGGGGAGCCCACACCCAGGGCAGGCCTCCAAAGTGACTGGTTCAACCAGATTATTGCCCGGGAGAGTCCCTGTGAGGGCACTGGGCCCGGGAGGGTGCGGCCCGGTGTCCTCCTCCCCCACCATCCGGCCGTCACCGTCGGGCTCACCGGAGAGCCAGGTGCCCGAGCGCGGGAAGGAGCGGCCGTTGTCCATGGAGAGCGTGAACGGGATGCGGCCGGACTCATAGAGCAGGGGAGACACGCAGTGCACTCGGCCGGAGGCGTCCACGTAGCCGCGGGTCTGGATGCTCTCCTTAAAGCTGCGAGGGGCAGAGGGGGTGGACAGGCTGGGCCGGCGGGGGCCGACCCTCTCCGAGGCTCCCAGCCTCCTCCCAGGGAACCCATCGGGCCAGTAGCCCCAGCCCTCGGTCCTGGGGCCCCACCCAGCCCACCAGGGGGTCTGGGCCCCAGCGTGCCCCCTCGGGGGCCTCCCACCTGCAGATCACACTGTCAGCGGGGTTGGACCAGTTGAGATGCTGGACCACAAAGTCCTTGCCTCCCATCATGGAGCCAGAGTAGGGTGAGATCTCCAGGCAGAAATCCCGGACATCCACGCAGCAGCTGGCCAGGCCAAAGCAGGTTGGGTGGCAGGAACATGGCCCGCTCTGGTCTCCGCAGCGCTGGGAGCAGCTCCCCTGGGCACCTGGAGGAGAGGGCGCGCAGGGCCACGTCGCACAGGGTGCCTGTTTCACTCTCCCTGGGAGCCCCTTACAGGCAGCCCCAGGAGACAGCTGGCTGGGAACAGCGCTGACCACCATGAGGAGACAGCAGAAACCCCGCAGGGCTCGGAGTCAGGGATGGCGGTTAATTCTTAGTTCGTTGGCCTGAATGACTGGCTGGAATTGGGGGAGATCTGGGGACACGTGAAATCACTCAGTCGTGCCTGACTCTTCGCAACCGCATGGACTGTATAGCCCACCAGGCTCCTCCGTCCGTGGGATTTTCCAGGCGAGAGGACTGGAGTGGGGTGCCATTTCCTTCCCCCTCCCTGCCTGGGCAGACTGACTCTCAGCAACCAAGTCGGTGTGCTTGATGGCCACGCGTGCCTGACCCCCACCTCTCCCCCCGCCCCGATGTGGGCCGGGGAGCTGCCTCCACTTCCTAAAGCATCAGTGGACCGGAGCCTGGAAAAGGACCTCCCTGGCTCACCCAGCCTGGGGTCTGGGGGTGTGGCTGCCAAGAGTCCCCTTGGAGGCCCACTAGGGGCTGGTGCCGGCTGAACTGGTCCCATCTCTCTGCTGGGCATCGCAGGCTTGCCCACCACGGGTTAAGCCCTGAAGGGAGCCCACCCCACCCTCGGGGGAGAAGGTGAGGGGTGCTCCCCTCCTTTTAGGGGACATTTCCAGCAGAGGACTCAGCCAGGCCAGGAGAGGGGAGAGGGCAGTTTGGTGGGGGGGGGGGGTGCTGTGGGGAGCCGTCCCGCTGGGGCTGGCCTGGCCACGCGGCTTGGAGGGTGGAGACCGGGGGACGCTGCAGGCCCCTGTCCCATCTGGCCCGTCCCAGCCGCCCCCACCCCCACCCCGGGGCTGGTCAAGGGCCAAGCCTGGGCCTGAGCCACCGCTGCAGCCCTGCCTCACGCAGTGCAGGGCCTGGCACTCAGGAGCGTCAATAAATATTTATTGACCGAGGTTGTGATGGCCTGAGGGGTGGAGCAGGAGGCTGAGTGAAGCTCTAAGTAAGACAAGCGGCAGGGGGATGTGGTGCTTCCTAGGATGGGAAGCTGGAGGGGGCTGGGGAATGGGTGAAAACCAGCCTGGCCTGGCCTGGCGGGGGTCAGGGGCCTGGCTCCGGAGCACAGGGCCTTTCCCAGGACTTGCTCGGGCTCAGCCCCCCTGAGAGGGACCCATGGTCCTGCCTCCAGCCGGCCAGGGGGCCCAGTGGGGCTGAGGGCTCCTCCATCAAGGCTCAGGTCTCAGTCCAAGGGCTTGGCTGCGCTCCCCCTCCCCGGCGACCTCCCTCCCGGCTGCTCCCAGCTAGCTTAGAGTAGGCATAGCCCAGAACACCCTCACCCCAATCCCGACCAGCAGCCCCTTGGCCCTGGGCTCCCCAGAATTTCTTCTTCCTCTTAGCACCCTCCAGGATGGACATGAATCTGAGCAAACTCCAGGAGACGCTGAAGGACGGGGAAGCCTGGCACGCTGCCACGCATGGGGTCGCAGAGTCAGACACGACCGAGCGACTGAACACATCAGCCCCCAGTGTGGTCACGGACCGCCAGACGGATGGACAGGAGTCCAAGCCCAGGGAGGTTCTGCGCTGGGTCTGACTGCAGCGGGCAGACAGGGGGACGGCAGGGCAGGGCGGGGGCATACCTGCTGCAGGCCGGAGGCCCGGGCCGGGGACAGTCGCCAGCAGCAGCAAGGCCCAGGGCAGCAGGGACGGCTTCATGGTGCGGCCCGCGTCTGCAGACGGCGCAGCAGGGGCCGGAGGTGGCGGGTCAAATATTCCCCAAGCCCGGCCCCGCCCCGCGCTGCCGCCCCGCCCCGCCCCGCCCCGCCCGGTCCCCTCTCAAAGTCCACAGGTGCCCGAAGCGCCCGCAGGGCTCAAGCTGCCCCGTTAGCACATTCCTGGCCCTCCGGCCCCTGACCCAGGGGAGGGGACCGGCATCCTGAAGCCGGACGTCCGGGGGCGGCCGCTCAGACCCCGGATCCCAGTCCCCACCCCCCGCCCCCAGGCCTGCTCCGCAGGGCCGCGCTCTCGCCTGGGAAGGGATGATGCTGCAGAGGGGAGAAGGCACAGTGGACCCTGCCATCCCGGGATTCCAGCCCCCGGGGGTCCTGGGGCCACGGGCCTCGAACCTCAGCTGCCCCACAGGGAGCTGGACTTCCCAGGTCCTCCCCACAGCCGGGGTGGGGTGCGGGAGCTGGCACCTTCCTGCTGGTGCCTGCCTGCAGCCTGCTGTGTAGGCGCTGGGGCACGCCCCGACTGGGCGAGGGCGGAGATACCCCCGGTGGGCGGAGGGGCGGGGCCGGGAGCCCCCGGCAGGTGAACCCTGGGGGCAGGGTGGGGGGCTGCGGCCCGGACCCTGGTCTCCTCTCTGCTCGGCTCGCTGGGCTGCTGACGGGGTTCCGGGAAGAAACGGGATTATCTGTGCTCTCCTGAAGCGCCTCTGCCCCGAGCTGGGGGCCAGATGGGAGCCGCCCAGCCCGGCCTGCCCCCGCCCTGTCACTCTGCGTTTGCATAATCTCTTCCTTGTTCCACACTTCTCTTCTGTTTATGCAGGTGTGGAAACTGAGGCCCAGACCGGGAGAGGCAGCCAGGTCCCTGGGAGAGGTGGTTTCCCGGAGCCTCCGCGGCCAGGTTAGGCGGGGAGGACCCAGGTCGGAGACTCACTCGGGCCCTGCCACCTGGGCCAGGTCTAGACAGTGGTGGCTTCTCAAGGCAACCGAAGGGGACAGGGCCCTGGACCCCTTAGGGAACTGAAGCTAGCGGGGGCCCCTGGGCTGTGAGAGGCCTCGGGGCCCTGAGGGGGTCAGCCAGCCTGGTTCCCTGGTCACTGCCCGCTCCCCCCCACTACCCCGCTGTGATCCAGAGAGCCGGCGGGGTCGGGGAGGGGGGTGTAGCCACAGCTGCTAAGCAGATGCTGGGCACGCAGAGCACTTCTGGGGCCAGCTGCCCTGGGTGTGGTCCTCCGGTCCCCAAGCCAGCCTGGGGGGCTGGTACTGGGACTTGCTCCAGGGCCCTGACCACGGCTTAGGGAGCACGGACTTGAAAAAATGCACAGCGTGAGAGTTAAGTTTTATTTGGGGCAAAATAAAAAGGCAGAGGAACCAGAGATCAAATTGCCAACATCCACTGGATCATGGAAAAGCAAGAGAGTTCCAGAAAACATCTATTTCTGCTTTATTGACTATGCCAAAGCCTTTGACTGTGTGGATCACAATAAACTGTGGAAAATTCTGAAAGAGTTGGGAATACCAGACCACCTGACTTGTGTCGAGAAATCTGTGTGCAGGTCAGGAAGCAGCAGTTAGAACTGGACATGGAACAACAGACTGGTTCCAAATAGGAAAAGGAGTACGTCAAGGCTGTATATTGTCACCCTGCTTATTTAACTTATATGCAGAGTACATCATGAGAAACGCTGGGCTGGAAGAAGCACAGGCTGGAATCAAGATTGCCGGGAGAAATATCAATCACCTCAGATATGCAGATGACACCACCCTTATGGCAGAAAGTGGAGAGGAGCTAAAGAGCCTCTTGATGAAAGTGAAAGAGGAGAGTGAAAAAGTTGGCTTAAAGCTCAACATTCAGAAAACGAAGATCATGGCATCTGGTCCCGTCACTTCATGTGAAATAGATGGGGAAACAGTGGAAACAGTGTCAGACTTTATTTTGGGGGGCTCCAAAATCACTGCAGATGGTGACTGCAGCCATGAAATTAAAAGACGCTTACTCCTTGGAAGAAAAGTTATGACCAACCTAGACAGCATATTCAAAAGCAGAGACATTATTTTGCCGACTAAGGTCCATCTAGTCAAGGCTATGGTTTTTCCTGTGGTCATGTATGGATGCGAGAGTTGGTCTGTGAAGAAGGCTGAGTGCCGAAGAATTGATGCTTTTGAAGTGTGGTGTTGGAGAAGACTCTTGAGAGTCCCTTGGACTGCAAGGAGATCCAACCAGTCCATTCTGAAGGAGATCAGCCCTGGGATTTCTTTGGAAGGAATGATGCTAAAGCTGAAATTCCAGTACTTTGGCCACCTCATGAGAAGAGTTGACTCATTGGAAAAGACTCTGATTCTGGGAGGGATTGGGGACAGGAGAAGAAAGGGACGACCGAGGATGAGATGGCTGGATGGCATCACGGACTCGATGGACCTGAGTCTGAGTGAACTTCGGGAGCTGGTGATGGACAGGGAGGCCTGACGTGCTGCAATTCCTGGGGTCGCAAAGAGTCGGACACAACTGAGCGACTGAACTGAGCTGACTGAAAGACTTTTTCCAGTTGTCACGTATGGATGTGAGAATTGGACCATAAAGAAGGCTGAGCACCGAAGAACTGGTGCTTTTGAACTGTGGTATTGGAGAAGACTCTTGAGAGTCCCTTGGAGTGCAAGGAGCTCCAACCAGTCCATCCTAAAGGAGATCAGTCCTCAGTATTCACTGGAAGGACTGATGCTGAAGCTAAAGCTCCAATACTTTGGCCACCTGATGGGAAGAGCCATTGGAAATGACCCTGATGCTGGGAAAGATTGAAGGCAGGAGGAGAAGGGGACGACAGAGGATGGGATGGCTGGATGGCATCAACGACTCGACAGATGTGAGTCTGAGCAAACTCTGGTGAAGAAGGGATTCATAGGGCCTGGACTCCATCTGAGGCCTGCTCATGCTGATCATGCTCGGCCACCTTTCCAATGGGCTCTGAACTCCGCGTTTAGTGCCTATGAAGACAACAACAGAAGGGTAAGACCCCCTCCAGGCAGGGGAACCTTGAAGATCGTTGTAGGTTACTCATCGCCTAAGAGACAACACACACTAATCACCCCTTCCTCCAGACAGGCCGTAACGTTTTCTGTATCTATTGGAGTGTAACCTCGGGTTTATTGATTATTGGCTAATTGAGCACTTGAGCACAGAGCACGTGAATGATGGTGTTCTTGGGATTGTATTTTCCTTGGTTTATGTAAATCTCAAGGAATTTGGGGTGGTGGGTTCAGACATGTACACATGGGGTATAAAAGATTTCCACAAATGCTGGTTGGGGTCCTTGGCTAAGAGGAGACTCTGCCTCGGGCCGCCGGTGTAATAAACCGCACTTTACTATCTGCACTGTCCTTCTGAGTGAGTTTGTTTCCTGGAACGCGTGGCTACAACACTGGGAGATGGACAGGGAGGCCTGGCGTGCTGCAGTCCACGGGGTCGCAAAGAGTCGGTCACGGCGGAGCCAGTGAACGACAGCAGAGGCCTGCAGCCCAGGAGGCAGCCCCTCACACGGCTCTGAGAGACCGCTCCAAAGCAGCCGCGGGGAGGCCACCGTGTGTGTGACTTGGGGAAGGGTAGGCTCGTGCAATCAAGAACGTATTTTTACAGAGGCTTTTTTACTAGTCTCGTGAAGCCTTTGCTGGTCACAAGGAAGAGTCGTCACCATGAAGGGTTTAGAGCTTTTCTAGATATGAGGAGGTATAAGAACTGGGCTTATAAAGTCAGCTCCTGAATCCCTAACTCTCTGAAGACCTGTCCAGCCGGTTTCCTGGAGCACAGAGGGCCTGCCTCCTGCGCTCCACCCTGAGCTCCTTCAGCGGGTGTTGGAGGTCAGCTGCTGCTGGGGCGCATGGCTTAACCCTCGTGGAGGCAGATGCGAGCACCCTTGGCGAGGACCACTTTGAAGTAGGCAGGGCCCTCACGGTGATAAACTTGACCGTACTTTGGGAGGCATTTTGCAGGCACTTTGTGATCATTTTGTCCCACTCTGCTGGAAAGGCTCATTCCTAGGTGAGCTGTTACTGGAGTAAGTTTATCGACAGTAACCAGAGGGCTCTGGACCAGCTGTCTTACGCAGCGTGTGAAGGTCCGGGAAAATCCGCGCCTGTCCTCTCTTCCCATATCTACAGTTGCACTATCACGGCCACTGAACGCATACGGAACCGTATATTTGATCAACTGCTTCAGGTCAGCTAGTCATTATTTTTGCTGGAGGCTCAGTCACACATTTGGTAATATCAACACAAGAGACAGTTATCTTGTACAACGGGCAAAGAACAACTAACGTGGCTGGCAGTATTTTAAAGGGATAAGTAAGAATTAAGCCAGGAACTTCCATTAGGTGTAGCCCAGTATACTCTCAGGCCCTCTGACATCGTTAGGCTCTTTATCATTCAGGGGTGTTAGCCTCAGGCTCCCAGCCCAGCTTCCTAGTGTTACCAGGCTGGCTATCCTTAGTATAACCTAACTGCTTCCAAGATAAAGGAGGCCCTAAATCCGAAATGACCACAGCCTGGTTGTTTCATTCCTTGGCTAAATTTGCTTGTTGCTCCGACTGAGCTTGAGTGACTTAGAGGAAGATTCATATTATGGCTGGGGTCAGAGCAGGCATTCTTAATTGGCCAGCTGAGAGAATCCCACCTAGTGATATCAAGAGGAGCCCACAGGGGACTGAACTTTCTTTCTTCTAGAAAAAATTTCTAAGGGTCATCCAGTTAGAGCCTTGGAGTAGAGAAACCCACCAAGGTAGCCTAGAAGCACTAGACACAGGTGATTGGCCACAACCCAATACTTGGATTGACTTTTTAAAACTAGCATAGGATCGTGCTCGAGATAGAAAAGCGTTTGATTTATATGCAAAGGTCTAAGAAGTCAAGACAACATTATAAATGGTCATACAAGTCAGGTCCAGCGTCTTGGGTAAGCTGCCTACCTCTGATGTCACCTTCTTTTCGTCCTGGTCTAACTGTGAGTTCCTCTGTTTGAGCATCCTTTTAAGGTGAGTTTGCCATCAGCAGTCCTGTCTATAGACCAGTCCGCTGCAAGGGCCTGTAAAGAGGCAATTAACCCAAGGGTCAATTTCCCTTCATTTTCACTGCACATAAGCTAGTTAAGAGTAACTGATCGAAAGCCCTTCCACCCAGGTTGGAGACAGTCCTTTCTGGTGTACATAATCCCGTTTGGAGGTTGTGGGAATTGAGATTACTGAGATAAACTTCAGAAATAAAATTTAGAATGTCCTTTTAATCATTCAATTAACTTTCCATTAACATAGCATAACAGCAAGGAACTTATCTGGGAAGTGAGTCAGTAACTACAGACCTCTGTTAACAAAACTGGGATTTAACATTCATTGAAATGTTATCTTTTTCTCTCTAAAATTATTCTCATTTCTACCAAATATATTCACATTCAAACTAATTTGTTTGCAAAAATAAGTCTGAAAAAAAAAAGAAAAAAAATAAGTCTGATCTAAAAAAAAACAAAAAAACCTTGGCCTGAAATTTTATATAACTATAATTGATCATAGGGTTTTGCTTTACTGAAATTTTTTATGAGGACTGTCAGACTGAACTTCTTAAAAAAAAAACCAAACAGAACAAAACAAAAACCCTCTCAGGGCCAGGAAGGTCAGGCCAAGAGCTTATCACATGTCTCACCTACAGATCTAGGTGAATTCCTTCTTTTACAAGGTTGCCAAAATACCCTGAGATTTTTATACCTGATGGTGAGGTAGCTTACCTAATCTGTCTGTTAAAGCTGCTGGAAACCTGAGAGTTTACAAACTCTGGAGGGAGCCAATAGAGGAAAAAAAAGTTAAATATTTCAATTCTACTTACAAAAGTTTAATTTACCAAATTACTATAAGTCATAATTAGTTTGAAGGGAAGGTTTTCCTTACACCTGTAAAACAGATTCGGCCCAGTAACTTCTGATTAGAATTGATAAAGTAACTGGGTTACTGCTGTGCCATACCTCACTTGCAGACAATAACTAGGATTATGACTGACATTTGACCAGCACCTGTCAGAATTTTAGGAACTCCACATAAATTTTAAAATATCTATATTAGTAACATTTGCCATACACTATAACCTGAGAAGACTGTTGAGAGTCCCTTGGACTGCAAGGAGATCCAACTAGTCCATCCTAAAGGAGATCAGCCCTGGGATTTCTTTGGGAGGAATGATGCTAAAGCTGAAACTCCAGTACTTTGGCCACCTCATGCGAAGAGTTGACTCATTGGAAAAGACTCTGATGCTGGGAGGGATTGGGGGCAGGAGGAGAAGGGGACGACAGAGGATGAGATGGCTGGATGGCATCACTGACTCGATGGACGTGGGTCTGAGTGAACTCCGGGAGATGGTGATGGACAGGGAGGCCTGGCGTGCTGCGATTCCTGGGGTCGCAAAGAGTCGGACACGACTGAGCTGAACTGATGGCCGGAGAAGACTTACTGCTCATTTGACACTACTTCCCATGCAATGTAACATATCAGATGAAGCTAGTTTGTATCTCTTTTTGGGATGTTTCAGGAGGCTCTTCGAAGCACTCAAAGTTAGGGAGAGGTCAAAAAGACTTAGGAAACTTTGCAAAGAATATCAAAGGGGTTTAAAACACTCAGAGATAATCACAGGTCATTGTGAAACAAGTCATCACTTAACCAAAGTAACAATAAAAGATTTCAAAGGTAAATACAGAGCAGATTATCTAAAAGTAAAGAAATTACAATCTGTTATCAAGGGCAGTTCAACCTGTTAAGAAAACTTGTATCATGCACAAAATTCTTCTATTGGAGTCCACTTTCCAAAACTTTTCTGCAGATATCACTTATTTTGCCCATTCAAAAACAAACACCTCTTAGGTCAGACATCCTTCCTTTTCCCATAATAAAATGTAACCCCATTCCTCACGCCTCTTTACTGAAAACACATATCTTACTCTCCTTAGGCAACCATGAACTGACTTTATATTAGCATTCTGTAGATTGGTGAGCACAAATACCAACGATAGTTTCTAAAAAACATTTGCTTTCTTATAGAGAACATCTCAAGATGGCATCAAACATTCATTAACAGTCCAAGACACCTTTAGTTTCTCTGCAAGAGAAAGCCAGTTATCAGTAATTAATGTTGCCGTTATCATTTTATTTGGGAGTACCCTACCCATTAAGTAAACTTCCATCACTTAATTTAGCAGAACCCTAGAAATTCAATTTACCAAAATCTGGACAGACTAAAACATAATTACTCTTAACAGAGTTTAGTGAAAAGCTTTAACCCATTTACATTTTCTTTCCTAAAAAGTTTCTTCATATCAAGTAAATTTCCTTGCTGACAAAGTTGTAACAGCTATAATATTATTTTACTTAGCTTATATTAAAATAAACCTAGGCCAGATGATACGAGTATCAGTTCAGTTCAGTTGCTCAGTCGTGTCCGACTCTTTGCGACCCCAGGAATCGCAGCACGCCAGGCCTCCCTGTCCACGCCAGGCCTCCTTGTCCATCACCAACTCCTGGAGTTCACTCAGACTCACGTCCATCGAGTCTGTGATGCCATCCAGCCATCTCATCCTCGGTCGTCCCCTTCTTCTCCTGCCCCCAATCCCTCCCAGCATCAGAGTCTTTTCCAATGAGTCAACTCTTCGCATGAGGTGGCCAAAATACTGGAGCTTCAGCTCTAGCATCATTCCTTCCAAAGAAATCCCAGGGCTGATCTCCTTCAGAATGGACTGGTTGGATCTCCTTGCAGTCCAAGGGACTCTCAAGAGTCTTCTCCAACACCACACTTCAAAAGCATCAATTCTTCACAATGACTTCTTCACAGTCCAACTCTCACATCCATACATGACCACTGGAAAAACCAAAGCCTTGTCTAGACAGACCTTAGTCGGCAAAGTAATGTCTCTGCTTTTGAATATGCTATCTAGGTTGGTCATAACTTTTCTTCCAAGGAGTAAGTGTCTTTTAATTTCATGGCTGCAGTCACCATCTGCAGTGATTTTGGAGCCCCCCAAAATAAAGTCTGACACTGTTTCCACTGTTTCCCATCTATTTCCCATGAAGTGATGGGACCGGATGCCATGATCTTCGTTTTCTGAATGTTGAGCTTTAAGCCAACTTTTTCACTCTCCTCTTTCACTTTCATCAAGAGGCTCTTTAGCTCCTCTTCACTTTCTGCCATAAGGGTGGTGTCATCTGCATATCTGAGGTGACTGATATTTCTCCCGGCAATCTTGATTCCAGCTGTGTTTCTTCCAGTCCAGCATTTCTCATGATGTACTCTGCATAGAACTTCAATAAGCAGGGTGACAATATACAGCCTTGACGTACTCCTTTTCCTATTTGGAACCAGTCTGCAGTTCTAACTGCTGCTTCCTGACCTGCACACAGATTTCTCGACACAAGTCAGGTGGTCTGGTATTCCCATCTCTTTCAGAATTTTCCACAGTTTATTGTGATCCACACAGTCAAAGGCTTTGGCATAGTCAATAAAGCAGAAATAGATGTTTTTCTGGAACTCTCTTGCTTTTTCCATGATCCAGAGGATGTTGGCAATTTGATCTCTGGTTCCTCTGCCTTTTCTCAAACCAGCTTGAACATCAGGAAGTTCATGGTTCACGTATTGCTGAAGCCTGGCTTGGAGATACTTAATTTTATATTTGATGTTGATGAATGTATACATTTCTATATTAATTAGGCCAACAAACTTCACCATTAAATACCAGGTATAATTTAATATTGAATATTTCCCAGTTCCTGTGAACCTGAAATTCACTTAGCCTAATTTCTCTTGAAATTAGAATTTTCTGATTTGTAGGCGCTTACTTTTCTTTAGGCCAATTAAATTAGAGCTCACTTACAAATTAAACTTTATTAGAATTCTGAGCCATACATTCAGACACAGCAAGAGATCTAGCCTCGCTTGCTCAGCTTAGTCATGAATCAGGTATCTCAATACGAAACTCACCAGTATGTAAGAAGTATTTTTAAAGGCTTCATTCCCTGTCTTTCTTTCTTCAGTTTCACGATAAGGTAAGTGGTCCTGGGAGCTCTGATCTCAAGGCAACAGGGATGGAAAATCAGGTTCTCATTAGGACTTATTTCCTCGGGACTCCTGTTTTCAAGCTAAGTTTCTCTACTGGTTGGAATTAAACTGGTTGGGAGTCGGTTCCCGTCCAGCTGGCATGGTGTACTCAGCTGGCACAACGGAACGTTCATAAATTTTCGTAGGCACCGCCTTTTCTTTCTTTTAGTGGTTCTGAAAAGTTGGTCAAGCAGTTTAACAAGCGTTAACTGTGTAACTCGGATCAACCTAGACCGTCTTTCTGATCAGCGCAGCTACGTCCTCATCTAACCCTTCTAAAAGGTGGAGTCAAGCAAAGGATGATTGTGGTGATTAGAGAATGATGATTTGGGTGTCAAGCCAGAGTATTTCTTAGAAGGTTTTTTTTTTTCTCTCTCTCTTTCTCCTTTGCTGGGCAAAGGCAAACAGCAGGAGGTGGAAGAGTCGGGAAAGAAAGGAAAAAAAGGAGAAACAGCATCTGACCAAGCAGTTCAGAGAGAAGACACACGTAGAGGGAGTCAGTGACAGGCCGTTAGCAGCCTTTTTCGGTTCTGATATAGTTTCAAGAGAAGTTTCTAGATACCTGTCATCCATTGTCTGTTTGATCTTGTGGCCAGCTTTTTCTAACTGCAAGAAGATAAATTTTGGAATATTAAAGGAAGCCCAATCTGCTTGTTTTAGGTTGGGAATCTCCTTTAAGCACAACTTCCCCAGTTAAGTAGGTGTGCTCCTTGTGTTAACAGAGGCACCGGGTTAGCCTCTTAGCTAACCACACAAGTTTCCTGCAGCTGAGCCGCCCTGGTACCTGTTAACCAGCCCTCACCAGTCCTTTTCACGCAGCTGCGTGGGGTGGGGCGTGTATTCTCGGCACTGGGTAGGTATCCCCTGGTGTCTTTCAGCCAGACCCCCACCCCAGCATGCCCGCGTGTAGCTGACTCCAGGACGGGGGTCTGTGGACGAGCGGAGGGGGCGCTCTGGCTGCACAGAGAGGAGAGCTGGAGGGGAGGGCCAGGGGAGGCCAGGAGTGCACGGTGGGGGTGCCAGGGAGGGGAAGCAGCAGAGCCCTGCGGCCCCGGGAAGGGGCCCGAGTCAGGGCCAGCCCAGCGCCCTGGGTCCCCACGTGGCTCTGCCTGCACTGGGCTGCGGACCCTGGCAGTGCCCAGACTCTTGGGTGTCTGTCTTCTCAGGCTGGGGGAGGGGCACGGAGTGGCCCCCGAGAGGGAGGGGGCAGCAGGCAGCAGGGAGGGTCTCTGTGCTCCAGACGAGGCCCCGGGGCAGGCCGGGCCCCTCCAGCGTGTACGTCCCCAAGACGGACGGGCTCAGGGCGGGAGGATACGGCCAGCGCCACCCTGCTGCCGAGTTACAGACGCTTCCCTCTGTAACGAGGGGCCCCACGCTGCTGACTCACATTCAGGCCACAGCGCACGGGGCTGGTCCCGTCGGACGGGACGTGCAGTGTGGGGGGTGGTCAGTGCAGACCCGCGCTCTGGGTTCCCGCCACGCAGGGGTGCAGGCCAGCCCCTGTGCCTGGCCGGACCTTCCTGCACCCCGGCCCTGGAGCACATGGCCTCAGCCCTGTGCCCTGTCCAGGGGTGGGGGGCTGCCCTGCCTCGACGGTCCCCGGGAGAGAGGGCCCAGAAGCCCTGGACGGGGACCCCGCCCTGAGGGACAAAGAGGCTGAGGTGACCGTTTCATCTTTATTAGAAAAGCAACCAAAAAGAAAAGGGTCCTCTGCCGCCGTGACCCGGGCAGAGCCCGCAGAGCGTGGACACGGCCGCCCGGGCGGGGAGGGGCATGTTTACAAAGTCGACAGGCCATAAAAAAGGCCCTGCGGAGCTCCAGGGTGGGGCCGGGGCCGGGCCTCAGATATCCATGTAGTCCTCATCCTCGTCCGTCTCGCTCTCCAGAGAGGACTCCTGGCTCGACGTCTCCAGCACCTCCAGCGCCGGCTGGCACAGGCTCTCCTTCCGCACTGTGGCGGCCGACTGTGCAGACAGGATAGCCGACTGCGCCGGCCAGGCGGGCAGGGGTCAGCGGCGGCCCAGCCTCAGCCCACCCGCACCCCCCACCCAGGGCCCCCAGGACCCGCCATCACCTTCAGCTTCTGCTTGGTCTCCTCCGAGATGCTGCCTTTGGGCGAGAGCAGGGTCGGGGTGGGCGGTGTGACGGTGATCTCAGGAGGGAACTTGGTGGTGGACGAGGGGATGACCAACTTCGGCATGTTGGGCAGCAGGCGTGACTTGGCCCGGCCAGGCTCAGCCTTGCCGGGGGGGCCCTCAGGGCACGGGGCACTCCCGCCGCCGGGCGCCTCGGAGCTGGCCACTGCAGGGCAGACCCAAAAGGCTGAGTGGGGTCCGCGGCCTCACAGGCCAGCCCCTGTCCTTTGCTCCCCTCTGGCCGTGTTAGACCGCAGGGTGCTGGCTCCCAGGCTCCCAGGCCGCTTCCTGTCTCCCTGCCCTCCGCTGAGGGCCTGGCTCTGGCAGGCAGAAGCGGAGACGGGGGGCCCCCAGGAGCAGGGTGTCCACTGGGGGTCCCAGGGTGGAGGGGAGCCCCGAGCCACCCAGACCTCATCTGCTCTCACGTCCCAGAGCCCGCCCCGGCCCGCGTCCACATCCGCGTGCGCCCAGGAGCCGTAGGCTGGCTGGTGTCCACGCCCGTCCACCGCCCTGCTGCTTTAAAAGGAGAGGGAGCAGCCCTGCTGTCCCAAGAAGGGTTTGAGAGAGGCCCCGCCCCGTGGAGTCCCCGGGGGCCTGGCTGCTGAGAACTGGCTCTGATTCAGGCAGGGCCGTGGACGCGATGCCGCATGCCCTGCCCAGCCTGGCCCCCCGGCCGCCCTCCAGCTCCGTCTGGGCCAGGTGGCCTCGGCTTGGGCTCCGCACCACCCAAACCACTCCTGTCTGCAAGGCGGAGCGTTGGGGAGGGGGCTCGGGCACCCCTGCCTTTCTCATCTACCCCTGCCCTCGCCGTCTCCAGGGCCCTCTGCTGGGACGCCCCCGTCACCTGCTGGCCCCGGGGCGGTGCCGGGCCTTACCCTGGCTGCAGGCCGGCTGGGTGCCAGTTCGGGGGGTGGCCTCTGCCTCGGGGCCCTCAGGGGCCGTCTTCACATGCTCGCTGCCCCGAGGCTCCTGGGGCGGGAAGCCTGGGCCCTCTGTGCCTCCTGCTGGCTCTTCTGCCCCTGGGGGGACACAGAGCAGCCGTGGGGGACGTGCGCCCCCCCTCAGGACAGGGCTCCCCACCCGTACTGTGCCCGTGACCGTGACCTCCTCCGACACAATGGCCCGGGCGGCGCCAGGCTGTTAGCTGCTCGCCCGGACATGGACACCCAGTGAGCCCGACACCACAGGGCCCCACCCCAGTGCCCAGGAGTGGCTGCTGGACCTGAACGACCCAGCTGAGGATGGAGTGGGCTAAGTGGGCCCTCCTGCTAGGCTACACCTTTCGGACAAGGAGGAGGCTGGGAGTGTGCCCCCAGGCCCCCAGCCGGGACCTCCTGTCCTCCTCCTCCTCCTCCGGATGTCCCTGCCACGCCCGCCACGTCCCCAGGAGCGGGGGTTGCCAGCTGCCGCTCGCCCAGCCCTCGGCTCCAGCTCCTGAACGACGGGCCGGCCCTGCCTCTCGCTCTGATTGCCCGGCTGTTTCTGGGTTCCAGGGCCTAGTCCACACGTGGCAGAGGCAGGCACGACCCCTGGGGCGCCCGGAGCCACCCTGCTGGGCCTCGCAGGGCAGGCGGGGTGGCAGGCACCCTGCAGCCAGGGGCAGGAGCAGGTGGCAGAGCCGTGACAGAGGGCCCGGGGGCGTCTGCTCTGGGCCCTTCCGCAGTGGCCCCGTGCTGAGCTGTCCCCGCCAGGCTGGGCACACCCGTCCTCACACAGCTGTCCCAGGGGCCTGGCCAGCGACCCGCGGAGCTGCTCCGTCAGGGGCGGGGGCTTCCTAGCTGACTGCCGCCTCCAGGCGCCGGCCCAGGTGTGCGGAGCCGGCTGCGGAGCCGGCAGGGACAGGCGCAAGCGTGTGCGCACGCGTCCTGGCCGGCCGGGCTCCCCTGCCCGCCGTGGGTGGCGCTTCCCAGGGGCACCTGAGTATGGAAGGAACTGGGGCTTCCTCCTGCCCGCGGAGCCCCAGCCCCGCGTCCCCCAGCCCGTGGCTCGTCTTCGGGGGCGCAGACCGCCGAGAGGGCATGTGAATCTGGGGCCTGGACCCTGCACTCCGCTGAGCCTCCGTGGGAGGAGGAACACGGCGGGCAGGGGGTGGAGACGGCACTCGGGGGTCACTGGACGGGAGGCGCCCACATCTCTGTGCAGCGACAGGCCTGCCGTGGGGACCGGGCCTGCTGTGGCCCCTGGGTGGAGGGCACGGACTCACCTGGGCGCAGGGAGGACGTGCTGGGGGCGGCCTCAGGCCTGTGCGGCCGCGGGGGCCCGGGGTCTTTGGCCGGGTCTGGGGTGGAGGCAGTGGCCGATGCGGGCCGAGGCTTGGCGTGGCCGTCGTTGGGCCGCGGCGGGGCATCCGCTGGCGTTGATTCAGGGGCTGCGGGGGCTGTGGCCGCGGGGAAGACATTCTCTCGGGTGTCCTTGGGATGCTTCGGGGTGGTGGGCATGTCCCCTGCCGCCTGGGGGGGCAGAGTGGGGGTGAGGGGGCACACCCTGCCGGTGTCGGGGGCTGCTGGGGGCCCAGGGCTCCGCCTGAGGACATCCAGGGCACGGCAGAGGGGCCCCAGGCTGGCCGGGACCTGCACCCTGCCATTGCTGGGTGCCAGCCGGGAGGACCGTGCAGCCGCGAGCCGGGGCACAGAGGCACCCCAGGCGGCGGCTGCAGCACCGGCCAGGCCTGGAGGGTGACCTCCCGAGGCCACTGGCGGGAAGGGCCTGAGTGCGGGGGTGACGCGGGCTCTGCTGGAGGCGGCTCCCGGGCTCAAGGCTGCGGCCCCAGAGCCCCCTGCACAGCCCTTCGGCCCTCCGGGGCCTCCCGCCCACGGGCACACAGCTCCCTGCTCGTCCGAAGCCCCCCACTTCGGGGGTGACAGCCACAGCTCTGTGCAGGCAGCTGCGAGGTAGGGCGGGGCCCCGCACGGTGCCCAGCGGCAGAGCCCCAGCCCCGGGCCCACCGTCCTCTCTGAATCAACAGGGCGGGGGCGGGGGGGAAGCTGGCCCAAGGCTGCAGGAGCTTCAAGCCTCCTGGGGGCACCTGGCACCCCACCCTGACCTCATCTCTCCTGATATCTGCTCCCCAGGAGATGCCCCGTCCCTGGGTCCATGGGGGTGGACGCCCTGCCACTCCAGTGGACCTCCAGTGGGAGGACAGGCGAGACAGGACCTGTCTTCTGAGGGCAGAAGGTGAGAGTGCAGTCCCCACCCTCCTGCTGCTGGGGCGGGGTGGAGTGGCCAGGCCAGCCCTGGGGACTGAGAGGCCACACCGACCCCACGACAAGTACCCGACCCTGGACCCGGCGACCAGCCTGTGGCCAGCTCCACCTTCCGGGGTCACCTGAGCTGGCCCTGCCCCAGCCCGGCAGCCCCCCAGCCAGCTGCAGGGGTCTTCCCAGACAAAGGGAGGAGGCTGGACAGAGGCTGGGCCCCGCCTGTGGGTGCCTGCCGGCCCACCCCAGGGCCACCTCCGTGCCAAGGAGCCGCCTCTGCAGGCGAAGCTGCGGGGGTGATGGGACCCTCACGCTGCCCGCACTCAGCGCTGGGGTCTGGGCCCCACCCTGGGTCCCTCCCTCAGGGCCCAAGGCTCAGCTGCCTGCCACCCGCCTGCCCTGGGGCCCCCAACCATGGGGACAGTCCTGTCCTGCAGCCTGGGGCCTCGCGCCCCGCACCAGGCGGCTGGCACGGGTGGGGCCACGCTTACCTGCCTCTGGGCGGCGGCCCCGAGGTGGGCCTGACAGAACTTCACGGCCTGCTCCAGGGCGGCCTCCTCGTCCACCTGAGCAAAGACACGCCCGTGGTCAGCAGGCCTCAATGACAGCTCCCAGGACGAGCCCCCCACGCTGCTCCCGGGGGACCCCAGCCCCACCCCGGGCCCCAGCCCCCAGGGCGGCTGCTCGGGGACCAGCTGGCCACGCCGCGTTCACGTCTGTGGCCGCGGGACTTCACCCTCGGGGGCGGAGACTGAGGGGGGCCTGGGAGACAAGCTGCCCCCTCGACCCCCTGGAATGTGGGTGGTGGGCCGGGCTGAGGGAGCCCAGGGGACAGTGAGGTGGGCGAGAGGCAGAGGGGGGCGGGCCTGGGGGTGGCCCTGGGTGGAGGAGACACCAGCCTGGGGTGGGGAAAGGGCCCGCCCTTGCTTGCAGGAAACCCAGGGCTTATGTTTCCTAGTTTATCAGCAACAACAAAAAAGTCACTGCTGATGCTTGAGAGGGGATGATAAAACAGTTTCACCAGCGCCGGTACACGTGGACAGGACCCCGGAGCGGGGCGGGCCCGACCCAGGAGGGGGGCGGACCTGAGGCAGGAGGGAGGTGGACACAGCCCTGGAGGGGGCTGTCTGGGAGCTCACCCTGTGCCCACCTGACACTGCCTGGGGCTCTTCCTGTGGAAAGAACTTATTTTTCTCTAATTAGAGGAAAAATAAAAACCTATGCCTGAGGGACTAAAAAACACAGCAGACAGCAGAAAGAGAGAGGTGGCAGGGCCTCCCCACACCAGGCCTGACGAGGCTTCCGCAAGGCGGTCTCCTCTCCTTTGAGAATAGTTACAGACGTTCGGAACAGCGTTGTCTTTTCCAGTACACCTTTCCCCTGCTTTCCCGAGGTACAGTTAAGTAAAACTGTAACATGTTTGTGGAAAAGGCAATGGTACCCCACTCCAGTGTTCTTGCCTGGAAAACCCCATGGATGGAGCAGCCTGGTGGGCTGCCGTCTATGGGGCTGCACAGAGTCGGACACGACTGAAGCGACTCAGCAGCAGTAACGTGAACTCTCTGGGGTTCAGAGTAGGACACCTCGGGTGGCCGGGGACGACCGGACGCCCACCCTCGGGGCCTGGCAGGGAATGACCGGACGTCCACCCTCGGGGCCTGGCGGGGAATGACCGGATGCCCACCCGTGGGGCCTGCAGGGATTGACTGGACGCCCACCCGTGGGGCCTGCAGGGATTGACTGGACGCCCACCTGCGGGGCCTGGCGGGGAACAACCGGACGCCCACCCTTGGGGCCTGGCAGGGAATGACCAGGTGCCCACCCGTGGGGCCTGACCAGATGCACACCCTCGGGGCCTGGCGGGGAATGACCGGATGCTCACCCGTGGGGCCTGCAGGGATTGACTGGACGCCCACCCTCGGGGCCTGGTGGGGAATGACTGGACGCCCACCCTCGGGGCCTCCGGGAATGACTGGATGCCCACCTGCAGGGCCTGCAGGGATTGACTGGACGCCCACCCTTGGGGCCTGGCGGGGAATGACCGGACGCCCGCCCGTGGGGCACCAAGGATGGCGCCACCAGCAGGGACCACGGGGCACCGCCTGACGAGCACCCTGAGGCCTCCGGGGGCCCGCCCGCGGCCACCCACCTGCTTGAGGAGCATGTAGGTCTCTGACATGACCCTCTCGATGCGGCCCAGGTCGCAGGCCACGCCTTTCTGGCCCTGCTGCCACACGCGGTAGGCGTCCAGCAGGAGCGTCTTGCCGGACTCCGTGTCCTCCAGGAGCTTCCTCTTGCGGCTGGGCCGTGGGGGCGCCTCCTCGGGGTGGGTGCCTGGCCTGGGCCCGGGGGCGGGAGCGGGGGCCTGGGCGGCGGCAGGCGGGGCTGGGGCAGGCGGGCCGGGCGGCCGGGAGCTGATGCTGAGCTCCTCCAGGGACAGCTCGGTGGGCCGGCTCTCGGGGCCCCGGTCCCTTGGGGGGCAGCCTGGCTGCAGGGGTGGCGGCCCCCGCTCGGAGTCCACACCTCGGGCGGTGGCGTCCCCCGTGTCCATGGGCTCGGCGGGGCCGGCCCGGGGGCTCTCCTTGTCCTTGCGCTCCCCGGCCTGGTCTGCGCCCTCCCCCGCGTCCGTGGCCATGGGCCGGTGGTTGAGGGGGCCTGCTTTGCCCCCTGGCTCGGCACCTGGCCCTGAGCCGTCGGCCAGAGGGGGCTTCTTGGGGTGCGGGAGACCCTCCTTGTCGTCCTCGGGACTGGCCCTGTGGGAGACGTCTGTGGTCATCCTGGCTCCAGGGAAGCCGCAGGCCTTGGGCCCGAGGCGTTCCGACCCCTACGAGGAAAGCGATGGTTAGAGGCGCAGTCTCTGGTGTTCCCTGCCCCCACACACCGGCTGTGCCCACCGAGGCCACTCCGGTCCTGCCCATCTGCCCGCTGATCAGGGCTGGCGCCACAGCACTGCCTGCAGGGGCCCTGCCACTGAGGAGCAGCCGCCCTGCCCTGCCGGCAGGTGTGCTGGCTGCAGAGACGAGCCCACCCAGGGCCCCCACCAGGGCCCAGTCAGGCTCGCTGGGCAGGGGGCATGGTGGCCGGACAGCCCTGGCTCACGGCCACCCCCATGCTAGGGTGGCCACTGGCCTCCGGGTGCCCAGCCATGAAGAGACGGTGAGCACAGCTCCTGGAGGGGGGCTGGCTGGGTGAGGGCGTGGGCTGAGGGTCCCTTGGATGGCGTTGGTGGGCAGGGTGCGTACCTCCGTGAGCTCGCTCAGCGTGTCCTCCAGCACCTTCACCGTGAGGATGAAGGCCCGCTGTGCCAGGACCTGGCGGTCAGCATCTCGCAGATACTTCCTGCAGTGTGCGGGGGAGGCCACGCGTCACAGCCACGCAGCAAGGGCAGTCCGTGCCCCTCTGCTCCCAAAGTGTTCCCGGGGCCTCCTTCCGCACACCCAGCACTGTGTGTCCCGGGTGCCTGGGGCTGAGGCTGAGCCCCAGGGGTGGGGGTGGGCTGGGCCCGCCACTCTTGGCGGTCACCCGGGACTCTGGCTGACCGCGGCGGGGCTGCACTCACTTGCCCTGGTCCGGGGTGCGCTGCAGCATGGAGGAGACCTTGAGCAGGGTGCCGTGGTCCCGCAGCTGGGCCAGCACCTTGAGCAGCAGCACGACGGAGCGGTTCATGTGCCAGGCGAAGCTGCCCGGCCGGTCGATCTCGTCCACGGGGATCCGCCAGATGCCCTGAGGAGCGGACCGGGCGGGCGTGAGAGGAGGGCCCCGCGGATGGGGCGGAGGACACGCGCACGGTTCTGCGCCCCCTCTTTGGAGAGCTGGCACCGGCTCTCTGCTGACCCAGTCGTCCCCCCAGGGAAGCACGCAGGGTGCGCCCATGTCCAATGGCAGGACCGGGAGACGCCCAGGCCCACGAGGCTCCCCATGGGTGCTGACCACATAGGAGTGGACGGCGCGGGGGGGACCTGCTCCTAGCGGGAAACCGCCGTGAACCGTGGCAGGTGGGCAGGCCAGGCAAGCCCCAGGCCTGGCCGTCCACAGTGCTCCGTCCAGCAGTGCCTGGAGACTCTCGAGGGCCCCCCAAGAGTGACAGGCCGCTCCCGGGGATGCTGGATGCCGTCTTCCCTCAACACGTCTGCCCAGTGTTCTGGTGCAGCTGGGACCCCTTCCACTTCCCTCCTGGCTGACCCCACTGTCTGCCGGCTGGGTGGGAGCGCCCCCGCAGACCCTGTGCTGTGCTTGGCCCCAGGCAACACCCGGAGCAGAGCCAGCACCCCCAGTGTTGCTCCCATGGCGACCCCCCACCAGCACGGGGGACGTCCCCCCACAGTCAAGGGGGGACGATGGCCAGCACAGCTGAGGGGGTGCAGTGAACAGAAAAAGCGCACGCCTCTGAGCTGCCCCGGGCTGTGCTGGACCTTAGGAACTGCGTCTCTGGGGCAGGCTCCCAGGCCGGCCCCACGGCCAACACCCTGGAGAAACTCCTGCCCAGGAAGGATGGCACCATGAGCCCCAGTGCTGCCTCCTGTGTGTGGGGCCCAAGGTGCCGTGTCCCGGGGAACCGGGCGACTGCCCACGGCACCCCGTCCTGCTCCAGCAGTCCCGGGGCCGGGTTGGGGGAAAGCCAGGCTACCCCCCACCCCGAGCCTTCTAGGCAAGCGAAGAGCTCCACACCCTCAGGGCCGAGTCCTGCACCCTGCAGCCTGGCCACCGGCCCTCAGTGGACGTGGGGGGTCCTTCCGGAGAAGGCCGAGTGGCCAGCCCTGAGCCGCCTGACAAGCACCATCGGCCAACATGGGGCCGGGGTCCCAATGCTGCGTTTCCTACCAGCGGGCGCAGCTTCTGCAGCAGCTCCGGGGAGCAGTGCCCCTGAGGTGCAACAGCAGGGGCTAGAAGGGCATCGCGGGCAGCCGCGTGAGACCCAGGAAGGGCCCGTGCCCCCCCATCCCCCTGCAGGCATCCCGGTGGTCCCTGCTGCAGTCTGCACGGGGCCAGTGATGGAGACACACTTGGGGTGGGGGGAGAGAGGTGTGCGAGGTGAGCCAGGACGCGCGCAGACGCTCCGTGGAGGGCACAGCATCACGGGGGGTGGGGTTGGCCTCCTGCCACTGCTGCCAGCCCACAGGGTCATCGCAGGCAGTGAGGGCCTCGATGAGGACACTTGCCAGGTGGCCCAAGCAGTCGCCTGCCGCCCACCTGGTCACGTGGTGGCGGTGACTGTCCATCTCGCCCTCCCAGGCTGCCCTCCCAGGCTGCCCTCCCCTCTCCCGCTTCCCACACGCTGCTCCTCCTAGCGGGGCCTGCTCAGTCTGGGGCGTCACCATCACGACTCTGGGCGCACGGCTTGGCTGGACCTGCTCTCGGTGGTGGCGGGGAGCCGAGGTCAGCAAGGGGCAGGCAGCCTGGAGGCCACAGCCCTGACCCAGCTTTCTGGGGTGGGGGCAGCCCCCCGGGACAGGCCTGATTCCCCTCCCCTCATACAAGGGCTCTTCCCTACAAACCCCACGCTGGATAAGGACACGCAGGCGGTACGTTAAGACCAGCAACTTCAGAAAGTCAGGAGGTAAAAACAAGTCAGGCAGAGTGCACAGAAGGTCAGGAGGAAAGCAGCTACCGCAAGCCCTGGGCAGATTGTGGGGCCTCAGGCGGGCAGGTGGTGAGCAAGCCCATAGGCCCGCCTCCGCCTCCATGGGCTATGCTGAGCTGCGCATCTGGGAAGGATGAGCCTCCCAGGGCGGGGCGGGAGCGCCTCCCACGGGAGCCCCTGAGAGATGGGGAGCCCCCAAGTGACCGGGCACCAGGCGAGGACGCCACGTGCAGGGGGGGAGGGAAGCGGCCACGTCTCGCCTCTCCTGCAGCGGAGGCCCCCGGACCCACCCAGAGAGGGCTGCATGCAGGCCCCGGGGAGGCAGGGGGCACGCTGGGACCAAGGGAAGGGTGTGCGCAGCAGGGCCTGACAGAAGACCCGGATGCGCTTGGGGGCCCAAGGGACAGGCTGGAGCAGGACGGCGGGGAGCCAGACCCCCACCAAGGGTGGCGGCGCTGGTGGGGCTGGAGGCCACGGCTCGCCCCGTGTGGGCACTGAGGAGTGGGGGGAGGGGGTTCAGCGGCGGCCTCAGCGTGCCCAGAGCTCGCCCATGTGCCCGGCAGCTCCTCTGCGGGATCTCAGCTGACCCTGCTGCCCACCGCTGAGGCTCCAGGCTGCCGGCGGGCAGATGAGGTCACTGAGACCGACCACAACCGCCTACTGGATAATTCATGGATCCCCGGATTCTAGGCCTGGCGTAATGCATGTGCTTAGCAGTTCAGTCGTGTCTGAATCTTGGCGACCCCATGGGCTGCAGCCCGCCAGGCTCCTCTGTCCATGAGGATTCTCCAGGCAGGAATACTGGAGTGGGTTGCCATGCCCTCCTCCAGAGGATCTTCCCGACCCAGGGACTGAACCCCGGTCTCCCACATTGTAGGCGGCTTCTTTCCTGTCTCAGCCACCAGGGAAGCCCAAGAATACTGGCGTGGGTCATCTCCTTTCCAAGGAATCTTGCCCACCTAGGAATAAGAAACTGAGGTTTTCCTGCATTGCAGGCGGATTCTTTACCAGCTGAGCTACCAGGGAAGCCCCAGGCGCTTAACACGAGCTCCTGAACCCTCCCTGTAGCCCAGAGCTGGGCACCTTCCTGCTGCTCTTGAGGAAAGTGGGCCGAAGCAGCTGACCACGGACAGGCAGTCCGCTCTCAAGGGCTGCTGGGAAGCGAGGCCTGGAGGTGGGTCTCCGGGAGGGGACGGACGGGAGAGGCCCCCCTGGGCATGGGGCACTGCTGAAGCCCACAGCTCAGCCTGAGACCAGCACACCAGGGTCTGAGGAGAGCCTCTTCCTGGAGGGGCCGGGTTCCTCTACCCCCACCCCGGAGTTCCTGGCTGGCTGGCCGGTCCACACCTCCCTAGATGCCTCAGCGTGGGCCACTGAGGAGTGCAGCTCCCTGGGCAGAGGAGGGTGGCCGGAACGGCCTCTCCATGGGGCCCAGGGCCGGCTCTGAGCCAGACAGACGGGAGGCAGCAACTGAGACCTGTCCCGGCCCTCACAGCAGACCCACCAGCTGGGCCGCCACTCAGGATCCCAGGCCTCGGGGTCATTCCGGGGCCCCGGGCCCACCTGTTGCCTTCACGGACCCTGTCCTTCAGTCAAGGCCCCTCCACTCCAAGGGTGGAGACAGAGCCTCCCCTGGGAAAGCAGGCAGCCGGGAAACGCCAGGGCAGGAGAGCAGGCCGCTTGACACACAGCCCGAGCCAAGCTCAGCCCCGGGGGCCAGGCTCCTCTGCGAGGGGGGCATAGCGAGGCTCAGGCCGTGGGGGGCTGAGTGGAGACCCAGACTCGCCCCGTGTCCACACCAGCAGGGACAGTCGGAGCAAGGTGTGCAAGGTGCAACCGTGTGCAAGGTGGCCCAGGACCCTGGGGTGGGATTGGGACCGGGGCGCCGGGGCCAGATTCCTGGCCCGGGCTCTGCGCGCCTGCCCTGGACACTCACAAAGGACCAAGAAGTCAGCAGCGCGGCCTGTGACTTACAGAGAATCGGGGCCGCAGGGAACCAGGCAGTGACACCCAGTCACTTCAGTCTCCGGCCGGGGCGGACAGCGTGTGGGGAAGCCAGGGGCCTCCGCAGCGCCCCGAGAGCCTCAGAGGCTTCCTGACCAAGCCCCGGGGCCCCGGTGCGGGCCAGTCCTCCAGCTCAGGCTGCTGGCTCCTCCCACTGGCCCCACTGCCGCATGCACGGGATGCGGCTGTGCCCCAGGCACCCGCGTGGCTCTAACAGGTGGGTAGGGGGAGAGGAGCCGCACTGGGAGCACCAGGAAGGCCGAGAAGAGCTCGCCTGGGGCCTGGGGGAGGGAGCGAGGAGGGCGGGGCCGCGGGGCCCAGGGGTCTCGGGTGGAAAGAGGCAGGAGTGGGTGGCGGGGCAGGCGACCCCCGAGGGCCCACGTCCACTTGGGGCCTCCCAAGCCCAGCCCCCCTGAGCAGGGGCTCCAGGGCGGTGTCAAGGGCCAACCCCGTGGCCCCCGAGACTCTGAGCTCTTCTGCGTGTGTCTCGGTCAGTAGGCCTGCTGCTGTCTGCACAGAGGTGACCTTCTGGGGGGCTATCCGGCCGGCCTACAAGACCCTCCAGAACAGGAACGTTCCGGGTCAAGGCTGCACACCCTGCTCCGCGTGCCCTCCACCTTGGGGCAGCTCACGGGTGGCAGGCCTGGGCGGTTTGTGCCCCTGGTGGAGCCCCGCTGGTGTGAGGGGGGGCCCCTGGGTCCCCCAGGGCAGCTTGGCTGGGCAACTGCACAGAAAGCCAAGTGCATCCCAGGACCTGGGCAATCACACTGACGGGTCCGACGCTCCCCTGGAGGAGTGGTCTGTGCCGCAGGGAGAGGGGACAAGAGAGGCTGGGCTGAGGAGGAAGTGGGGAGAGAGCCAGGACCCTGGGGAGGGGGTGGTTCAGGAAAGGCCAGGGAGGAAGCCCTGCATCAGGAGCCTCAGCCCGGGGCGGCGGGGTGGGGGGCCGGCCCCCTAGGGCTGGCCTTGTGACCCAGGAGTCCTGAGCAGATGGCGTGGAGGAACGCGGAGTTCTCGTTCTAGTATTTAACTCAGTAACGGAGCCCACGTGAGACTCTCTTACATCATCACAAACTCCCTGTCACTTCAAGAGACCCCAGCACATCACCCCGCTGGGGAGCGCCAACTCCCCCAAGTCCCCTCCAGGGAGGCATCCTCACCCTCATCAGGAAGGAGGCCAGGTAAGAGCTCTTCTCCCTCCCCTGGGACTGGACCCCTCCCACAGAGGCTGAGGCTGCCTGCCCAGAGCTGCGGGGTCCAGGCCAGCCCAGCCCCCAGCCCCCAGCCAGCCCCCTTCCCAGAGCTGCTCAGTCCAAGCTCCCTGTTCACAGAGTGCCCGAGGGAGAACCCGCCTCCCCAACAGAGGGATTCCTGCCCCTCCTTGGCAAGGGCGCAGCAGTGACTCAGCGCTCCCAGCAGGAGAGGCCAGGAGAGCCCGCTGCCGCTGCCGCCCCACTCTGCGCAGCAGGGGCCTAGGGGGAGCCCTCAGCAGTGCCTGGGCGCAGGTGGGTGTCAGGGTAGGAGAGCAGGGGCCTTTCCCCCAGAGAAACATGAAGACTTTGCTTCCAGGACTGCCTCGGTGCTGCAGGCCGACCCCGAGCAGTGCCAGGAAGAGGTCAGTATCTGGACAGTGAGGCTCTGAGGTCAGGAGCAGAGGAGGATACCAGCGTCCTCCAATGTCTTAGGGAGATACCTGTTACCTGGAACCCATGCAAACCTCCCCAACAGCACGACCTGGAGAGGAAGAGGCAGGGCTGTGCAAGGCTGCACACGCTGCCCACAGGGCCAACCTCCCACCATCTCACGCCCTGCTCACACCTCCCCCGGAGAGACCAGCTCCAGGACCCATGGCAGAACTCAGCTTACTTCCCGCCCCGCCCCCGGCGTCCACCCCGCCTGTCCCCAACTGGGGGCAGCGGCACAGCCCGGCCGGCCAGCTGGGCACCGCCTCTCCCCTCGCAGGCCGGGCGGTTCCCTCTCCTCTAGGAACCGCCCCGGTGGAGTAGGATGGATGTCCAGCTTGTGGGCTCCTCATCGCCCTGAAGCCCTGCTGAGCCACGGGCCGGGCGCCCCCCTCAGCAGTCAGGGCCACCAGCTGGCTCCAGGCCCTGGGTTAAGGGCGTGCCAGAGCCCGGCTAAGTTGAGCACCCCTGGGGGCAGGAAGTCCTGAGGCCTCCTCTGCAAACCCCTGAGGGCCGCCTCTGGCCGTAGGGTCGCACAGAGGCCGCCAGGAGGGTCCTTGCCCTGGTCCCGGGAGCTCTCCAGGCTGGGCCGAGAAGGGTAAGGGAGTCCCCTCGCCGTCCACCGGGTAGAGTCCCCCGCGCGGGCAGGGGCTGGGGAAGCCTGCCATTTGCCTGCAGCCAGCGCCCGCCCGTTTCCAGGCTCTTCTGCCAGACGAGACGTCGCACAACACTGGGTCCCCAGAACTGCCAGACTGTTCGTCCCCTCCCCCTCTGGGGAGAAGCAGAAACGACAAACAACGAAGTGCGCGGAGGCAGCCCACCCGGCAACTGCGCCGGGGCCCCGCCCGCGCCCTCCCGCCCACTCGCGGCGGGGCAGCGGCCCGGCCCGGCGCGGGGAGTAGGCCCTGCGCTCGCCGGACCCGGCACCAGCTTCCCGCCCCCGCACAGCAGCTATTTATAGCCGGGGAAGCACCGCGCCGGGCGCCGCTGCCCACCCGCCGGCCGGCTCACCAGCCCCGGGAGCGGCCCGCGCAGCTCCGGGCCCGCGCCGCCCGCCGCGAAGTTGCCGGGTCGGCGGCGGTTGGGCGGCTTTCGCTTTCGGGCGGCTGGCGCAGCGCACACCCCCGAGCCCACTCGCGGCATCCGCCGGCCGGCTGGGCTCGCCTGGGGTTCGCGGGCGGGCTTCTCGCCCGGCCCCCGCCGCCCCCGCGCGCGCGCCCGCCCGCCCGCCGCCCACCTGGCGCTGTGCGGGCCCCGGCCGGGGGCAGGGGGCGCCGCGGCCCCGCTGCCTGCCGACTTCCTCCGCCGCGGCGCCCGGGAAAGCGCGGCCCGCGGGCTTCCTGCCGCTCCGGGCGGGTGGGCGGGCGGGGGGTCGGGCGCGCGAGCCGGCCCAGGGGACTGAGCCAAAGCTCCGGAGCGCGGGGAGCCCGCGGGCAGAGGGGCGAGGCGGCCGCGGCCCGCCCCAGGCAAGTTCCTACCCGCCGGCTCCGCCGTGGCATCTGTGCAGGGAGCTAGGGCGGGCGCCGGGCCATGGCGCGGAGGCTCGCTCGGCGGGCCGGGGCGGGGCGGCGGGGCCGGACGGGGCGCGGGCGCTCGCTGCTCGGCCTGGAAGCAGGCCCAGCGGCACGACTGACTTGGCCGGCCAATCCGAGCAGATTCCGGGCCGGGCCCCCGGCGGTACCGGGGGGCACAGCCCTTGCCACGGGAGGCTGTGGGACCGGGCGTCCCAGGCCCAGCGGGGCAGGGACGTCCAGGAGGTGGACGGCAGAGCGACAGGAGCCAGCGGTGCGCCGGGCCAGGCCGTCCACACCCTGCACCGGCGCAGCTGTGTGCCCAGGGCCCTGGAGTTGTGACCTGTGCAGGGCAGAGGCCTGGGTGAGTGGGGGCTTGTCCTTGCTGACCCAGTGGCCGGTGGGAGCTGGAGTGCCGACTCTCCCAGGACCCTCCTCCAGCAGGGAGGGCAGGACAGAGGCCACTGCGCCCTGCAGGGGGCTTTCCAGCTGGGAGGGGTGGCTTCTCCAGCTGGGCTGTGAGTCCCAGGAATAGATGAGACTGGGGGGAGCAATGGGGCTGGGCAAGAGGCCCCGCAGGCTCAGGAGCCCTCTGCAGAACTCCACGGGCGCTCAGGGATGAAGAGTGGGCGTCCCTCCTGGCAGGGCAGCCAAAGCCCCAGGGAGCGCATGGCGCCTTCCCAGCGGTTTCCTGTGGAGCAACCCTGTGGAGGCACCCCCCAGGCCCTGGTTGCTTCTCCCACCCTGGCTGAGAGGCGCAGCAGCGACGGGGACAGGGCTGATGGAGAGACGCTGCCCCCAGCCCAGGCTGGGCACCGGCTCCCTCACCATCTCTCCCCCAGCCCAGCACCACCATGACTGACCCGCTCTCCTCTGACCGACACCCAGAGGCCTCAGGGCCGCCTGGCCCATCCTGGTGACAGCCCCCAAGCCAAGCAGCTTCCTCCTCTTGTCCTGCCCAGGCTGGCTCCTGCCCACCAGCTTTCCCAGGCTCGCCACGTGCCCCTGATCTAAACAGGCCCAAGGCCAGCCTTCAGCCGGCAGCTTTTGCACTCCCGGGCCACCCTGTGTCCAGGGCCACAGCAGCAGTCTGGCAGCCCCCTGGAGGATCAGGACTCCGCCTGGCATTGGAAGGACCTGGGCTGGGCTCCCAGAGACCACAGAGAGACCGCAGACCTGCAGGGAGACTGGCCACCTCAAGACTGTGCCCACGGCGCTGGGTCTCAGGCCAGGAGAGCCTGGGCCGCATGTCCTCAGGTCGCAACAGCCACGCCTGTCCACACTCGTTTTGTCACCTGCCGGGAGCTCGGGCCACCAGCTGTCCGTCCTCGTGCGGCCCCACCTGGCCATCCCTGTTCGCTCTCTGCTCCCCACCACCTCTTGGGTGAAGCACGTCACCCCTGTGGGGGCTGGGAGCCCAGAGGTGGCCACCAAAAGCCAGAGGGAGCCACAGGAGGTGAGACTGAACGACTCTGGCCTGTCTGCGTGAGTAACCCTGACGGGGCAGACAGAAGCCTGGAGAGGATCAGAGGCAAAGTCCAGGAGTCTCCAGGTGTCTGTGTCAAATGAGCAGCAGAGAACGAACAGAGGCCTTGGGGTGGAGACTGTCATCTATGTGCGAATGGAAAGGAAGACCCCAAAGCCAAGAGGCGTGTGGTGGCCTGGGTTGTGGAACCCAGACAAACACGGGCAAGCCCCAGGCCTGCGCCCGGCGGGGCACACAGCAGGCCTGCGCGCACCTCTCTGGACCCCTCGTGCTCGCTGGGCAGCGCAGGCCTCTCCAGTGGCCACCCCCTCCTGGAAACACGCACCCGTGCTTCGCCACGCACGCCTGAGGCCCGCGCCCCCAGACTCAGGGCTGGCTGCTGCCCAGGCCCCCCGGCCGTGCTGACCACAGGGACCACGTGGCCCAGGGGCCCAGCGCAGCCACCCCGTAGGACCTGAGCCGACACAGGCCTGCAGACTGCTCCTGGTTCCTCCCTGCGGGCCGTTAACCCAGCCCTTTCCCCCTGACCTAACCCCCGTCTTCCTGGGGCTGAGTCCAGTGCCGCCCGAGGTGGCAGGAATGCACCTTGGAGCTCACAGCTCACGCTCTCAGCGCGGGGCCTTCACACCGCCAGCTGGTGTGGAGGCGCGGACCTCCCCAATGTGGGGTGCCAGCTCCGACTGTCGTGCACCCAGGCAGCCTCTCTTCTGGGAGCGTGCCAGCCCTCTTCTTCCCCCAGTGGCTGGGAAAGGCACTTGCCTTCCCCCCTGGGCGCACAGACCCCAGCTGCCGCCCCACCGTGTTCCCACTAGAGCCTCTGGTACTCGGGAGCAGCCCAGACTGCACTCTGCAGAGGGTCGCGGGCAGCACCGAGTCCAGCTGCTTTGCTTGTCTGACCCATGAGTGAGGACATGGGCGTAAACGGGGGGCCTGCCCGGGGAAATGGAGGGCCGTGTGCAAGGACGACCCCGTCCCTGTGGTCTGGGGCGGGATCCACCTCAGCAGACGGCTGTTCCAGCAGCCACACTCAGCTCCGCGGGGACAAGCACGCCTACCAGGGCCTGACCCACAAGCCTGCCCGTGGGTGCCAAGGCTGCCGTGGGCAGGCTCAGCCACGGCCACGGCCAGCTCGGCTGACCTGGTGAGTCCAGGACGGGGTGGGGGCCGGAGGGGCTTCAGGAAGAAGGGACAGGCATCCGGGCTGGGTGCTGATGGCCGAGGACCCCTCACATGGAGGGGGGACGGTCAGGGGGCCCACGTGGGTGGAATGCCAGGGGCCTGGGGGGCAGGCAGCCTGGAGCAAGGGGCTGGCAGGCTTGGAGGTCTCGGTGACCTGGCCAGGGCTCACCAGGGCCTCCGCGGAATGAGAGGGTGCTAGGGCTCGGCTCCTCTGCACCCCCCCACGTCAGGGGCTTGGGAACAAGAGCGGTTGTCTCTGGGGGACTGCTGAGCCACCCGGTTTCATCTCAGGAAGGGCCACATCCTAGAAAAGTCGTGTCTGACAAGCACACGGAGAAAACTAGGCCAACCCCTCCACCCGCTGACCCTGGCTCCCAACGCGGGCCTGCGTGGGCTTGGGGGCGTCTGTGCCTCAGCCCGTGCCTGGTGTCTCTCCTGGGCGACTGACACAGGGCCCTCCGCACCGTGGGTGCCAGGGTGGCAGGGGTCAAGCACGGACCACAGACACAGCCAGCATCTCCTGCAGAACGGCCGGAGGGGAACAGGCTTGGCTCGCGGAGCCTGGCCCCCCCCCAACAGGCGTGCGGTGTCATCCCCGCCCACGGGGGTTCTGGAGCCCAGGGCGCCCCAGCCCACCTGAGGAGGAAATGAAGCCCAGGCCAGTGCTGCTGGGGCCGGGGCCGGGGCGGGGCATGGGACGGAACTCGACCCTGTGCTGGCCTGGTGACGGGCTGGGCCTGCTGGGGAAGCCCCACCTGCTCTGGCATGCCCTCGTTTCCAACTTTCTACGTGTGATCTGGGGTCGACGTTTCAGAATTTGTTTTTAATCGATCACATTCCTGCAACATCCTTCCCAACTGGCCCTAAGCGCCCGCATCCCCTCCCAGTGGGCTGGTGAGCTCTGGTCCACGAAGGCCCTATCCCAGCTGCGGCTGCCCCCGCCCACGGGGCCTCCCTGCACCGGCTCCTGGACGCGGTGGCCCCAAGACACACGTGGTCCTCGATAATGCCCTGAGGTGGCTCTGGGAAGGCCCATTTGCAGACAAGAAGCTGAGTCTAACCAACGCTGACCAGCTTGTCCAAAACCGTCAGCTGCAGCTGGGGCGAGGTGTGGGGCAGGCCCGGGGCTGGCTGGGGACGAGGACACACGTGTGTGCGTGTGTCCCTGGCCAGGCCAGTGAGGCCTGTGCTCCACCCTCAGGGGCGTGTGGGGGCCGTAGCCTGTCGCCCTGGAAACCAGGCGTGGCCCCCTAGAGCTTGCCGCTCTAGTTTGGATTTCAAACTCAATGCCACTCTCTCAGAGCCCACTCCGCCAAACTTTCCAAGTAGGAAAAGTGGAAGGAAAGGGAGCCTGGCACCCGAGCGGGGAAGCCCTGGCTGGCGGGCAGAGGGGTGGCGGGGCGGGGACCCCAGATCTCCCCCGGGTCCAGGCCCCCTCCTCCAGGGAGCGAGTGGCCGGAGCAGGCGGGCCCAGCCCTTCCTGACTCTGGGAGCTGCTGCCCTTTCATGTTTGCCAACGGGTGTGTGAGAAGGCGCTTTTGGAAAAAGGGCTGGAAAACCACTGACCTCATCCAGCTGGCCGGCCTTTGGACATGGGGAAACTGAGCTCAGAGGGGTTGGACCTGGAAGTCAACAGCAGGGTGAACCCACAGGCAGGGCGACGTGCTGGGCCCCCCGCGGGCGCACAGGAGGCCCGAGGTCAGGCCTGGCATGGACGGGGCATCCACAAGCGCAGTGCGTGGACTGAGGTCTCACAGGGCAACCAGCATGGCAAGGGAGGCGGACCGCAGGCCCAGCCCTGGTGGCCACCACGCGGGACACTCCTGAGCTCAGGGAACAACTGCGCGTCGGCTCCACACCCTGAGGGATCCGCCTACCCTGCGCCTGGGCTCGCAGGCCACTACCCGCCCACAGGCTGGGCGCCGCGGGGAGGGCCTGGATCTGGAGTGAGCTGGGTGCCCTGTGGGCCCAGAGGACCAAGCAGACTGGCGCAGCCCTGCCTCCCTCCCCCAGGACAGGTCCCTGAGGCACCACCGCCCCAGCCAGGGCCTTGGGGAGCCCCACCAGGTCCTGCTCCCGCGGCCCCAGCAGACACACCCCACCCCCAGCCCTCTCCATCATTGGTCTGAGCAGCTCCAAACCCTGGGCCTCCTCCGGAAGTTGCCCCCCTGCGGTCCTCCAGACGGCGCCTGGCCTGGGGAGGCATCCCAGGGGACGGAGCTGAGCCTGCTACGTGCCTGCCTCAGAAAGCCTCAGCGGGGCCACTGGTCCTGGGAGCCGGCTTCTGACAAAGGACTCGCTGTAGGAAAGGTGTCCCTGCTGGAGACTGCTCTCAGGAAGGTGACAGGGCAAGCTCCCGGCTGCTGGCCTGGGCTGGCCAGAAACTCTGGCGTGGAGGCAGCCCGCAGGACGTGGGCCCCGGGCTGCGTTCCGCACCCCCCCCCCGGTGGGCCGTCACAGTGGGTTCAAGGATGCCAGGGGCTAAAGCCCCCCCGCTGCCTGTTTCTGCCCAAGCATCCTGGCAGGGGGCACTACAGTGAGCCCACACTGGCCTCCAGGGGCCAGGTAAGCATGCAGGTGGGGGCAGCCCACCTGGAGTGGGGTTTCCCGGCCCTGCCGTGCAGAGATCTATGACCGCCGTGCTCCTGTCTGGGCGAGGCCTGGGCAGCCTGTGCACCTGAAGGCCTTAGGCATCTGCTCCAGACCGAACCGGGCCCAGTGCGAAAAGGCCACAAAATCTGCCAAGCTTGCCGAACCGGGGGCATGGGAAGGAAGGAGACCTCGGCGCAGCTAAGAAATCACAAGTGTGCTAACCTTTTAAAGGCCCTTAAAAGCGGGGCCTGTCTTCCCTGGAGAGCTCGGAGCGACTCTTTTGTTTACCCTTCTTCTGCAGCCAGCCATCGATCATTCCAACAACGCTAAAAATAACACCGCGGCGGGCGGGTGTACTACAGCCCGGGACGGGGTATCCTCGGTTTGAATGCCCCCTTCTCTCGTGTACCCTAGTCCCCTCTGGCCTGACTGGGGTCCTTCACCCCGACGTCAGGACGGTGCTGCTGCGCTCGCGGCCCCCCGCCTCCCTTACAGCGGCTCAGGGAGCGGTGCAGGCTGTGGGGAGGGACACACCTGCCCCCTGTGGCCGTGTGCCCTCAGGCCCGTGACCAGGGAAGCCGTGGTCTCCTGCCCAGGCCACGCGTGCCCCTCATCACCAGCGGGCCGACCTCAGCGTGGGGCCAGCACCAGTCTCACCCTCCCGCCAGCCACGCTTCAGCACGAGACAGCGCGAAGCCCCAGTCCCTCCTCCAGCCCAACCGGGAGTGGAGCCCCAGCCTGGGCGCCTCCCCTGCTGGCGCCGCCGTGAGACGGGACTGCCTGTCACGCCGTGCGTGGGCCTGGGGCCCTGGGACCTCTCTCAGCCCAGCTGGCCCTGGCCTGGCTCCACACTCAGCGACATGCGCCTCGAGGTGTGGGCAGAGGGACTGGTCACAGCCGGCCAAGCCAAGGGACGCGGGCGTGGTGGGCCCAGCCTCGGTCAAGCCATGGGCTGCTGCCAGCGGCAGCGTCCCCTCCAGACCGGCCTGGCCCCGGCTCCAGCGGGCGCCAGTGCAGGGGGAGGGGCGGGAACACGCGGCGTGTGCAGAGCAGCGCCTCTTCCCTGGGCTGAGCCTGCGAAGGGCCTGCATTTGGGGCTGCTGTCGGGGGCGGTGTGGTGACTCAGCGGCAGGGGCAGATGCGAGCCTGCGACGCGGGGCTGCCCACCAGCCCCCAGGCGTGGAGCAGGGAGGGGGCACGGGGAGGGCGGCCAAGCTTGCTGTTGCGGCCGGCTCTGGCAGAGACCCCCGGGGCTCTCAAGGGTAGGAGGGGGTCACATTTGCCCACCAGGGACTGCCGGGGAGCTCCGAGCCCTGGAGGCCGCCTTTAGCCAGCACAGTAGCACTCTCCCCGGGGGAGCGGGTGCTGGCCGAGGCCTGGCTTGCACGCTGGGCACCGTCTCTGACCTCAGGGGCCCCTGGCTGGGAGCTGGGCCTGGCCCTCCCTAGCACCTGCCTCTGCAGCTGGGCGGGGCTGGCAGACCCTGTCACCCACCACTGGAGGCGGTCAGGATGGGACGGACACCTGCCAAGAAGCGCGGGCGCCAGGGACGGAGGGACGCCTCTCCCTGCTCTGCCCGCCCGGCAGCTGCACCTGCAGGCTCCCGAGCAGGGCCTTCCTCCCGCCAGGGCCTCGGGGAGCACTCGGCTCCAGGGCACAGACACGCCACGGCACAGAGGCGGCCCCTGACAGCCGTTTCTCCTGTCGGTTTAAGCAGCGTGGAGCTGGGACAGACAGGACCCCAGGCGTGGTGCCTGCTGAGTGTGCCAGGGCCTCTGGGGCAAAGGGACAGGCCAGGGCATGGGAAGGGACCCGTCGCCCTGGGTACCCCACGGGCAGGCCGAGATGGAAGTCGCTTTGGTTCTGAGAGCGCAGGCGGCAGGGCAGATGGGTAGGGTGCGCAGCCGCACCAGCAGAGCCGCGGCCTCGGACCGCGGGGAGAGGGCAGGCGCAGGCACCGTGCCGCACTGGCGGGCCCAGGGCTGCGTGTACACAGCGCCGTTCGCATCTCAGGCTGCCCCGCCTGAGCCTGGCAAGGCCTCCACCCTCTAGCCAGGCCCATCTGGGACCAGGCCCCCCACTGCACCCACCGTCAAGCCCTGAGCAGGCCGCCTTCCAGTCCTCAGGGCCCAGAGCGTGCCGAGGGCTCCCACCCACCTGTCGTGATCACCTGCCGGGGGCCGTGCTATGCCGGGTGTGGGCCTTGTGTGGAGTGTAGCGGTGGGAGCCCAGCCCGCCAGGCCAAGGGTGCTGCGGGTCCCTGCAGCCTGAGGTGGGGCAGGCCCAAGGGCAGGGGTAGCCCACGGCTCTGCTCCGCTCCCTCCTGCTCGGGACCCTGCCTCGCTGCTGGCACAGCCCAGAACACGGGAAAAGTGCCCGCTGGGGCGCTCCAGTCTCTTCTTTCACTCAGCCTGGAAACTGGGTTGAAACAGGAAAAGAACCTGCTTGCTAAAATCAGTGAGCGTTTTGGGGAAGAAAGGAGAGCCGTCTCTGGTCTTGTTACCATGGGAATGTTTCTGGATCGACTACCAGGGGAGAGAGGTGCGCCCTGGACAGCTCCAGCCGCCACAGGCCTACCACCAGACGCGCACACGCCTGCCCAAGAAGCCCTGGAAGCTTCTGGGCCTCAGAGACGCACCCCTGGCCTTTGCGCCCTGGTCTGCTCTGCGGCCCCTCAAGGCTGACACTGGCTCAGGAGGGCACCACTTGCAGGCCCAGCCCCGCCTCACTGCCTCCCGCCAGCCTGTGTGCCCACGCTGGGTTCCCCGCCCCCTGCACAGTCGTCCTGAGGCGCCACCATCGAGTCACGCGGCCACACGCCGTCTGCCCGTCCCTCCCTGGGGCCCAGGCCAGACCATGCCAGGCAGACAGGGCCGCGGCCTCAGCCAGTGCCACGCAGCAGCCCTGGGTCTGCTCGGCCGAAGGCGGGCCAGCCTGCTGTAGGGGGTGGGGGGTGCTGGGGCCACGGCTGCCCCAGAGACAAGCCTGGGCCGAGACCCAGCCCACCTGGGCTCAGTCCACAGATGGGACTTGGCAGGGCAGTGGAGGGGTGGGTGGGAGCCAGGGCCTTGGTCAGGCTGGGGGTGGGGGTCGGGGGGCTGGACATGCGCCAAATCCATGCCTCTCCCTCAGACGCCGCACGTGGTCTCTGCCGTGGGCCCCCAGCCTCCTCACACCCCGAGGAGGGCCAGGTGCCGCCTATGCCCTGGCCGCCCTCCTACCCGCGTCCGGGCGGGGCCGCACCAGGGGCGCGTCATGTCGGGTCCCCAGCTCTGCAGCCAGCACGCACACACGGCCACGGGTGGCCTGCAGCCCTCGGGGAAAGTCCCCAAGACTCAGAGTCAAAACACCACCACCAAAAAACACCCCCCGCCACAGACACACAGGCGTATCTTCTAAAGGTGGACGGCAGGCCTGACTCTGCACAAGAACACTTGAAAGGAACGGCGGCTGCTCCCCACAATGCCGCTGCGGAGGGCAGGGCGCCCGGGGCTGGGGGTGCGGCTGGGCTCGGCCGTGTGACTCAGCTGTTGGCAGCCACGGCATGGCCCCATGGCGCTCCACGGCTGTCAGACACTGCCTGTGACAAGCGGGAGGTGGGTCTCCCAGCCCCAGCCCCGAGGCCCTGCCAGCGCCTCCTTAGGGCCAGCCCCCAGGCCTCCGCCCCACACCAGGCCAAGGCGGCAACCCCAGCGCACTGGGAAGGAGAAGAGGGGTTGTCCTGAACCCCCAGGCCCGTCAGCGGGCTCCGCAGTGGGCAGGCCACGGAAGGACACCCACATGGCGAGGGGTGGTGGCTGCAGCCTGGGCATCTGGGCGGGAGGGAGGCCCTCGTGCGCTGCAAACTCCCAGTTCCACCCAGACTGACTGCGGGTTCAGTCCCCCACCTGCCTGTGAACACTCCCAGGGAGAGGCTGGCAGGGACATGCCCCCAGCTCCAGAGCCCTGCTTGACCCCTGGTCACGCCTGAGTAGGAGGGGAGGCGCCGTGGACCCAGACGCCTGCATCCGGCCGCCTCTCAGCTTGAGAGCCAGCATCTGCCACAGCCTTCTAGACCCAAGACCCGCCCCGCCCTGCTCCGGCCCAGGCCAGTCCTGCCATCTGCTTTCCCAAGGCGCACAGGGAACCGAGGGAAACACAAGAGAAAGCAACGCTCAGAGGATCTGTGCCACATGCCAAAGCACCCCCCGAGGACGGGGGCAGGCCAGGGGCCCAGAGGTGAGGCGGCGGGAGCGCAGACCAGCGGTCTCTGTGCTAGCGGGGCGAGGCAGCGAGGCCCGGCCGAGGGGCAGCCGTGAGCTCCCAGGGCCCCAGGCCCAGGCCCCTACCCTGTGTGGAGCACCAGCGTGCACTCAGAGCCCAGCACTGGCCACACTCGCTTTCTCTGCAGCAGCGTGGCCCCAGCCAACCTTGGTGCCCAGGCCCCCTCGGGGGGAGCAGGGCGCAGGCCTGGGGCCCCTCGCATGGAGCCCCCTGCACGGCCCTGGATCCCTGCCAAGCTCCGCAGGCCTCTCCCACAGGTGCCAAGAGGGGCAGCCACCTGCCAGGAGCCTCTCAGCAAGCAGGGCCCGCTCCCCAGCCTGGCGCGCTCTCGCCTGTGCCACCCCGCAAGGCCTCCAAGGACGCCGCCCTCCTGCCCACCCCAGGGTCATTTCCCGCGCCCGCCACCCGTGACGGGCGCCGGCAGCCCGCAGCTGCGGAAATCAACAAGGCTCAGTACTCACGTTGAAGAAATTGGTCTTGTTCCTCTCGCAGAAGAGCCCCTGTGCCGGCATGTGCTGCAGCTGTTGCCACGGGACACCACTGCCTAGCAACATGTCGCGGGCCCACCGGAGGTTCTGGGGAAGCAAGAAGTAGGTTGGGAGTGAGTGTGTGGGCAGCGTCGGGCACCCACGGGGAGGGGGGCGGTCCCCTCCTTCCAGGCTGCGCCAGCCAAGCAGCAGTGCCCGCAGACAGCCGTCCTGTGGCGCTCACGGCCCGGGCTTGATCGCCCAGCCGCGAGTGCATTTCTGAGCTGGTCTCGTGCCCTGCACAGCTGAGCTAGGAGAGCGCGGCCACAGACTGCCTGGGGAGGGCACAGACAGGGATGCCTGGCCCTGCCCAGATGCACAAGATACTGCAGGGACCCAGCACCCCACTGTTGGCCGGAGTCCCCCAGCAGCCCAAAGGGTCCGGGTTGACTTGTCAGGCTGTGGGAGACAGCCCTGAGCCCGGGGGAGCCGGCGCTACAGGACGCCAGGGGAAGCGCGTTGGTGGGAGGGGCTCTGTCCGCGGCTCAGGCCGCTGCTCTCTGGCCACGGCACCTCTTGGCGGAAGCAGGGACGGCGAGGCCTGAACGCCAGGCCCTCGCGGAGCGCAGACTGGGCTGGTCCATCAGCCTGGGGGCTGTTAGAAACACCCCGCTGCCTCCCAAACAGGCTTGCGGGGGCCCGGGTCTGTGGCAGAGGTACATGCCTGTGCCGGTCCGTGTGGGGGCGCCCCGCAGCCTTGGGGACTAGACCACCCTCTCCAGGCCTCCGGTGCCCATGTGGAGGATGGCGGTGGCCACTGGGCCACTCCTCGGGCCAGGATGCCAACAGGGAAGCTGCTGTCTGCACACCCACTCCTCCTCCCAGAAGCTGGCCTGCCCTGACCTTGGCGACTGGAGCCTCCATCCTGCCACGCCCTCCCCCCTGCCAAGCTCTCAGGGAGGCGTCCCTGGGAGGCAGGAGGCTGGGGTGGGCGTGACGCCAGTGTCTCCCCTGAGTTCCCTCGGCGTGGGGTTGCCTCAGGGCTCACAAGGCCGGTTGCACGTCCCTACCTGGCGGGCAGCATGAACTTGCCTGTCCTCACACACCTGGAGCAGAGAGGCCTCGGGCCCCACCCCGCCCCCGAGGACCTGCGTGGGCTGCACCAGCTGAGCCTGAGGGGCGAGCACTGGCCTGTGCTTGGGGGGGCTGAGGCCCCTCCCTCACCTCACGTGGCTCAGGCCCCTCTGCCAGCCTCACCCTCTGTCACTGGGCATTGCCTCCTGGTGACACGCCGGTGGGAGCTGCTGTCAGGGGGCCGCCACGGCCCAGGGGGGAGGATCTCCGAAGTGGGCAAGGCTCAGGAGGGCTGGGGGGCGCGGGGAAGGCCTCACGGTGGAGCACGGGCAGGGCCGGGCCAAGCAGGCCCTCCTCTCTCTGTCCTCACCGGGAGGCCCAGATGAGCCCCTGCTTCTGGGTGGGGTACAGGGAGGGGCCCAGCCATCTCCATGCCTGGCCCAGGCTCGGCTTCTTTCTCTCCAGACACCCGTGACCTGGGAGGGCCAGAGCAGGCAGAGGATGGCGAGAGCAGCCTGGCGCGAGGACTCCGCGCCACGCGGGGAGAAGCAGGGAGCCCACCCGGGGAAGCATGCTGCTCGTGGCCTCTGGCTCTGCAGCTCTGTGGGGGCCGCAGGCGCCTCCAGGCAGGCAGCACCTGGGCGCCCGCCGGGGGCGCCGGCGTCCCGGTGTGGCTTGGGCTGCACCTCCCGCACAGGCCATCGCTGGGGCCTCTCTGCTGCCGCTGCTGGCCCTGTGTGTGTCTTCTTGGAGAGATGTCTATTCAGGCCGTTTGCCCGTTTTCAGGTTGAGCTGGGTTTTAATTGACGAGTTGTGAGCGTGCTCTGTGTCTTCTGGACACGAGCCTCTCGTCGGGTATGGGGTCTGCACGCCTCTCCCCAACCTTGCCGGTCCTCTTCTCACTGCGGCAGTGCCCCCTGAAGCACAGGCGTTCTCCACTTCGGTCGTGTCTGGCTCACTCACCTATCTTTGGTCGCCCGTGCTTTTAGCGTTCTATCTATGGAATCGTCGTCTAATCCGAGATCCCCTAAGATTTACACGCGTGTTTTCTTCTGGGCGTCTTGTAGGTTCAGCTCTGAAACTGAGGTCTTCAATCCATTTCAAGTTAATTTCTGTATACACTGAGATGGCATCACCTACTCCATGGAAGTGAGTTTGAGCAAACTCTGGGGGTTGGTGATGGACAGGGAGGCCTGGCGCGCTGCAGTCCACGGGGTCGCAAGGAGCCAGACGCAGCTGAGCGCACAGGCAGGCCTCCAGCCTCACTCTGGCCGCCCAGTTATCTAGCACCGTCTGCTGAGAGGATACTGTCCTCTTCTGCCACGAGAGGATTGTGGCAGCCCCGCTGAAACTCTAGTGACCACAGACGCACCCGTTCAATGCTGGACTCCCGACTCGCCTGCGCTGGCGTGTGTTGACCCTGAGCGTGGTGCCAATCCGGCTCTCCTTTTGGCTGTGATGCGACGCACGACGTCAACTCTGCCAGAGGAGCCGCTGTCCAGTGAGCGGCTCAGAGTGCCGTGCGCGCACACCGCTGTGCAACCACGTCTCGAGCCCCGCTGGGGCTCTGCACCTTGCCAGTCTGAGCCCCGCCCATTCAGCAGCAGCTCCTGGGACCACACATGCGCAGAGTCCTGCTGGACGCATCCTTTCTTTGCGTCTGAACAATCTCACTGAGGACACCCGTGTTGGAGCAGGCATCAGCATGTCCTTTCTTTTGAAGGCTGAATAATATTCCACTCTGCTTTGATTACTGGAGATTTGCAGTGAGCTCTGATACTGGGACGTGTGAGTTTTCCAGGTCTGTCCCTTTCCAAGACTGTCTGGCTCCAGGAGCACATTGTAACCCACTCAGTCCTGATCCTCGTGGCAGGTAGGGTCGCCGGTTCCCCAGGTGAGCCAGAGGCAGCAGGCTGGCGGAGCCACGCAGAGTCACTCTCCAGCGAGCTCCAGGGCCCCTGTGCTGAAAGGCCTCTGAGTGGCCCATGTGGACAGTGGGAACCACAATTTTTGTAATGCCACAGCCTAGGACTCAAACTCCTGCCAAGACCAAGCCCTTGGGGAATCACAGAGCAGCGAGCACTGGACTCGGGTGCGGTGGCCTTCCCCGAGGTGTGGGAGCACCTGGGAGCCTGCGTCCTCAGGCGTGCCCCCCCACCGCGGGCCAGCAGGACACACACCTTGGGGGCCCCAAGGCGGGAGTCTGGTGTACAGCAAAGCTGACCCTGGGCTGGAGGGCAGCCTTGGGGGAGGTCAAGGGTCCCCAGGGGCGGACGACTCCAGAAGGGATAGGAGGGCTGCAACCCTGGGCGGTGCCCACACAGAGGAGACGGGCTGTGGTCCTCGAGTGGAGCCCTTGGGCAGGACCTGAGGGGTTTGAGGTTGGCTCCCCTGGGGCCGCTCTGCCCTGGGCAGCCACAGAGCCATAAGCAGGGAGCATGGAGATGCCACCGCCACGCCCAGGCAGACTCGACAAGGACACGGACTGCTGCTGAGCCTGCGCAGCAGGAGGCGTCTGTTACCCAACAGCTGCGTGGGAGGTGGTTACCGCTGGTCAGAGACAGGCCACCAAGAGCTCTGGCCGGGCCCCAGGACGGCAGGCTGCTCGACCGGGCCCGGCACTCAGCCCACGAGGCAGCGAGGTGTCTGAAAGCCACCCAGCAAGGCCTCTGTGCAGAATGAAGAGCAGCCTGTGGGCCCCCGGCTGCTGCAGAAAGGGACCTCCATCTTGGAGAAGCAGGCCATCAGGCTACATGCAGGGACCGAGGAGCCGCAGACGCGCGGTGTGGCCCCGCATAGCAGACAGCTGGGCGGCCTCGTCCCTGCCGCTGGGCCCACGCCCACCCCACAGGTCCCCCAGCCCATCAGCCCAGCACGGGGGACCCAAACGACCTGGGCTAATTTGCAGAAAAGCACAGGGCCAACAGTGAGCAGTGTAGGGGGCACGGTGGAGACGGCTGGGCCCCAGGAGCTGGGCTGCCTGACGTCGAGCAGAGAGGACGTGACCCCCGACGGTCACTGCCGTGCAGGCAGATACACAGGCGGCGGCCTTTGTCTCACGCCAGCAAAACCGTGGACAGCGCCCCCAAGTTCTCTAGCTGATGTGAGCGTGGGTCCCGCTTTTCGAAGACCCTCCCAGCAAAGACACAGGCTGAGGAGCCCGCGCGGCCCAACCCCAGGCCCAGGCTAAAGCCATCTGTGGGAGTGCAGAGGCGCCCGGGGCCCCCTGGGGCCTGCGATGCAGCCCTGCTCTCCCTCCAGCAGCCGGTGGCTGCCGCCCCATTCTCAGGGCATCTCACCCCCCAGGTCCTGCCTCGGCTCTGCTTCTGGAGGAGGGGAGAGCACTCGCAGGCCCCATGGACTACTCCTGAGGGGCTTCATTCAAACCCAGGTCTGCCGGATGCAGAAGGCCTGGGCATGGCCGGACGCAGCCAGGCAGGCGGGGACGCATAGCGGGGGCCAGGAGAGCCGGACAGCCCGCAGCCCCTACCAGGCTACAGTGCCCGTGTGCCCTGCCCTGGGGAGCCAGCCTGCCACGTGCACAGCCATGCCGCACCGCACCACGCCCCCACAGCACCCGTCACGGGGCTTCCTGCCGCAGCCAGCTCCGTCTCAGGCTGTCTGCCCCTCCCTGTCTCTTCAGGCCCCCAGCACGGGCCTCTGGGGGTAGCGGCTCCTGAGCCCAGGCCTTACTAAGCGGGGGAGCCAGACAAGAGTGGAGGCCACAGCCGGACCCCGAGGCCACCCCGCCAGCCCCTTGCCCGCCTGGGCAATGCCCTCCTCTCCCTGCAGCCACCACAGCTCCTCCACACTCGGGCTCCGAGAGCGGTGCCTTCCTCTAGCCTCAGCAGCGCCCCAGCCTGCCTGGGCCCCACTACTTTCCCTGTGGGACCCATCACAGCGGGACTCACCTCACCGGCTCACTGGTGCACTGCAGATCTGCCCCGTGTGAATGCAGCTCTGGGGCGACTGTCTCCCCAGCTCCTCCGGGCAAGTCGGGAGCCCAGAAAAGGACACAGACGGACCCCACTCCCCCCACCAACACTAAGCGCCCGCAAGAGAGGCCTGGTGGGAAGCACGGGAGCCCCGATGTCCAGGGCCCCTGCTGAGTCTACATGGTCCGTCGGCTGAGCTGGAGGAGGCCGCCAAGGCCAGGAGGTCCACTCGAGCTGCGCCCCTCCCAGTCGCCCCGCCCACGCGAGCCGCGCCCCCTCCCAGCTGCCCCGCCCATGGCGCTCACCCGGTGGGTCCTGCTGTGCGTGTAGAGGAAGGCCAGCCGGTAGAGGCTCTTGTAGTGCTGTGGGAAGCGGCCGAGGCAGAGGTGCAACGAGGCCACACACTGCTCCGTGAGGAACTGCCGCTGCTCCTCCGCCCCGGTGGGCAGCCCCTGCGGGAAGGCCGGCGGCTCCGCGGGCGCATCCGCCCGCCTCCTTCCATCCCCCGGGGCCGGCCCAGGCGTCTGGGGCTTGGCGGGGCCGCCAGCGGGGCCCGGGGGGTCGGCAGCAGGCTTCTGACCGCCCTGCTCTGTGGCCCGGGAGCCTTCGCTGCTCTCCGAGGACTCCTCGGCTCTCCCTGCGTTGAGAACAAGGAGCCTGTCACCTCGGCTCTAGAGCCCTCCTCGTGGCCGGCGGCACCGGCAACAGAAGCGCCTCGTGACAGCCACACGGTGGGACAGGGGCAACCCCACAGCAGGGGTCTCCACCCCCAGGGCCCCACTGAGGCCTCTGTGGCCTCCCGTCTCCTCCTTGACAACACAGGCCATCCAGCTGGTGCGCAGCAGAGGTGGGGCTGCGAGCGGGGCACGGGGTGCCCCTGCAGATGGGGCGCAGGCTGTCCACCTCCAGGCAGGGCAGGGGCATGAGACACGGTCCACAGAGGGCGGGCGAGGCGCCCCCACCCCGGGCACCACCTGCTCCAGGCTCGGCGCCCTCCACCCCAGCCTCCCTCTCCGTCTTAGGGAAAGACCAGAGGAACTCGGTGCCAGCCCAGCACACCCACTGCCCCCGATCAACGCCCCACCCCTGACCCTTCGGGGGACACCTTTTCCGGCCTACAGGGGTGAGGGACAGGTGGCAGGGAGCAGACAGCCGGGGCCTCCCCAGCACGCACAGCTCTGGCCACATGCCCACACCCACGTGTGAGCCCTGAGCCCAGACTGTCCCATCCAGGGCCTGTGTGGTGACTCTGGAGCCAGGCCTGGACCCCAGGGACAGGTTACCACCCTCCCACCAGACAGGCATCGTGGGGGGCAGATAAGGGTGCAGACTCGCCCTCTGGACCTCACGTACTTGTCTAGTAAATGGGAACAGCCAGTGCTTTTCCCAGGATGCTAGGAGGCTTGGCTGTTGCTGCTGCTATCTGCCAAGCAGCTGTGAGCCCCAGCCGGGCCAGCGTGGAAACGCTTTCAAAATCCACGGCTGGCCAACCGGCCTTGGCCTCAGAGCATGGCCAGGACTGCTTGCCCGCCTGCAGCCTCCCAGCAAGGCCCGAAGTGGAGCTGACCACTGGCTTCCCCAGAGGGGCCTGGGGATCGCAGGAGTGGGGAGCGCGGCAGACCCCAGGGCCCGATCAGGGCCCTGCCAAGAAAGGCGGGGGGGGGGTTCAGACCCAAAAGCAAGCACGTGTGATGCACGGGACACCGTGTGGCCGTCTGCACCGGCCCGGGGGTCTGACAAGGACAGCGTCACCAGCGCTCACTGAGCGTCACGCACCTTCCTGAGATGCTGCGTTGAACTCCACGACCTGCAAGCAGGCCTGGGGTCATTCCCACCCTTCGGGAGAAGCACCGAGGCCCGGCCTGTGAGTGACTCGGCTGACCGCGGTCCCGGGCACTGGCGGAGGCGCCAGGGCAAAGGCCAAGCCACTCCCAGGACGCCTGGCCGACCGGCCGCGCCAAGTCAAGGCTCCGTACCTCTCTCCTCTGTAGCCGCCGGAAGCTCTTTACCAGGCAGTCCTGGTTGGGAGCCAGGAGCGGGCGGCCTCTTCTCTGCGCAGGGCCTCCGGGAGCCCTCCTGGGAGCTGGCAGGCTCGCTGAAGAAGTCCTGGGTGGAGCTCGAGTCTGAGAGCGCCACGGCCGTGCTGTCCTGGCTGCGCTCTGGGGAGGAGGAGAGTAGTGGTGGGTGAGCCACGCAGCGGGGCCCAGAGGGGCCTCCCCGGGAGCCCCCTGCAGCCACTGCTCACTGCCCGGCCCACCACCCTGGAGGCATCGAGCCCCCCGCCGAGGCACCAGTCTCCCGGGGCGTCCTTCCCCGGGGAGCGGTGCTCTGGTGCGTGTCTGACAGCAGGCTCTGGGGGACAAGCTTGCGCTTGTAACATCCCCGGCTCCTGCATCATGAACGCTCCCGCCGCGGCTGACCGCCAGTCGCCAGTGTGATCCGTCGGAACGTGGGGCTGGGAGGAGACGTGCGGTAGTGGCCCACCGCAGGGCGTTCCCACCATAACAGGCACACGTGCCCGAGAGGGTCAGGGCTTGGCCAATGCCATTAGCCAACGTGCGGTGGGTCTGCAGTGGCAGTGCAGACACCTGGGCTCACCCACAGGGTGCGGCCACAGCTGGGGGAAGGGCGTGAAGCCCTGGCGGGACCTTTTCCCCAAGGGAGCAAAGCCAAAGGCACCAGGCCACACAGGGCAGGTGAAGCCCGTGGGAAACACGGCCCCAGGCCCCAGCGCTCCCACCCCAAGATGCAGGGACCCGGCCCTCTGGCTGTGCAGCGGCACCCAGACCACAGAGGACCAGCAGGGCCCAGCCCAGGCCGGCAGGTGCCGACTCCAGGACAAGAACTCTGCTGCAGGGAGAGGGGTGAGGATGCAGAGGAACCCCCCTGAGGGGCACACAGAGGCGCGGAGTGAGTGGCAGGCAGAGACGGACCCTGAGAAGCCTTCCGGCCGACCAGCCAGCCCTAAGCAGCAGGCAGTGTCAGGGGAACTGGAATCCAGGGCGGGGGGCCCTGAGGAGGCCCGGCAACGGCAGGGCCCGGCCCCCGCCTCGTCTGCCTCTGCCCCCGCCTGGCGCCCGGGAGCACAGAGCGAAGCCCGCTCTGGGCGTGAGCCTCACTCCCTTCAGCGTCCTCTGTCCTGCATGTGCTGTCCCGAGCCCACGAGAAATCTCAGACACACACACACAAGCAGAAGGGCACTGTCAAGAGACAAAGCGGTTGGCACGGCCATGTCAGAGACGCCCGCCCCTCCTCTCCAAGCTCACTGTCCCTCCACTGTCACTGCCCACAGGAGAGCCGCAGCCACGCAGCGTGGGCTGACCGCGCTCGAGGCAGGAGCCCAACGGGGGGAGGGGCGCGCAGCCCACGCCACGGGACCATGTCACCCGAGGACAGACTTCAGTCCCTGAAGACGTCTCAACCCCAGTGCAGATGCTAAGTTACTCTGTAAAAAGACTTGTGAATAAACCAGTTGGAGAGGTAACATGACCATCACAAGAGGCTGCAGCTCCACAGGGAAAGGGCCTGAAGCCTGCAGGGCCACCGTCAGACAGCGCCCTGCAGCTCTAGGGAAGAGGGGCCCTGGGGAGCACGAGCGTGTGGGCTCTCATGCCCGGGAACCAGAGGACACGCGTGTCGCTCCAAAGATGGCCACCAATGGGGACTAAGGGCCCCGGGACAGGTCTTTCCTATCTTCTGTGTGTGTCTAAGAGGGTCAGCGTGAGGCTGCTGAGAACGATCCTGATTTTCAGCACTACGAAGCAAGCAAGGTTTCACACTAAGAAGCCAGTCAAGCCCCCGTGAGGCCTTTGCAGGGGTTGTGCTGGGGGCTTCCAGGCCCCAGTCCTAAGGCAGGGCCAGACCCAGCGGAGAGCTGGGAGACCCACAGGGCTGGACGGGAGGGCCTTCCAGGCAAAGGCACACGGTGGACCCTGGGGACCACCCACCACGCAGGCACCCCTCCCCCACCTCCAGGGGACGCCCAAGGCCCAGGGCAAGGGGACAGAGCTGGAGGTGCAGGGAGCAGGGCCCGGCCGGCTGACTTAGGGCGGGCCGTCCCCTGCGGCTCTCTCCAGGCAGGTCTGACTCAGCCCACACCCCCTGGACTCTGAGGGCTCCCAGGCCAGCCCGAAAGAGCTCTGGTGACAAGACATGCAGTCCCTGCTGCGTTTTCTGTTTGCTCCGGCAGGATGACTAGAAATGGCCCACGGCCATCCAGTCTGTTAGCTCGGCTACATGAAGGCTCAAGGAAAGAACTGTATGCCCGTGTGGTCAGAACCGTGGCCACTCTGGCTACTGAACTCCAAGAGGGTGACCCCCATTCCGCTGGCCAGAAAACAACAGGTTCTAAGAAAAGTCAGCCTGAGTGGTCAATGTTTTCAGAACTCTTTACACTGGCAAGGTCTGCCCCAGTTGGGCCGATGACCACCAGGAAAGGACCCGTCCACTGGGGGCAGAGCTGGCCGTGGAATGGGGTCCCCTGCTACAGGCCCTGCAGACTGGACAGAGGCCCCAGAGAAGAAACACCAGGAGCCCACTCCACACTCCCCAGAAAGGCAGCAGCAGCCTCCCCTCAGGATCTCTCTTCTCCCACCTGGTCACTCAGCGTCCGAACACCATGACGTCTCCAAGCTCCATGTCTTTGCTCCCACGGTCCCTTGCCTGAAATGGCCCTCCTCCAGGAAGTCCTCTCGACCCACCAAACCCCAGAGGCAGCTCACGACGCTCCCTTGGGGCACCAAGCGCCGCCCCAGGGACACACAGACCCAACCAAGGCCTCATCTAGGCTACCCCAACGGCGCCCTCTCCCAGGCTGAGCACCCACCAGGCACTCCCCAGACACCATGAAGAGCTGCAGCCTGAAGACCAGGGAGGGGAGGAAGAGGAGGCTCACGGGCCGGCCCTCTCCCGGCTCCCCACCCTAGCCTGACGCTGGGCCCGCCCTGTGGGGATGCAGGAGCGCCCGGGCACCGTGGGCAGGGCTGTGCCCAGAACACAGCCTGCCCTGCGTCCATCTGTTCTTGAGGACACTGCCCCGCCCCGCCCGGACGTGCCCGGGCCCTGTCCTTCAGAGAGCATGCGAGAGTCTGCCGCCTCTGCGACCTTTTTAAGTGAAAAGCAACAACGCGACAGGAGTCCAGACGAGGGGCCTGCCAGGCAGGCGGGCGGCACAGGGAGGCCGGGGCTGCAGCGCGTCTGGCCGGAGCTGGGACGGAAGCCAAGCGCGTCAGACATACACTCTCCAAACACCGCACAGCGACGCGGAGGCGCCCTGGCCACGGGCAGCAGGGAGCTGGACTGAGGGGCAGCATGCGTCAGCTTGGTCCCTGAAGCGAGCCGGGGCAGCGCAAGCGGGACGGCCAGGGCGGTGCGCTCAGGGTTAGGGGCGGCACGGGCAATGCTGGCGGAGGCAGCGTGGGTGACCGTGGGGACGGGCACAGGTGTACACGACACAGGTGGGGGATGGCGGCGTGGCAGTGGCGATGGATGCTACGGGGCTCCCCGAGGACCTGCATGGCTCACCAACCCCGGGGCTCCTGCTGCACATGGGCCCACAGGCACCCCGCAGCCCGGCGGCCCCGCCCTCCTGACCCCCACACCCCTGTCCTGGCTGAGCTTCGCCCAGAAGGCAAGGCCACAGGCTGCCTGGAGGGCCCACCCCAAGGCCCCCGCCCGCTCCGGGACTCTGAGATGACATGGAGGACATCAGGAGACAGTGAGGGGCCTGGCCAGTCCATTCCAGGGCCAGGCCGCTCTGTCAGGCCTACTCCCTGGACCCGGCCGGCAGCGACCCCCCACCAGGGAGACATACACAACCAGCACCCTCGGCCTGCAGGGGCCTCCCAGGGGGAGCTCCCCACTGCCCACCTGAGACTCCAGCTGCCCTCTGCCCAGCCCCAACTAGCCCTGCAGCCTCCTGCCCTCAGCCTGCTCCCTCAGAGGGGACAGGACCCACGGCCAAGCCCGCCAGTTTGCTGCAAGCACGGGCGCCTGGTGCCGCACCCGGGACCCGGCCCGGAGCCACCACACAGAGCCTCCTGCAGGGACCCAGACCCGGGACCCGGCCCGGAGCCCCCGCACAGAGCTTCCTGCAGGGACCCAGACCCGGGACCCGGCCCGGAGCCCCCGCACAGAGCTTCCTGCAGGGACCTGGACGCGCACACGCCCACGCGCTGCACACCGCAGCGTGGGGAGCACAGGGCCTGCTCCGGGCTCTCATCCTGCTGGGTCAAGCCCGTGTCAACAGCCATCTCTGGAAGCTCCCTGAAGGCGCCAACACACTCTGGCACTGAAATCCTCAACAGCATCTCCCGAGACGGGCGAACTGAGAGGTGAGGCTGCAGGGCTGCAGAGCAGAGGCCTCGCGCTATCTTCCCTCTTGGTCCAGCCGGGGCCCTCGGTCAGCCATATGCACCTCCCGCTGCCCGGGGACTGCTTGGTTCCAGGCACTCTCCCCAGGGCTGCGGGCGGGCGGCAGAAAGCTCCCCACCCTGGTGTGGGTGGCTCAGAGAGCACCCAGGCCTTTGACGCTACGCTGAGTGATCATGAAGACGGTGAGCAGGCGTCAAGCTCCCGACACAGGCCCTGGCCGCCTTCCGGAACCTCTCCCAGTCTCTCTGGATAAGAGCTGACCAGGGCGCACTCTGGGGCTGAGGCGGAGGCGTCCTCAGGAGCAGCGCGGCCTGAGGTGGACCCGGCGCTCAGCGGCCCACCCAGAGGGCAGCAGGTCGCCTGCAGGGCTGAGGTGGCACCTGGCTGTGCGCGCGGCTCCCTGCACATGCCTCCGGAGCCAGGCGCCCAGCACACATGACGCCAGCACCCGTCTGCAGTGCTCTGCTTCCCAGCGCCACGCACACGCGTGTGCCAGGGCGGGACCCCGAGCGGTGCTCCCAACCCTGAGGCTGGCCTGGCCCCAAGTCCTCCAGAGAGCGCCTGGCAGAAAGGACTTCCTGAGTAGGGACTCGTTTCCAGTGTTTCCTCAGTGTCCTCAAGATGAAAGGTCCCAAGAGGGCTCGCCCTGAGGTGCGGGGTGGGGAAAGGCCTGCTTGGGGCACGTCTGTGGGGTCATAGTCGGGGGACAGGCCTCCCAGCTCCGGGCCTGTGCTCCCCGCTCGGGGCGGGCGGGCGGGCGGGCGGGGACGGAGACACACAGCACACGCTCAGACGGCCCACGCAGGTCTGCACACGCACACCCACAGCCGGGGGGCCCAGCCAGCACGCGCTCCCCTCAGGGTGCAGACGGCAGCCCAGGGAGTCGCGTGCCCGGGACCCCCGCGGCTCTGCGGGGCCCTGCCCCACGCCTGCCCTCGGGGCCCGGGACCCCCGCGGCTCTGCGGGGCCCTGCTCCCACGCCTGCCCTCAGGGCCCGGCCTGCGTCCTGGTGCGCCAGAGGGGAGCGCGAGGAGACCGACTGCGAGGCCGGCATGCAGGCCCAAGGTGTTAGTGAGGATGTGGTGACCGGCCGCCGCCTGCCCGGCCCGCACGGGGAGCCGGCCGATTCCCCGCCAGCTCGTCTAATCCCCACGGCCTCTCAGGTCCCCGGCCCGCAGTGGGCAAGGCGGACTCGCGGAGGCCCCCGGGGGCGGGGCAGGTGGCGGCCCTGAGCATGTGGGGGCAGAGGGTCAACGGTGAGTCCATGAGGTTAATGAAGACCGCAACATTGCCCGTGTCAGCCCACACCCGGCACCCCCTCACACAGCAAAGCAACTCGTTGCCCGCAGCGCCCCCCCGGGACTGGCGTGCCGCCCTGGGCTGGCGGGAGGGGGAACAGGGACTGTACCGTCCGGCGTGGCCTGCTGGTGGGGTTTTTTACATTTGACGTAATCGTGGTCAACCGGAGTGGCTGTGTAAGGTGGGGAAGTCAGACCTGGGCCAGAGGAGGGGAGGGGGGCTCCGGGGCCCAGCAGCGTCCCAGCTGAAGAGCGGGAGTCCTCGTCCGCCAGGCAGGCCTTCTCCCTGTGGGCCAGAGGGCGGGTGCGTCAGGGTCCGTCTCCCCTGAGGCAGGGCCAGTGCCTCTGGTGGCACCCTTCCCCTTTGGTGGCACCGTCCCCTCGGGTGACCCCGTCCCCAGGTGGCAACTGTCCCCTCGGGTGGCACTCGTCTCCTTGGGTGACACCGTCCCAGGGCTGAAGGGGTGGCCCCAGGGGCCCTACTTGGGCTCCAGCCCTAGCCAGTCACTGCCCAATCTTTACAGCTGTGCCTGCGGCCAGCTCAAGTCTCACAGCAGGCAGACGCCTCCCTGGAGGCACCCACCCCACACCCCCAGCACCTCGTGTGACACCCGGGGCCTGAGGGATCTCATCCTGGTCAGTGTGTGGCCACGCTCACACGTGCAGAAGGAAAAGGCCGCAGAAAGCACGGCGCCCTGAGCTCCGCTCGGGAGTAGCACGTGCGAGCGGGTGGGGAGCGTCTCAGAGGCAGCCCCAGACCCACCGCCGGGACCGCCGACCTCCAGCTCATGCGGGAGGGCGTTTCCACAGAGCACAGGAGCCGGGAGCTGAGTGCGCCGCTGGAGCACGTGTGGACCACAGCGCACGCTCTGGGGAGCAGCGGGGAGCAGACGGGTGGGTTGCCACGCGCCAGTCCACGCTCACGCCTGCCAAAGTCTCCTACATCTAGCGTCCGTGTGCGTCACTTATATAATTTTCAAGTAAAAAAAGAAAGACTTATAATCACACAAAGCCCATTCCTGCTGCGTCTGGAGGGCCCTTTCTGACGATGATCTCTGGGCACACTGCGTCCCACCTGGGTGATGTCCACACGTGTGCCCACCTGTCCCACAAGCTAACAGCACGGAGCCCGGCTGGGCATGGCCCAGAGATGGGGCGAGCTGAGTCAAAGCTCCAGGACGTGGACACCGGGTGACCCACACCCCAGGAAGGCCCGCCAGGCAACCACATCACAGCCCCAGTGCCCCGAGCTCAGCGAGGCTGAGAGGACCCTTGCCTGGGTCTGGGGCAGGAGGCTGCAGTGAGCAGCGTCCACGCAGGCAGAGCTGTGCTGGGAGGTGACAGGGCGGCGCAGGGCGCTCACGCACCCTCTGCATCTGGGGTTCAACAGAAGGACCCCGGCCGCCACTGGGAGCCTGGGGCCTGGCCTGACTCCTGAGCTCATGACGGCTCAGCAGACCCCGCCCCTCCCAGCCGCCAGGAGCACCCCACTCACTTCTCTGAGGCTTTGGGTGCGTTCTTCTCCTCGCCCCTGGCAAAGGGCCCTTCTGCAGCCTCCTTCATGAAGCTCACCAGGACCTCTGCACTGACCCCAGAATCTGGCCTCCCCAGGAGCTTCAGGATGGATGCGTGGAGCCGGAAGTACACCTGGGACAAGGGCGACACGGCGTGAGTGGCAGCCCCAGAGGCCGAGCGAGGCTGCCTGTCCCCGACCCCCTCCCCCAGGGGCTCACCCAGCACCGCCCTCCCTGCACCCCCCTCCTGCCCTGGCACCACGGAGAGTGGGCAGTGCCTGCACGTGCATCCCCGCACCGTGGGCCCCAAGAGGGGAGGCCACACCGGAGAAGGGCTGGGTGCCTATGGTGGAGGGGGCCTGCCAGCCCCTCCCACTACGTCTCGGCAGGGAAAAAAAACCGCGTAACAGGTGCTGAGCATGTCACTTTGTGTCTGCGTGTTAACAGGAAACACGTCCAGAAAGGACAGGGCCCAGATTTTAACACAGAGTACTGCAACCAGGGAGCTGGGATCGCTGGGGACTTTCAATTTTTCAGTTTAAACACTTGAACGATTCCATTCTTACGGCTTCCTTAACCACTAATGATCGTTAACAATCAACAGGAGCAAATATGTAAACACAAAAAAGGAGTAAACACGTAGACTCGGCCCCAAATTCCCAGCGGCTTTCTGGCAGAGGAATGGTGGGGTGGACGCGCGGCCTGCAAAGGGCGACGCTGACAAGCCCCAGGTCCCAGGAAGCCAGGAGCCCCCAGGCCTGCACCGTGTCGTTGGAACCCGCCTCGTGGACCACGTGTGCGCCAGGGAGGACCCCGAGCATGCCGCCTGAACCCACACGCACACCCAGGCAGGCACACAGTCTGCTCGGGAGGAGCATGCGAGACTGTGACCCGGGGGTCCAGAGGGTCGCGGCTCCTCGGCTCCCCCGTCCCCCAGCTGGGAGCGACCCCCCCCCCCTGAGCACCTAGGGAGCAGGCTGCAGGTGCAAGGGCCCAGAGCTGCAGTGCTGGGGGCTGACGCTCCCCCCGAGAAGGGACAGTGAGCACCCCTGAAGGGGACCGGCCGCTGGAGCAGGAGCGCACACGGTGCCACGGGGTGGCCGCAGGCCCGTCTCGGGAGCGTGCGCCCACCCCCACCCCGCGGCCAGCGCAGCCTCACCTCCAGGGCCTCCATGGCCAGCTCAGGGGGGTTGTGGTAGTGGATCTTCTTGGGGTAGCGGGCCGCCTCCTCGTGCAGGAGGTGGCTGGCCTGCCGGTAGTGCCGCAGGTACACCGTGGGCGGCTGCTGCTGCTTCTCGGCCACCTTGCCCAGCATGTAGTGAATGAGCCACTCCTCCTCATCCCCATCGCCCTCACAGCGTGCCGCCGACGTGAAGCAGTGCTGGGCCGTCTCCAGCATGCTGTCTCGCCGCTCCTCCAACTGCAGGGGACACGCCCCGCCCTCGTCTGACTTGGGGTCCGCAACAGCCCTGAGGGCAGCCCCCAGACCCCCCAGAGTCCCTCGTCTGACTGCAGGGTCCGCAGCAGCCCTGAGGGTGGCCCCTGGACCCCTGATCTAACTCTGGGACCCCCAACAGCCCTGAGATGGCCCCCGGACCTCCCTGGGCCCTCGTCTGACTCTGGGACCCGCACCAGCCCCCAAGAGTCCCTGGGACAGCCCCGGGGCTCTATGCTAGCCTCTCCCGCAGGCGCTCCCGCCTCAGTTCAGCTCCCTACACCGTGCGCTCCTCACGGCTCCGCAGGCCCGGGCCGCCCCCACTCAGCGCGCTGCACGGAGTCGGGGAGGCACGAGGCCGAGGGCCCCGCGAGCCCATGTACTGCTCTGCAGGGTGCTGGGGGGGGGGGGGGTCCTCGGCCTGGAGACAGAAACCTCGCTCAAGCGCAGGCTGATGGTGCTCGCCCGGGGGGAGGGTCCCACTGGCTAAGCAACTGCTGTCCCCAGGCCTCCCTGCGGCCCCACGACCATCAACGGCCTTGACCACAGACGGTCCACATGCAGGCCCCTTCGTGCCTGCTCTCCAGGGAAGCCTCCCCAGACAAAGGTGTCCTGCCACACGCGCCTGGGCACACCACGGAACCCCTCTGCGTCCCCTCAAGGAGCCGAGGGAGCCCCTGCACACCCACACCACACCCCAGCAGCGCTGACAGCCCCCCAAGGGCTCAGCAAGCCCCTCAGAAGGGAGAGGGAGGGGACAGCGGTTCTGCCGCGGCCCGGAGGCCTGTGCTGACCGGAGCTCACCACCCAGCCGGGGCGTGCGGGCGGCGGGCGCCCAGCTGGCAGGGCCGAGCCCCTCCTGCCGCCCTCACCTGCTGCACGAGCTCAGCGGGCAGCTCGGGCCTCCACTGCTTCAGCTGGCGCGAGGCAAACGAGTGCAGGGCGTAGGACATGGTGCCGAACTCGATCCACAGGGACAGGTTCGAGCTGTCGATCTCGAGCGCCCGCCGGAAGCAGCTGAGCACAGGTGTGGCGTGCTTCCAGATGGGCCCGTCGCTCTTCAGCTCGTTGGAGTTCAGCTTGTCTTGGATGCGGCTGGCCCGGGCCAGAGCCATGCCCGCCCAGGAGTCGAACCTGCAGCCACGATGGAGCGTGGCTCAGAACACTGCTGCCACAGGCACCCCTGAGCCGGACAGCCACCCCGAGGGGAGCGCAGGGCACAGGTCTCCAGGCCCCTCACCAGTGCCCGGGCACTACGCGGACGGGACAGCCCTGGCACGGGCAGGCCTGCCACCCCGCTGCCCTCCGCCTCCCTGCCTGGAGGGCGGCCCCACAGGGCGGCTCCGGGGGTGCACAGGGGCTGTCCTGCAGCTGTGACCTCGTGCCCTGCAGCCTCCCTGAGCCTCAGCTTGGGGCAGCTCAGACCCTGAGACCCCCATCACCCAGCTTCTACCAGCTGTCCCCGGGACCCAGGGCAGGGCCCAGCAGCCAGATGACAGTGAGGGGACCACGTGATGCCTGAGACCCAGCATCCTGAGACCACCCCAGAGGGGCTGCAGGGGAGAGCGCAGGGGCCTCTCTGAGATCCGAGGCCACACGTGGGCCCCCAGAGTCCCGCGTTCTCAGCGCACAGCTCAGAGAAGCAGCATCCACACGGACACACTGCCCTCCGGTAGCTGCCAGTCTCCCCCCATCCGAGCAGAGCCATAAAGCTGGCCCCTGGCGTCCCCGGACCACGCCACGTCGGGGAGCCCGCCAGCTCACAAAGCTCCCTGGCTCTCTCCTGGGTACTTCCGCCCCCCGGGCCCAGGAATGAGGGAAGGGGAGGCCTGAGCGGGTGGTGAGCAGCCTTTCTCCCCGGAGAGGGGGCTGGGGGGAGCACGGTGGGAGTAGCTGGGGGCCTTCCGCCTGGGCAGTTCCTTCCATACCCTGCCACAGCAGCACCCACGGGCCTGCGTGCAGCCAGAAGGATCTCCCGCCCTGGCCACCAACACGAGCGCGCAGGACGGACGCGGGCTCACAGGCCTCCAAGGGCTCCTCTAGGCGGCTTCTCCCTCAGCGGTGAGAGGCACATGCTGGCTTCTCCCCTCAGACCCCAGACCCCCACTCCCTGGCCCGGAGGTCTGACGAGGCAGACCTCCCCATCCCCGAGAACACCCAGGAAGGCTGCCCACGAGCGCCCCTCGGAGACTTCAGGCACAGGTCACTCGCAGAGGGGCTTCTCTCGACCTTGGCTCTCCAAGGCATGGCTGGCTCTCAGTCCAGCGAGCCGGACCTCACGCCTGAGCCAGCCCTTCGGGAGGGGCAGGCCAGTCCCTGCGTTTCAGGCAGAGGCCACCAGGGCCTGCTCACTGGAAGAAAGCCTGGGCCTCCGGGACAACTGGCTCGCAGGTCTGCGCCAGCATGGCAGCCCCGCCCCAAGGAGGAAAACAGCCACGATAAGAGGTGTGGCCTTGGAGGAGGCAGGCATCCAGCTGACTCCCCGGGGCGGGGGGCCGGGACCAGGAGCGGAGGCTGCGCCCCAGCAGGCTGGAGCCAGGCGGCACCCCCACACCGCAGGCCGGGAGCAGAGGGCCGCCCGAGACCGGGGAAGAGGGCTCGGCGCGCTCGTCTTCCTCCTTCCGGGGGCCCGCCCTCCCACAGCCCGCGGCTCACCTGTCGGGGCAGACGCAGATGTCGTGCATGTAGAACTTGATGGCCTTGGACTGCTCCTTGTTCTTGAAGTGGTAATCGGCCAGGAGGTAGTAAAGCTCGTTGACCACTGGAGGGGAGGGGTCGGCCCCTTCGGGAAGGCAGGGCACCTGGCAGGTGAGAGGGCAGGCGTGAGGGGCCGAGGCACACAGGCGCTGGGGGGCGGGAGACGGGCCCCGGCCGGCAGCCAGCCCCAACCTCGAGAGAGGTGCCCTCGATGTAGGTGGACAGTCTGTCCAGGCTCAGGGCAGGCCGCTCGGTGCGGGGCACGATGGTGGCGATCCTCCTCAGGAGGTTGGCCAGGTCGGCGGACACGGTGCTGGTCTTGTAGCTGTCAAACTCGGGAAGGGTCTTGGGCTTGAAGTACTCGAACATGAACAGGGCGTCCTCCCACAGCAGATCCACCTGCAGGCAGACAGAGGCGGTCGGAGCGCAGCCTGGGGCGCGCACGGGGAGGGCTCCACGCAAGCACTCTCGGCGGCCCCTGGCAGCAAGGCCACCGCACGTGACGCACCCACTCACAGACGGCAACCCCCAAACCCACTCGTGCGGCGGGGAGAACTCGAGCCAACAAAAGCCGGCGTCTAGACAGACAGACTCTGGGGCTGAGGGCCCCTCTGCGAGCCCACACCGCCACGCTAGCGGGCCAGTCACCTGGCTGCCAAACGCGGAGCAAGGGCCTGCTCTGGGCCAGGGCAGCTCGCACCCCGAAGGGGAAACAGCAGGACTCTGCCCACAGGAGTGCACACTTCCGCGTGGGCTCCCTCAGATCAAAGCTCCACTGACCGTGTTCAGGAGCCATGAGCTAACACCTGCTTGCAGTCTGAAAACCCAACACCAAACGAATGGGAACTCTCTAAGGGATCACCTGTAGGACTCCACCCAGGGGGAAACAGCTACTGCAGGAGTGCCGCGCTGCTGCGCGTGGGCGACTGGCTCAGCCGCGCACCCAGCTCCCGCAGGGAGACCCCCCCCCCACGGGCCTCGTGCGCCTGATGCCGCAGCCGCTCACCTGCTGGGCCGCGTGCTCCTCCAGGTACCGGGCCTTGCTCTTCTTGCTGGGGTAGCTGTACAGGCAGTAGAAGCACTGCTCCAGGGCCGTCTCCAGCTCCTCCTTGTGCGGGTGCGTGTCCTCAGCGGTGGGCGCAGCCAGCTCCTTCTGGAGGACGCGCACCTGGCAGGAGGGCAGGTGGGAAGAAGCGCCTGGGGGCGGGCCCACCAGCTCCGCTGACCTGGGGGGCGTGTCTGGGCCCAGGGCCCAGGATGGGCCGCCAGCCCTGCAGCCGCTCCGCAGGCCCGAGGAAGGCCCGCCCAGCCTCCCTGCTGCCAGCACCCAGGCGGCTTCTAGCTGCATGAGTTCATTTCGCCGTTCGCCTGCCCCCCAGGCATCTACACGAGCACCATCTCATGCTGGGCACAGGGAGACACCGTCCCTGCCCTTGGGACCCTCAGACTCCCCCGGAGGGGTGTGAATTAGAGAGTCAGTCACGCGGCAGATGGTGAGTCCCGTTAGGGTGGCGGGGACCTGTGGCAGACACCAGCGAGGCCCTCAGAGGAGGGGATGGACACAGCCAATGGGTGAATCTGTGGAGGCGGAGCCACCGCCATCGTTATGCCCTGCTGTTAGCAAACGCACGCCCTCTTCAAGTATCTGCGGCATTTTCCACCAAGACTAGAAACAAAAAGCGAGTCTCCACAGGCACCCCACTCCAGTACTCTTGCCTGGCAAATCCCAGGGACGGAGGAGCCTGGTAGGCTGCAGTCCATGGGGTCGCTAGGAGTCGGACATGACTGAGTGACTTCACTTTCACGCACTGGAGGAGGAAATGGCAACCCACTCCAGTGTTCTTGCCTGGAGAATCCCAGGGACAGGGGAGCCTGGTGGGCTGCCGTCTATGGGGTCGCACGGAGTCGGACACGACTGAAGCGACTTGGCAGCAGCGGCAGATACTAGGCACAGTGCAGACCAGATCTTCTAAACCTAACTCAGTAGAGCTAGGAATGGGCTATATAAAGACAGCGAGTATCAAAACTTACGGCATGCAGCCGAAAATGTGCTTGGGGAAAAGCTAGAACCTTTAACACAGGTGTATTAGAAAGTGATCGCCAACGTAAGCACTTACTTTAGTAAGCTAGGAACACAGAGCAAACCCACACAAAGTAAAAAGCGTTAAATGCTAAAGTACTACTTATTGACCTAGAAGCAAAGAGAAAGCAGGTCAGTAGCTAATACTGGTCAACCAGCAGCTGGTTTAGGTGAAGAAACTAATTTCAACCAACCACACGCAACACTTCTCAACGAAGGACAAGGAAGCGCAGAAGAGGGACGCTGGCGGGACAAAGGGGCGGGACCAGGCGCCGCCGCCGCCGCTGCTGCTTCAGTCGTGTCCGACTCCGTGCGACCCCATAGACGGCAGCCCACCAGGCTCCGCCGTCCCTGGGATTCTCCAGGCAAGAACACTGGGGTGGTTAGGGGCACTGCAGAGGCCGTAAAATCCGAAGCAAACGCCTGAACAATGTCATGCTTACGTGAACCCTACTGAAAACCAGAACTGCCTTGAGAAAATAGTCTGAGTGAATCTATAATCACCAAAGAAACAGAGTCAACAAGTTTAAGTGTTACTGAGAGAGAGAGAGAGAGAGAGAGGCGGAGAGGGCAGAGAGCCACACAGGACGTGCGCGCACATTCCAGACCAGGGCTGACGGCGGGCGGGGGGGGGGGGGGGGGGGGGGGGGGGGGGGGGGGCGGGGGGGCGGGGTGGGCACTTACGTAGAATCGCAGCAGGGCCCCGTCCGAGTTACAGCACCAGCCCCGCCGGCCCAGGTACTCGTGGGCCGTGTTGAGCAGCATGAGGGATGAGGGGAGCGTGGGCGGTTCGGCCGACGCTGGGGAGAGATTGGGCGACGGGGTGTCAGCATGCACACAGCGGGGAGCAGCGGGCCCCTGCCCCGTCTTTACCAACGGCCCCCACAGTGGGCCCCCTGCTTGCCCCCCTTTCCTTTCTCATCTGTTTTTCCCTTTTTAAATCAGTGATGATGCGTCTGGCTTTACTACCGTAGAAGGCGCTTATCAGAAAACAGCTCAGCTCACACAGGGAAGTATACAGCAGGGAGGGCCCATCCCCAGGCAGCAGGGCACCCCCCACCCCGCCCATAACCGGGGCTGACATCTGGTGAACATCCCGGGAAGCATCTCTCCATGCGCGCGAGACACTTTGAAAGACACAGGTAAGTCGTTCACAACGGTAGGGCCCAGACTGCACACACCACCGCTCAACTTCAAACTCCCCACATGCAGGTCTATTTAACTATCGCAGGAGGAAGAACAGCCCAATCTCGATCAAACGTCCGAGCACCGCTGGCAGTGCCGCTAGCTGCCCTAGACACCTCGGTGTGCTTCAGACTCTGATCCGAGGCCCATCGGTCTCGGGACAGAGCACTAGAGCGAACCCCGCCCAGCAGAACCAGGGCTCCGTCATGACACCTGTGGCATGCTTTTCGTTACTGGTCAGTCCCGGCCAGAAAAGGTTTGAGAAGCACTGCTTGAAGCAGTCAGAACGCGAGTAAGTTCAAGCCCTTCTGGCTGCTCGCGCGCTTCGTGTCCGTCTCCACCTGCAGCAGCATCGGGCGGCTGCCACCTGCGTCGGTGACGGCACGGCCCGGCTCCCAGTCTGCCGGCTTGCGCACGCTGCTCCGGTGCCGCCCGGATGACGCGGACGTCCCGCTCTGCGCCTACGCTCAGCCTGGCCGCTGGCTCCCTCCCAACGCACATTCCCTCCCGGCGCTCTCCCTTCCTGCCTCCCGCTGCCTTACTGACTGTCCTCCAGCAATGCTCCTGAGACGCCCTCAAGGAGCTGGAGTCCACTGTGATCACAAATGGCCGGCTGTGCGCCTCGGCCCACATGCATCTGCCGTGAGAGCCTCGTCGACGCATGGGCGTCTCCCCGATGGCGCTGACCCGCGCCAGAAGACTCTGAGACGAGCCTCGCTTCAACTGCTTCTTCAGTTTAGAAAGCTGGCATCTGCTTGTCCTTGAAAGACCCCCTTCGCCACGAGGTGCCTGGATACGGACGGCTGGGTAGCAGCCTTCCGGGGACACACCACACGCTTTCAATCTGCAGGCTCGGCGTTAAAGCTGCAACTCAGGGACCTATTCTGGTACTTGACGCTGGGCTCCCTGCGGCCGTGGGGGCTCCCTCACCCCCACACCTCTGTCCTCCACGTCTTCCACCTTTTCCAGCACCGTGAACTCTCCAGCCTCCGCGGGTCCGGTCGTAGGCTCCTGACTGTTCTGGTTTACATGGGCAGCCAGCCCACTGAGATCCCTGTCTCCCCGCCCACCCGTCCAAGGTTTATGGCATTGGACTGTCTTCCTTTCCTTGCTTGCTTACTGGCAGCTTTTACAAAACACTACATTGTGTTTACATAGTTAAGAGGAGACTCTTAATCCACAAAACTTTTTGTATTATTTTTATAAGAAAAATAATGCATGTTTATAGGTATAAACCTTTTTTTCACCACTAAAACTTTTTTTGAAAACACAGAGGCTCTATTTGTCAAGAGTTCTAAAGATAATCTGTTCTAAAAATTTATCCAAAAAAGTCAATTTAGCAGAAGCAAAAAGGTGAGCATGAGATGCTGAGCCCAGAATGACCCAGTAGACAGCAGCACGGCCGCCCTGGAGGCTGGACCACGAAGGGCGCTCCCTGCCAGCAGACGGGCGGCGCCCTCCTCCGCCTGGCTCCTCCCCAAGCCCGCCCACACGCCCGGCTCTCTGGGGCCCTGCCCAGCTGCCCCACGGCCATCCATCAGGCCTCAGACTGGCCATCCACAGTCTGGCTCTGTGGATGCTGCTGGGGGGCCTGCTTCTCCCCCCCGACCATGAACCATCAGGGACAGAAGTTCTCATTCGCAGAGGCCTGACAAGCAGAGAGCCGCTGACAGATGGCTGCGGGTGCAGCCCTCCGAGCAGGAGCGTGCAGGGGCTCCGCGGTCGCCCCAACATGGCTGCCTGCGCTGCTGGCGCACTCGGCTCACCCGTCGAGGGGCGAGCGGAAAGCCCCAGTGAATGCACTCTTAAGGAGGCTGAGTAAACACATGAATACGTGTGTGGTAATCACAGCTACATGGAAAGCGTGTGTCTTCGTCAAGTTTATGCTGAAAATGCAAGGAAACCGAAGGATACAGTCCACCTGGTAGAGGAACAGACAGTCTTGGCCGAAGGTCACTGAGCTGCTGTTCTGCTCTAGTCTCGCCCGCTGAGCACGGGTCCGCAGGAGCTGCCCAGGCTCCAGCACCAGCCCGTGAAGGCCCTGCTCACCCCGCAGGCCCGCCCTGAGCGCCGCCCGAGCCGGCCCAGCCCGCGCGGCGGCTACGACTCCAATGCTCCGGCTGCCCTCCGGCGACCCTGAGACGCGCCACTGTCCCCAGAGCGGGTGAGGCCGCCTGCCTGGCCCGTGGCCACAGCCGCACAGTGGAGCCTGTGCCCGCCTGCCCCGTGCCGCCCAGGCCCCCAGCCAGGAGAGGCCAGTGGCTCGAGGCTCCGGGGCCCCACTCCGCACGGGGCTAGCCCCCCGCACTCGATGGGGAGCATGGCGCGGTCCGCGGCCCTGCCCCCGCCACCCAGCCCGCACAGACACTGCCACTGCCTCCTTCCAGAAAACTTCTGGCTCCCAAGCCCTCGCGCGCCTGTAGCCTGATGCAGATGGGTGAGAGGTGCCCCCGTGCCCCCGCACCTTCATCCGCCGGGCTCTGGAGCTGCTGCTGGTGGCACAGGGAGCGGAAGGCGTCCTCCTCCTGCCGGACGACCCGGAACAGGATGACCCAGGGCAGCACCGAGCCCACGTGGGGCTCCTTGGGCTCCTCCTGCACAGCCATGCTGCAGTCGATGACCTGCGGGCGGGGCGTCACGGCGGGCAGCTTGCCAGGCTGCGGGCTCTGGCCAGGGGCGGGGGGGGGGAGGGTACAGGCCGGGGGGGGGGACAGGCGGGGGGGGGGTGCGGAGGGGCGGGGAGAAGCCGGGTTACCTGAATGAGGTTGCTGGTGAGTCGGGTGAGGCCACCGGCAGAGGACAAGTCCCGCAGGATGCTGCTATCCGCCGACAGAGCCTGCTCCATGCCCTGCAGCAGCTGGGTCACCGTGGCCACCCACTCCTCCTTGGCAGCAACCTCAGTGGCGCTGACCATCTGCTGGACTGCCTCGTTCAGGGCCACGTCGGAGCACTCGAAGCACTGCCGGTGGTCCCCCAGCCGGAGCAGGGAGTCCTGTGAGGGCGGAGAGGGTGAGGGGACACGCGGCCAGGCTCCCACTCGGGCCCCGGGGACGGCAGGGCCACCCTGTGAGGGAGGAGAGGGTGAGGGGACACGCGGCCAGGCTCCCCACTCGGGCCCTGGGGCCTGGGGCGGGGACAGCAGGGAGTCCTGTGAGGGAGGAGAGGGTGAGGGGACACGCGGCCAGGCTCCCACTCGGGCCCCGGGGCGGGGACAGCAGGGCCCCCTGTTTCTTGGCGCATGGAGCAGGAGCCACTGAGGTGAGCTGAGCCCGCGGGCAGAGGTGGAAGCCGCAGCCAGAGCCACGCCCTCTCGGTGAGAACACACAGCAGGCGCGGCTGCGAGAAAGTCAAGGAAAAGACTGGGGCCCCCAGCATCACCCTCACAGAAGGCCACTGCCGGTGCTCCAGGCCAGAAAGAGCCAGGAAGCAGGAGACTGGCTGCCAGCGCCCAAGGCCAGCAGGACCCCCCTGCCTGGGGCGACAGACCGTCCCCCAGAACAGGCCGTCAGAGGGAACGGGAACGCAGCCAAGGGGCTACACCTGAAGCTAACACGCAAAACTCACCAGGGTGCCTATAAACCAGAAACGCACAGCCAGAAGATATAACGACCAGCAGTAACGTCCTGCTAAAACAGCAACCCAAGATATCACGACAGGAATCCACGCGACCGTGAGGAAACGGCACCCTTATGCTGAAGATCGCGGCAGGCAGCTCATTTACGCGGAGCGACCGAGCCTCCCGCGTGTCCCAGAGTGGGCTCCAAGCCAGGCCCCCGCCCTACAAATGCTCAGAGAAGTGGGCTACAAGCAAGCACGAACCCCATGCCTACCATGGCTGGGAGAAGCCCAGCGCACGGACCCCCGTCTGTCCACTGTCGCCGCCTGCCAGCCTCCCTGTGGCGAGCAGCCTCCGTCAGGGGTGCCTGCCTGCCTTGTGCCAGGCGCACTGCAGGAGCTCCATCCCGAGTCTGCAACCACAGGACGAAGGCTGCTCGAGCCTCGGAAAGGCTTTCCAAGCATAACGAACAAACGCACCACCATTTGAAAACATCAAGAGATCTGATGCACTAAAAATTAAAAACTTCTGTATGTCAAAGGAAACAGAAGCTGCAATTTAAAATCAGACAAAAAACTGACAAAAGCATTTGAGGGGGAAGAAGATTCATTTCAGTTCAGTTCAGTCGCTCAGTCGTGTCCGACACTTTGCAACCCCATGAATCGCAGCACGCCAGGCCTCCCTGTCCATCACCATCTCCCGGAGTTCACTCAGACTACCGTCCATCGAGTCGGCGATGCCATCCAGCCATCTCATCCTCTGTCGTCCCCTTCTCCTCCTGCCCCCAATCCCTCCCAGCATCAGAGTCTTTTCCAATGAGTCAACTCTTCTCATGAGGTGGCAAAAGTACTGGAGCTTCAGCTTTAGCATCATTCCTTCCAAAGAAATCCCAGGGCTGATCCCCTTCAGAATGGACTGGTTGGATCTCCTTGCAGTCCAAGGGACTCTCAAGAGTCTCCTCCAACACCACAGTTCAAAAGCATCAATTCTTTGGCGCTCAGCCTTCTTCACAGTCCAACTCTCACATCCATACATGACCACAGGAAAAACCATAGCCTTGACTAGACGGACCTTAGTCGGCAAAGTAATGTCTCTGCTTTTGAATATACTATCTAGGTTGGTCATAACTTTTCTTCCAAGGAGTAGCGTCTTTTAATTTCATGGCTGGAGTCACCATCTGCAGTGATTTTCGAGCCCCCCAAAATAAAGTCAGACACTGTTTCCACTGTTTCCCCATCTATTTCCCATGAAGTGATGGGACCGGATGCCATGATCTTCATTTTCTGAATGTTGAGTTTTAAGCCAACTTTTTCGCTCTCCTCTTTCACTTTCATCAAGAGGCTCTTTAGTTCCTCTTCACTTTCTGCCATAAGGGTGGTGTCATCTGCATATCTGAGGTTATTGATATTTCTCCCAGCAATCTTGATTCCAGCTTGTGTTTCTTCCAGTCCAGCGTTTCTCGTGATGTACTCTGCATATAAGTTAAATAAGCAGGGTGACAATATACAGCCTTGATGTACTCCTTTTCCTATTTGGAACCAGTCTGTTGTTCCACGTCCAGTTCTAACTGCTGCTTCCTGACCTGCATACAGATTTCTCAAGAGGCAGGTCAGGTGGTCTGTATTCCCATCTCTTTCAGAATTTTCCACAGTTGATTGTGATCCACACAGTCAAAGGCTTTGGCATAGTCAATAAAGCAGAAATTGATGTTTTTCTGGAACTCTCTTGCTTTTTCCATGATCCAGCAGATGTTGGCAATTTGATCTCTGGTTCCTCTGCCTTTTCTAAAACCAGCTTGAACATCAGGGAGCTCACGGTTCATGTATTGCTGAAGCCTGGCTTGGAGAATTTTGAGCATTACTTTACTAGCATGTGAGATGAGTGTAATTGTGCGGTAGTTTGAGCATTCTTTGGCATTGCCTTTCTTTGGAATTGGAATGAAAACTGACCTTTTCCAGTCCTGTGGCCACTGCTGAGTTTTCCAAATTTGCTGGCATACTGAGTGCAGCACTTTCACAGCATCATCTTTCAGGATTTGAAACAGCTCCACTGGAATTCCATCACCTCCACTAGCTTTGTTCACAGTGATGCTTTCTAAGGCCCACTTGACTTCACATTCCAAGATGTCTGGCTCTAGATTAGTGATCACATCATCATGATTATCTGGGTCATGAAGACCTTTTTTGTACAGTTCTTCTGTGTATTCTTGCCACCTCTTCTTAATATCTTCTGCTTCTGTTAGGTCCAGACCATTTCTGTCCTTTATCGAGCCCATCTTTGCATGACCTGTTCCCTTGGTATCTCTAATTTTCTTGAAGAGATCTCTAGACTTTCCCATTCTGTTGTTTTCTTCTATTTCTTTGCATTGATCGCTGAAGAAGGCTTTCTTATCTCTTCTTGCTATTCTCTGGAACTCTGCATTCAGATGCTTATATCTTTCCTTTTCTCCTTTGCTTTTCACCTCTCTTCTTTTCACAGCTATTTGTCAGGCCTCCCCAGACAGCCATTTTGCTTTTTTGCATTTCTTTTCCATGGGGATGGTCTTGATTCCTGTCTCCTGTACGATGTCACGAACCTCAGTCCATAGTTCATCAGGCACTCTATCAGATCTAGGCCCTTAAATCTATTTCTCACTTCCACTGTATAATCATAAGGGATGTGATTTAGGTCATATCTGAATGGTCTAGCGGTTTTCCCTACTTTCTTCAATTTGAGTCTGAATTTGGCAATAAGGAGTTCATGATCTGAGCCACAGTCAGCTCCCGGTTTTGTTCTTGCTGACTCTATAGAGCTTCTCCATCTTTGGCTGCAATGAATATAATCAGTCTGATTTCGGTGTTGACCATCTGATGTCCATGTGTAGAGTCTTCTCTTGTGTTGTTGGAAGAGGGTGTTTGCTATGACCAGTGCATTTTCTTGGCAAAACTCTATTAGTCTTTGCCCTGCTTCATTCCGCATTCCAAGGCCAAATTTGCCTGTTACTCCAGGTGTTTCGACTTCCTACTTTTGCATTCCAGTCCCCTATAATGAAGAGGACATCTTTTTTGGGTGTTAGTTCTACAAGGTCTTATAGGTCTTCACAGAACTGTTCAACTTCAGCTTCTTCAGCATTACTGGTTGGGGCATAGACTTGGGTAACTGTGATACCGAATGGTTTGCCTTGGAGACGAACAGAGATCATTCTGTCATTTTGAGATTGCATCCAAGTACTGCATTTCAGACTCTTTTGTTGACCATGATGGCTACTCCATTTCTTCTGAGGGATTCCTGCCTGCAGTAGTAGATATAACGGTCATCTGAGTTAAATTCACCCATTCCAGTCCGTTTTAGTTCACTGATTCCTAGAATGTTGACGTTCACCCTTGCCATCTCTTGTTTGACCACTTCCAATTTGCCTTGATTCACGGACCTGACATTCCAGGTTCCTATGCAGTATTGCTCTTTACAGCATGGGACCTTGCTTCTATCACCAGTCACATCCACAACTGGATATTGTTTTTGCTTTGGCTCCATCCCTTCATTCTTTCTGGAGTTACTTCTCCACTGATCTCCAGTAGCCTATTGGGCACCTACTGACCTGGGGAGTTCCTCTTTTGGTATCCTCTCATGTTGCCTTTTCATACTGTTCATGGGGTTCCCAAGGCAAGAACAGTGAAGTGGTTTGCCATTCCCTTCTCCAGTGGACCACATTCTGTCAGACCTCTCCACCGTGACCCGCCCGTCTTGGGTTGTCCCGCAGGCATAGCTTGGTTTCACTGAGTTAGACAAGGCTGTGGTCCTAGTATGATTAGACTGACTAGTTTTCTGTGAGTATGGTTAAGACCTTTAACATATAAAAAGCATTCCAAATCAACAAGAAAACACGTTCTGCCAACAGGAAGCTGGGCAAAGATCCAGTCACTCCTGCACAAGCAGCAGCAGCTCCCCTGGCAGCGGGGCGGCCTCGTCTCAGGCTCAGCATGGCGTGGTGCCTCCTCAGCAGGTGCCCATCCCTCCGGGGTCGGGGGCGGGAGCGGGTGGTGCCGTCCTCTCATCCAGAGGCTCCAGTCCACAGAGCAGGAGCGCCTGAGCTCCTCGGCTGCCCCCTACCCCCAGCCAAGGGCACTGAGGGCATCGCAGCTCCTCCCCGCCCTCATACAGGGCTGCCTGACCTCCTTCCCCACCTCCTCACCCCTGCCTCCCCTTCCGGTTCCACTTGCTCCCAACCACACCTCTTACCTGTTTTCCAGTTCACGAAGCCTGAGAGAAGCCAGGGCTTCCTTCCCAAACTCAAGTGGAAGGCCCCAGGGAGGTAATGAGTCTGAGGGACCAGCTGGCAGCCTAGCCCGCACCGCCCAGCATGCCCCAGGCATCCTCCTCCATGCCCACACGCAAGAGCTCGTGAGGCCCCATGGCAGGCCTCTAGGGCAAGGGCGCGCATCCATGCCCTGGGATGAGAGGCGGGAATGCCCCGCCCCGCAGACGCCAAGCCTGGCGAGCCCCTGGGCACTGGGGGTGGGGGCGGGCTCAGCTGCAGGAGACAGGCGCTCAGGGGCCGAGAGGGCACGCGAGCCTCGCGCACCCTTGCTCCTCCCCGCCAGGGCTGGGCCTCCGGGCCGGTTAGCTCACCGCGCTCCCGTTTTGCGGTGTACGTGTACTTCATCTAGTTTTATACGTGCTCAACAGTTACTTTTAGAACCAGTGAAAGAGAAGACCAAGCGATAAAGTAGAAAAATGCATTTAGAAAAAAAGAAAATAAAAAGCGAAAGAGGCAGGCGGACCATCAGGTGGGTGGATGGCTGCGCCCGCCTAGCCACACGAGGTCCAGAGCCGGAGGCGGGCTTCCCGTGAGCGCCGCCACGGGGAGGCTTTCGTTCTGCTTCCCTCAGAGGAGACGGCGGAGGGCGCAGGCGAGGCGGGTGCGCTCACCTGCAGCAGCAGCAGCTGGGCCGGCCTCTCGGGCACGGAGGTCATGAACTGCAGGTGCCTGGCGCGGTCACAGCCGCTGGTACACAAGGTGGGGCGCAGCAGGCGCACGACAGCGCGGTGGTCGCCGGCCTCGTACAGCCGCTGCGTCTCCTCCAGAGACTGGCAGCGCTCCAGCGACCGCAGGTTCTTGTCAATCTGGAAAAGGCCCAGGATCGCTGGCTGACCAAGCCATCACGGGCCCCCTGGGGCGGCCAGGGTTCTGCCCTTATCAGACCCAGACGAGACGCATTCACAGCAAGCGACTGCTTTACAGACAGCACCTCTGTGAGGGTCAAGGCGTGCCAGTCTTCAAAGAACAAATACACCAAAAATCACAACTACCCCCAAAGCACAGGCTCCAGACAGAGGATGCTAAAACAGTTAGCCCGCCTCCCAGCCACACTCCAGCAACCCAGCCTCCTGGGCTGGGGTACGAGGCTGCAGAGATCAAGCAGGCCCTGGCCAGAGGCAGGAACCCACCACCGACCCCTGGAGTCCTCTCTGCCAGGAGGCCTGCCAGACACGGGTAGCAGGCTGCTGCACCGGGCCTGGGCCTGAAGCCACTCTGCAGAGCCTGACGGCCACCCTCAGCCCAAGGACATGTCACAGACACGGAGCTGTGGGTGGGGGTTGGGGGCTGCACGGTGAGGCCAGGAGGAGAGCCACAGGCCGCTGGCCAGCCCAGGGCCAGAGCAATGCTGGTCTGCTTCTGGGGAGGTTCCCTTCATCCTGCTGGAGCTGCCCCGCCACACGGGCCTGGGAGCCAAGCAAGACCCCTCCCCACCCCCCACGCCCCGTTCCCAGCCGGCTCCCATCCCTGGCCCCCGGCAGGTGCTCCATCAGGGCTGAGCCTTCAAGTCCACGGCACCCTGAACGCCAGGGCAGCTTCTCCCGGGCCCCCTCCCGCCCTGTCTCCTAGTCCGTATGGACAGGTCGGGCCTTTGACAGGAAAACACCGTTGAGGAAGCTCTGCTCACCTCCTCCAGGGAGACCACCGAGTCGTTGTGGAGGTTGGGCAGGCGGATGACCACGTCTCTCTGCTCAGCCCCCGCGGCGGCTGAGCTCTGCAGCATCTCCGTGCAGATGTCGTAGTTCTCCAGGGCCTGCTCCATGTCTCCCTGGGCAGAGGAGGTGCGCTCACCGACTTGCCAGGGCTGCCTCCCGAGCCCCTCACACGGGGGGCACCACGGGGGTGGGCTGGCCGATCCCCACCTCCCCCCTACACAGCAGCTGGCCAGAACGGAGCCTCAGCACGCATCTACTGAACAGACGGACGCACAGATGCCACGCCACGGCCCCCGGGGGAGCGCGGTGACCCCTGCGGCAGGGGCGCACGGCCCAGAACCTGTCCAGGGCTCAAGCGGAGGTGGCAGAGCTGTGACTCGACTGGGCCGGCCCACTCTGGAACCAACTAACCAACTGAAGGGTGCCACGGTGTTCAGGGGGCTGGGGGCCAGCCAGCCCGCCCCAGTCCTCCCCACGGCTCTCAGTAAACACAAGCAAAGGGCCAAGGCCACAAGGCAACCTCTCTGGGTCTGTGGGGCCCACGAGACCCTCCCGGTGCTGTGGCTAGGTGGGTGGTGGGCACGCTGGCTCCAGGACCCTGAAGATCCCCCCCACACCACGCTTCCTGACGCCGAGCCCAGTGCCCAGGTGCTATCAGGCATGCACACACACGGTCCATCATGTGACCAGCCCTCCCCTCCGTGCTGGGTGCCCAGGCTTCCTCCCCAAGCAGCTGCCCCCAGACCAACCTGCAGCGCCAGGAATCGAGCCTTCAACCAGTACACGCGGACCACAAACTCCAACCAGCCATCCTCAAACAGGTCCCGTTGGGATGAGGCAAACGACAGCTGCAGGAGGTCCCCCAGGAAGTGGGCCCCTGGGAAGTCGGGGCCGAACCTGCCATTCAACACGCCTGCGGGGCAGTTCCGAGGAGACACTGAAAACCGTCAGGCCGGAAGGAGTCAACCTCATGAGTGGGGCCCAGATGCCCTCCTGCTCCCCGAGGCACTGAGCCCTCGGAGCCCCATGGTCCCAAGTGGCCAGCGTCAGAGCCCGACGGGCCCAACAAGGATGCAGAAACCCTGGGGCTCGCAGCCCTCACCAAGCAGACTGCGCTGAGCGTATCTGGGGACATGCAAAGTGTCCAGTGATGACCTGAGGAAACAGAGGTGCCCTGGCCCTCATCCCGAGTTACCAGCAGGCAGGTGGCTCCCATGGGGCTCAACCGCTTCTCAGAGGCCCGGGTCTTTCCTGGCCTCACGAGGCGGCCTAGGAAATGTGCCCCTGGAGGAGGGACTTGGCCCCGGCTCCTGCCCCCTCCAGAAAGTGGGCCCCCATGGAACACGGACGGGGCCTACCTGCAGAGCTCCGGCCCTTGGTCAGCAGCCACTGGTCCAGCTGCAGCTCCATGCAGGAAAGAGACATCAGCATCATCTCCTGCAGCACAGGCGCGGGGTCAGCAGGGTCAGCAGGGCCCCGACGCCAAGGGGACCCGACATGAGGGGGCCCAGGGGCCGAGGGTGGGGACACAAGGAGCCTCAGCTAGACTCGACTCCAACGGGGGCGCCTCTCTGCCCTCTACCATCCACTCCCTGAGTCATAACCAGCGGCTGCTGCTGGGACCTAAGGACAGATGGGCCTCCCTGGGACGGACTCAGGAACACTGGTGAGGCCCATCCGCCCCATCCTGGGGACCGTCCCGTGCAAGAGGCAGCCCTGCCCCCCGCCAAGCGCAGGCCCTCAGCCCTGACAGCGCCCGGGGTGGGTGCATGGCTCCCCCGCATACCAGGAAGCTGAGGCTCAGCAGTAAGGGGGCTCCGGCCCAGCCAAGGGAGCACAACTGACAACTGACCCAGCGGTCTGTCCGGGGACCAAAGCTCGGCCCCACCACCACTCCACCCTGCCTCGGGGGGGCGGACCCGGGCAGACGCCGCCGGGAGGCAGTCCAACACGTGTCCCAGCAGAGGCTGCCTGCCCAGGGGCCCCTGACCCACACAGCCCTGAGCACCTGTGAACCCGGGGCTCCTCCACCTCTGGGAGCCCTGGACGCCCCCAACGCTGCCCCTAGAAGCAGCCGCCCTCCTCCGGGGAAGAGGGGCCAGAGTGCCCTGAAGACCCACCTGGATGTGCCGGTTGCTGCAGTCCCTGAGCAGCGGGTTGGGCAGGCTGGCGCTGTGCCTCCGCCAGCTGTGGTAGGTGCTAAGCACGACCTCCGCCAGGCCCGGCGGCCAGCGCAGCAGGAACCTGAGGCCCATGCTCTTCAGGAAGCGCACCATCAGCTCCAGGACTCCCCCGTTGCTCAGGTTCCCCAGCAGGAAGGCGTGCACATCCTGCTTCTCTGCCGGAGAGACGTCCCGACGTGAGGGGGGCCCGACGTGAGGGGGGACCAGACGTGAGGGGGGACCAGACGTGAGGGGGGCCCGACACAAAGGGGACCTGACTTGAGGGGGGCTGGACAAGGGGGGGGGCCTGACGTGAGGGGGACCAGACGTGAGGGGGGACCAGACATAAGGGGGCCAGATGTGGGGGGGCCCGACGTGAGGGGGGCCTGATGAGAGGGGGAGCCCGACGTGAGGGGGGATCTGACGTGAGGGGGCCCGACGCAAAGGAGACCTGACGTGAGGGGGGCCCCGACGTGAGGGGGGCCCGACGCAAAGGGGACCTGACATGAGGGAGGCCCGACGTGAGGAGGGCCCAACGCAAAGGGGACCTGACGTGAGGGGGGCCTGACGTGAGGGGGGCCCCGACGCAAAGGGGACCTGACGTGAGCGGGATCCGACGAGGGGGGACCCGACATGAGGGGGGACCAGACGAGAGGGGGACCAGACGTGAGGGGGGACCAGACGTGAGGGGGGCCCGACGTGGGGGCCCCGACGCAAAGGGGACCTGACGTGAGGGGGGCCCGATGAGAGGGGGACCAGACGTGAGAGGAGCCCGACATGAGGGGGACCAGACATGAGGGGGGCCGATGTGAGGGGGGATCTGACATGAGGGGGGCCCAATGCAAAGGGGACCTGACGTGAGGGGGGATCCAACATGAGGGGGACCAGACGCGAGGGGGAACCAGACGCGAGGGGGGCCCGACGCGAGGGGGGCCCGACGTGAGGGGGCCCCGACGCAATGGGGACCTGACGTGAGGGGGGCCCGACGAGAGGGGGACCAGACGTGAGGGGGGCCCGACGTGAGGGGGGATCTGACATGAGGGGGGCCCGATGTGAGGGGGGATCCGACGTGAGGGGGAGCCCAACGCAAAGGGGACCTGACATGAGGGGGGCCCAACGTGAGGAGGACCAGATGTGACGTGGGCCGGATGTGGGGGGGCCCGACATGAGGGAGACCAGACATGAGGGGGGCCCAACGTGAAGGGGGGCCCGACGTGAGGGGCACCAGATGTGAGAGGGGCCCGATGCAAAGGGGACCTGACGTAAGGGGGGATCCGACGTGAGGGGGACCAGACGTGAGGGGGGCCCGATGCAAAGGGGACCTGACGTGAGGGGGGAGCCCGCCGTGAGGGGGGAGGCCTGATGTGAGCGGGGGGCGCCGACGGGAGGAGGGACCTCCATGCCAGGCCTGCCTCCTTCGGGAGAAGAGGGCGGCAGTGTGGAGAGCCTGCGCCCCCCACAGCTGCGCACGCCACCTGTCCAAGCCTCCCGGCTGGGGGGTACAGTCTCACGCAGCAGCACAGCGCCCAGCACTCAGCCACACCCAACAGTGAGACGCACCTCTGGGCCAGCAAGGCCCGTGCCAGGACGGCCCAGCGCCTCACTCGGCAGAGCTCAGAGCTCAGGCGGGACAGAGCCAGGCAGCCCTGGGCCAGCCCTGGACCACCACCCAGACATGGCCCCAGCAGCGCCCATGGTGCCCACTCCTACCAGACTCCATGAACGTGGCCGAGTCGGAGGACAGCCTGTGGGCCCCCGTGCTGGGGAAGCTCTCCAGCTTGGCCTCTGGCGGGACTTCATAGCTGTTAAAGGGGTCATCTTCCTCCTCAGGGTCCAGCTTTCTCAACCTGCAAGGAACACACGAGACTCACACCAGCCCGGCTGGCCCCAGGCAAGGAGGCTCCGCCTCTGCAGGCCTTCATGGCCGGGTCTGGCCGGTGCCTTGCCTCTACCCATCCCATCAGGTGGTCACCAGGCATCGGGCCGTACAGCCAGGGATCAGCGAGCCCTGTCCACAGGAAGCTGACCTTCAAGTGGGAAACACAGAAAGGACCCACATAGAGACTGATGCCCACAGGGAGCTGGAGACAGCGGCCGCAGGATTTTGCCTAGACAGCAGTCGGCCAAGCCTCCACATGCTGAGGCCCAAAATGGGCTGGGGGGGGAAGGCAGGGGGGCCAGGTGGCACCTCCACGATGCCTCACAGTGCTGTGGGCTTGGGGGAGAGGCAGCTGCTCCCGGAAGACCCCCAGGGACTCCGCTTTTAGTTGTCCCCGCCACCCCCCCAAGGACGGACTTGACCTCACGGGGCACAAACGCATCCCCCGCCCCCTCTGGGGACTGCACCCAGCAAGCCACTACGAGCCCCTGCCAGCCATTCGAGGAAGCTGACGCGAAAACCACACAGGAAACCAGCAGTTGAAACAAAGGTAAAAGAGAAGGAAGACGCCGTTCCCCACCAGCAGGGCTGGGGAACAAGGACCCAAGCGGGGCAGCGGGAGGGGGCAGGGTGGGAAGTGGCCCCCCAGGGCTCCCACCGGCAGGCCTGCTCGAGGAGGCGTGGCTCGGGAGGGAGCCACCAGAGAGCCCACGTCCTGCTCCCGCTGAGAACGGCTCCACTCAGGCACGTCCCTCTCCCCTCAGAAACAGAAAGGCAGGGAACTAGGAATGCCAAATCCCATGGCCAGAGATTCACGAGCCACCGGGAGCTCCTGGCCACCCCGCCCTCGTCGGCTTGGATGCACCACCCCGGAGCAGACCGTCAGGAGACAGAACCAGCCGAGGACCCCAGAAGGGTGCTCACGGACACACAGCCGCCCCCCAGACCCCAGAGCCACAGACGGGAGAAAACGGTGCACAGCCTCGAAAACACAAACACACAGGGCACGGGAGAGGACGCCCCGGCTCACAGGACGTGCCCCTCAAATGTCGGTGGGCAGAGAGAACCCGCCTGCTCTCTGCACTCAGGCAAAGGCGGTAGGAAGTCTAGCACCAGGCCCCAAAGCGTCTGAGGGAGGGGACAGGGCAAGACGCAGGGGCCGGAGAAGACCCTGGGGATGAGCACGGGGGTGCAGACCCCCTTCCCCGGGCAGCCGGGCCCACCTCCTCCTGGGAGGCTTCTCTGGGGAACCCGAGAAACAGGGGACGACTCCCAAACCCGCCACCCACTTTCTCAAGCTCCAGGGACCCTGCGGAGCCCGGAGAAGCCAAGTGGGCACCTCCCTGAGCACGGGCCCCTCCCACGGGCTGTCCCGGCATCTGCGCCTGACAACGGGAGGCCCAGGCGTGAGGCGTGAGCAGGCAGCCCCAGCTCTGAAGACACGCGAGTTCCGCTTCCTGCCTTCAGGACGTTCGGAGGCCCCAGTCCGGGGTTGGCGGAGGAGGCACCCACAGGGGAGGGCGGCCCCAGAACCAGAGGTGGGAGGGAGGCGGGAGGCTGTGGGCCTCCTCTGCTGAGACCGACAGCGCCGCACCTGGACGGCAGGAATTTCAGCAGCAGCTCCTGGAAGTCCACCTTCTCTTCCTTCTTGCACTTGGTGTTTCGGACGCGGGCAGACCGCCGCTTCGCCGTCTCCCCGCTCTCCTCGGAAATCTTCTTCCGTTTGACCCCTTTCTTGGATTTATCTCCCCCGGAGACATCACCTTTACAAAGAGAGCAAGTCGACAGCTCAGGAGACTTGGGCCAGGGAAACACACCTCAAGGCACTCAGGCCTCTCATAACCTGCCTACACGTTTAACTTAAGGCTTCTCGGACATTCAAGAAATTTTCCATCCCCTCTAGCAAAAAAGAGCCTGAGAAAAGACCATTTCAAATCCCTTAATCTCACCCCTCTCTCACCCACAGGCCAGGCCTCAAGACTACTTTCCATAGCCACAGAATGCCAGGATCTCAGGGTCAAAGCCCCCCCACCGGCTGTCCTGGGATGGGGCTAAGCAAGCAGCAGGGACCCTGACTCTGCCCAGGCCCGAGGCCCAGTGACAGGATATGGGCAAGAGGGTCACGTGATTCATAGCAGACAGGTGTCACTGGTGACAGAGGTAAACAGTTGGACACCGTTACATACGTGTTCATTCAGGACCTTCTTTAGCCGCCGCGCAGGCTTTATCAGGGACTCAGAAATCAAGGAAAGGCTCAGAAGCTTTGGTCCAAAGTGTTTTTGGAAGGCTCCAATGATGATAAAAATCAGTAATGCCATTCCAAGGGACATGACCACAGACAGTGGTGACTGCTGGCTGCTGCTTAAGCTGGGAGTGTCAGTGCCCAGCAGCACAGCGGGCAGGGCAGGGGGCCTGAGGAGCTGCACCTGAGGCCAGCCCTGCCCCCAGGGCCCCATTGTTGAGGGAGGCTGGCCAGCAGCCCCGAGCTCTCCTACGGGCTGGGCAGCGGCAGGACCCAGCCTTTGGAGAGGGCGGGGCTCTCCAGCTCCCACTGCCGCTCAGCAGAAGGGCCCCCTGAAGCCCTCCCCGGGGCCCGCTCACCGGTGGGGACGCCCGTCTCCAGCAGGCTGGGGCTGTGCAGCGGGAAGCTGGCCGTGGCCACGGGGGTGAATGCCAGCACGGGCTCTGGCACGGAGGCTGCAGGGCTGGCACTGGCAGGGCTTGGCTGGAGCACACTGACAGGCACTGCCTCCTCGGGGGACGCGGGACGCTGTCTGGGGTCCTGATAGTCAGACAGGTCGATCCTCTTGCCCAGGCTGGGCCGCGGGGGCTCACACGTGGTGAGGTGGTGGTATGTGGCCAGCAGGCTCTCACCGAGGCACTTCCAGCTGCAGGGAGAAGGTCACCACGCGGGCTCAGCACCCACCACAGGGAGCCCAGAGCCCAGGCCGCCGTCCCCATGAGGGCGGGGGGCTGGGGTGACTGACCGCCGAGGTGGAGCCGCTGGGCTGGAGCGGAGCCCACACCCTCCACACTGCCCGCAAGAGCCCCAAGGCATCTCAGCCCCACCAGGCAGGGGTAGCTGCGGGCTCAAGTGATAACCCCTTCTGAGCAAGGTCCCGCCTTTACCGCCTGGTGGCCTCGCCCTGCGGCCACTCGTCTGACTTCCTGGGGGAGGGCTACTGACAGGGGTGTGCTCCAAAGGGGCCCCACAGCTGCTGGGCCGGAGCCCGCTGGGCACAGCCCGAGCACGCGTGTGTCTCGTGCAGGAGCCGTGCTGTGTGTCGTGTTGTGCTGAGGCGCGGCCTGGGCTGCGCTGCTCACTGTCTGCTGCTCTGTGCTCTGCGTGTCCCGTGTTGTGTTGCGTGCCATGCTGTGTTGCAGTATGACGCCGTGTGGCGTAAGGTACCCACCCACCCATCCCTGACCAGCTTCCCAGGCCCTTTGACTAAAAACCAAGGCCTCCACCTGTCACCAGGGTGCGGCCTGCCCCACCTCACTGCCTCACCCCGCCCAACACACCCTCACCTGCGTAGCTTCGCTCAGTTCTGCAAACAAAACCGCAGCCCGCACGCTGCAGGGCCTTTGCACAGGCCTCCTCTGCCTGACCCACGCCCACTCCTCCCTGGACTCCAGCTCTGGCCCTAAACCCTCTCCAACCCATGCAGCAGCGTGACCCCGTCATGAACATGGACTCACAAGCAGGATGCCAGGCCCTGGGGGGGTGGGCTCCCCACCCACTCTTGGCCCCTCAGAGCCCTGATGGCCCCCGTCCACCTTCCCCTCTCCCCTCGGGTGGGCGGTGAGAGGGGCTGGCAGGAGTGTGGCAGGCGGTGGATCAAGGACAGCATGGAGAGAGGGAACCCCAGCAAGGGAGGCCCAGCCCGTGTCCTGCGGTCACCTGCCCGTGTGCCCCGTGTCTCCACCCATGCAGGGCCCAGCGGCCGCCTGGTACCCCGGACAACCTACGTGAGGAAGGGGATGGGCTGCACCAGCTTTAGGTCCGGCTCCTTCTCACGCACCGTCAGCGCCTGCCGCCTCCTGCGCAGCCCCAGGGCCTCATCCACGATGGCCTGCGACTCGGCTGCGCTCACTGACACCTCGTGGATGGACATGTCACTGAGAGTGTGAGGGACAGAGGCGTGACCGGGGCACATCAGAGCCACGGTGCAAATCCTACACACCGGCACACAGTTAATACCCTGCAATCTGTATTAATTCTTCCCACAAACAAAATTAGCACTTGGGCTGCAAAGGGCAGTAATTAGTGTTCTCAACACCCACGTACACAGCATGACTAGCGCCCTTTAATCTGCTCACAGCCGGGCAGCGGGCCTTCACCCGCATCAGCAGGACCACGCTGACGGCAGAAAAACCACACGCTCCTCTCATCCTTTGCTGAAAAGCTTATAAGGATTTCACTACCCCATACTGCCCACCTGAAAACAGCCCTCGGAGCAGCCAAGCTCACCAAAGCCGACGGAAGTCAACAGCAAGGGCAGGAGCTTGAGGCCTGGCATGCCTCCCAGAGACACACCTCTGCCAGCGGAGGCCCCTCCCTGCAGGGCTCCCCCGCACTCGTGCGCTCATCACCCACCTCCCCAAAGAAGGGCAGCCTCTCGGGATGGATGGGAATAAGAGACGTGGTCTCCTGAGGCATAAACACTGGGATAAAAGACCGCTAACCCCTAGCGCGCCAAGCTGGCACCGCGGGCGGGGGCAGTGGCAACGGAGGCAGCCCGAGCTCGGCAAGCTGCCAAGGGGGGCCTGGGAGCCAGAGCTCGGCAGAGGTGGGCGAGCAGGCCAGGGAGGGGCGGGGACCCCGGCGAGGGAGCCTTGGAGCCAGGGAGGCGGACAGGGCAGGGCCAGCAGGGCCGGCCCAGAGCTGCCGGGCCCGGGCCCGCTCTCCTCCCGGGGAGGCAGACAGGAGGACCGGGTGGTCAGGCTGCAAAGGGCCCCCCCGGGCAACGCTACTGAGCATGGGCCCCTCCCAGAGGCAAGCAGGGAGGGTCAGAGGCGGACTGGGCAGCGCGGAAAGCCCAGCCTCAGAGAGGGGAAGGCGGGCACGAGCTGGACAGAGCCGGCCCTGAGCACGCGGAGCAGGGGCGCGGGCAGGACAGAGCGTGAGCGGCCCACCACTGGAGCAGCATGCGGAGGGAGTCCTGGCGCAGGCGCGGCTGCTCCTGGAAGATCTGCTCCTTGAGCACCAGCCCCTTGCTGTAGCGGCAGTCCTTCTCCAAGGCCTTGCAGATGAAGTACAGGCACGCTGTGGAGAGACAGGCACGGCCTCAGGCTGCACCGGCGCCCCGGCCGCGCCAGCAACGCCAGGGCAGGGGCCCTGCTCTGGGGGCCAAGAGACGCCGGGAAGACAAGGATGCGGCAGAACCCGGACTCGTCCAATCAGGAACCAGTTCCGAAAACAGTAACCCCGAGGCTGCCGGAAGGGGAGGACAGGCTGGGCAACCTCTCTGGGGAACAGGGGGGCGTCACACACAGACCTTCGATCTAGCAAACCCACCCTAGGGGGCCAGCTGCCTGCAAACGACTGCCAGCTCGCTCCGCTCTGGACTGGATGGCTCAGGGCCCAGCCCAGCTCCCCAGGCTGTGTGCGGTTGCAAGGCACTTAATCAGGAATGAGCAGAGGAGGACAGAGCGGGGAGAGGGGAGGAAAGCCAGGATGGAGGGCCGGAGGGAGGACAGAGCCGGGCCCCCTTGCCAGCCACCCACTGAAGGAAAGCCCAGCTCCCAGGGCAGGGCTGGGTGCAGAGAGAAAGACAGAGGCCCTCTGCTGCAGCAGAGGGAGGCCTGCCTCCTCGGCTCAGGGATGCCCATCGGCCCTCACAGGCACACACACCACTCAGTGCCCAGGGCCGTCTTCCGCTCAAGATGGGTTTACCAAGTGCAGAGCCTGAGCCGGGGCGCAGAGATGGCAAGATACTGAAGGCCAGGCCTCCAGGGGGCGCTCGAGCTCCAGGACGAGCCCAGGGAGACAGGGAAGATGCAAGCGCCAGAGTCAAAACGGGGAAACGGGCAGCGCACAGAGGGCCACAGACGCACACACACTCTGCGACGACGGGACGCGAGGGTCCGCGCCGGAGGAGAGCCCGTGAGCGAGCGGGCGGTGCCAGACGCACAGAGAAGAGGACAGACAGCAGAGGCCCAAAGGCGGAGGCCGCGGGCCGCGCAGAGAAGAGGACAGCAGAGGCCCACAGCAGGGGCCGCGAGACATGCCGGCCCTGCCTGGAGGGGCAGGGGTGGCTGAGCGGGCTCTGGGGACCCAGAGAGAGGCTGGGGTTGCCTTGGGCAGTGACCACATGGAAGGGAGCAGCAGCTGGCCCCTGCCACCAGGCTCGAGCACACGGAGCCAGGGAGTGGTGTAGGCCCAGCCTCCCAGCCTCCGCCACCCTGTCCTGCCCCACCCACACCTGGAAAGGGAAGAGCCGTCAGAGCCAGGAGCTCCCGGCTGAAACCTTCACCCAGGCTGGGCGCTGGTGTGCGTCTGTGCCCAAGGCCAGCCACCCTGCACCCTGTCCTGCCCAGGGCCCTCCTGCATAGCCGCCAGGAGGAGCTGGCCCAGGAGGCCCAGGACCCCGTCAGTGCCTGCCTCGGGATGGCCCACAAGGGGCCATATGTGCCCTGCAGAGCAGAGGGCCAGGCAGAGCAGCGAGGGGCGCCGCCACAAGGCAGACGGGGCTCCACCTGGCACAGGTGTTTCCAGCAGCCACGCTGCTCTAGGGGGGGATGATAAGCCGCGAGGAGGAGGAAGCGAGCTTCCGGCACTGGGAGCGAGACTGCAGCCACCAGACCGCCCATTAGCAAATGGCAGAGCAGGCCTGGGGCAGGAGCAGCGGCGCTGGGGGGAAGGCTGAAGGGAGCCCGTCTTCCCACCATGGCGCCAGCGGCAGACCGCGACTGAGGAGGAGAGCGAGCAGAGCACAGCGGGGAAGCAAACGCACCTCCATTTCCCCTGAACGCTGGGCAGACAGCCCTTGCGCGTCAGCGCAGGCCCCGAGCTCAGCCAAGCCGCCCACCCGCCCGCATGCCGACGCAGCGCGCGCAGGAGAACTCAGCCGCGCCCCACTCACTGGTGTAGTCGCTGAGGGTGTACAGGACAGTGATGAGGTTGTCCAGGCAGGGCCAGTGGTCAGGGTTGCACCGCAGCCCTTCCTCAAACGCGTGGCGAGCCAGGGGCACCCGGATGAGCCTCAGGGCCACGTGTCCAATCTTATACCAGAGGTTGACATCCGTGGAGTCCAGCATGACTGCCTGCAAGCAGCGCCGCAGACGCGTGCTCAGTGAACCCCGCCCTCACCAGCAGGCGTCCGAGGGGACAGCACCATCCCCGCTGCCCAGAGTGCCCAGGGATGACTGGGGAGCCACGCGGCCCCCAGGGGCTGCCTGAGGCCCGCGGGGAGCACCTCCAGGTAGAACTCCATGGCCGTCTCCAGGTCCTCCCGCTGGGCGGCCAGCTGCGCCAGGTTCTTGTACGTGGAGTACTTCAGCATCAGCCCAGGGTGCTTCAGCCCCTCCTTCTCATCGCCAGACGGAACTGCCTGGGAACGCGGCAGAGAGGCACAAAGTGAGAGCCAGGCCTTAAGCCTCCGCAGGCCATCAGCAGGGCCCCGGCCTCTATGCAGGCCTGGGGCCAGTCCGGAACCACCCTCCACTGGAGAACAGTGTGGCCCTGGGGGTCTTTCAAGGACAGCCCCACCCCCACCCCAGCTCTGAGCACACAGACGAGAAAGGCCAGACCGCTGCTCACATTACGTGTGCTCTGCCGCTTCCCAAAACAGGAGGCCCTGAGCCATCCACACGGCCGCCTCCACGCTGAGAGCTGAGAGCGGACAGAGCGCAGCAGCTGGCAGACTGTGACGCGCGCGTCTCTGGACTCGCCCAACCTTGGAGCACCGCAGCAAGGAGGGCGTTCCGCACGTGGGAAAGCCCGGCGCACTCACCTCCCGCAGCAGGCGCGCCTCCAGCAGCTCGTGGTAGGCCTTGGCGGACTCCTCAAATCGGTCGTGCTTCTGCAGGTCCAGGGCCTTGTGGTACAAGGCAAAAGCCTCTGCTTCCTGAAAAGCCAAGACGGGAAGCGTTTTCCGAGAGCACAGAGGTGTGTCTCTTCAAGCCGACCGTGCGTGTGGGGGCTGCACTCCAGACCGTGTGAGCCGGTCTCGCTGCGGTGGAGACGGTCCTGAGGCCCCACCCTCCCAGGGGCTCACTGCTCAGCGGCCCCCCAGGTGGACACAAGCAAGGTGGGCTCAGCTGAGTCCGGGCACCAGCAGGCAGCAAGCCGAGGGCTCGGCCTGAGCAAGGCCGAGGTTCCAGGAGCCCCGCTGACACCTTCTGGGGGGTGGCCGCGTCAGCCAGAACAGCCCAGAGCCCAGGAGGGAAAGGAGACTCCAGGGCCAGCTGCAGAGGAGCCCGTGACCACACACCTGTGCCTCCTTTGTCTGGGTCTTGTGACTTTTAAAGCTTCCTTCATGATCATCTTCGACTGTGGAGCTGGCATTCAAGGCTGCGATTCGAATCTAGAGGCAGAGGTGTGAGGGAGGAGAAGAGCTGCTTTTAGATAAAACATGGCTCATCTCATCAATAACCTACAAGGCGCACAGCTCTCTGTAGCACACTCGGCCTCAAACAGCTAGGCCTCCCCAGATGTGGGGCTGAATGGCAGGTGGCCACTCAGGGAAAAGGGGACCTGGAGCATTCTGCAGGGACCACGCCAACCTGCTTAGGGAATGTGTCCACTACAGAAGGGCCAGGCTGGGGACACCCAAGAAAGGCCTGACGCAGCAGAAGACCCAGGCACCAGAAAAACAGCCTCCAATGACACGGGCTGTGTCTCTCTGCCACAGAGATGCGGTCCTGCCGACCACCCACAGGAGGGCGGACACCCACACCCTCGAAGGTGCCCACAGCCCTACTCGGACAGCCTTCAGGGCCCCCAAGAACCCGCCTCCCCCCGGAGGGAGGCACCAGCACATACCATGGTTGGAGCCTCTGGCACAGGCAGTGGCGGTGGGCAGGGCCAGCCCGCTCGGCTCCTGGGGGAGGGAGCAGGACAGGCTGAGGGGGGCCAGGAAGAGCCGGGCCCGGGGACCCGGGCACACAGGCGAGCGTGCCTCAGACGGCTCAGCAGTCTGCCACCTGGGGAGCCCCTGGCCTAGGGACAGAGCGCCCGCCCTGGCCAGACAATTGGGGACACGGCGGAGAGAGCCTGACACAACCCCGGGGCTCACTGCTCAGCACAGTAGTAGACTGACAAACAGTTATTTCTTCAAAAGGTGAATAAAATGGAAACACAGGCAGCAGGTAGAGACCAGGTCAGCCGCCCAGATGGGGAAGGTGAAGAAGGAAGGCCTGCGATAAGACCGGGGTGCAGGCGGGGGGGGGGGGGGGGGGGGAGGCAGGGGCCTGGAGGGCGAGAGGGGAATGTGAAAGAAAAACCCATGCGGAATACAAAGGAAAAACTTAGAGGCAGGCAGACCAGTGTGAAATCTGCAGAAATTTCACAGACTGGTGAGGACATGGCGAAATCTGACCCTCACACCCTGCAGATGGGAACGAGAGCAGCGAAGCCTACTGGCAGCGGCAGCTGCTCAGAGTGCTAGGGGCCACTCCCAAGGGAAACGGAGACACGTCCACAGCAAAGCGCGCCCTCGAATGCGCACAGCAGCGTTCTGCACGGCGGACTCCAGGTGGGGGCAACTCAAACGCCCAGCAGCTGACGAATGGACACAGAAACTGTGGGCTGCCCGGACAGCCACTGGGTTATCATTCGGTCCTAAAACAGGCCCAGCAGCTGACGAATGGACACAGAAGATGTGGGCTGCCTGGACAGCCACTGGGTTATCATTCGGTCCTAAAACAGGCCCAGCAGCTGACGAATGGACACAGAAGATGTGGGCTGCCCGGACAGCCACTGGGTCATTGTTCAGTCGTGAAACAGACCACAGTGCAGCACTTGCTGCCCCCCGCGGGCACCGTGAGGGCACAGCCACCGAAAGAAGCCGCCACCGAGGCCACAGGCTGCCGAGCCCACTCATGTGCCCGTGCAGACGCCACCAGGCCACAGCAGCGGGAGAGAGGCGGGGCCAGGGAGAGGGCCTGGCGGGGTGGCTCCTGCCGGAACAGGGCCCCTTCAGGGGGAGGGGACAGAGCTGGGGGGTGCACAGCTGGGTGGACACGCCCACACTCGCGGACCTGTGGGGTCTGCTAAAGGAAGACAGGGCAGGAGCCTGACTGCGGCAGGGGTGCCGAGGGCACGCCCCAGGGGGAAGCCCACAGAACTGAGCCCTCAGGGGCCTCCAGCGGGCAGCAGGGTGCCGGGCAACACCAGGCTCCAGCCGACGCAGCACCACCAAACGCTCCAGGGAGGGCAGAGCGAGGCGCCAGGAAACGGCCCACCCGGGGGTCAGCACAGAGCCCCGCGTGGGCCCAGCAGGCAGTGTAACTGAGCCTGGGCAGGGACTGAATGCGTGACCACGACTCCCGCCAGCAGAGCTCACAGCTGCGACCTCCACACGGGCTCTGTGGTCTCCAGGGCCCTTACAAGGAAGGAGGAAGGACAGTCTCCTTCACAGGCAAGGGAGACCGCCCCACTAGCTCGATAGCTATCTCATCTCCTGGTTTCTACATTTAAACAAGTAAAGCACGCTGCTCATTAGCTCTGGAAACGGTGGCTTCACCATAAACTACGCTGTGATGGACACTGTGATCACCAAAAGGCCAGGGGGCGGGGGGAGGGGGGGGGGGAGGGGCGTGGGAGGGGCGTGGTAGGGAGCAAGAGCAGAGGAGAAACCCGAGCACGTGCAGAGGGATTTTTATCGCCCAGAACACAGATCTTTTAAAATCCAACTATTTATTTTTGCATCAATACGAAAATCATCCGAGGAGTTAACCTCATAGAGCCTGGCATCCCAGGGTATCTGGGAGAATACTGACATTTCTTCTTCAAGTTCTAGGAACTTTATACGCATCTTATTTGGGAATATAACATATCTACCGATTCAGTGGACACGTAAGGGAGAAATGGACATTTCATGTGGCCAAATAGAAGGAAACTTCATTAGTGGAATACCTATGCCTGTCTCTACAAAATGTATACAGGTAACAGAATATATTCGTAGTGGAAAATAAAGAATTCAAAATATGAACATTTCTAAAATCTTACCCCATAGGTAGAACATGTTTGTGTTATTTTGGCCTAAAATGCATAACTTCTAATCATGAGAAAACAGCAGACAAGCCTAAAATGAGCAATATTAGACAAACAGTAGGCACCCCACTCCAGTGCTCTTGCCTGGAAAATCCCATGGACGGAGGAGCCTGGTGGGCTGCAGTCCATGGGGTCGCTATGAGTCGGACACGACTGAGCGACTTCACTTTCACTTCTCACTTTCATGCACTGGAGAAGGAAATGGCAACCCACTCCAGTGTTCTTGCCTGGAGAATCCCAGGGACGGGGTGGGGCGCCTGGTGGGCGGCCGTCTATGGGGTCGCACAGAGTCAGACACGACTGAAGCGACTTAGCAGCAGCAGCAGCAGCAGCATGGCCAAGAAGTTAATAAAACACCGAATAACTTTAAGGACAGGGAAAACCATAGCCTTGACTAGACAGACCTTAGTTGGCAAAGTAATGTCTCTGCTTTTGAATATGCTATCTAGGTTAGTCATAACTTTTCTTCCAAGAAGCGTCTTTTAATTTCATGGCTGTAATCACCATCTGCAGTGATTTGGAACCCAGAAAAATACTCTCTGACACTGTTTCCACATCTATTTCCCATGAAGTGATGGGACCGGAAGCCATGATTTTCGTTTTCTGAATGTTGAGCTTTAAGCCAACTTTTTCGCTCTCCTCTTTCACTTTCATCAAGAGGCTTTTAGTTCCTCTTCACTTTCTGCCATAAGGGTGGTGTCATCTGCATATCTGAGGTTATTGATATTTCTCCCGGCAATCTTGATTCCAGCTTGTGTTTCTTCCAGTCCAGCGTTTCTCATGATGTACTCTGCATAGAAGTTCAATAAGCAGGGTGACAATATACAGCCTTGACGTCCTCCTTTTCCTATTTGGAACCAGTCTGTTGTTCCATGTCCAGTTCTAACTGTTGCTTCCTGACCTGCATCCAGATTTCTCAAGAGGCAGGTTAGGTGGTCTGGTATTCCCATTTCTTTCAGAATTTTCCACAGTTGATTGTGATCCACACAGTCAAAGGCTTTGGCATAGTCAATCAAGCAGAAATAGATGTTTTTCTGGAACTCTCTTGCTTTTTCCACGATCCAGCGGATGTTGGCAATTTGATCTCTGGCTGCTCTGCCTTTTCTAAAACCAGCTTGAACATCAGGGAGTTCACGGTTCACGTATTGCTGAAGCCTGGCTTGGAGAATTTTGAGCATTACTTTACTAGCATGTGAGATGAGTGCAATTGTGTGATAACTTGAGCATTCTTTTATGGTTTTTCCTGTGGTCATGTATGGATGTAAGAGTTGGACTGTGAAGAAAGCTGAGTGCTGAAGAATTGATGCTTTTGAACTGTGGTGTTGGAGAAGACTCTTGAGAGTCCCTTGGACTGCAAGGAGATCCAACCAGTCCATTCTGAAGGAGATCAGCCCTGAGATTTCTTTGGAAGGAATGATGCTGAAGCTGAAACTCCAGTACTTTGGCCACCTCATGCAAAGAGTTGACTTACTGGAAAAGACTCTGATGCTGGGAGGGATTGAGGGCAGGAGGAGAAGGGGACGACCCAGGATGAGATGGCTGGATGGCATCACTGACTCGATGGACGTGAGTCTGAGTGAACTCCGGGAGATGGTGATGGACAGGGAGGCCTGGCGTGCTGCGATTCAAGGGGTCGCAGAGAGTCGGACACGACTGAGGGACTGAACTGAACTGAACTTTAAGGACTAGGGTTGCAACTACATAGAAAAGTGACAGCTGAGTTAATAATATTGTATCAGGATGAGTTTCCTTTTACTGACAATTGCACTAGGGTTATATAAGATGTGAAAGTTAGGGAAGGTGGGGGGGGGCGGGGGGGGAGGGGGAGGAATTTGGAAACTCATTGTATCATTGTTGCAATTTTCCACACTGGAGTGGGTTGCCATTTCCTTCTCCAATCCATGAAAGTGAAAAGTGAAAGTGAAGTCGCTCAGTCGTGCCCAACTCTTAGCGACCTCATGGACTGCAGCCTACCAGGCTCCTTGGTCCGTGGGATTTTCCGGGCAAGAGTACTGGAGTGGGGTGCCATTGCCTTCTCCAAGTCTAAGTGCAGTTTAAAAGACAACCTACAGAATGGGAGAAAATATTTGCAAATGGTGCAACTGACAACGAATTAATTTCCAAAATATACAAATACTCCTCACACAGCTCAATATCGAAAAATACACAATGAAAAAATAGGTATAAGTTCTAAATAGACACTCCTCCGAAGAAAACATACAGGACTTGCTGGACACATCGCCCAGTGGTTAAGACTCCATGCTTCCAAAACAAGGACACAGGTTCAGTCCTCGGTGGGGGAGATGCCACATGCCATGGGGCAACTGAGCCCGCGTGCCAGAACGACCGAGCCTGTGCCATGGCGTCCTCAGCCCGCACCTGCTGAAGCCCAGGCACCTAGAGACCACGCTCCAAAACAAGAGAAGCCACCACAGCGAGAAGCCTGTGCACAGCAAATAGAAAGTAGCCACACAGCAACAAAGACCCAGCACAGCCAGAAATAAAACTACAGGCGGCCAAAAGACACATGGGGCTTCCCTGGTGGCTCAGACCGTGAAGAATCCGCCTGCAATGCAGGAGACCTGGGTTACATCCCTGGGTTGGGAAGATCCCGTGGCGGAGGGCATGGTGACCCCCTCCAGTATCCCTGCCTGTGGAATCCCCGTGGAAAGAGGAGCCTAGTGTGGGGTCCTAGAGTCGGATGCGACTAAGCGTGCAAAAGAGACATGAAAGTATCTTTAACATCACTAATTATTCAGTCAGTTCAGTCGCTCAGTCGTGTCCAACTCTTTGCAACCCCATGGACTGCAGCACACCAGACTTCCCTGTCCATCACCAACTCCCAGAGCTTACTTAAACTCATGTCCATAGAGTTGGTGATGCCACCCAACCATCTCATCCTCTGTCGTCCCCTTCTCCTCCTGCCTTTAATCTTTCCCAGCATCGAGGTCTTTCCCAATGAGTCAGTTTTTCGCATCAGGTGGCCAAAGTATTGGAGCTTCAGCTTCAGCATCGGTCCTTCCAATGAATATTCAGGACTGATTGCCTTCAGGATGGACTGGTTTGATCTCCCTGCAGTCCAAGGGACTCTCAAGAGTCTTCTCCAACATCACAGTTCAAAAGTATCAATTCTTTGGCACACAGCTTTCTTTATAGTCCAACTCTCACATCCATACATGACTACTGGGAAAACCACAGCTTTGACTAGATGGACCTTTGTTGGCAAAGTAATGTCTCTCCTTTTTAAAATGCTACCTAGGTTGGTCATAGCTTCTCTTCCAAGGAACAAGTATCTTTTAATTTCATGGGTGCAGTCACCATCTGCAGTAATTTTGGAGGCCCCCCAAACCAAAGCCTCTCACTGTTTCCATTGTTTCCCCATCTACTTGCCAATCAGAATGGCCATCATTAAAAAGTCTACAAACAACAAATGCTGGAGGGCATGGAGAAAAGAAAATCCTCTTACCCTGTTGGCGGGAATGCAAACTGGTGCAGCCACTATGGAGAACAGTAAGGAGGTTCCTTAAAACACTAAAGAGAGAGCTACCACATGATCTTGCATTCCCAATCTTAGGGATGGGGGGTGGCGGGGGGCGATGGACCTAATTTGAGTTTGCTTTTCAACTATTTAAAAATGTAAAAACCATTCTCTGCTCTTGGGCTGTAGCAAAACAGTGGGCTAGTGAGCAAAGAATGATTTCTACATTTTCAAATGGTTGAAAAACTTCGGGAAAAACTTACATAAGACTCAAACTTCAGTGTCCTTAAATAAAATGTTATAGAAACACTGTCCCGCTCTTACATACTGTCTTTGGCTGTGTCCCAAGTACTAGACAACGTAGAGCCCCCAAGTACTTATATCATTGTAAGTATACACATAGTCACAAGAAATAATAATATTATAAAAACGCAAAGAGAGGTCGGCTAACTGGAAAAGACAGTGATGCTGGGAAAGATTGAAGTCGGGAGGAAAAGGGGACGACAGAGGATGAGATGGTTGGATGCCATCACCGATTCAAATGGACATGGGTTTGGGTGAACTCCGGGAGTTGGCGATGGACAGGAAGGCCTGGCGTGCTGCAGTCATGGGGTCGCAAAGCGTCGGACACGGCTTAAGCAACAACCAAAAGAAGGGTCAACACGGAGGGAAGCCCAGCCGCGTGGAAGCCGCATACACAGCACGCCCTGCAGTGACCCAGGCGCCCGAGAAGCGAGAGGCCCCAGAGCCGCCTGCGCAGCGCCCCCCGCCACGGTGCGGAGACTCGATCGGGCCCAGGGGCGGCGGGGCGGCCGCGGCTTGCAGCCCGGAGCCGCCGGGCCGCGGGGGGAGCCGGGGACGCGCGACACCACCCGCAAGGGGCGCTCACCGCGCAGCACCGCCGCGAAGGTGGAATGGAAGGACGCGAGGCGGGGGCTCAGCGCGGGGCCCTGCGCCGCGACCGCCGTCCCCGGGCGAGGCCCCCCACTCTCAGGCCGCCGGGCTGAGCAGGGAGCTGACAAGAGGCCCCCGCCGGGCCGCTCCGGCTCCCGGCCTCGGTCCCTCCTCGGGGAGCCCTGGCGCCAGCCCGGCCGGGCCCCGCGCCCGCCGCCCCTCAGGCTTCCGCCCCCACCCCAGCCCTTAGAGTCGCGCCCCAACCCCGTCGCCCGCGGGCTCACCAGCCGTCTCCACAGCAACCGCCAGGGCGGCCGACCCCCAGCGCCGGCCGGCTGCGCGCCTGACAACAAGGTGCGCTCCCATTGGCTCAGGTGCCGGCTGCGCCGGCCAATCACAGAGCGCGCACGCGCCGTCCGGCGCGCGGGGCCCCAGCTGCCTGCGGACGCGGCCCTGCGCAGAGCTCCGAGCGCGGCTGCGGACTCGGCGCCAGCTCCCACCAGTCCTGTTACCTAGGAGGCGCCGGGTTGGAGGGGCCAGGCGCGCGGCCCTGCACAGTAACTACCCTGCGCAGTAGGAACAGTAACGCACTACTGTTTCAGACTTCGGACAGGTGCTGTGGAGACCGCGGCGACGTGGGGACACTTAGAGCGAACAGGGGAAGGAAGAGCATCCTCATTGACGTTACCCGAAGCCTAAGAGGCACAGATACAAGCAACTCTTGACGCAGAAGATAAAAGGGCAGACCTAAATGTAAGGCCAGAAACTATAAAACTCTTAGAGGAAAACACAAGCAGAACCCTTGATGACATAAATCAAAGCAAGATCCTCCCTGACCCACCTCCTAGATTCACGGGAAATAAAAACAAAAGTAAACAAGTGGGACCTGATCAAACTTAAATGTTTTTGCACAGCAAAGGAAACGATAAGCAAGGTGAAAAGACAGCCCTCAGAATGGGAGAGAATAACAACAAATGAAACTGACCAAGGATCCGTTTCCGCAATATACAAGCAGATCTGAAGGGTTTCCGACACGGGGCCTGGGACTTAGGGGGCAACAGTCTTGGCAGCTCCGTGTTTTAGGAAGGGGCTTCACACTGGTTGACATTCACAGAGGCCTGAGTCCAGCAAGAAGGATTTAAAGTACGAATGTTATGGCTTTCCCTTTGACTTCAGTAAAATCATGGTGAAGAACTCGTAGACAGTTAGGTATAATAAAGCTTTATTGATATGCCAGGAAGTACAAAAATAACTTAATTACCAACCTTAATTTTGGGCATAATCTGGTGGGAGGTGGTGGTGGTGGGAGGGTTTAAATAGGCCATAAACAGATGGTTTCAAACTTTCAGAGATAACTTGCAACCTTGGATACAGCTCTCACCCCTGGAGTTGTATCATGAAAGATGTTCTGAAGAGAAAGTTGAATAAAAGTGGGGAGGGTGATCCAAGCAGCAGGGAGCTGTGTAGCAAAGGTTTGTGCTGAGAAACAGTGCAGGCTATGTAGGAGTCTCATGCAGGACCGTGTTATCAAGGGGCAAAGTGGGGGGTCCTGATGCCCAAATGGGTGGAGGGGCCAGCCCTCACTGCAAACAGATGACCTCACTCACTGATGGGGATGAGAGTGATGAGGAGACCAGATTGGATGCTGTTACCTTGTGGTCCTGGAAAGGTTTTAGGCCTGAATCCCTCCTTGAGTGCTTCAACCACTCATTTACCTCCAACCCACAAACATTCCCTGAGCCCCTTTGGGAAGCAGGACATCCATGCTGGCAGGAGGAGTGAGTGCAGGGACAGCTGGGACAGGGAGCCAAGGGTAGGACCTCCAAACTGTAGCTTTTAACAAGTTCTCAGTGGTGGTCAAAGCTACGGTTTTTCTAGTAGTCAAGTATGAATGTGAGAGTTAGACCATAAAGAAGGCTGAGGGCCGAAGAACTGATGCTTTTGAATTGTGCTGAAGAAGACTCTTGAGAGTCCCTTGGACTGCAAGGAGATCAAACCAGTCCATCCTAAAGGAAGCCAACCCTGAATATTCACTGGGAAGGACCGCTGCGGCTGAAGCTCCAGTACTTTGGCCACCTGGTGAGAAGAGCTGACTCATTAGAAAAGACCTTGATACTGGGAAAGATTGAAGGCAGGAAGAGAAGGAGATGACAGGGGACTAGATGGTTGGATGGCATCACGGACTCAGTGGGCATGAATCTGAGCAAGCTCCAGGAGATGGTGAAGGACAGGAAAGCCTGGCGGGCTGCAGTCTCGAAGAGTTGGACGCAGCTGAGCCACTGAACAACAGCGGTGGCCAGGTAAACACGGTGGGCTCAGTAGGCTCAGGCACATTCCTTAGGAAACTTATTAACCAGGCAGACTGCAAATCAGTTTGGTATTTCATTGGTGCACAAGAATGATCAAAGCTTTAAGGGGTCAGGGAAAGTATCGCCCAGAGATGTGAACTCTGCATCTGGAAGAAAGCTGAAAAGGAGGCTTCCATGCCACACCTCCACCCCCCACCCCAACCCCACCCCCGCGTCCTCTGCAACGCAAAAGCATGATATGGGCTTTAGATTGGCAGCAGGGGCCGGGGCAGTAACAAGATTCGATTCATTCCATTTCCAGAAGCAGAGGCTGCATTTCTGGGTTTGCCATTTGGCATGTGGATCTTACAAGGTACACTGCTACAGAGAATTCTCAGCAAGACTCACAAGAGACAATGGGAGTCTGGCAATGCCCTGGGAAGGGCCCTGAAGCCCAGGCTGAGGACAGGAATGTCGGGTCAGCAGAGTCTGCAGGAAGGCCTAGGCTGGACCAGTTGCCTGCCGCTCCCCACCAGCCTGAACAGGGGCATGAAGAGGAGCGACTCCAAGAAGCCCTCCACCCTGATTCCAGCAGCCAAATACAAGACATGAAACACAGCCCCTGAGGACAGGAACATCCCACCTCCCAGGTTCCCTTAAGGTCCCCACCTCATAAACCAACCTGCTGTCCAGAGTGACCCAGAATGCCAGGGGGTGTGGGTGGGGGAAGGCAGTGGCAAAGGGAAGTAGAGAAGTCAGGTTTGAGACAAAGCTCTCTTAATTTATTTGCTGTGAGGATGGGGAAGAGAACCACACGGAGGTGCCAGAAGCTGGTGTCCACCAGGCCCTCACTGCCAGGAGGCCTCTCTGGAAGGGCTGTCAGCTCAGAGGCCCTGGATGCCCTACACGCCAATCATAAAAAGGTCATGACTGTCCCCTTCTTGCCAATCTGCCAGCGCTCCAAGGGGAAAAAGCGGATCATTATCCTTCAGGAGATGGAGAGAAAGATGTCATCAGCTCCTCGGCTAACGCCTTACATTCTAACATCCCCCAGCCAGACATACCCACTGTGGGCTCCAAAGAGCCTGCCTTAGCCCCACCAGGCATTTTGCAAGCCTGTCTCACCCCATGAACACTCTCCGCAAACCCCGGACAGGGCAGTGGGCATGTCGGGTGGAATGGTGGCTGCACACCGTCATCACCCACCCGGGACAGACAGGCAGCCTCTGTGGTCACTGTATGTGGGTTCATGGGGAGCCTTCTCTCTCCCAAACTGCAGGCCCCCAGGAGCACACATGTGCAGTATCCCAGCCCCTGTTTTTGCAAAGCCTGGCTCAAGGGGTCCAGGCATAACCACCTCCCTCCCCACATTATCTGTGGAATGAGTGAATGAGCTCCTCTCCCAGAAGTGACAGGAAGTTCCTTGTGCAGAAACAGGATACTTGGGATAACCTAGGGCCAAGGAGGTATATGTGACAACCTCAGTCATCCCGTCCCATCTGTAAATGGGCATAATGGAGCTATCTCCATTGTGGGATGAGATGTCCCCATAATGGGATGGCATGTCCACATGGGGGCTATAGACAGAGGCACAAAACTTCTAAGGATCAAATGGGGTCATGCATGTGAATTACCTATCAAATCTCTGGTATGTGGTAAATTACAGGTTGCTTATCATTGTTAGAATTCTTATGGCTCCCCAGATTAAGGACCAGGTCTAAGCACCCCCAGAAGTGACCATTCTTCACCCACTCTTTCTGGGCTAACAAAGGCTCCATTCTGAAAGGTTCTTTCAAGATTCTTATGCAGTTAGTTCCTCATAGGCATAGACTCGGCTTGGGAATATTTTTCACCCAAGAAGAAACCATGACCTTGCCACGGAATCCCAGGTTTGGGAGCCACGGGGCCTTCTTATTAGAAGCCGACTTATTAGAAAAGACCCTAATGCTGGGAAAGATTGAAGGCAGGAGAAGGGGATGACAGAGGACTAGATGATTGGACAGCATCACCAACTCAATGGACATGAGTTTGAGCAAGCCCCAGGAGCTGGTGAAGGGCCTGGAAGCCTGGTGTGCTGCAGTCCATGGGGTCGCAAACAGTTGGACACAACTGAGTGACTGGAAAACAGTCACCGAGGGCTTCTTGGGAACCATTTGATCCATGCCTCTCTATTCAGAGAAGAGAAGGTTACAGACCAGACATGGTTTGATTCCAGGTTTGTTTGGATTCCCCCACCTGCATGGGACCCAAAGGTCACAGCCTCAGGACAGACCCAGAATTCCTCCGGTCCAGCTTAGAGAAGTTCTAGATTACTCCTGTTTTCCCAACATATGGAAAAACCTGAGGGCAGATGATAAGTGGCTTTGGTTCTGCCAGGGTAGCAACATTCTGCCCTGTCAGGTGCCAAGGCAGGTACAGTAGTGTTGTCCCATGCAGTGCCCCCAGGAGTGGTTAAAGGGGAGCCTTCCCATTTCACAGATGGAAACACGGAGGTCCAAGAGGCCATACCTTGCCCAGGTGTCACAGGCACCACTGCAGAGCCAGGAATTCATTCAATTCCACTACCACTCTCAAGGTGGGTCGTCCACCAGCCCATGGGGTCAAGGGCCCAGGCGGCACCAGATCCTTCTTGTCCAGCGTGAGGAATTAATTTTCCCCCCAAACTTAGGAGGGGCCTGAGGTGGGATCCCGGCCCCCAGTGGCACAGCAGCCCCAAGAGGGTCCTCTCCCTGCCCCCCCTACGCACCGGTCCTCGGCCAGGTCCAGCTCCTTGGTGAGGAACTCGAAGAAGCGCGCGCTGTGGCCGCGGTTCTCCTCGGCCGTCCCCACCACACCGATGGAGGAGACGAGCAGCTGGGCGCCGGGCTCCGCCGAGCCGTTCACCACCATGGCCAGGCCGGACCGCACCGTCACGTTCACGCGCTGCGGGGACACGGGAGTTTAGCCTGAAGCCGGCGTTAGGCGGGGATCGTGCTGAGGACCTGGGGAGCGCGGGGTGAGGGAGCGCGGGGTGCAGACGCGCGAGCTCCACGGGGGTCAGGGCTGGGGGCACGGGTCGGGGTCCTTGGAGGTCACTTCGGGGTCACGGCTGGCCAAGCCGACACGGAGCACGTGTTGCGGACGGGGCCGCAGGGCCCTGGAGTGCGGGAGGACCGAGTTGGCGGCGGGCGGGCGGGCGGGCGCGGAAGAGTCGGGGTCACGCTGGGGAAGCGGGGTCGCAGATAGAGCCCGAGCCCGGTCCGCCAGCCTCCTCCCCGCCCCGTACTCCCCAGCGCAGGCTCACGTCCTCAGGCTTGCTCAGGATGGCGGCAGTGGCCGCGCAGAGCCGCTTCTCCAGCCCCGCGGGCACGCGGCCGGCGGGCAAGCTCGTGTCCAGCTCTACGAACGGCATGTCCAGCGGGAAGGGTGCGAACGGTCGCCGGGGAGAAACGAGGCGCGGGGTCCGGGTCTGTGTTCTTGAGGGTCGGGCGTCGGGGAGCGGGGGCGGGGCGCCACGGAAACCTGCTCTCCTCATTGGCTGGACAGAAACTCAGCGCCCCCTGATTGGCTGTCTGGGCTACATCCCCCCCGGGTCTCAGCAGAGAGCCGCCGCCAGGGCTGGCGCTGAGTTCCGGAAGTGTGGTAGCCCGGCCCCCTCCTTGTGACCCCGCCCCCAACGAGGTATTGGCCGTGCCGAGCCCCGCCCACACACCAGGCCCCGCCCGCGCCCCGCTCCGGCGGTGCTGGCCGCGGTTTCCTGTCCCCTGTGGCTTTCCAGCGCTTTGGCTAATATTTAGGTGGAGGTCTGAACACGCCCAAATACACACACCCGGAGGGGCTATCCCCAGGCTCCACGCTAACAATGCTACATCGTCACGGAGTATTAAAATTTTTTTGAATGAGTTGTCTCTGCGTCGGGCAACTCACGTTCGACGTGCTAAAACGCTCTTCTTTTGATCAGACCAGGTGAAGCCTGGGGGCTCGAGTGGGGCTGGGCAGAGACCCTCGGGTTCACTGCATCCCTGCCTGGTACCCACGGACAAAAACACCCTTGTGGCTTCTTGTGCCTGTGGCAACTTTGCCTCACGGTGAAGGATCGCCCACCAGGGGGTGGTGATAGCCAGCCAAAGCCCCGGTCGAATTACCAGCAATGTTTACGGGACCCTGTATTTTTTAGAGGTGAAACAAAAGCTGTTATTGAGCATGTGGATGTCTGTTGATGTGGCCAAACGTGGTACTTTCATCAGCGTTGGAAAGCTGTTAGAACTGTAAATAGCAAAGGTCGTTGAACTTACGTGGGTGTATATGAACGATTCCAACTACATACCTAAAACTTTATGTAAGTGGGCATATTAAAGCACTCACCCTTTGTCCTTTAGCCTCAGGGCAGAAACCAGGGAAAATTTTCAAACAAGAGAGGGCCAGGGTCACTTTTGTGTTTACTGGAGCTCTTTCCAGAGTTCACATGGAAGTCAGCGTGCAAGGGGTAAGGGTGAAGTTAGCGGACGGACAGAGGAAGGCATGCGGGGCTGGTGTGTGGAGAGCACTGTGGCCCGGACTCTGAGCGGAGCCGTGTTTTGGCCCACAGCCGAGGGGAGGGAGCGCCATTTCTTAGAGTGCCGTGGCAGGCTCGCCGGGACCCACTACAAGAACAGTTGCGCTAAGGGCTTCAGCCTCTCCTTCACGGCAGTGTCTGCTGGAGGCAGGTCCTTGGCCTTCATGAGGACCGCGTGGGCCTCTCGGAAGAGGTCCTCCCCCACCGCAGCTTCCACGCGCTGGCGCCATGCGGCCAGCTTAGGCCGGCTTTTGAAGATGTCACAGCCGGCACTGACGGGCTGCAGGAGAGGGAGCTGACTGGAGGGGGGAGGTGCCCAGGGGAAGCAGAAGGCCGCCCCTGGCCTAGGGATCCCCTGGGTGGATTTCCCCGCCTCTGCCACTAGAGAAAACACCAGGAAACTGCTCAATATCCCTGTAGGGTGGGGTTTTAGGCCCCTTTTTACAGATGAGGACCCTGAGGCTCAGAGGGGACGTGACCCACCCAGGGCCCCCAGCCAGAAAGAGCAATGTGAGCTGGTGCACGGGCTCCCTCCCAGGGTACCCCGCTGCGCAGCAGCCCCCCTGCCCCACAGCACTCACATGCATCAGCTCGGTGATGGCCACCAAGTCCGCCACTGAGATGTGGGGCCCGGCCAGGAAGTCCTGGTCCTTCAGGAACTTGTCCTCAAGCAGCTGCAGGCACCGGTCCAGCTCGGCCAGAGTGTTTGCCAGTGTCTCAGGGGGCACCCGTTGGCCCAGGAACACGGGGAACATCATCTGGCAGGCAGAGAGAGGGCTCAGCGTCTGCCTAGGGCCCGGCCTGGTTCCGGCTCTCATCCTGTTGGCCAGCCATCCTGGGCATTTCTCCTCACTCCCGTCACCCCTTCCCGCCCACGGCCACCACCAGCCCGGGCCTCATCGCTGACTCACGCATGGCCAGCCTCCACCTCTCCCTGGGTCCTCACATCAGGCAGCCAAGGGACCCCTCTGCAATCCCAGTTTGCCTGTAGCTTCTCCCTGCGTAAAGCCTGCCATGACTCCCTACTGCCCCCTCCCCGCAAAGGTCTCAACACACAGCAGCAGCCATCCTCTCCCACGCTCCCACCACCCCCGACTCCACCCCAGGCCTCTCAGATGGGAGTCTGTGGGAATGGGCCTGCAGATCCCTCTAGGATGTGCTTCAGGTGTATGCTCCTAATCAGTGCACCTGGGTGGGGTCAGCCTCTGCATTGCCAAGCTCCCAGATGACCGTCTTGCTCCCGGCCCATGGACCACACTCAATAGCAAAGATCTACACTCACTCTCCTCAGCTTCTCTCCATTCGGCCCTCAAATGCACCAGGCTGCCTCCCCAGCCACAGCTTTTATTGTCATTGTTGAGTCCCTAAGTCGTGTCCAAGTCTTTTGACCCCATGGGCTGTAGGCAGCGGCCAGGTTCCTCTGTGCATGGGATTTCCCAGGCAAGATTGTAAGAGTGGGTTCCCCTTTCCTCCTCCAGGGGATCTTCCCGCCCCAGGGACTGAACCCGAGTCTCCTGCACTGGCCGGCAGATTCTTTACCACTGAGCCACCAGGGAAGCCCATGGCTTTTAAAGCTATGGAAACTTTCTTTGGGCCAAATGGGCCCCAAGATGGAACTCCCTGGTGGCGCGGTGCTAGGACTGCAAGCTCTCAGTGCGCTGCTGAGGGCCCAGGCGCAGTGCTCAGCCCCTCACACACACAGGAGGACCGCTGGGTACTGGGTGCTGATCATGGCTCAGGGCTCATGGCAAAGGCCTCTGCACATTTGATAAGCAAAAATGGTATCTGCATGCTCCTTTCACGCGCATTTGCTTGGTTTTTACTGAAGTTAAATGTTTTCATCCACTTACTGCCCCTTTCTCTCTGTCCTTCAGCTACATCTCTGCTGGTTTCCTCTGCCCGTTTTTCTCCTGTCTTTGTCTGATGGGCTTCTAAGAGCATCTTAAATATCAAGAATGTTACTTCTTTCTAACATATCTTTGCCAAGATTTTCCCCAGTGTTGTTTTGTTTTTTTTTTTTTTTTTGCTGGCTTTAATTCTCTCTTTTTTTTCCACTTCGTCTACAGATTTCACTGTATAAAATTGAAAAGTCTTTTCTTTAAGTCTCTCACTGTTATTAGGCTTATCAATCTTTGCATACCCAGAAATTAGATCAACATTTAGTGACGATCTCATTTCTTCCTACTTTGAGGTTTGTCACTTAACATCTCTCCATCTGAAAGGTACATGTGTGGCAAAGCGAGGGCTTGATGCTTTTCCCACAAGAGGCAACATTCCTAGGCAGTGTGACATGTGCGGGAAAGCAGAGGGTTCATTTCCAGCAACTCGGGAATCGAGACCTGAGGGCGGCGGGCTTTCCTGGTGGCTCAGGAAAGCCCTGGTTTAGTATCCACCTGCCAGTGCAGGGGAGGACACGGCTTCCATCCCCAGTCCCGGAAGACTCCACGTGCCTCACGGCCATTCAGCCTGCGAGCCGCGAGTCCTGGAGCCCGTGCCCCCGAGTCTGCTCCCAGCAAGGAAGATCTAGCGGAGCCGAAAACAACTCAACAAATAAATGTGTTTTTGATAAGACACCTTGGGGGAGTCATTCCCGGGCTCTGTACCTCAGTTTCCTCTCTGGGAAACAAGTCTGTTGCCCTGGAGCCTCTCTGGCATTCTAGGATTTAGTGTTCTCAGCTTCAACAGAGAGCCTGGCTCCTTGATCATCCTGGAGGGCTCCCTGCCCCAGGGCTCACCTTCTGCCACATGGCCCGGGTGCAGCTCATCCGGAGGGCCGTGTGCTGCCACGACAGGTACTCATCCACGCGGGCTCGGGCCTGCAGGTCTTGGGGGTACCAGTGGTCAGGGGCCTCATACTTGCGGGCCAGATACAGCAGGATGGCCACACTGGGGGAAACGGGGGGTGCAGAGGACACGCCCCAGTCACTCATCCGCCGTTCCACAGGGACCAGGCCCTGGGTGAGGCCTGGCCCTGGCCTCACACGTCTTTCCCTAGATCCTGTGGGTGGAGCATCTCAGCGTCTTCCTGGTTGTTACACAAGCAGGAATGCGAGGCCCAGAGGGGTCAGGTGGCAGCCAGGGCCATTCAGGCCTACACTGGGCCATCTAGCGTCTCCGGCACCGAGGGGAAAACAAAGTGTCGTGGGGCTGCAGAGGGCTCCAGTGCCATCCCCCCAGTCTCCGGAGCTCAGGCAGTGCCAGGAGAGGCCAGGCGCCCCTCCGAGCCCTGGGCACCTCTGCCCACTTCAAACCACTCTCCACCCTTTGGGCCGGAACAGGGACTTGGGACACGCAAGCCATGAGCCAAGCCATCAACGGTGGACACACAGATGGCCGACAGGTGGGGCCCAGGGGCCCTTTACCTCTCAGCCAAGGTGAAGTCCCCATCCTTCAGGGCTGGCACCTTCCTCAGGGGGTTCACCTGGACAAACTCATCGCTGTGGTTCTGGCCTGTGGAGTGACCGGTGAGGCAGGTGGGGAGAACTGTGAGGCCGCTAAGATCTCTGTCCACTCCCACCCCAACAACTAGCCACCAACTTTCTGGGGTCCCTGTCCTGGTGGGGAGTCAGGAAAGAGGAGGCCACTCCGCTGGTCAGGGGGTGACATCCCCTGAGCCCACCAGAGGTTCCTGTTCCCGTGTCCACCTGCTCTGGACCTGGGCCAAGGAGCATCCCAACTTGGGCTTGGGCAGAGTGACGGGAGGGTGGGTTTCTGCAGCCGCAAACCCCCAGCCCCGGTCAACTCCATCCCTGCATCAGGCCCTCCAGCCCCCTCCTTGGGCTCTAGGCTTGTCCCCTGCAGAGCCCCACCTCTCTGTGCTAACTGGGTGACCTGTCCACACAGCTGTTCCCAGATCTGAGCAAACCTCACTCTCACCAGCAATGCCTGACCTGCTCAGCCACTCAGCCTCCTGCAGGTTGCTCCTCTTTCCTTCTTGTGCCAAACCTTCCAGACTCCTTCCCCACTAGGGCCCCCTGGTCTGGCTCACTTCTGCATACTGCAGGCCTTCCACCACCACTACCAGCTCAGGCCTGTGTGGAGGGGACGCCCAGTAGTGAGTGCGAAGCCGGAGGCTTTAGCGGAGCGGGGCTCCAGCCTGGTCACAGGACCCCAGCCTGGTTACAAGACCACCTGCGGGCCTTTCTGCTCCTTCTCCCTTGTGGGCAGGATCACCACGATCTATTCTCCCTCCAGAAACAGCCTCTGTGCTTGGCCCTCATCCCAAGGATCACTGAGAAGGCAGAGCAAGGTGGCACCAAAGCAGTAGGTGGCTCAGGCTGGGGCGCCAGAGGCAGAAGGCGGGCAGACTCAGCCAAGCACGGTGTCGCTCCCAGCCTGCCCCGAGGGGCTCTGAATCCAGAGCTCCTGCTAAGGTCCGGTGACAGCCCTGCTCCCTCCGCGGGATTCTGCCCAAGTGGAGGGGACCTAGGCTGGCACAGGTAGGAAGGAGTAAAGCGGAGGCCAGATACAGGCGAACAATCTTCTGGGCAGTCACGCATGGGGGCTGCGGCTGCTGAGAACCAGGAGGCCGCGTCCTGTTTTCTCCGAGCCGTGATATGGAGAGCCGTCTCTCCACTTTCCTCCACTGCTTCGCCCCGCCCCAACCCCGGCCGCACCCGGCACTGCTATGTACCTGCTCTGTCCTCCCTTAGCCTGGGTGTGAAGAACGGTTGGTATTCACTAGGCAAGGGAAAGACGGACAATACACAACCGATGGCCGAAGCCACGGTTTCCGACGGGAGTCCGCCTGCACCGGCCTCCCGACTTGGGGGCCACAGGGACACCCAGCTCCCGGGCCTGCTTGCTTGTCCGGCCCACCTTGGAGCAGGTCCACGGTGCGCAGCTCGAAGGGGATGCGGTTCTTCTTGGCGAAGATGTAGACGGCGCGGCAGGGCTGGGACAGCAGGTCCAGGTAGAGCTCCAGGCCCATGGCGGGGGCGGGAACGGCGGGCAGGACCCACGACAGGAACGGCGGCGGGCAGGTTCCACCGGTCACCCAGCCGAGGGATGTGCGCAGCTCCTGGTACCCGAGCCCGGCCACACCCTACCCGCCCATTGGACGGCGCCGGAGAACTTCGGGCCAATCAGCGGCGGCCTCGCTCTCCCGCCTTCCCTCTGCGGGGTTCTGAGCTGGGCTCCGTTTCCTGCCCGGCAGGGTTCAAGGAGACAGACTCTGTGTCTCTCCGCCGTGTCAGTCCCCTCACCTGAACAGCAGTGTCTAACCTGCGTCAAATGGAACAGGACGGGAGGGGGACTGGGGGAACGAGATCAAGGGCGCTTCCAGAGCAGACACTCGGTGAATTTAGGGTCAAAGGGTTAGCCCAGGCCACCTCCCCCCTCAGAGCGGGGGCTGAAAGAGGAGGGACGTCAGAGTCCCCAGGAACTCAGAGAGGAGTGGAAGATGCCGCAGCCTCCCGGGGGCCCACGGCCCAGGGTGGAGGCGGGGGAGGGCGTGTGGTCCTCCGCACCCAGCAAAGACCAGATCGCCACCTCAGGAAGCCGCCCCTCACCGAGCTTCCTTACGCTCCCGGCTAATCTTCGCCTCCCTCCTGCAAAACAGAGCCTCGTGAGACCCATCTATGAGGTTTGTGGGTGGGCCCGGAATCTTCCCACTTCCTTTGTAGGGCCAAACCCCTCCAACCTCGAGCCCGGGGCTCCTGAGGTCTTTGGCTGTGATGCCTTCTTCCTCTAAGCAAGTCTCCTAGGTGAAAAAACCCGTGTCCCCAGGGACTTCAGGCTTCCCTGATAGCTCAGTTGGTAAAGAGTCTGCCTGCAATACAGGAGACCCCAGTTCAATTCTGGGTTGGGAAGGTCCCCTGGAAAAGGGATAGGCTACCCATTCCAGTATTCTTAGGCTTCCCTTGTGGCTCAGCTGGTAAAGAATCTGCTTGCAATGCGAGAGACCTGGGTTCAGTCCCTGGATTGGGAAGATCCCCTGGAGAAGGCAGAGGCTACCCACTCCAGTATTCTGGCCAGGAAAATTCCATGGGCTAGTCCATGGGGCCGCAAAGCGTCGGACGCGACTGAGTGGGCTTCACTTCACTTTACTTCCAGGGGCTTCCCCAGTGGTCCAGCGGCTAAGACTCTTTGCTCTCAAGGCAGGGCACCCAGGTTGCACTCCTGATCACAGAACTAGCTCCCACATACCACAACTGAAGATCTTGCGAGATGCAATTAAGACTTGTGAGTGCCTGTGCTGGTCGGGTCTGACTTTTTGAGACCCCCATGGACTGTGTAGCCTGAGAGGCTCCTTTGTCCATGGGATTTTCCTGATAAGAATACTGGAGCGGGTTGCCATTTCCTCCTCCGGTGGCTCTTCCTGACCCAGGGATTGAGCCCACATCTCCTGTATTGCAGACCTACTAAGACCTAGGGCAGCCAAATAAATAACTTAAAAAAAAAAAAAAAAAACTATTCCCAAACCTATTCCCCAAACCCAAGATTCAGAGAAAGCCCAACTGGGGGAAAGAAAAAAAAAACAAAAAACAAAAAAACCTTGAGAATAGCTTGGCCTTCCTGGGCCCTTGGCTCCCAGTTTAAGAAAGGTTTATCCCATCAGGAGAGAACTTTCTCCAGGTTGGATGGGGCCATGTTCTCCACCCCCTCCAGGGGACTGACCTCCACCATAACTCATGTTTGGCCGGACTACTTCGATATCCAATCTCCCTGCTTCCTCCCTGGCCACGCTCCAGTCCAACCCCCACCACCAGTCAGAATGTTTTTCTAAAATGCAATCTGAGCATTCCGTTCGTGTTCAGGTTCTGCAGCTCCGAGGTGTGGCAATTCAGGCCCCACTTGACCGAGTCCTGACCGGGGGAGCTGCTGTTTGACGTCTCCTCCCACCACCCTCTCAGGGTCGGTGCAGGACTCGTGATTCACAATGCTTGGTGCTGAAAGGATGACTGGCCCTGCGAAGAGAGTGTTGGCGACTCTGCACCCAACACACCTGGAGACCTCTACTGTCCTCGTCGAAGAACCAGTGGAGGGCAGGGCATTGGTTAATTTCACTCTGGACAACCGGTCTGCGGAAAGCTAATCCACCGGGCCTGCGCAGCCGGCTGTCTCTCAAAGAGAGGCCAAAACCGCGGCCAGGACAGAGGGAAGGCCAAATAAAGCACACCTCAGAGTTAGAAGCAAAGGCTCAGGCTGAGCCCAGGTTTATTTCCCAGACTGGAAAGAAAATGCAGATGAAAGGAGACCAGGTCTGGGTGTGCCATTCTCCTTGTGGCTCTGCAGCCCCAGCGACAGATGGGTGGGAACCTGGCCCCAGGAGCAGAGGACTCAGGCAGGCAAGCCACGCCTGCTCTCCAGGTCTGCCTCCCAAGGGACAGCAGAAATGAAGCTGCTCCGTGAACTGCCAAGGGCAGAGCAGAGGCGCAGCTCCCTGGGTTACTGGATCATGGCCAGCACTTTGGGCAGCATCTTCTGCTTCAAGGTGGGGTCTGCAGGCTGAGAGTCCTTGGCCTTCAGGATGACCTCATGGGCCTCCTGGAAGAGGGCCTCCCCCACCGCTGCCTCCACGCGCTGGCGCCAGGCGGCCAGCTTGGGTCGGCCTTTGAAGACTTGGCAGCCGGCACCCACGGGCTGTAGGGAGAGAGGGGGCGGGATGGGTGACCACATATCGCAACACCAATCTGGTCTGGAGGCCATGGAACTCCAGAAAGTGTCTCCACAGGGTCCCACAGCCAGGGGCATGGTGTGAGCACGACTTCAGCGCCACCCAGGACCCCCCTGCCTCATCCTCCCCCCAACCACCCACACCACTCACATGCATCAGCTCCGTGATGGCTACCAGGTCAGCCAGAGAGACGTGGGGCCCGGTGAGAAAGGCTTTGTCCTGGAGGAACTTGCCCTCAAGCACCTGCAGGGCCACATCCAACTCTGCCAGTGTGGCCGCCAGCGTCTCAGGAGAGACCAGCTCACCCAGGAAAACAGGGAGCATCACCTGATGGGCAGGCAGGCAGAGTGGGGGTTTAGGGGCCGGCATTCCTACCTGACCTCCAGGGCAGCACCTGAGACTTTAGATGTAAACGGTCCTTAAATATAACTATAAGGTCTTTAACTATAAAGGACCATCAGAGGGTAATTCTGATTTATTCATGTCAGGAAACGCTATAGAGTAGTTAGAAAAAAACGCATTACATCCGCCTGCACCACCGTGGGAAAATGCAAACTGCAGAATGACCTGAGAGCGTTTATGTAAAACTGTAAGCACTCAAAGCGAAGCGCTGTTTTGGGGCTACACATAAACGCGATAATGTACAAGGTCATGAACTGAAAGGACTTGAACCAGATCGCAAGGGGCAGGCAGCGGGGGCGGACTTCAGGAAGGGAACGGGCAACAAAGAGGTCAGTTGGTTTTTGTTCCCTAATGTTTCTTTTCTTATATATATCACAAATGATAGAAGACACAACAATGAAACTGGTGACCCAGAATTGAAGATATACTTTCAGAAAGGAGGAGGGCACCTCTGAGAAGAACATGGAAAACCCACCATGATGACGCTAGAAAGAAAATAACCTTGTGTGGTTTTTTTTAAGTCATAAAAGAATACAGAACTTTAAAAGAAAAAGGAAAAATAAAAGAAAGTGCAAAAAGTAGAAAAGAGTAAAGCCTAAACCTGCCTGTCTGATATGGAAACCACCAGCCACAGAGGTTCCCGAGCTCTTAAAGTAGGACTGGTCTGAGATGAAATGTGCCGTGAAATGTAAAAGACACACCAGGAAACAGACACACATCAATGGAAGGGACAGCGAGCCCAGAAATAAACCCACACGCTTCTGGCCAACTAATCCAGCACCAAGGACACAGGAATATACAAGGGCGAAAAGACAGTTTCTTCCATCCGTGGTGCAGAGAGGACTGGGCAGCTACATGAAGACAAATGAAATCAGAGCATTCTCTAAGACCATAGAGATAAACTCAAAATGAACTAAAGACTTAAACATAGGACCGGAAACAGTAAAACTCCTGGCAGAAAACATGAGTGGAAGCCCTGAGGGGTACTCAGGCGTCACTGCTGATGGACACTGGTGTTGCCGCCACATTCTGGCTACTGTGAATGACGCTGTTGTGAACGTGGGTACAAGCATCTCTTTGAGATCCCGCTTTCAGTTATTCTGGGTATCCGCCCAGAAGTGGAACTGCTGGGTCATATGGCAATTGCATTTTTAATTTTCTTGAGGAACCACCATGCATTGTCCACAGAAGCGATTCCCCTTTCCATTCCCATCAAAAGCACACGGGAGTTTCGATTTCTTCTTATCCTCCCTGACACTTGTTATTTTGCTTATCTGTCTGTCTGTCTGGGCTTCCCACGTGGTGCAGGGGTGAAAGAAGCCACCTGCTAATGAAGAGACAGGTTCGACCCTGAGTCAGGAAGGAGGAGGGAATGGCAACCCACTCCAGCCTGGAAAATCCCACGGACGGAGGAGCCTGGTGGGCTGCAGTCCACGGGGTCACAAAGAGTCAGACACGACCAAGCAAGCAATCCTTGACCTACCTATCTATCTGCAACAGCCATCCCAACAGGGAGGAAGTGGTATTTCATTATAGACATTAAAAAAAAATCTTTACTGAATTTATTACAATACTGCTTCTGTTCTGTGTTTTGGTTTTTTGGCCGCAAACCATACTGGATCTTAGCGCCCCAACCAGAGAGCGAACCTGCCCTCACCCCCTGCACTGGATGGCCAAGTCCTAAACACTGGACCTCAGGGAGGTCCCCTCATTATAGTTTTAATTTGCATTTTCCTAAGGATTAGTAATACTGAACGTATTTTCACGTGTTTATTAGCCAAAATCATACCACTGATACTCTGAGTATTTTGGGTTAAGTAAAATATATTAAACTGTTTCTTTTTACTTTTTAATTATGGTTACTGGAAAATTTTAAACTACATATGTGTCTCACTCTTTACTTTTGGGCAGCACTGGACAAAATGAGCTAAATTCCAGAGGGCATGAACCCTCCCAAGGTAAGCCACGTTCATCCCTGGGGTCCAAGCAGGTCGCGGTGCAAGCCTGCCATCTGTCTGGGAGTTTTCTGATGAAGCAGCCACGTGGGGAACTTGGGGCAGGGCTGAGAAGCAGAGCGATCTCTTGCTTGTAGTTGGAGCTTAGATTCCAAATCCTTGCTGGAGGAAAATGAGCAACCTGATTCCACCCTCAAGACATTTCTGAAACCAGAGATAAACTGAACTGTAACTGAAGCCACATCCCAGCCCCAATCCTGACTAGCTGGAAGAGACGAACCTCCCACCGAGGATGCCTGATAGAAGAAAGTGCAAGCCCCGCGTCAGGCATTTATAGTACACTCCGTGTCCACTCTCCTTTTATATAACACGTAGCACACAGTAAGAAATTACTGTGTGAAGAAATAAGAAATTATAAGACAAGTAAAGAAAGAGGAAAATGTAGGTGTTCCCTGGTGGCCTGGCGGTTAGGATTCGACGTCACTGATGTGGTCCAGGTTCAATCCCTGGTCAGGAAACTGAGATCCCATGAGCTTCATGGTGTGGCCAAAATATAAAAGAAAAAGAGGAAAAGAGGAGAATGTGACCCCTAATCCAGATGGCAAAAGACAACCAATAGAAACAAACCCACAGAAAACCCAGGGGCTGAAATTAGCTAACAAAAACTTTAAAGTAACTATTATAAGAATCAATACGTTAAAGAATTTAGAAGAAAAGGTAGACCAAGCGGGTGAGCAGAGGTTGGATTTCACCAGAGAAATGGAAACTCTAAAAAAGAACCACATGGAATCTCTAGAACTGAAAAAAAACACTTATTTCAAATACAAAGAATGTACTAGGCGGGCTTAATGGCAGCTTGGGCAAACAGAGGAAAGAACTGGGAAGTCAAAGCCAGGTCAACAGAAGCTACTTAAACTGAAAGGAAGAATGTGAGGTTGCCGTGCCCTTGTGGGGCGATGCCCTCACCGGCCCCCCTCCCCGGGGAGAGCACCTCACCTTATGCCACAGGGCTCGGAGGCAGTTTCTCCGCAGGGCTGTGTGCTGCCAGGCCAGGTACTCGTCCACACGGGCACAGGCCTGCGGGTCCTGAGGGTACCAGTGGTCGGGGACCTTATACTTGCGGGCCAGGTAGAGCAGGATGGCCACGCTGCGGGTGAGGGGAGGACGTGTTGGAGGGCGGCGGGCAGGGGGCCCACTGAGCCGGGGCTTGATACAGAGTCCCTTCCTGAATATTCCTGACCACACACCAGGCTATTTTCTCCGTTTCCAGAACAGGAAGCCAGGCTTTAGAACAAGGATGGGACTTGCCCAGGGCACACAGGCTTTGGAGGCTGAGCTGAGAGTCTCCCTGAGGCTAACAGGCAAGCTCCTATCACCGGGCTAAATTCCGCGGTGAGTCCTGCCACAAGTTCGGAGCACAGTTTCTGACGGGAGGACCAGAGAGAGCTTCCTGGAGGAGTCAGCACCAAAGCAAAGCATTGCAGAAGCTCAATTGCTTCCAGTTCCTTCCAGCCTGCATCCACTCTCATCATCCCACATTCAGACCCCCAGGAGGCCTGATGCTTCAGAAAGGTTTTCCTGCCATCCCTTCATCGTTTGTCGCCCCTCTGTCCTCCCTGAAGCATCCTGCCGGAAACACAGGAGGGTGTGGGAGCTGCGAGATCTTGGACAAGAGGGACAGACAAGGCTCCTGCAGCCCCCCTCCTGCCCTGGGTTAGCTGGGCTGCCTTGGTGTTGGGATGGCAGGGCTGATCCGGAAGGACAGTGAATGTGGGAATTCGGGGCCACTGGGAAGGCCTTCAGGAACTCGGGGTACCCCGGGGGCTGGGCACCCCAGCCAAAGGAGCGGAAAACCTCTGTATCTGCCCCCGGACCAAGCTCCCTACTGGGAATCCTGCTGCCGCACCGAGCTAAACAGTTCACTTTTTTTTTTTTCTCCTTTTGTTCCCAGCAGGGGAGTTCCGAGGAAGACGAGGGTCCCTGCTGTGACGGCAAATGTCCATGTGACTGGTGGTCCTCCCAGGGAAGGGCAGCCCAGAGATGGGACCGCCGGGAGACTTCAGTACAAGTTTGGCCAGGGGGCAGCCCTTTGGGAGATGAACCGCCCTGCCCTGCCTTGCCCCCCTGCCCGGGAATCCCCCCTCACCAACCACCACATGACTCGTAAGGTGCCTGCTTTCCCAACCGTCTCTGTGAACTGCAACTGTGGGCAGGCAGGAGCCAGGAGTCCAGCCCTGACCCTCTGCGGGATATTGGACCGAGGGCCCTTCACCTCGGAGGGACGAGACGGTTCCAGTGGGGTCTGCCAGCAACCTTGGGGCCCCAGTTACCTCTCGGTTAAGACGAAGTCCCCGTCCTTCAAGACTGGCACCTTCTGCAGGGGGTTCACCTGGGCAAAGGCATCACTGAGGTGCTGGCCTGCGGAGAGCCCAGCGTGGTGCATAGTGGGGAGGAAAATGCCCCGCCCTGCCTGGCTGTGTCCACCTGTTGCACCCACCCCCCTCAAAAGGCCCCAACCACAATTTCATGGCCCTTCTCCAGCCCCTGGCCGCTCTTGGTGCGGGAAAGGCTGGCGGGGGCTGCTGTGGGAGAAGTGGGAGGTTCTGCCAGCTGGTGCAAAAGAGAGCTCGACACCCCTTGCCAAGTTCCTGTGGGCACAACCTCCCCCACTAGGAGCCCCCCTAAAACAGAGCTTAAGGAGCTCCATCCAGGGCAGGGCCTGTCCTTGCTCAAGCCCGCAGACTCCCACCCTCTGCCTTTTCACCATCGCCAGCATCACTGGCTCCCGCATGGGGTCTGGGGGTGTCCCAGCTGCAGGGACTGGGAGACTGGCCCTCTCAATGCCACTTTCCCTGTGGACCCTAAGGATAGGTTCCCAAACACAGACAAGTGGCCTCTTCCTAGCGTCCACTTGAAAAGTGAAAGTTGCTCAATCGTGTCCGACTCTTTGTGACCCCATGGACTACACAGTAGCCAGAATACTGGAGTGGGTAGCCCTTCCCTTCTCAGGGGATCTTCCCAACCCAGGGTTCAAACCCAGGTCTCCCGCATTGCAGGCGGATTCTTTACGAGCTGAGCCACCAGGGAAGCCCAGGAATACTGGAGTGCGTAGCCTATCCCTTCTCCAGGGGATCTTCCTGACCCAGGAATCAAACCGGGCTCTCCCGCATTGCAGGCGGATTTCTCACCAACTGAGCTATGAGGGGGTGTCCATTTACTTGCAGCCAACGTCCCCTGGACCCTGTGCGTCCCCTTGCTCACTCCGCCCTGGGCACCAGGAACAAAGCTGGCCCTGTTCTTAGGGTCCCACTGAAGCTCCCCGGAAAGGTGCAGCCCAGAGTCCCCTGGGACCCTGGCCTCTGCTTGAGCTCGAGTGAGTGATTTTGGCCCCTTCAGATGCAGCCAGAGAGAAACTTCTGGGGGGCACGGGTCATCACTGCTGCCCCTGCTCAACAGCTTTCAGGGGCTCCCCAGAACCCCAGGAGCGGGCAAAGCTGCTCAAAGCCATCTGCTGTCCCCCACGGCCTCACCTCTCCAGCCTCTCTCCTCCCTTTCCCCCCACCCTTCAGACTCTCCCTTCACCAGGACCCTCCCCTCCTCTCCTGGCGAAACACACCTCCTGCAGTACCCTCTGTGGGACAGCCTGGCTGGGACGCCTCTTTGTGCCCACTCCGTCTCCCCTACCCCACACTCTGCAGAGGTGACCGCTGGGCAAGCCAGGGGGCCCGTCCCCTGAGGAGGCTGGACGAGATGGCGATTCAGGCCTCGGGACAAGCTGGCACAAAGGCAGAACGGCAGGCGAGCCTCACCCAGCTGGGGGCGCTGGGTGGAAGGCTCAGCCCTGCAGAGTTGCCAGATTTGTTCTGTGCGCCCTCCACACGCCCCCCCCCCCCCCCCCCCCCCCCCACCCCCCGCCCCGCACTAGCAACACGGGAGCACTGCCTTCCCTACCCTCAGCTGCCCTGGCATGCCAGCTGTGCCCTTGGGACTCTGGGGATCTGCCAGAGAAAGTACAAAGTGTGCAGGGCTCATCAATGCCCTCCCCCCCACCCCCCCCCCGCAGTCCCCCTCCTGCTCTCCGCATCCCCAGCGTCGGCTGCGCCTTCTAAGAACGAGTGAGACAGAGGATAAGGTAGGCTCAGGCAAAGCAGGAGGAGGAAAGAAGGGGGGCGGGGGCGGGGGTGCCCCCAGGGCAGCGGGGCCAGAGCATGAGCAGCTGGGCCACAGTGGAGGGACCCGCTCTGCCTCACCCGCCAAGCGCCCCCGTTCCTCTCCTCCCGCCCCTGTCTCTTCACCCAGCCCCTGTCCCTGCGCCTAGCGGCAGCCCCTGTTCGCCAGGTTCCTCCATTCCTCATGCGCCGCGCGCCCCCAACCCCGCCCCGGCTCTTCTACTCTGCTTCAACTGAGCCCTCCACTCCTCTCGTTCGTTGCAGGGACCCAGCCAGGTCTGGGGATCCCCGAATCTCCGCTCTTCCTGGTGGCCGCCGCAGGCCGGGTGAGGCTCGGGAGGGGCTGCCCTGCGCAGCGTTTGACCTCCCCTCCCCACGCCCACCTCTCGCTCGCGCAAACCCCGGCCGGGCGTCCACCTTTGCGCAGGTCCACGGTGCGCAGCTCGAAGGGGATGCGGTTCTTCTTGGCGAAGATGTAGACGGCGCGGCAGGGCTGGGACAGCAGGTCCAGGTAGAGCTCCAGGCCCATGGCGGGGGCGGACCGGCCTCGCCACGCAGGGGACACGGGACTCAGCGGCCCGGGGCCGCGACCGCAGGGCCGCGCTCGGCCCGCCCCCCACGCGCCGCTCCCCATAGGCGCTCGGGCCGCGCGCTCGGGTCCAATCGCCGGCGCCCGGCGGGTCTGCGGGGCGGGGGCTCCGGAAGGTCCCCCTGGGGGAGGCGGGCCGGTCAGAGAGCGGAACCTCCTCAGGGCTCGTGCCGGCTGCGGCGTGTGTCAGAAGTTCCTGCCTTAGGGATGAAGACATCGAAGGGGGTCCAGAAAGTCCGACTCCAGCATCCACGATCTTGGCCCCAAGCTGCAGACATCCGGCGCCATCAAGAGGCAAGTTCAGTTCAGGCGCTCAGTCGTGTCCGACTCTTTGTGACCCTATGGACTGCAGCACACCAGGCCTCCCTGTCCATCAACCAACTCCCGGAGCTTACTCAAACTCATGTCCATCAAGTCGGTGATGCCATCCAACCATCTCAACCTCTGTCATCCCCTTCTCCTCCTGCCTTCAATCTTTCTCAGCATCGGGGTCTTTTCCAAGGAGTCAGTTCTTCACATCAGGTGGCCAAAGTATTGGAGTTTCAGCTTCAGCATCAGTCCTTCCAATGAACACTCAGGCCTGATATGACCAAGAGGCAAAGCCTCAGCACTCACTCCCTTGCCCCAGCGCACCCCTGGAATTTGACACAGGTCTTCCTGCCCCCAGCACAGTGCCTCCGTCTCATTCTCTGAGTGTGTTTCTTCCTCCTCTGGGCCTCTGTTTCTCCATCTTTGAAAATGATGGGAAAGATCCAGCAAGCCTGATTCTGGGCATATATCCAAAGAAAATGAAAACAGGATCTCCAAGAGACAGACACCTCCAACCCCATGTTCACTGCGACATGTTCACTGTCACTTAGAGTAACAACCTAACTGTCGGTTAAGGGGTGAGTGGATGGAGAAAATCTGGAGATTACTCACGGACGCGTGTTGAGATGGAGAAGGAAGATGGCAGCCCACTTCAGGATTCCTGCCTGGAGAATCCCCACGGACAGAGGAGTCTGGTGGGCTGCAGTCCACGGGGTCGCAGAGTCGGGCGTGACTGCGTGGCTGAGCACACACACGTATCGAGGACTCTTGTACTCAGCTTTAAGAAAGGAAATCTTGTCATTTGCAACAACATGGATGGACCTGGAGGTTATTATGCTAAGTGAAAGGTCAGACACAAAAAGGCAAATACTGCCTGATCTTACTTGTGTGGAATCTTAAAAAGTGGGACTCTTACAAGCAGGGGTTAGAACGGTGGTTACCAGGGGCTGGGGTGAGACAGGGTTTGGCAACACATTGGTTAGAGAGTAGAAAGCTTTGAGTACCCAAGATGAATAAGTTATGGAGCGTGGTGACTATAGTTAACAGGACCACGTGGCACACGTGCAGTTTGCTGAGTAGTTCTTAATTATTCTTACCAGGAACAACAAAAAAATAGCACCTGTCTACTGAGAAAAGCACAGCCTGCATGCTGTGAGTGAAGTTTGATCCAGGGTCTTGCGGAGAATGGCAGCCTTTTCAAAAATCCATTTTTTTTTTTTTTTGATTCGCTGATCTTCTCTCATTTTTCTATCCTCTGTCTCCACTCAAATCTTTTTTATTTCTTTTCTCCTGTTGGCTATAGGTTTAGTTTGCCTTTCTTTTTCTACTTCCTCCAGGTGTAAGTTAGGTTGTTGATTTGAGATCTGTATGCTGCTGCTGCTGCTAAGTCGCTTCAGTCGTGTCCGACTCTGTGCGACCCCATAGATGGCAGCCCACCAGGCCCCTCCGTCCCTGGGACTCTCCAGGCAAGAACGCTGGAATGGGTTGCCATTTCCTTCTCCAATGCATGAAAGTGAAAAGTGAAAGTGAAGTTGCTCAGTCGTGTCTGACTCTTAGCAACCCCATGGACTGCAGCCCACCAGGCTCCTCCATCCATGGGATTCTCCAGGCAAGAGTGCTGGAGCGGGTGAGACCCGTATGTGTTCACAGCTATTCAGTGGCGTCTCAGCCCTGTTTCCTCCCCTAAGTTTGGGTCTGCTGTGTGCTTAATTCTTTAAGGTACTTTCTAATTTCCCTTGTGATTTCTTCTTTGATTCATTGGTTGTTTAAATGCATTTTTAAAAGCATTTCATTTCCTAGTTGTCCTCCTGTTATTGACTTCTCATTGCATTCCAGGGTGTTCAGAAAACACACATCATATGATTTCAGTCAGTTTAAATTTCTCGGGATTTATTTTATGACCTCACCCAGGGTCTGTCCTGAAGACTACTGCATGCACTCTCTAGAAGATCATGCATCTCATGTTGCGGGTGCTGTGCTGCGTGTAGCCGGCAGGCCGATGGGTTTATTTTTTAAAACTGTATTACTTACTTGGCTGCAGCAAGGTAAATATTTATTGCTTAGTTGCAGCAAGTGGGATCTCCGATCTTCATTGTGGCATGAGGGGTCTTTAGTCTGGGCAAGCAAACTCTTAGTTGTGGCACGTGTGATCTAGGTCCCGGGCCAGGGATGGAACCTGGGTTCCCTGTGTCGGGAGCATGGAGTCTTAGCCACGGGGCCACCAGGGAAGTTCCCCGATAATGTCAGAATGTGGCTCAAACCGCCATTTCCGGCAGGATCCCCGATCTCGTTATTCTATCCATTAGTGAAGGTGATCACTAAAGTCATCAGCTGTCACACTGACAGTTTACTCGTGTGTAGCCTTTCATCCCCCAGTTCTTTCTGGAAGCTGAGGGGACTCGCGACTGCCGCCCAGCCCCAGGCGCGTCTTGGGCTCGGGAGCCACGGGGGTTGTTTCAGTTCTTTATTAGGCAAAGAAGCAGTGAATTTCAGCGTCTCCCTTGAGGAAAGCGGTTCCGGGGGCTGAGCCGGCCAGGCCCGCAGGGTGGGCCGCCTCTACTTGAACTTCTGCAGCAAATTGCCGATCCTCTCCTTGACCATCGGGTCCAGCGTGGAGCAGTCCCACTCCGCCAACTTCACCAGCCGGTCGTGGGCCTCGCAGAAGAGGCTGGAGCCGATGGCCAGCTCCACCCTCATGCGCCACTCGGCCAGCTTGGCGCTGCTGAGGAAGACGTTGTGGTTGCTGGCCATGGGCTGTGGACAGACGGAGAGGAAGGCACGGTCAGCCTGTGGACCAGCCCCACCTGGGCCCCGCCTACAGCCGCAAGGCTCTCCCTATTTGCCCCTGCGGCCAGTGAGCCTGCTGACCTCCGAGGCCTGGCCAGGGCTCACAGGTCATGTAACAGATGGAGGCGGGGGTGGAGGACCTTGAGTGGCTCTCTTGTCGCTGGTCTTGCTCCACGGCTCCTGAGTCCCTCTCTGAGGGGCCCGTGACCCAGGGATTCCCACTTCTCCAGTGTGAAACCTCCCAGGGGTCTTGCCTTCTTCCATGGAAACCCCCTGCCCCCAGACGGAGGCGGGAGGAATTCAGTTATTTCTCCCTGTGTTGAACCTCCCTCTGTGATCAAGCACAGGAACTGCGATGAGAGACCCAGCCGCAGCCTAAGACACATGAGCCCACGATGTCTGGGGTGGGTGTGGGCTGAAGCGTAGGGGACTGCACCACGTGGGACAGGAAGACTGGGACTTTCTTTCCTCCCTGTACTGGTCTGTACTGCCACTGACCAAGGACCAAAGTGGCCACTGTTCATACTGGCCAGGGTCTCAACTCCATCCTGCACACCAGCTTGGTCAGAAGAGCCCACCCTCCCCGGCACACAGAAGCTGCGTGAATGTCCCCCACCCAGAAGTGTCCCCCCGCTGCAGAGCAGATGGACCCTTAGGCCCAAAGCCAGGGAGCGGCCCTGTCCAACTGCCCTGACTGGAGCTCTGGAAAAGAGGGGCACTTTGGTCAGAAGGACACTTTGGAAGCCTCTGGACTCTTCCTGGAGGGTCCTTTGGGAGGAGGAGGCCCCTGGGATCCCGGCTGACTGAGCAGGCTCACCCTCCAGCTCCCATCCCCATGTAGGACTCTTCCTGAAGCACTAACGACCACCATCCTCCCTGGCTCAACACGTGGGCTTCCTGTGGTTCGCCCCGGGTCAAGGCCAGGCACCCAGGCGTGGCTCCCCCTTCTCCAGCCTCTCTGCAAGTTATGGTTGCAGGGGAGTCCCTCGTCTGCTCTGTCCACCTGCCCCCGCTGCAAACCTGCATCATCTCCACCAGGGCTACCAGGTCGGCCAGGGAGATGTTGTCCCCAGTGATGAACATCTTGTCTTGCAGAAACTTTTCCTCGAAGAGCTTCAGGTTGCTCTTCACCTCCGCCAGCATCTGCTCCGTCTTCTCAGCTGGGACCTCGTCACCCGTGATCATCGGGATCAGCAGCTGCCCGGGGTTGGGGAGGGGAGGGAGAGGAGGCCCCGTCTGACCCTCCAGGCCTCTGGAGGCCCCGTCTGACCCTTGCCTGCTGAGAGAGGTGGTGGACAGTACCAAGGACGTAAAGTGGTATCGCCTCCGTTGGCAGTTCCAGTGGGTAGAAGTCGCCTAGGGCCCTTGTTCAGAAGGATGTGAGGGACTTCCCTGGTCCAGCGGCTAAGACGCTGAGCTCCCAATGAAGAGAGGGCCCAGGTTCGATCTCGGGTCAGGGAACTAGATCCCACATGCTGCGTCTAAGAGTTCGTGTGCCACGACTAAATATCCCCACGCTGCCACAGAGATCGAAGACCTTGCGTGCTCCAGCTAAGACCCAGCACAGCTCCAAAAGGTTAATTAATAAAAGATTAAAAAACTAAAAGGAAGGACTCGAGGTCCCAGCAGGAAAGAGTCCTGTGACTGATAGGTCATGTCTGCCACAGGTGTAGCGTAAGAAGTAGGGGCACGTGGACTGCTTATTTGTCATCTTCAAATATGACGGTCTTTACGGGCCCTTTCACTTTTTTTTTTTTTCCTCCCACTGCACAGCTCGAGGCTTGCAGGATCTTAGTTCCCCAACCAGGGTCTGAACCCGGGCCCCGCCAGTGACAGCACCGAGTCCTAACCACTGGACCGCAGGGGAATTCCCAGCTCTGATCCCTCCAGTTCAGAATGAAATGTCTTGAATCCTATCCTGGCTTGAGTGACATCAGCCCCTCCCGGGTGCCCTTCCCCTTGTCCCTATAAGGCTCTTTCTTACCCAGTGGTCCGTGTCATACCCCCCCACAGCTCTGTAAGGTGGGCAGGAGAGGGCGCTGCGGAAATGAGGCTCAGAGCGGGGTGGGGGGGGATGCTTGCCTGAGCCCCGGTTGTGGCCCCCTCACCTTCAACCAGAGTATCTTGTTCATGGGCAGCTGAATGGCCGTGTGCTGCCAGGCCATGAACTCGTCCACACGGGCGCGCATGTGCAGGTCCGGCGGGTACCAGTGCGAGGGGGTGCTGTACTTGCGGCACAGGTAGAAAAGGATGGCCACGCTGCGGAGAGGGCGGTCAGGGCGCTCCCCAGGCTGGCCCGCCCTTGCTCGACGGCCACCCGGCACCGCCCGGAGGCCCCCAGCTTCCCTCCTGGAGGGGGCTGAGCCCAGAGGCCTCGGGAAAGGCAGTCAAGCCCACCCCCAGCAGCGAGGGCCCTGCGGGGAACTGGTGGGTGGCCTCAGACAGGGCGGAGCACGTGGGGAAGTCCCTGGGGAGGTCATTCCTAAACGTTTGCAGGTGAAGGATGGGGTGGCCGGGAGGCAGGGGAGCTGAGCGGGGTCCAGGTGATGTACAATGAGCCCAAGGGAACCGCTGATGGAGCCGGGGTGGGTCCTGGGTTCCTTACGCCCCTGGTTCTCTAGTGCTTGCTCTACCTCGCTGCGTGTGAACTGTCCCGCATAAAAGGAAGCCAGCAATCAGCAGCGCAGGTGGGCCGGGTGGGAAACTCCCCCAGGAGGAGCAGAGACTCAGGGTGCGAGCGCCGGGAAGACAGTTACCTTTCGGACAAGATGAACTTCCCGTCTCTGAGGCTGGGCAGCTTCCTCAGGGGGTTGATCTCGATGTACTCCCTGCTGTGGTGGTGACCTGAGCGGGGCAGGAGGCTCTGAGGCTGCTGAGACCCCGGGGACGAGAGACCGGGGCCCCCCAAGACAGAAACAGTGCCTCTTGGTGCATCTTCCCAAGAAGGGGACGCTGCGCCCCAGAGGAGAAGCACGCCGCCCCCAGGTGAGGAGGCAAGCCAGGGAGCCTAACAGGGGCCAGGCCAGCGCGCTGCCGCCCTCCCAGGCCCTGCGGCCAGGGCGGCCCTTTGGCTCCAGGAAGCTGGAGGCCTCCAGCCCTCACCCTCAGCTCTGGGCCCAAAGCCACAGCCTGTGAGTCCACAGAAGCCCTGGGGGCCTGGATCCCAGCTCCAGGCCTCCCGCCCCCTCCAGGCTCTGCAAGCGGAGATTCTGCAGCCCCCTCTGAGGTCGGGGCGGTGATGGAGACCCGGGCCATGACCCTCACCCGGGCCCCGGGGAGTCGCCCTGGGCAGGTCTGAACACTTGGCGGGGGTCAGGGTGGGGCGGGGCGGGGGTGGGGGGGTAGGGAACAGGTGCGGACGCCGGTGGGTGAGGAATAAGTACTCGTGCTCCTGTGACCTCGGCCGCCCTGATCGGCAGTTGCTCAGCGGCAGCGGAGAAGGCGGGTGCGCTGGGCGAGAGCCCGGGGACCCCTCTTGCTCCCACTGCGCCCCCCCCCCGCCCCCGTTCATCACAGTGAGGAAGACTCTGCGGGGGAACGGCAAAGGCGGGCGGGGCAGACACAGAGCGGACAGCTGCCCCCACCAGGAAGCTTTTCTTCCCTCTGTGCACTTGGGTGGGGCATGGCGTGGGTGCGTGCGGGGCGGGTCTCCTCGGCCTCCACTTCTGTGAACCCCTGACCTAGCATCCTGTCTGCCCTAGCACCCAGCCCACCCGGGCAGCCGCAGGTGCCCACCTTTCAGCAGATCCACAAACTGGAAGTCGAACGGGATGCTGTTCTTCCTGGCGAAGATGTAGACGGCGCGGCAGGACGCGGACAGCAGGTCCAGGTAGAGCTCCAGGCCCATGCTGGGCCCCACCGCGGCTGGCAGACGCCCAGCCGCACGCAGCCCACTGCAGCCTGTGCCCTGGCCCCGTGCCCGCCCACCCGGGCCCGGCGCCCTGCATTCCGGAGCTCATTGTTCTCTTGGTGTTGCCATGAGGCCCAGAAGCCTGGAATGCTCACCGCGGGAAGGATTGTGAGGACACTCGGCAACAGACCCACAGCCACGGGGTGGCTGTGAACTTGCCCTTCCCTTCCCTGGGGGCACGCATGTGTGTGCCCCTGGCCCGTGTCTGAGAGGGGCTTCCGTGTAGGAACTCCTGGGGCCAGGCCTTTACGGCAGAAAGTGACCAAAGGGGCATTATAGGTTCCAGAAGTGGTGGGGGGGGGTGCGGGGTGTCTAGCCTGAACTGTGGCTAGAAATGGGTGCAGAGAAAGAAACCAAAAGCTGGTGGGTTGTCAGGGCACTGGGTGACACCAGCGGGGACTCAAGGGGTCACAGAGGAGCTCAGAAGCTTCCAGCCTGGATTGGGACCAGCCGCGCCCGAGAGCCAGGCACCTGGACCCAGCACCTGGAGGCAGAGGAGGGTCACGCGGGGGGCCTGAGTGCTGCTGTCTCTGAGCTGCTTGACTTGGGGAGATTCCCAGACCGTTTAGAAACCGGGAGAGCCCACTGACTAGAGCAGAGCAAGGCTGGAGACTAGTGACGGGCACACAGCACGCTTACTGCAGCCCGCAAACCACAGGGGCATGGCCGGCCCTCAGCGGAGCTGCTCCTTCACCTGCTGCGCCAGCTTCTGGGCCACCTGGGGGTCCCCCTGGGTCTCCTGAGGCTGAAGCACACGACTGTGGGCCTCCTGGACGAGCTCGGGACCCAGGGCAGCCTCCACACGGGCCCGCCACGCGGCAAGCCGGGGCCAGTCTCGGAAGAGGTCGCAGCCGATGGCAGCGGGCTGGGGAAACAGGGCAGCTGGGGCTTGGGCTCAGCCTGCGCCCATAGCACCCCCGGGGCAAGTGGGCAGGAGAACCTCACCTGCATCAGCTCCATGAATGCCATCAGATCCTCCAGGGAGACCTGCCCAGGGGCCAGGAAGGGCCTGGCTGCCAGGAGCTCCTGATCGAGGTGTCCCAGAGCAGGCGTCAGCTTCCCCAGCAGCTGCTCCACCTGCACAGCATCCACGGGCTGCCAGGAGAAGAGGGGCAGGAGACACTGGGCCAGGAAGAGGGGAGGCGGCTTCTCTCGGGGCCCTGGAAGCCTCCCAGCTCTTTTCCACCCCTCCCTTGGCAGCCACTTATCAGAGAGGCCCTCTGGGGCTTTGTGTTCAGGATTCCAAGGTTTCATTCAGGCTCTGAGAAAAGCTATGCATTTCACTCCATCTCTGGCAAGTTGGATACTGAAAGGCCAGAAAGATGCTGGCAGTACTCTTAAATGAACGCATTGGTATTTCTGAGACTGGTGACTGGGTGGAGAGGGTTTAACCCACACTGTGGAGCTGTCTGAAACTGCCAATAAGACAGAATAATAATACACCAAGATAAGATCCAAAGGGCATATAATAGTGAGGTTGCTGCTCCGTGTGGAAAGGACATAATGAAACGTCATAAATTAGTGATGTCTGCCTGGGGAAGAAGACAGGACCCCCCTGGGGGTCCTCAGTTCAGTTCCGTCTCTCAGTCGTGTCCGACTCTTTGCGACCCCATGAATCGCAGCATGCCAGGCCTCCCTGTCCATCACCAACTCCCGGAGTTCACTCAGACTCACATCCATCGAGTCGGTGATGCCATCCAGCCATCTCATCCTCTGTTGTCCCCTTCTCCTCCCGCCTTCAATCTTTCCCAGCATCAGGGTCTTTTCCAATGAGTCAGCTCTTCGCATGAGGTGGCCAAAGTACTGGAGTTTCAGCTTCAGCATCCGTCCTTCCAGTGAATATTCAGGACTGATTGCCTTCAGGATGGACTGACTGGTTGGATCTCCTTGCAGTCCAAGGGACTCTCAAGAGTCTTCTCCAACCCCACAGTTCAAAAGCACCAATTATTTGGCGCTCAGCTTTCTTTATAGTCCAACTCTCACATCAATCCATGACCACTGGAAAAACCATAGCTTTGACTAGACAGACCTTTGTTGGCAAAGTAACGTCTCTCCTTATTAAGATGCTGTCTAGGTAACTTTTCTTCCGAGGAGCTAGCGTCTCCTTGGAAGAGCCACTTTCAGGGTTGCAGTCACCAGCTACAGTGATTGTAGAGCCCCCCAAAAAAACAGCTCCTGCCCAAGCCTGCAGGCTGCGGCACGGAGGCTCCCCTTGCGCAGGTCGCTGTTGGTGGCGGGCTGCTGGATGGCCGTGTACTGCCGGGCCAGCACTCATCCACAAGGGCGCGGGCCTGCAGTTTGGGCAGGTACCGGCGTGCCTCCATCTGGTATTTGAGGCTCGGGTATAAAAGGACGGCCACACTGCGGGCAAGGGGCGTCAGAGATCTCCCTGCCATGATGGCTTCCCCCGCGGCTCAGCCAGTCAAGAATCTGCCTGAAGTGTAGGAGACTCGAGTTCAATCCCTGGGTCGGGAAGATCCTCTGGAAGAGGGCATGGCAACCCACTCCAGTATTCTTGCCTGGAGAATCCCATGGACAGAGGAGCTATACTCCATGGGGTCGAAAAGAGTGGGACCAGACTGAAGTGACTTAGGATGCTTAGCACGCCCTGCCACGACTCCAGCCTGTTCTCTGCCTCAGGGCCCAGCTCTCTGGGTCAGGGGCCCTTCTCAGGCGGGTGAGGCAGACCAGCCACGCACGCCTTATTCCTTTCCTGGGCGAGTTATGCCTGCTGTTCAGGGTCTGGGGGAGGGGTTCAGGGGGACCTCAACTCTTTTTTTTTTTTTTTTGGCCACATCGGGGGGTAGCCTGTGGGAGCTTAGTTACTTGACTGGGGGATCAAACTCCAGCCCCCTACAGTGGAAGTGGGGAGTCTTAGCCACCGGACCCCCAGGAGAGCCCCCCATTCCTGAGCGCCTGTGGGCTTTAGGCACCTGGTGCTCAGTCTTCATCCTTCGACAGGCCCTGGGAGGTGGTTACCTTACTCCCCTGTCTTACAGAAGAGAAGCTGGGGCCCAAGGCTCAGGACCTGCCAGTGGGCAAAGAGTGCGGCCAGGGGACTGGCATTCAGAGCGCAGTGAAGCCCCAAGGCTGCCCAGCCCCTGTGGCTCTGAAAGGCCGTGCTGGGGCATCTGGGGAGGGGCTCCCCGGGGCCTCAGTCTTTCCTAGCTGCCTCCAGGCTGTGCAGGCCTAGGGGGTGGCCAGCATGCCCTCCGCTCTGAAGCTCCCACCTTTAGCCCCAGAGCAGCCCCCTGGTCCAGGTCCCTGCCCTCTGAGCTGGACTGGCTCAAAAGAGGAAGGGACTGCTGGAAAGATTTCCTAGCCTTATGTCTGCCTCCAGGCAACGATGAGCCCCAGACGCAGGGCGCCTTACCTCTCAGCCAACAGGAAGTCCCCATCCCTGAAGGCAGGCACCTTCCCCGCGGGTTCACCTCCAGGAATTCGGGGTTCAGGTGCTCCCTTGGGGGAGAGGGGAGCAGAGAGAGTGCAGCAGAGGCTCAGTGCAGGGTCTGGCCCCCGGGTACCCCCTCCACGGAGCCCACCTGGTTCTGCTTACCCCGTGGTGCCAGCTCCACAGGCCATTCTTCCTGGTGAAAATGTAGATTGCATGGCAGGGGGGCAAGTAAGGACTAGAAAGAGGTCAAGATCCATCCCTGTGCCTCCCTCCTGCCTGCTCGCCACTTGGGTCCGATGCATGCTTCTCCCAAAGCCTACTCCCCCATGACTGGCTGGGCCGCCAGCCAGGATACTGCACCCCCTGGCCTCTGCCCCTGCGAGCAGCTGGTCGCTGGATTTTCTTTTTTTTTGTTTTAAGGTTTTATTGATACAGACCATTTTTAAAGTCTTTATTGAATTTGTTACAATATTGCTTGTGTCTTAGGTTTTAGTCTTTTGACCCAGAGGCATGTGGGACCTTAGCTCCCAGACCAGGGGTCGAACCTGCAGGAACTGGAAAGCAGAGTCTTTACCACTGGACCGCCCCCATCCCCTTCCCTGCCATGGTCTGGCGGCTTCACCAACTTCCAGACTCAGCCTGCCTCCAACGAGACTCTTATCCTGTGCACACAGCACAGGACCAGAAGGAATTTCCTCTTTCTCCTTTTCTTTCTTTCTTTCTCATGTGGGGAGCCCTGGAAGACAGCCTCCCCGCCCCCCCACCCTGCCCTACCCCACCCCACATATAAGAAAATAAGTCACTCCACTGAAGAGAGAAATGTGGGCATTTCCCACATTAGCTGGTCCGATGGCTAAGACTCTGAACTTCCCCTGCAGGGGACACAAGTTTGGTCTCTGGTCCAAAACTAAGATTCCCATATGCCCAAGGTGCAGCCAAAAAAAAGAAAACAGAAATGTATGCAAGGGAAACTTGAAAGCGTGGTGTGTTCATCTGTGCTGCTTCGGACGCTTAGGGGCCATTCCCTGCCCGTCTGTTTGGACTCACTGTCAGCCGTAAGGACCCCTGACTACAGAGCAGGGCGAAGGCTCCGTGATGACTGAACACCGTGCAGTGTGCTCTGGAGGCCCTGCTGGGCTTCAGCCGCGGAGGAAGAAGTTGTTCAGCCACTCAGTCGTGTCCGACTCTTTGCGACCTCGTGGACCGCGGCATGCCAGGCTACCCTGTCTTTCACCATCTCCACAAACGACAGGAAGAGGCCACGGGAGAGGACATGCAAGAAAAGCCCCCAAGTGTACTCCTAAAAATGTAAATCTCCAGTAAAACCGGCCTGAGAATCTATCTGTAAGATAGACAAAACTGGGCAAAAGACGTGAACTTTTTTCACATAGCAATTTCATCTCCTGGTTTTAAGAACATGAAAGAAAAGTCAGTGTTTTTCTTGCATTTGCTGTTTTTCAAGTATCTGACTCAAAATAGTCAACATGCCAGAGCAGCATGTTTGGGGGTGGCTGTTCTGACCTCCTTCCATTATAAACAGGAATCAAATGGCAAACACCAGATTCCTGAGCGTGGAAGCGCCCTGAGAGCTTCACTTAAGCCTGACCCACGTCGGGGATGTGCAAGTATTTGTACCGTATTCTCTTTAATAAAGCAGAGACATCACTTTGCCAACAAAGATCCGTCTAGTCAAAGCTACGGTTTTTCCAGTAGTCATGTATGGATATGACAGTTGGACTATAAAGAAAGCTGAGTGCCGAAGAATTGATGCTTTTGAACTGTGGTGTTGGAGAAGACTCGAGTCCCTTGAACTGCAAGAAATCAAACCAGTCCATCCGAAAGGAAATCAGTCCTGAATATTCATTGTAAGGACTGATGCGGAAGCTGAAGCTCCAACACTTTGGCCACCTGATGAGAAGAGCTGACTCATTGGAAAAGACTCTGATGCTGGGAGGGATTGAAGGCGGGAGGAGGGGACTAAAGGATGAGATGGTTGGATGGCATCGCCGACTTGAGGGACATGAGTTAGAGAAACTCCGGGAGTTGGTGATGGACAGGGAGGCCTGGCCTGCTCCAGTCCACGGTGTCGAAAAGAGCTGCACACGCCTTAGCGACTGAACAACAATGTATTAGCAAGAAAGGTCACTGCAGAGACAAAAATGACGTCAGATAATCCTTCTCCTGGACGTGAGCCGCATGCCGCCCCTTGGCCGCATCTTACCAGACCTCACTCTGCCCCTCGGGCAGGTGCGGCCAGGACAGGCGCTCCGGAACCGCCTGGCCCGGGGTCGCCTTTGGTCCCGCCGCGCCCTGCCGCGCGGAGTACGCCGGGAGCTGCCAGCTTCGCCCCGCCCCTCAGAGCACCGCCCCGCGCGCCAAGCATGCCGGGAGTGGGCCGACGCGCCGCCTCGCGGGCTGCTCGGCGCGCGGAGCTTGCCGGGAGAAAGGGATGTGGGTGGGTTGCCCTGGCAACGGGCGGCTGGGCGCGCGCTGAGCCGTTGGAGTCCCGAGACCCGAGCGGCCACTGCGCGCGGGGCTTGGGAGGGCTGCGGGTGGTTCGGTTACTGCCCGGCGGCGGCCAAGCCTGCAAGGAGAGGGCAGGAAAAACCACACGGGAGCGAGGCGTAGAAGCGGAAGAGAGGGGCCTGGGGCGAAGGGAGGGAGTGCGGCGTCTCAGGCCGCGTCGAGTGAGGGGAGCTGTGCAGGGTGTCCCAGAGCGAGGGGAGGAAGACGAGGGGAGACGGGGAGACGGGCTCGGACGGTGCAGGGAAGCGGAGAAGAAGGAAGAAACAGCGGGGCGGGCCTCCGGGCAAGGCAGGTTTCTTGGAGTCACATCACTGAGCAAACTGTAGGAGACCCGATTTCACGGCGTCATCATGCCCCAGCCAGAGACGCCCTGTCACCGAGCGCACCGTGGCAGACCCGTACTCAGTGTTGGAAAGAGAATATATTGACGCACACGACAGGAGGGACAGAATGGTCAGGGAAAGGGGAGCGGGCAGGTCGGACCCCGGAGTCTAGACGCCGTTGTGGAGCAGGGAGGGTCCTCGTGGATTGCTTGCACCTGTGGTTGGAAGTCTGAACCCAGCCCTTTCTGGCGCCTAGAGATCTAACCGCCTTGACTTCCCTCTGCCTGTGAGAGATTTATCTTTGGGTTAAGCAGGGGAAAGAGGAAGGGACAAGATGCCCAGTAGGGATTGCAAGGAAGGGATGTCAGCGGGAGGAAAGGGGAGAGAGCACCATGAAGTCCATCCTGGTGAGAACTAGGCCCTGGTTTTAAGAGAACTCCATGTCCTGACACCCAGTCCATTTTGCAGCTTCTGAGTGAGGTGGACCAAGTTAAGACTAGGGGCTCTGCACAAGAAGCCTTTGGGTAATTCTTGTCAATAGGAGACTTCGCATGGGACCCCACCCACCCACCATCTTGTTGAGGCTCCGTTCATCCTTTGCCCGGGTACCTTGAGGTCCCGGCTCACTTCCCTCAGGGAGGACCTTGGTGGTCTTCTGATAGAACCTGCTGTGACCTTAGGAGAACAGCCCCTGTGGGCGAAGGGGGGACGCACATTACAGAGAACATCACAGATTGTTGAGTTCCCCAAAGTTTTCTGAGGCCGCCTTGCCATCTGTAAAACAATTGCAGCTCTCCCCTCTCCAGAGGTGGTTATTTGGAGACCTAGTGAGACCCTGCAAGTGCTTTTAGAGGGTGTGGGCCCTCTAATGCAAGGATGAGTTACTTGAAAGCTCAGTCCATGTGGCTTGTGGAGCCACTGGGGGAAGGAAGGGGCTGGAGCCCGCTGCCACCACTGGCTAGCCGGGCCAGGTCAGCTTAATGTGTAGGCCCTCATGTACCCCCATTCCCCCTGGCCCTGCTTTGGGCCCAGAGACCTGGATTTAAATCCTGGACCTGTCACTTACTAGCTGAGTGATCTTGGGCAAGACATTTTGGCTTTCCTGCCTAAGTAGGACAAAGCTGGCCTGTGAATGAAACCATAGAAACCAAGGCATTTCTGGTTCCAGAAGGAGGCTGCTGTGGCTGGGGAGGGGCCCTGGCCAGGAATCTGTTAGAGACTGTTATTTTGTCACCGACTGGAATGGCCTTGGGACAGAGCACAGCTGTCTGCCTCACCCTGCCTGTCATGCTGTCTTTCTCAACCCTGTCACCCCCTTCTGCCTTAATGTTGGCCTTGGCCTCAGTTTCCTGCTGTGTTGACGGGATAGGGATTCCTGCAGAAACCAGTAAGCTTGGGATAAGGAAGCTCTCAGGTCACGCTACAGTTCACGCGCATTAGGCGGGGGTATTCAGTCCTGAAGAGCAGCTGGTGCCCCAGCAGGAGAACAGAGCCCTGAACAGCCCACCGGGGAGCCAGTAAGGGTCCCACCCGTGAACACAGGGGAACGTTGAGTCTTGAGTGAAGAGTTGGTTGGAAAAGGAAGCTGAACAGAAAAACTGGGTCGTTGTCAACACATTCAAAATGATAAACAACCTTTACATAAATAAATACATATATGTATGTAAAGCAATTATCTAGATTGAGAAGTTACAGACTTTAAAAATGAGGACCACAGACATCACAAACTCAAGCAAAATCCCCTGACATTTTTCTTGATTGCCAGACATACCTTCTTTCAAATACTCCCTCTTCCCCCTATATTTTTTGACTGCAGACTCTGATTCACCTTTCATTTTGACCATGATTTTATGTTTCCTGCAGGGAACAGGGGATTCCCCCACCTCTCCTTCAGCAGTAAGCCTGTCCCCAGAAGCCATTTATGTGCCAAAGCAGCAGACACAAGAGTGACTTCAAAGCACATGGACATATCCCACTCCACCCATACATTAGTGATCCACCACCTTTACCTTCCCCCGTAGCCACACCCCAAATGCCCCTACTACTCCCACGGGGGATGTGTAACAGGAGGGAGCGGCTCTGAGCGATGGCAGCTGTTGGCAGGGGCGGAGTTCAAGGGAAGATGGGTGGGCACCTTTGCACGGCCAAGCCGCCGGTTCACTCTAATTTTGCCTCATTCGTTTGGTGGGGTCGCACCTGCTCCTCCTCCTGCCCCCTCCGCCGCTGTCCTCCAGCACACACAGGGAAGTTCCTGGGTTTGTGGGCGCCCCCCCAAAGCCCTCCTCTGTACAAGGGGAGGGTCCTTGGTCCTGAGCAGATTTCTCCTGGGGGCCCTCCCCACCCTGTCCACACGCAGCCTTGGTCAAGCTGATCCTTGCGCCGCAGGCCGCTTCCTGAGGAACAGAAGGGTGGGAGGACCTGGTCAGGTCCCAGGCCAGCTGCCCTTAACCTGTCTGTCCACTGACAGGCTGGGGTTGCGGGGAGATGCGGGAGGGGAAGGGTAGGAGAAGAAAACTGGGAAGAAAGGCGAGTGGGACTTGGCTGGGGCGGAGGGGGGGCCGGGGGAGGGCAGTGGGGTGGGAAGAGGCGCCGGTCCTCTGGCTGACGTGCTGTGTGACACTGGGGAGGCCGCCTACGTTACCTCTCTGGGCCTCAGTTTCCCCTTGAAAGTAAGGCTGCTAGTCCCTCCCTTGCAGGGTTGTTGTGAGGATAACACGAGGTAGCGTCGGGGGAAATTGCTTTGGAGATTGGGAAAGGTCACTCGCGCTGCAGAGCCTCTGGCTAAGAGGGACAGGAGCCCCGGAGGGCCCCAGACACAGGCCCCAGGGCCTTGCCTGGGAGGGGAAGCCGCTCGGGCCTTTACTCAAAGCTGACCCTGCCTTAGGCGGAGCAGCAGCTGTGCTGCCCACCAGAGCCCTGGCCCGAGCTCGGGGGCAGGGGGTGGGCTCCCCAAGCTGCAGGAAAAGCCTGGAAAACAGAGGGGCTGCTGTAGGGGCATAGCCCTGGGGCTGCAGAGGCTGGGGGGCCCGACAGTCGGCACAGCAGCGATCGGGCAGCCGTGGGGCCCAGCCGGGCCGTGAGGAGCGGGGGGGCCACCACCACAGGGGGCAGCGGGGTGGGGCTGGTGGGCCCCAGTGGATGGTCTTCCCCCATCGATGGATTCCCCCCCCCACGATGGATGGTCTTCCGCACCTGGTACCTGGCGCTAGCCCCTCTGATCCCGCCCTGCTCCCTGTCGCCTCCGCGATCTGAACACATTCTGCCTCTGCCCGTGTGTGCAGAGAGACCCCTTTAAGAAACCAAACAAGCTGACTTGAAGTGATAGTTTGGGGTTCGTCTCCAGCAGAGAAAACGGGTGACAACGGGTTGAGGGGGCGACAGTGGTCAGAGGGGCTGTGCAGCATGGAAGAGGGGGAGGAGGCGGCCGGGGGTGGGGCATGGCGAGGCGGCGGGAGGACTGGTCCGCAGCCGGCCTGGGGCCTGGGGCGCTGCCCAGAGACCCTCACCTGCCGGGCACTTTGCTCCGCTTCACTCCCAACGGGAGCAAGGAGGGCTGTGGGCACCCGGGCGGCAGGGCGGGCCAGGTCCCCAGAGAGGCTGAGGGAGCCGGATGGAAGATGCCCCCTTTGTCCTCCCAAGTTCATGGGTCAGCGATACGGCTGCTGCTCCCCAAACAGAGTGGCAGGCTGGACACTATGGGAAGCCAGGGGCCACTGGGCGCCTCAGCTGTTTCCCAGGGGTGGGGGCAGGCCCCAAATCTACTCATCCCCCTGTGGGGGCCGTGGGTGCTTTATAGAACCTCCCACATCTGCCGCCTCACGATGGGCCGGAACCCACATCAGTGAACTCTCAGGACACCTTGGACCCCAGACCCAGAACTCTCTCCCTCCCCTTTCCCATCCTGAATTAGGTCCAACCTCAGAGTCCAAATTTGGCTCAGAGGTTCTGCAAGGAGATAAAATGACAGAGATGCTCCCAATAAAGGGTCAGCCTAGACATAGACCCTCTGTCCTGAATTTCCTAGGGTGAAATGCAAATCAAATAATTAAATTATTTTGCCCTTTTGGGTTAGAGTTCAAAGAAAGAAAAATGGAAAATCTAAGGTCAGGGGGATTAAAGACCGAAGCCTTTCCCAGGGAGCCTGGTGGCCGGGTGCTCCCTGTCCAGGGACGGTGCTGCCCAGCCACCTGCAGGGCTCCTGGACCTTCTCCACACCTCGGCATGGTCCCAGCCGGTCGCGTGTGCCCCGCCCGCCACCTGCAGACTGCTCGTGGCCTCAGAATCTGCAGTGCTGAGCCCCATGTGGACCCCTCTTCCCGCTGGCTCCAGGTCCAGGTGGAAATGGACAGAGAGTGGGCAGGAAGGAGCATGCCGGCCCAGCCCCACCCTTGGGGGTCCTGCCCCAGCAGAGGGTGAGCTTAGCCTCGCGGGCACGCACGGGGCCAGGCCTGGAGCCTCTCTGCCTTCCGCCTCCTCTGAGTCCATCTGAGCCACTCCTGTGGGCTCATAAACCCTACCCCGTGGGCGGCCCAGCCTTCGGAGCTCATTTGTGATAACTTCCTCCTTCCAAATGTTCGGAACCTTGTACTTGCCGTTTCCCTCTGGCCACCCCTGACTGAACTCTGCCTAGTGTCCAGTCCATCGTCTGGCCCAGAGCGGGTTCCCGTGCCGAGGGCAGGGCACGTGGGGGCTGTCATCCAGCGGGGCCGCCCGGCCGGCTCCTCACCGCGCAGAGGCTGGCCACTTTTCTTGGATCCAGGGCCTCCCCTCCTCCTGGCCCTTTCTCGTGGCTTCCTGGCCCAGACATTTAAGCATTTCTGACATATCCCTCTAGGTGTTGTCCCTTGGGCTCTCCCAGGCAAGAGAAAGAATCACTGCTGAGGCCAGTGCGGCCACAGCACCCGCCGCTGAGACAGCCCCAGGGCTCCACTCTCCCCCCGCCGCCAGCCCCTCGGGCCGGCCTCCAGCCAGGCCTGCCCGAGGCCTCACCCCCATGCTGGGACCCCTCCCCTAGTCTTGCTACCCCGTCCCATGCGCCCAGAGCTTCTCAGGCTCGGTGCCCCTGTCCGAGAGCTTGCCCAGCTTGCCCGGCTCCTCCCCAGCCTCTCTCTCAGAGGCCCCGTCTGCTGGCGTGTTGTGCTGCCTGGCTCCGGGGGGCTGGCCGGGTCCCCAGCTTTGGCCCTGGGCCCCCGCCCCCAGGGAGCGCCTCTGGCCCAGGTGCTCTGTGGGCCTGGCTGCTCGTTGCCTTGCGTCTCTGCCCAGCCTGTCTCTGACTGTCCCAGCCTGTCCTCATGTTCCTTTGAGGACACCCCTCTTTCTCCTTCTTTCGCTGCTCCTGTTTTGAGCGTGAGACCGGGGCGGGCTTTTCAAACCATCCTGTCCCCCCGCCCCCAGCACAGCCCGCCGGCTCCCGAGCGCCCCTCTGCTTGCTGAGCCAGCCTCTGGTGGGCAGTGACCTCCTGAGTTGTTTTTCTGTCTCAGCCCCTCTTCTCTGCCGGTGATGTTGCTGTGAGTTCACAACCCCACACCTCCCACTGGTGGGCTGGCTGGGCTCCCCGCCCCAGGGGCCAGACCTCACCCAGGAATGTTCTAGAAGGTGTAGGCGAGCTCTCCATGGCCCCTCTTCTGATGGCAAACTCAAGGGGCCAGCACCTCCCTGTAAACTGACCCTGGAGAACCCCACCCCACCCAGAAGGCTGTAGCTCTCTGGAGCCCCGGTGAGGCCTCCAACGGCTCACAAACCCACCCACCCACGAGCACCCCTCCCCCCATCAAAGACCTCACAGCCTGGGTGTCAGCTAAGGCACCGCCAAGGTGTGGCCTGCACCCAGCCCCCGAGGCCCGTGGCACCCATCCCCACAGCCTCAGACCTCACCTGGGCTCCTGTGTGGGGTCCACTGGGGCACACTCAAAGCTTGACGCCAGTGTGCAAGGTGGTGGGCTCGAGGGGCCTGCGTAGACCACTGCTTTCTTCCAATTCCATTTTGGGGAGCTTCGGCCATAGTGTGGGGGTCCCAGCACATGCCACAAAGCGGGCTGAGCACACGGAGCCCAGAGGGTCACGCCAGCAGGTGGAGGCGGGCGGTGGGGGGTTGCTGTGGGATAGACACACCCCACAGGGACTGCCCGACCTCCGCAAGCCTGCGGCGGCTGGGCGCTCAGGAAGGGCAGGGCTAGGCTTGGGAGGAGGCAGCCAGGGGGCAGCCCTTGCCAGGCAAGGCCCCCGCAGGGCGGGGGCCGGAGGGCCACCCCCGTGGCACGTGGCGGTCTTCGTGGCCTTCCCCGGCTTCCCTTCCGTGTATGTGCAGGGGGTGGCCACACAGACCACCAAGCATAGCAGACACACAGCAAAATGCATGGCACCTGAGCAGGTGCAACGCAGACGCTCGTAACAAGAGTGAGAGACGATGTCGCCACAGCTTCCCCGCTGCGGGCCGGCCCGCTGTCCCCGGGAGGGGCAGCCTGGCCCGGCCTTCCTTAGGGTCCGAGCGCCTCAGCGGGGGTCGGAACAAGCTGGTTGCAGCTCGCTGGCTGGGAACTGTAAGTGCCCGAAAGGGCCGGGTCCAAGGTGGCGCGTGTCCCTGCGGCTCGCCCACGGCGCTGCCCGGCCGTACATGCTGGGTGCCAGGAATGTGCCGCGCTTTATTTATCCATGCCCTTCTCGATGGCTGTTGGGTGGTCTCCGGGTTTCTGTGGGGTCGGGGCGGGGAGCTGCAGGGGCTTCATCACTGCCGCCGGGACGGGTAGGAGTGGCAGCTTGTGGTGCCTTAACTGCCTTCCTCTCATCTTTAGGCCGAACACCTTTCCCACTTGATATTCCGTTTGTGAAGAGGCTTATAAAGTCCTTTGCTAATTTTTTATTGGTTTGTCTGTCACCAATTTGTAGCACGGTTTTTTGGGTTTTTTTGATATCTGAACGTGAACCTCTCACTGCACGTCTTTTGACTCGTCGTGAGATCTTACTAATAAGATCAAACGTGTCCCGCTTCCCTTAGTCATCTGTGCTTTCTGCACCTCACTGAAGAAGTCATGAAGGTGATATGCTCTTCTGTGACCTTTGTGTCTTTAATTCACTGTTTGTTTTTTTGCGTGTGGAGGCCCTGGCGGTCGCTGACCCGGGTTCTTGCACACGGATTTTGTTCCCTTCTGCCTGACCCTGCATCGGGCCCACACGTGTGTGCAGATGTCTGCCCTGCGCTGATTCACTTCCCCTCACTTATGGCGCTTGATAAGAAATCTTGACGTCGAAGCAGGTCCCCCTCCTTGAAAATGTTTTGGCTCCTCCTGACCCTTTGGATTCTCATAGATGTTAGAATTTGGTGATCAAATCCCACCCCAAGTCTGGGAATTTCTACTGGGACTGTGTGGAATCGTGGGGCAGACTGGGGGGAAGTGAAGAGACTATGGGGCCCTTCAGTGGCCCCCCTGGGTGCTCGTTTTCCCTGTGGAGTTCAGCGCATCTCGGCTTCCTTCCCTGATGCGAACGATGAGCTCAGCAACTGTTGTTTGTCTCCCTCCTCCCCACCTCTCATCTTGCCTTCTCTGCGTGTTTGAAGTCACGTTCGGTGTGGTATCTGTGAAGTCACAGCCTGTTCTGGAAAGTGTTTTTGCACCAACATTCACTATACCTCAGCGTTCTTTATTTTGCTTGTCTGGGAAACATGGGTTGTTGACCTAACAGGACAAGGGCTGTGACTGCCCTTCCTGTCCTCTTTCCCCCACCACGATCTTCAGGCCCCTTACCCTTATCTACACGTGGGATGGCGGTGGAACCTGGACTTGCCTGTCGGGTTCGTCGCCGTGTTTTGTTCCGACTGGCAGCCAGCCACTCAGCAAGGAATCAGCCCTTCATGGAAGGTTTTGCTTTTGCAAACTCCCTTCCAGAACCCTCATGAGCGCTCAGCTCTCGTGGTGCTTTGCTGTTGGTGGGGGAGAGGCCTGGGCTCTTTGCTGCTGTCTGACGCACCGCCTGGACCCCGCTGCTTCCTGGGGGGCAGGGCCGCCTGGGCAGCCCCACCCCAAACGCTGGCACTGGCAGGCAGGGTCACTCATGTTCTTCTCTGAAGCCATGCGCCTCCCTGGAGGGGGTCTGGTACCTGCCCCTTCCCCTCAGACCCACTTCTGGGGCGGAATACTGGGGGCTCACTAGAACTTTATAGGCTTGAAACCCAAAGGGTCTTTTCACTTCTCCCTGAACAAGGACAATACGGGCTTATTTTAGAATCAAGAGAAGTATCCTCCAAATTATCAGAGAGCAAAAGAGGAGAGACTCGCTCCCTGAAGCTGGGCTTCTCCTGGGGAAACACTGGCAGACCCTGACAGAGTCCACGCCATTTTCTAGTGGGCCGCAGTCCTGTTGCCAGACTGCCTGCTAGGGATCGAGCCCTCGCACCCCCGCCCCCGTGTTGGAAGGGCAGAGTCTTGGCCGCTGGACCACCAGGGACGCCCCCATCACAGTGCTTGTTTGACCGGCCAGGTCTTCTTTTCAGCAAAGCCACAGAGAAATGTGTGCCGCCGCTGAGGGTCGTGAGTTAGAGTAACAGTTCAGGCGGGCATCGCCCTGCCATCCCCCGCTGAGCTAGCAGTGGCAGGGAGAAGGCCTTTGGGGAGGAGGAGGGGGCTGGCTGCCACCAGACGCCCTAACTTACAAGCCAAGTTGGTAGCTGTGGACTTCGGGGAGACGCCTCCCCACTGCTGGCAGCGTCACTGTGGCCCGAGAGGGCTTCATCCCCGTGGCGCTCGGGCCGGCCGAGTTCCGGGCCCGCTGAGTTCCGGGCCCGAGCCGGGGAAAACATTTGCAGCTCCCAGCAGAGTTAGCTACTCTGATACACGAAGAGCTTGAACACAACAAACCACTCAGTGGGAAAACGGGCTGGAGGACTGGACTCGCTTTCCTGAAAAGGTACCAGGAATGGCCGTTCATGTCCGCCTCATAAGGAGAGAAAACCTTTCCCCACAGGTGGGAAGGCCCCGGGCTCCAGACGCCCCCTCTAGGAGGGACATCTGGTCACAACGTCGATTTTGACCTACTCACCCTGCTAGGAACCTATCCTCCAGATACACCTCCGCAAGGGTGGCTGCCAACAGCACGGAGCTGAGGGCGGAGGGATGGACCGAGGCCGAACAGTCCTGACCAGGGCTGCTTAAGTAGCTGAGCTAGACTTAAAAAAAAAAAAAGCAAAGTCAAACTAGCGTTAGAATAGGCTACCATTTGTGGGGGACAAAAGTTGGGGGAGGGGTGTTATGTGTGTGTAAAGATGCCTCTGGAGGCCTTTGTGGAGGGGGTGGCCGCAGGGAGCTTTCTCTTGGGGGATCTTTGGAATACTCTGAGCCCCAGACACATGTCCCCTATTAAAACAAGAGCAGAATTAGGCAAGAAATCCTGTCATGGGGTTGCGCCCATGAGACTTCCCATTTGTAGCTTTGGGATTCGGAGCCCGGTCTGGGGGTGGACCCACGAGAGTACCCTGCTGTCCCCGGCTGGCAGCCAAGGCTCCAGGAGCGAGGGGACACCGCCCGCTTATGGAAAGTGGTCTCTTATTTTCCCCTCTTACATGGGCTTCAAACACAGAAAGGGAGACGCACTCAGTCAGCCAGGAGGGTGAACCTGGGGGAAGCGGCTGGTGGAGCCCTCCTGTGCACCCCCACTCCGCCACCCCACCTCTCCAGCTCTTTCTGTAATCCTTGCTGTGAGGCCTGCAGGGCTGGAAGCTGGCTTTGCTCAACTGGAAAGAAGGGCTGAGTGGCAGGAGAGAGCTTCACCAAACCCCGTCTTGGGGGCCAGCACCTGGTGTGGAGTGGGGCAAAGTGTCAAGGAAGAGCTCACTGGCCCAGAAACGTTGGTGTCGTCCTGAGCTCTGGGATCCGCAGAGCCCCCCAGATAATGTTGAGACCTGAGTGCAGGCGCAGACCCTGCTGGCACCTTCAGTGTCCCTGGCAATCACAGTGCCCGCGCTGCTGAGGCTGACGGGGACGGCTCCGCGGTTTGGGGAATACGGAGGAAAGATGTTTGGGGAATTCCTTCATTTCATCGATGGGGAAAACTGAGGCCCAGAAGGGGAGCCGCAAGCACTTGACTCCAGAGCCCCTTGGGTCAGGCTCCCAGGGGAAGCAGGCCTCAGGCAGGGGTCTCAGGCTGGAGAGAAGGCAGTGGGATGAGCCAGGAGGGAACAAGGGAGGTGTGGGGGGACCTAGGCTGCTAGGCTGTCCAGAGTGGACAAGCCCTGAGTGGCCTCCGGGCTGCTGGCCCCAAAGATCACGGAGCTTGGTGCAGCTGCTCAGAAGGGGCTGGGGACACAGGACCGGGAGGAGCGGCATTCAGGGCCTAGGCTGACGCAGAGGGGCCTTCCTTGGCGTCAAGGCCTCCGGGAGTGCATCCTAGAAGGTGCTGTGCGGGGCTCCTGGGGCTGAGGAGGGGAGGGCATTCAGCGCACGAGGAACGGAGGCGCCAGGCTGCAAACGGGGGCTGAGGGCAGCCGGTCCCCCTGGAGGCCGGGGGTCTTCGCTGGCAGACGACTGGCAGCACTGGAGCGATGGCGGAAAGCAGGCGGCAGCCGGCGCCCCCACCCCCGTCTGTCCCGCCTCCATGTGATGTGTTCCTTGGAAATGAGTTTCTGCTGCCGGTTCCAAGGCTGCTGGCACCCCCGTTGCCAGGGCAGCTGCTGGCTCTGGGGGCAGGGACGGGCTGTCCGGGGCAGTGGACCCGTGCTTCAGGGTGAGGCAGGGAGTGAGGTCAGGGAGACAGGGATGGCCTGAGCGGGGTGCAGCAGGAACAGTGGTTCCCTCCGGAGAACCCCAGGGTGCAGTGGGCGTGGCCACGGATGTGGGTCCTTGACCAGCCTTGGCCATGCAACACTGCAGCTGACCAGAGGCTCCGGCGGCAAGCCCCGCTCCGCTCTCCCAAGTCCTTCCACTCTCCCTGAGACAGCAGGCGCTCAGCCTGGGCCCTCAGACTCCTGCAGCTGGGGAGCCCTGCATGGCTCCCATGGGGCCCCAGTGAGTCCTAGCTGGGGCAGTGGGGGGTGGGGGGCGTGAGGCAGGACCCTGGGAGGAGGCAGCCTGTCAAGACGCCCCCGAGCCCAGAACCAGGCCCTCAGCTGAGATGAGGAAGCTGGATGAGATGCTCTGAGACCCAGACCCCTACTCTCCCTATCACGGGCGCTGGGCCAGGCTGGCGGGAGTTCATACCCAAGTTGGGGACACTGAGCCAAGCCACAGTATGCCTGCCCCAGCCTGGAGACCCTGAGACTCCCGTTGCCTCTACTGGGGATAGAACGAGACCGAGGGGAGCTTGAAGACCTCTGTGGGGGGAGAACGACCCCCTCAGACAGGCCACACCCTCTAGACTCCTCCTTTCTAAGGTCATGACTGTCTCTGCTGTCCTGGAAGTTAAACCCTCCATGGCCAGGAAGCAAACTTGGGGCTGGGGGATGGAGTGCTTCCCCCCTCCCCAGCTACGGCCTGGACTTAAGGAGAGCAGCCCTCAGGTGTGTCCAGGGGAGCAAGCTGGCCCTGGCAGGCTGCCCCAGTGGAAAGTGCCAGTGAACCGGGTTGTTCTGACCTGTCCTCAACTACTGGCCTGGACTAGGCACCTGGAGCTTTCTGCCCCTGCCTGCGGGGAGCCACATGGGCTGGGCCATTGGCAGCCGCCCAAGAAGGGCCTGGGGTGGCCACGTGCATAAAGGGGCCCTTGTCACTGGCTCAAAGTCAGGCCTGCTCCTTACTCCCAGCACCAGAGGCCTGCCCAGGCAGTAAAACCCTTCCCCCAGTATCTCAGCTTCCAAAACCAAACTCACTTCAATTCCGTGGAATTTTAAGTCACCTCTCTCTGGGTGTTCTTGTCTGTCTTAGGGGCTGAGGTTCAGGGCTAGCACGAGTCCATAGGGGAGGCCCCGGAACTGGAGCTGATGAGGCAGGGGGAGGCCGTCTCTGTGCCCACAGCTGAGTGACGGCACCTTTTCTTATTTGGAAGGAGCTTCGGCCAGGCGGCGCCCAAAGGCAACTGGCCTGGCCACAAGGGAGCAAGCCCCTGCACTTGGAGCAGGGATCCTACCCAGGCCAGGAGACCCCAGGCTTACTGGAGCTCCTGACTGTCCCCACCCGGGCCAGGAGACCCCAGGCGCACTGGAGCTCCTGACTGTCCCCTCGGCGCCGAGACCTTCCTATCCTACAGGGGCTAACAGCCACCTGGAGGCTCGGACAGCTGCTGTACCCTGAGATCTGAATGGCATCCAAACCACGAGTTTGTTCTCAAAGGAAACTGTTGTGCCCCAGGGGCCCTGGGGTGGACTGGGCGGCATCGTCAGGAACTCCACCTTCCGGGCACCTCCCCCGCCACCACACCAGACAGTGGCTCCCAAGTTCCAGAACAGGGGGATTTCCCAAATAGCGACACTGAGGTGGGCGGCGGCATCGAGGCAGTGACCCCGACGGAGCCCAGGTTTCTCTCTCCTCCCCTCCGCGCCTCTACTGGGATTCTGACCCCTCCCCCTGTTCCCCCGCCAGCCCCGACCCACGTGGTGGCTGGGCCTCTGCGGGAGGTCGGGGTGGGGAGGGGGGACGGAGGGTTCTGGATCTGAGTTGGATTCCTGGGTCTGGGTGCAGGCAGGATGCCAACCAAGTGAGGGCCCTCTACTGGGGGCTGAGGCGTGGAAAGCTAGGCTGCAGACTCCGGGGATAACACGTCCCGGCCTCGGTTCCACCTTCACCGGCCCCGCCCTGCACCGATTCCTCTGCAAGCCAAAAAGAGCCGAGGCAGCCGGCGTCTCCACACCGTTTATTGCTCCTTCCAGGGAGGCGGGGTTGGTGGGGGCAGGGTGGGAGGGAAACTCGTGCGCGCCAGGGCTGCGGGCCCTGGGAACCCGTGGCGCGTCCCTCAGGCGAAGGTGGAGCCGTTCCAGCCCACGTTGGCCGCGTTCATGTCGCAGAAGTTGATGTAGATCCTGCGAGGGAGGAAGCGACGCTGAGCCGGTCGTGCGGGGGCCGTCGGGGCCGCGCGCCCCCCACCCACCGGCGCCCACGCACCTGTCCGGGCTAATGCGCAGGCGCTCGGTCAGCAGGCCGCACAGCAGCTTGCTGTAGGAGCGGTTCTGCGCGCCGCCGATCTTGCCGATGCTGTGCAGGCTGCAGAGCGCGCAGGGCTCGCTGGAGCCCCCGAAGGTCATGAGCTGGTCTGGGACCACGTGCACCGCGATGTACTGCGGGCGAGGGGCCGCGGTCAGCCGGCTCGCGCGCCCCCGCCTTCCCGGCCCGGGGCCCCATCCCGGAGCCGCCCGCCTTCCCGGCCCGGGGCCCCATCCCGGAGCCGCCCGCCTTCCCGGCCCGGGGCCCCATCCCGGAGCCGCCCGCCTTCCCGGCCCGGGGCCCCATCCCGGAGCCGCCCGCCTTCCCGGCCCGGGGCCCCATCCCGGAGCCGCGCTTCCCGCCTGGCCCTCCCCGCAGACCTGCGCCGGCTTGCCCGTGGCCTGCGCCAGCTGCTGCGTGAGCTCGGAGAGGAGCCCGTCCGGCACGGAGGCGCGGGGCACGTTGGTGTTCACCACGAACATCGGCATGATGGCGAGGGACGGCGGGGACCGGCACGCAGGACCCGACCGACGCGCGCGCCAAGGCAGCCCGGGAACCTGAGCTACGTGACCGCCGCCCGGCGCCCCGCCCAGCCCCGGCCCGACGTGGCCCCGCCTCCCTCGGCGTCACCGCCGGCCCCGCCCCCGGGCGGCGGCGCGCTCCCGGCCGGTGACGTCACCGCCTCTGGCCCCGCGCGCCCCGTCCAAGCCGTTCTCCGCCGGGCGGCCGGAAGTCGGCCGCTCCCTGGTTTGCCAGCCCTTTGGCTTAGTCACAGGGATGTCTGTGTGCTGGGAACAGCGGTTAGCGGGACAGAGGACCCCTGGCCCTCCAGGAGGTCGCAGGCGGAGTCCTTGGGTGTCCGCAGTCTCCAGGGGCACAGTCTTGCGCGCATGCGTGTGTATGTGTGTGCGTGTGTGTCTGTGCGTGTGAGTGATGCAGAGCGGTGGTCATTGCTGCATGTGGGCAGCGCTTGCCACAGCGCGTCGCCATCCAGGGGCCTTCCTGCACCCAGCTCTTGGAGTGGGTGAGATTGCCCGGAGGGGCCCAGGGGAGGGGCTGGGAGCACACGGAGCCCAGAGGCAGTCCGCAAAGCTTCAGTCCACCGGGCTACCTCTCTGCAGCGGTGAAAATGTCAGCTCCTCAGGGAAGCCCACCCCATCAGGTCTTCTGGGGGTGCTGTCTCACAGAGCCCTGGGGGGGAGGTCTCTCAGGGCGCACCCCGTAGGTGCCAGGCATATGAGACGTGGACTAAATACTGGCTGAATGAAGGAGTGAATGAACTTAGCCCTGAGAGGGCAGGAAGAGGGCAGGGCCAGGGCTGAGCCTGCAGGCCCTGCCGTCCCTGAGCAGAAAGGCTGCCCAGCTCCCTCTCTGAGGAGACCTTGGTCACGGGGCTGCGCTGGGGAGCGGAGCTCTGTCGGGCACTGGGGCGGCGTGCTGGTTGGGCCAAGTCTCAGATCTCTCTGGGGAGATCCTGCTCTTGGCCTCTGGCAGGCGTGGTTTGGTTAAGGGGGGCCCCATACATGCTGGCCTGGACATCGGCCCCCATGCCAGTGGGACCAGGTGTACTCAGGCAGGAGGTCCCGTGGCCCAGCTGGGCAGATGCTCTGTAAAAGGCGGGCTCCAGGCCCCTTCCGTCCCTGCTCTTACCCCAGCCGGCCACCTGTGCCCGGGGCTCTGTTAACCACGGATGCCCTCCACGCCCGCCTCGAGCTCGGGGGCTCCCCCGAGCCCCAGCAGGCAAGCCCGCGCAGCCTGTTCTCTATGTCCAAATCCAGGTGCTTGCCTTTCGCCTGTCCCTGACGGCCTGCCAGTGAGATGGACCTTCCTCCACTGTGCTCGGTCCTCGCCCCTCCTGCCCGCCCCGCCCAGTCTCCGTGAGCCGCCGGGGGCAGCGAATCCATACGGTCCTGTGACCTGCCCAGTGATACCTGAAGAGACCCAAGCGACTCCAAGCGGAAGATTCAGCAGCCGGCGCCTGCTTGGCGGTTCTCTGTAGTGGAAGCGGGTGACACGGTGAAGCCCCACCCCTGGCGGAGACACTTGCGCCAGAGAGGGGTAGGTGAGCCTGTGGTCCTCAGACTCCTGCTGTGGCACCGGGAGACTTCCCTGGTCAGCATCGCCTCTGTCCACCCCGACCTTCCCAGGAGTGTCTGTACTTTGTCTGTAGAAGGGCCTCGGAGGAGGTGGCAGGCTCCCAATCCCACTTCTTCGTAGCGTGGGCACCTGGCTGACCTCTCTGAGCCTGTTTCCGCATGGGTAATTTGGGCATGAAGGTGGAGCCCCCTTTCCAGAGGGCCTAACTTTCCAGAGGGACCGGGTAGCCTAGCTTCTGGCCATGGTCCCTTCCAGCCCTCGGGGCGGTGCTGTCGCAGCGCCCTGGGTGGCCTGGTCCCCACCCAGCGTCTCGGCCCGCCCTCCTGGCTCTCTGAAGCTTGTGTGCTGCCCTGTGACGCCGCGCTCCCGGCCCCTGGCTTGGGCCTTGCTCTTGGGACGCTGCTGGCCTGCTGCTGCCCGTCCGCCTTGGGCTCCGTTCCCGGGGAAAGCCCTCTCCTTCTGGCCGCCGACCCGCTTCTATCTGTGAGTTACCGCGCTGCTTCCTTCCTAGGCTCCATGCGGAGGGGCACTGTCTCTTTTGGGCCCCTGAGTGGCCCAGGACTTCTGGGCCCATGACTTCTGACATGTGACTCAGGCAGGCAGAGGGCCTCCAAAGATGACCTCGCCCTAACCTCTGCAACCTGTGAATATGTTACATTTTGTGGCAAAAGGGACTTCGCAGATGTAATTAGGGTTACAGACTCTACAGTAGGGAGACGATCTGGATTACCTGGGTGGATTATCGTGGATTATCCGATGTAATCACGTGAGCCCTTAAAAACAGAGGATTTTCTCCATCTCAAGTCGCAGATGAGACGGAAGGGGCAGTCAGAAAGCCTCAAAGCAGGAGGACTCAGAAGTGCTGGAAACGGCTTTGTAGATGAAGGGGGTTCAGTCATCTGGAGCTGGTTTCTGCCAACACTGAATTCTGCCGGCATCCCAAATGACCTCAGAAGTGGGCTCCTCCCTGGCTGACGCTGAGATGCCTTGACTTGCCTGAAGCGGAAGGCCAGTCACTTTGCACTCAAAGGATGACTTGCAGAAACTGTGAGATAATAAACGTGTGTTGTTTCAAGCTGCTCAATTTGTGGTAATTTGTTCTAGGAGCAACAGAACAGCATCACCCCTGAGTCCCCAGGGGCTCTGTAATTAGCCACCGAGCAGTAACCTGACCTGCGCACCAGGAGGCCTTGGACCCCCGACCACCCACTGCCTCCTCACCGACAGCATCCCGGTTCTATTTGCTTAGAACCTTCACCACCAGAGCCACTGGCAACCGGGCGCGGCCCCCACCCCCGGGCAGCTGTGTCCACGTGACGTGCAGACTCCTCAGGGAGCAGCTCCCTGCAGATGGGGCCGCCGCCCCGCGCCCTGCCTCCTGCCCTGCTTGGAACCTGGACTGGACTGCCCGATGGGCAGTCAGATGGGACCACCAGGGGCCATGCCCCACAGGTGAGGGCTGCGGGCAGAGACGAGGAAAGGAGCAAACCTCAGGATGTGGGGGACAGCTGCGGGGAACCCAGCATGCCCAGAGGGCTGGCAGCTGGGCCCAGATCTGAACATCTCCGAGGGCAGGGCCTGAGTCAGCCAGGCTGGGAGGGGTGCCCAGGGAGGGAGACTGCTGTCCTCCAGTCCCCATCCATGGGCGGCCCCCTGCCCCACGGCTCCCAGGGCGCCTTTACCAGCCTCCCTCCCCAGTGTCCCTCCCCCAGCACTCACGGTTCATCTCTCGTGGAAGGATCCAGCTGGCGCAGAGCCCTCAGCAAGCCCCTGTGCTGTTGTTTGCTGAGTGCGGTGAAAGGTGCAGCAAAGACCAGCCAAGTCAACCCCCTCCCCTCTAGTCGCAGCAGAAGGAGACGTGGGGGCCACCATCCCGGCTGAAGGGACAGGGTTTTAAGAGGAGTGTCCGCCAGGAGACCACCACGCTACCAAAGCAGGGCCAAGGCTTGGTGGGGCCCCAGCGGGCCTGGCCAGGTCTCCCCGCAGGACGGGACACGGTTCAGAGGGGGCGAGCTGGGCTGAACCTTGTGAACAAACTCTCTGAGTCTCAGCCAGAAAACTTCCAAATAGGGGACTTCCTCTCTCGCAGACGTAGGTGCAGATGGGAGATTACAGTTCAAGCGCAGAGCGCCTGCGTGCAGGAGGTGCCCAGTAAACGCTCCCCAGTGTTACTGCATTGTCACCACTTGTCCTGGAGCAGCGGGTGGGCTGACGGGCCTGACCCCCGTGGCGCCTTGGGCTTTCCCTCCCTGCTGGCCCGGCCCCTTCCCCACCCCGCCCCACCCCCATCCCACCAGAGCCAAGGCCAGGCCGTGTCCTGTCCACCTCCCCAGCATAGCCTCTCCTGTCTGTGGGGTCCCATCCCTGTCTCACCCCTCTGGGGGTGTCCCCTCGGCAACAAGGACTCCCAACACTCACCCCACACTTTCACAGCCAATTCAGCTGGGTGGATGGCAAGCGGGACGTGGCCCAAGGGCTGGGCCTGGGCTGGGTTTGCCTCTGCGGCCCATGCTGGGGAGCAGCGCGCTCAAGTGTGACCATGCAGTCCCGGACCCGAGACCCAGCCGGACACCTGCCCTGCTCCTAGCCAGTACACCTCAGGATCACAAGGCCAGTAGTGCCCCCTGGAGCCCAAGGAGGATCCGGGGAGGCCGGTCAGCAGAGGCAAAGTTGGGGCGGATGGATGGCAGAGAGAAGCTGGGAGACCGCACGGAGGGCTCCCGGAGTGCTGACTCCTGCCTTCCAGAAAGCACTGTGGTGACTGGACCCAGAGGCCCTCATTCCCATCCTCCAACACTCCTGCCTCCAAGGGAGCCCCAGCTGGGCCTGTCTGCAGGAAGCCAGCCCCAGGTGACTTCTCCGCGAGACCTCCCCTGAGCCTGGCTCAGAGAGTTCTCACTCCCTGAAGAGCCCACTGCCCGCCACTTCTGCTAACCTGGCGGTCACTGCTCCCTGTGGAAGCCAACAAAGTCTTCACGACACAACAGTGGCCAGCTGGCTTTTGTACCCAGGTGCCAAGGCAATCCAGCGGGGAAAATGGTCTTTTCAGTGAACGACGCCGGCACCGCTGCACATCCATTGCCAGTAAATGAATAATCGAGTTCTCTAGTGGCCCAGGGGTTGGGACCTGGCCCTTTTCACTGCCAAGAGCCTGGGGTTCAAGCCCTGGTTGGGGACCTGAGATCCTGCAAGCTGTGGGGCGCAGCTGAAAACATTGCTGGACGCTGGTTGCAAATCTGGACGACTATGGATTTGGTGGCGATTTTTAGATGCCGCACGAGCCACGAAAGAATCGATGAGCTCACCTTCTTTAGAATTACAAACGTCTGCTCTGCGGAAGGCACTGTCAAGATGAAACGGCAAGCCACAGACTGGGAGAAAATATTTCCAAAAGATGCATCTGATTGAAGGCTATTATCCAAAATATACAAAGAAGTCTTAAAGCTCAACAGTAAGAAAGCAAACAACTTGATTTTTAAAAATTGACCAAACAGGGGCTTCCCTGCTGGCTCATTGGTAAAAAAAAATAATAATTCTGTCAATGCAGGAGACACAGGTTTGATCCCTGGTCCAGGAAGATCCCACATACTCTACAGGCTCAACTACTGAGCCTGTGCCCCAGGGCGGGGGAACCACAGTACCTGAAGGCTGCTCGTCCTGGAGCCCAAGCCCAACAACAAGAGAAGCCACTCCGGTGAGAAGCCCGCACACCACAACTCGCAACTCGAGAAGAGCCTGCGGGGCAACAAAGACCCAGCACAGCCAAAAACCAGTAATTAAAAAAAAAAAAAAAAATCACTTTAAAGGGATACTCACCAGAGAAGATACATACAGGTGGAAAATTAGCATATGAAAAGACGCTCCAGGTTTGAACTCAGGGAAGTACAAACCACAAAAGCAAAATAGTACCATGCACCGTTATTAACAGAACGGCCAGGATCCGGAACACTGACGAACCAAACGGTGCTGAGGGTGCGGAGCGACAGGAGCGCCCGATCGCTGCTGGCGGGAACTAGACTGGCACAGCCACTCGAGGAGAGCTTAGCGGGTTCTCACAAAGCTGCACAGACTCTTGCTCTGTGACCCAGCAATCATGCTTCTTAGTATTCACCCAAACGAGGTAAGAATGTATGTCCACACACACACCTGCGCGTGGGTGTGTATACCTACTTACTCATGATTCCAGAAGCAACCAAAAATAAACTGCGGACATCTGGACAATGGAATTTGACTCAGTGCAAAAAGAAATGGACTTTTAAAAGCTATAAAAAGACAGGAAAGAAACTAAAATGCACATTAGTAAGTGAAAGAACCCAATCTGAAAAGGCTGCATAACAGCAGGATTAAGAAAGGACAGTGCAGTGCAGTGCAGTTCAGCCGCTCAGGCGCGTCCGACTCTCTGCGACCCCATGAATCGCAGCACGCCAGGCCTCCCTGTCCATCACCAACTCCCGGAGTTCACTCAGACTCCTGTCCATTGAGTCCGTGATGCCATCCAGCCATCTCATCCTCGGTCGTCCCCTTCTCCTCCTGCCCCCTATCCTTCCCAGCATCAGAGTCTTTTCCAATGAGTCAGCTCTTCGCATGAGGTGGCCAAAGTACTGGAGCTTCAGCTTTAGCATCATTCCTTCCAAAGAACACCCAGGGCTGATCTCCTTCAGAATGGACTGGTTGGATCTCCTTGCAGTCCAAGGGACTCTCAAGAGTCTTCTCCAACACCACAGTGCAAAAGCATCAGTTCTTCGGTGCTCAGCCTTCTTCACAGTCCAACTCTCACATCCATACATGACTACTGGAAAAACCATAGCCTTGACTAGATGGACCTTTGGTGGCAAAGTAGTGTCTCTGCTTTTGAATATGCTGTCTAGGTTGGTCATAACTTTCCTTCCAAGGAGTAAGCGTCTTTTAATTTCATGGCTGCACTCACCATCTGCAGTGATTTTGGAGCCCCTAAAAATAGTCTGACACTGTTTCCACTGTTTCCCCATCTATTGCCCATGAAGTGATGGGACCGGATGCCATGATCTTCATTTTCTGAATGTTGAGCTTTAAGCCAACTTTTTCGCTCTCCTCTTTTACTTTCATCAAGAGGCTTTTGAGTTCCTCTTCACTTTCTGCCATAAGGGTGATGTCATCTGCATATCTGAGGTTATTGATATTTCTCCTGGCAATCTTGATTCCAGCTTGTGCTTCTTCCAGTCCAGTGTTTCTCATGATGTACTCTGCATAGAACTTCAATAAGCAGGGTGACAATATACAGCCTTTTCCTATTTGGAACCAGTCTGTTGTTCCATGTCCAGTTCTTACTGTTGCTTCCTGACCTGCATACAGATTTCTCAAGAGGCAAGTCAGGTGGTCTGGTATTCCCATTCTCTCAGAATTTTCCACAGTTGATTGTGATCCACACAGTCAAAGGTTTTGGCATAGTCAGTAAAGCAGAAATAGATGTTTTTCTGGAACTCTCTTGCTTTTTCCATGATCCAGCGGATGTTGGCAATTTGATCTCTGGTTCCTCTGCCTTTTCTAAAACCAGTGTGAACATCAGGAAGTTCACAGTTCACATATTGTTGAAGCCTGGCTTGGAGAATTTTGAGCATTCCTTTACTAGCGTGTGAGATGAGTGCAATTGTGCGGTAGTTTGAGCATTCTTTGGCATAGCCCTTCTTTGGAATTGGAATGAAAACTGACCTTTTCCAGTCCTGTGGCCACTGCTGAGTTTTCCAAATTTGCTGGCATACTGAGTGCAGCACTTTCACAGCATCATCTTTCAGGATTTGAAATAGCTCAACTGGAATTCCATCACCTCCACTAGCTTTGTTTGTAGCGATGCTTTCCAAGGCCCACTTGACTTCACATTCCAGGATGTCTGGCTCTAGATTAGTGATCACACCATCGTGATTATCTGGGTCATGAAGATCCTTTTTGTACAGTTCTTCTGTGTATTTTTGCCACCTCTTCTTAATATCTTTTGCTTCTGTCAGGTCCAGACCATTTCTGTCCTTTATCGAGCCCATCTTTGGATGACCTGTTCCCTTGGTATCTCTAATTTTCTTGAAGAGATCTCTAGTCTTTCCCATTCTGTTGTTTTCCTCTATTTCTTTGCATTGATTGCTGAATAAGGCTTTCTTATCTCTTCTTTCTATTCTTTGGAACTCTGCATTCAGATGCTTATATCTTTCCTTTTTTCCTTTGCTTTTCACTTCTCTTCTTTTCACAGCTATTTGTAAGGCCTCCCCAGACGGCCATTTTGCTTTTTTGCATTTCTTTTCCATGGGGATGGTCTTGATCCCTGTCTCCTGTACAATGTCACGAACCTCAGTCCATAGTTCATCAGGCACTCTATCTATCAGATCTAGGCCCTTAAATCCATTTCTCACTTCCACTGTATAATCATAAGGGATTTCATTTAGGTCATACCTGAATGGTCTAGTGGTTTTCCCTATTTTCTTCCATTTGAGTCTGAATTTGGCAATAAGGAGTTCATGATCTGAGCCACAGTCAGTTCCCGGTCTTGTTCTTGCTGACTCTATAGAGCTTCTCCATCTTTGGCTGCAAAGAATATAATCCATCTGATTTCGGTGTTGACCATCTGGTCATGTCCATGTGTAGAGTCTTCTCTTGTGTTGTTGGAAGAGGGTGTTTGCTATGACCAGTGCATTTTCTTGGCAGAACTCTATTAGTCTTTGCCCTGCTTCATTCTGCATTCCAAGGCCAAATTTGCCTGCTACTCCAGGTGTTTCGACTTCCTATTTTTCCATTCCAGTCCCCTATAATGAAGAGGACATCTTTTTTGGGTGTTAGTTCTAAAAGGTCTAGTAGGTCTTCATAGAACCGTTCAACTTCAGCTACAATTGTAGACTGTGAAAAGATCAGTGATCGACAGGGGTTGTGCAGCGCAGGAAAGGGATGACCACATAGAGCAGAGAGTGGATACATGTTACCATACATCTGTAGACCCACAGCATGTACAGGAGAGAAAATTAGCATGGAAAATATTAGCGTGGAAAAGCAGCTAAAAATGAGCATGAAAAATACAGAGGAGAAAACCTCAGTGTAAACCATGGACTTTGGATAATAATGACACCTCAACATAGGGTTGTGGGTTGCGACAGACATCGGCTCTGGTGGGGACACTGATGAGAGAGGCTGTGCATGTATGGGGGCCAGGGGCACACGAGAAATCCCGGTACTTTCTTCTCCATTTTGCTGTCAAATTGAAACTGCTGAAAAAAAAATTTTTTTTTAAACAATGGGCAAAAGATTTGAACAGATTCTTCACCAAAGGAGATCTGTGAATGGCGCGCCATTTGTATTAGTACATAAAAAGATGCTCAGCGTCACTGCCCATCAGGGAAATCCCACAATTACACCACGAGGCGCCACTACACTCAGCAGGATGGCTGATTTGAAGAGACTGACGATGCCAAGGGCTGAGGAGGACTGGAGGTTCCAGAAGTCTCGTGGATGGCTAGTGGGAATGTAAGACAGTATCATCACTGTGGAAAAGTTTCTTCTACAGGAAAACGCGCATTCGTTATTAAACTCAGCAATTCATTTACCCAAAAGAAATGAAGGCACATGTCTATGCACCTCGTGCAGGAATGTTCACAGCAGATTTATTCATCATGGCCAACAATTAGAACCAGTGCAAATGTCCACAAACAGGGAAATGCGCTACCAAGGTATGGTACATCCATATAGCGAACTACTACTCAGCCACACAAAGGGATATGTGCTACTACATGCGAAAATATGCATGAGTCTCAGAGACTGTATCTGGAGCAAGACCAAACATAGACGCATGCACACAGTGGGGAATTTTGTCAAATGGTCTGAGAGAGAAATCTGACCTCCAGTGACAGAAGGCAGATCCGAGGTTGGTGAGGGGTACTGATCACAAAGCGGCAGGAGGGATGGCGTGAGCGGTCTCCCTGGGTCGTGGTGTGGTTCACAGGTATATACACGTGTCAAAACTCGTGGGATGTACACTTGTGGATGCATTTTATTGTATGTAAATTACACCTCAAAAAATTTGATTAAAAAAATCAGTTCCTCACAAAATCCTTTCGTGACCACGCCCCTCTCCAAGGTGTCACAAGCTGTGTTTTCCTCCCCTGCGTTTCTCTGAGTTTGTCATTGTTGGTTTCCTGCCGACAACCTCCAGACACAGGGCGCCGAGAGGCCCCTGAAACCATCTCTCTGAGGCTGAGCACCAGGCCTGCACACCGAGGGGCTCCACAGGAGGAGGAGGGTCCGGGGCTGGCCCCCGCCGTGCCGGCCGAGCTACAGCTCCGTGGACCGGACGACCTCGGGGCCGGCCCACGCTGGGCCTCGGCTCCTCCCTGGGAAGTTGAGTCTGTGCAGCTCCTCCGAGATCTCCACGAAGCTCTTGCCTCTGGTCTCGGGGAGGAAGATGCCCGAGTACAAGGCCGCGCAGACGCAGACACAGAGGAAAGGCACATAGATGAAGTGGGACAAGCCCTCCTGGAGGTTGCGAGAGACCCGAGGCCTGCTGTGGCCATGAAGCCCCCGCCGCACGGGACCCCCTCACAGGCCCCGCGAGGGCCTCCGCCCTCTTGGCTCAGGTGAGCCCCCTCCCCCTTCAGGCTCACACTCCCTGGATGGATGGAGCCTCCCCGGGGCGGGGGTTCTCACACCACAAAGGCAGGCCCCGCACCCCCAGGGGGCAGGGGCAGGCAGGCCTACCACGAGGAAGGGGAACACCAGCCCCACGAGGAAGAGCATGGTCCACATGAGCGCCCCGCAGACCATGTAGGCGGCAGGCCGGGCCATCTGGTCAAACAGCTCCGTGGCCAGGATCCCGGTCACCCCGGCTGGAGGGGGTGTAGGAACGGGGGCGCTGCCAGTCGGAGCTCCCTGGCCTGCCTCACCCCTCCTTGCCCTCCTACCACCACAAGAAAGTGGGCCCCCCCAGCCTTCCTCCAGCCACGCCCTCCCAGAAGCCTGTACCAGGCGGGGGTGAGGGTGTCAGGGTTAGGGTTAGGTACACCCACTCATCCTTCTCCCAGACACCCCTGGTCCTTCAGCCAGGCCCAGAGGAGGGACCCCCAGGGCCCCAACTCACCAGGGCCGATGCCAAAGCTGAGGATGAAGGCGAAGATGCAGGCCATGGCCAGGTAGGGCGTCCAGGAGAAGGAGCCCTGCGGCAGGGGCAGGGGGCGGGGCGAAGGGAAAGTGGGCGGGGCGAAGGGAAAGTGGGCGGGGCCCAGCCTCCCACCCCCACCCCCTCACCCACCCCGCCAAAGGGCCCAGCTACCTGGAGGCACAGGGCCACCGTGAAGACGCTCCCCCAGCAAGTCATCAGGCCGTAGCCCCCAGTCAGCAGCACCCGCCGGCCCGCCCTCTCAATCGCCAGGCACTGCGAAGGGAAGGAGCCCTGGCTGACTCACCGCTGCAGCCCCGGTCAAGGGCCGCTAGGCCGCCGGCCCGCAGTGGGCAGGGGCACCATGCAGAAGCTGGGGAGCGGTGGGCGCGGCTTGCCACTTCGCGGATTAAGACATTATTAATTTCGCAGAGGGCCGCGGTCACTCAACACCCATCGGGTTTCTCCATCTCAAAATGGCGGTGTGAGCACCTGGCAAACAGCAGGTGCTCAGTAAGTGCTCGCTCGCGCCCTGCATTTTAACACCGTGACCTGAAGTGGAAGCGCCTTAGCTTGGAGGCCTGTGATGCCTGGAGCCTTAGCACCCCGAGGGTCTCCACCCCGGCAGTCTGCACCCCCGCGGTGAGCACCCCGACGGTCTGCACCCCCACGGTGAGCACCCCGACGGTCTGCACCCCCAAGGTGAGCACCCCGACGGTCTGCACCCCCAAGGTGAGCACCCCGAGGGTCCGCCGCAGGGCTAGGCGCTGGGGGTCGGCCGCAGCAGACTCACGCTGAGCAGCGTCGCCAGCAGCTCGCAGCCCCCGGTCCCGATGGCCGCGTACTGGATCTTGTCCTGCGGGATCCCCGCCTGGCTGAACACGGCCGACGCGTAGGCGTACATCTGCGGGGAGAGGGGCCGCCGCGCGCCGGCTCGCGTCGCGCCCGGCAGCGGCCGCCCCGGCTCCCAGCCTTCCCCGCCCGCTCGCGCTCCCGGGCCCCGCGCGGCCGGCTCACCGCGTCGTTCCCGCACAGCTCCATGGCTCCGCCCAGCACCACCAGGCTGGCCACCTGCCGCCGCAGCGCGCGCTCCCGGAACAGCTCCCACGGGCGCCGCGCGCGGCCGCCCCGGCAGGCGGCGCGCTCCTGCTCCAGCTCGGCCAGCTCCCCGGCCAGGTCCGCGGGGCCCCGCAGCCGCTGAAGCGCTGGGGAGGGGGAGGGGAGGATGGGGACGGATGGGGGAGGGGAGGGGAGGGGGAGAAAAGGGGGCAGGGGACAGGGAGGAGTGGGGCAGGAAAGGGTGGAGGAGGGGAGGGGAGGGGAGGGACGGGGGAGGAGGAGGGGCAGAGTCCCCAGCCTCTCGGTGGCCCCCATAGTCAGCTCCCCACACCCCGCTCCGGGTCACTTCACAGCCCCACGGACCAGAAAGGCTTTAAGAAGCCCGGTGGTCTGCGGGTGCCTCACACAGGACGCAGTTGTGGCCGCTTGCCACTGCCGCCTCGGCTCTCCAGGGGTCCCCGTGCCCACACTGCTCCTGGGGTTGCGGTATTTGGCAGCTGCTCCCACTAAGTGGGCGTGTGCGCGCCGCCCCTTGGCTCTGCCCCCTGACTCGCTCTGGCCGCAGGGTTAGCTCAGCTGGGACGGTCCTAGATCAGCCCATGCCCCGCTGACCCTCGACAGTGACCAAGATGAGCAAAACCGGCAGCAAAAGCAGGCTGGGCAGGCTAGCCCTCGCTGACCCTGGGACCCTGGCACCCTGGGCCAGCCAGGCTGAAATCAGCAGGGTCGTTCAGCCCAGCCCAACAAGTGAATGAGTAGAGGAGGCTGCCGTAAAGGATTGCTGTTTTAAGCCGGAGGTTTGGGGATTGTTCCTTGGGCATCCTTACTGTGGCCTTGGCTAGCAGGTGAGACCACCAGCCTAGCTGGCATCAGGCCCTTGAGCCCTTGCTCGGGGTTTCATCATCTTGCCTGTGGCAGGGGCGGCAGGATCTTTCCTCGCACCCGCCTGGGGCTTCCCAGATGGCAGGGGCTGGGTCTGTTCCCTCCCACTGCCCTGCCGCTCCGGGCAGGCCCCCGATAAAGAGTGTCGCAGGGACGGATGAGTCATGAGATTAAGGCGCCGAGGGAGCAACAGCTTTTCCTACGTGAGACGGAGGACCTGCGCGCTCTGGCCACTTGTGCCCCATGGGAAGCGTGGTCCGGGGGCCCAAGCCAGAGGCTCACCTGCCCGACAGGCCGCAGGGTCTCCACAGTCAATGAGCAGGTAGCGCGGGCTTTCAGGGAGCAGGGGCAGGGAGGCCAGCTGGAGCGCCCCGGGCACCAGGCAGCTGGCCAGCAGCAGGGGCCAGGCCTGCGGGCCACCCAGGAGCTCCCTGGGGAGACAGGAGGGGCTGGGCCAGCGCCGCCTGGTCGGAGCCCTGTTCCCTCCCACCCCTGAGGGCAGCATCCACGTTCCCCTGTGCCTCCTCCTAGCCAGCTCTGGGTCGGACACCCAGCTAGGGACCCACGGCAGGGCAGGGCCATGGCCTCCCCTATCCCTGGCGGCTCCTCTCTCCCGGGCTCTCCCCAGGGCGCCAGGTTCTGCCCTAGCCTCTCTTTTCTGGGACAAACAGTACACGCTCCCTTTCAAAGCCCAAACCTGCCCCCTGTCCTCTGTCCAGACTTGTCCCTGCCACCTGGTCCTTCGGGGCTGGAAGAGGCTGACAGACAGCATGCTGGCCAGAAGCCCATGGACGGCTTTCAATGCCTTCGTCCAAGGAAGCCACGTCTGAACCTACTTGGGGGTAGGGGGAAGTTTAGGCTGCCCTCTAACCACTCAGTGCGTGGGGTGGGGGGCGGCGTGTACCTGAGTCCAACCACCTGACCCATCACGAGCCCCACGGCGGTGAAGATGGCGGAGGTCATGGCCACGGCCCCTCGGAGCTCCTTGGGGGCGCTCTCCCCCAGGTACATGGGCTGGACGTTCATGCCTACACCTGGCCGTGCAGGGCGACGGTCAGCCGCGGGCCGGGCCTCCAGGTTTCTTCCTCAGCCTGAGCGCTCTGGGGGTTCGTCCCCGCCTCGCCCCCGCTCCCCGCCGTCGGGCAGGAAGTACTCCAGTCCTCCCCCAGGACTCCCAGGAGAGAAACCCTGGTCACCCTTGGGGAGCGGGAGGGGTGGGAGGGAGCCGGCGCCCATCAGCTGTAGGCTGTCCCCCTCCCACCTGCCCCAGGGAGGCCCCTGGCGCCCAAGCACTCCATGGGGTGCGGGGACGGACAGGCGCCGCCCCCCTCGCCCACCCCAGAGGGTGACAGCTGGCAGTGCCAGGGCACCATTCATCTGCCAGGGAACACAGCTGGGGTGCTCCTGCAGCTCTTCCCTGCCCTCAGGTCGGGAAACAGGCCCCGACAAGGCCCTGCCTCTCTGAGCACCGGCTGGCGGAGCTGAGAGGAGCGGGGTTGCGCTGATGGCCAGAAATTCTCAGAGGTAGCCTACTCGTGCTGCAGACGCTGCGGGAGGGGTTCCTTCTGCGCTAGGAACTCGGGGCACAAAGGCACCGTCTGACCTGGCCTGTTCCCTGAGCGTGGGCTGTTGTTAGTGACTCGCTTCGTGGCAAAGCTGACGGTGTGTGACTCCTGAGATCAGGCCATAAGCCTCCCCGGGACTCTCTCCTGTGGGCCCACATACAGGCGGGCGCGTATGTGCGCGCGCACACACACACACACACACACACTCACACTCACGGGCTCTCTGCCACCCATCACTTCCCCTGGAGGAAGCCAGCCACCGTGCTGCGCGGACACTCAGCAGCCCTGCGGGGAGACCCGTGCAGGCTGGGGAGCGCAGCCCCCGGGAAACCGCACACAAGGCCGACAGCATCTCAGCAGCAGGCCCACCAGCCACGGCCAAACCTCAGCTGACCGCAGCCCCGCCTGACACCTTACAGCCTCCCGAGCGGCCCCAAGCCAGGACCCCCCAGCTAAGACACTCTGGGTTCCTCACCCATAGAAACCGCGAGTGGATCAGCGTTGCTGGCTTTAAGCCATTGAATTGTGGAGTGCTTTGTGTCAACAGGAATAGACACCTAATAAAGAGATGGGCACCCGGCTGTATACACAGTGGGGCGTCGAGGGGACTGATGATGGCGCCCCTAAAAGCCCAGGTGGACACGCTCAAGATTCTGCTCCACACCCCACCCCTGCAGGAGCCCGAGGTCCCTGGCAGGCTCCTCAGCTTCTGTGGGGATGACCAGAGGTCTCCTCCTACGTGCCTCTACACTTTGACCGCCAGGAAGCTCCCGGCTTAGCCTTCTGGAGATGCCTGTCCTCCCAGCCCTGTAGAGCGTTTCCATTTTTTCTAGATCCACTTCAATTGTCTAGTTATATGAGCCTTTTAAGATAAATCATGAGTAAGTCATTCTGAAAAAAAAAAAATGGTGAGCACGCCTGGAAAGGAAATCAGTGAATGACAGGAATACGGGGCAACGGGAAGGAAAGGCGACCCCCAGGCCCACTCCGTGCCTGCGCTGATGCCCACGAGCAGTCTTCCCAGCATGATCATCTCGAAGGAGCCTGCTCTGCGGCTGAAGCCAAACAGCGCTGCGGCGGCCAGCACGAAGGCGTTGTTCACCAGCAGGGACTTCTTCCTTGGGGAAGCAGAGCACAGGCAAGGCAGGCTCAGCTTCAGTGCCGGGGACGACCCCTCTCCCCCACAGGGACCCTTCCCTGCATCCACAGCCAGCCCTGATCACGCCCCTGTGTGTGTGTGTGTGTGTGTGTGTGTGTGTGTGTGTGAGGAGTGTGAGCTGCCTGCACAGAAGTGACGCCGGCCACTGCAGCTGGGGTCGCCCATGGGATGCCCTCAGGGACCAGCCCCCACCCACAGCCCCAATGGGTGCCTGCTAAGTTGCTTCAGTCGTGTCTGACTCTTTGCAACCCCATGGACTGTGGCTCGCCAGGCTCCTCTGTCCATAAATTTCTTCAGGCAAGAATACTGGAGTGGGTTGCCATGCCCTTATCCAGGGCATCTTCCCGACCCAGGGACCGAACCCTGGTCTTCTGCACTGGCAGGCGGGTTCTTTACCATCTGAGCCAGGGAAGCCCCCCGTCCCCAGCACACCCCAGACTACTGTCCTTCCTGCCTCCACCACAGCTTGAATGGACAGAGCTCGAATTTCATGTGTTTATCCCTACAGACCTAGCGGCGCTCTCCTCAAAGGCCTTTGTAAAGCAAGTGCCTGACATCTGACTTCTCAGACCCAGCGAAGCCTGGGAAGGGAGGGAAGGGGAGCCAGGGAACCTCCCGCGCCCTCCATCCATCACAGTCACTGCCCAGAGCAGGACGTCTGGACGGCCCCTGCCCAGCTGGCTCAGCGGGACAGACTGGCAAACCGGGAAGAGGGCACTGGGCACATCGGTATCGGCTCTGGGCTCCTGACTCTGCGCTCGGAGGCGCCACCCTGAGGTCACCACGAGGGCTCACAGGAGATCCTGCAGCTCAGGTCCTGCTGGGGAAACGGGCCAGTCGTGGCTTGTAATTTTAAAAAAAGAAAAGGATGGGAAAAATCTCAGATGGCTTCTTTCCAGTTTGGAGGCAGCCTGTCCCTTGGTGGGTGTCGTGACCTGACACCTACCCCAGGTGATCTGCAAACCTGGGTGATCTGCAAACCAGGGTCCTGTGAGGGGAGTGTTTTCTACTGGCCCACTCAGCAGCGGGCCAGTAGTCCAGACCAACTGCCAGATGCTCTGCCCTTCGACCCTTTAGACTGTAGTGCTCAAAGTGCCTCCAGAGAATCAGAATGCAAGACCTCGGACTTTGCAGCGAAGCCACAACTTCAGGGAATTATTATCTTCTTAACCTGAAAGCGGAGAAACATCAGACTGGGGTGTCTGGCTGTGGTTTAGCCAGCTGAGTCCTGGTTTTCTGTAGCTTGCAGTTGATGCTTCTGTTAAATAGCCAAACACAACGTCTTATGCACGTCTGCTTCTGACAGTGGCGGTTACCTCAGTAACGGTGGACGAGAGCCCACGGCACCTGGCGTCATCTCAGGAGCCTTGCGGTGCAGGAGGTGGTTGCCTCAGAGGGTAGAGCCTGCTAAAGGGCCCAGGCCGGCAGGACTGTGGCACCCACTCCAGCTCAAAGACTGGGGTCACCCCGGTGGGCAAAGAGCTGCACCTCTGGAAGTGCTGACCCGAAACCGGCCTGGGAGACCGGAGCATGGACGCCAGTGAGGCGGGCGACAGCGTGAGCGGCTCCAAAACCCCGGAGCAGACCCGTCCCTTGTTTCCAAGGCTAGGGCTCTAAGCTAAATTCAGCCGTAGCTTCCTTTCCCTTGGTTACTCTGTCTGTCCCCTTTGTTCGTCTCTCTTCCTGTGAGAGGTCTTGAGGGCAGTTAAGTTTACCATCAGCGTGTAGACGGCGGGACATTGAGAGGGCTGCAGGGCTGGCAGGCTGGCCGCCTCGTGGAAAGCCCGCCTGCGGGCAGCTCAGCTCGGTTGTGTCGGCGCTTGTGGCCGTGGCGAGGCAGTGCCCTGGGCGGGCTCAGGAGGGGCGGGACTGGGTACCCTGAAGTGGCGAGCCAAAGATACAGGAGAACGGTCCTGACGCGTGCTGGGCGGCCCGGCCGGCCAAGGAGGGGATGGTGGGAGCCTGGCCTGCCTCCCCCTGCCGTCTCAGCCAGTAACAAGCTGTCTCCCAGGACTCTGAGCCCGAGTGCAGACGAGGCAGTCTCAGCGTGGCCGGAGCTGATGTGCTCAAGGCGACCCCCACCCCGACCCCCCTGGAGAGCCCAGGCTGCAGACCCGCCCTCCCCAGGCTCGGCTTCCGACCGGTGAGCTGCCTCAGGGCCCTCCGCGCTCTCACAGCGTTCCATGCCTCAGAGTCTGTCTCCTGCTTGCGATCCAGGAGCTGCCTCAGGTGGATACAAAGGGGGCCTCGGGGAGAAAGCTCCTGTTCGTGGTCCGTCTAGTCAAACCCATGGTCTTTCCACGAGTCATGTGTGGACGTGAGAATTGGACCATGAGGAAGGCTGGGCGCCGAAGAATAGATGCTTCTGAACTGTGGTGTTGGAGAAGACTCTTGAGAGACCCTTGGACTGCAAGGAGATCCAACCAGTCCATCCTAAAGGAGACCAGTCTGGGTGTTCGTTGGAAAGACTGATGCTGAAGCTGAAGCTCCAATACTTTGGCCACCTCATGCAAAGAGCTGACTCATTGGGAAAGACCCCGATGCTAGGAAAGATTGAGGGCAGGAGGAGAAGGGGAGGACAGAGGATGAGATGGCTGGACAGCATCACCGACTCGACGGAGGTGAGTTTGCACAAATGCCGGGAGTTGGTGATGGGCAGGGAGGCCTGGACACGGCTGAACGAGCGTTGCGCTGCGCTGCGTTGCGCTGCGCGGCGTTCCCCTGTCAGACGTGGGTCCTCCCTCCCTCCAGCGAGGACTCTTCCTCTCCCACGTCCCCGGGAAATGTGGGCTTCTCAGTGACGCAGCAGGCAGAGCCGGGGCCGGTGCAGAGCTGACCCGGGCCTGGGCCTGCCGGGTGACCTGCCCCACCCCTCAGCCCGTGGACCAGGGTGGCCCTTGTTGAGAGGCACCCGGGGGCCCCTGGGAAGCACTCACCTTCCCAGCGTGACAGCCAGGGGCCCAGCGAGCAGCGCTCCCAGGAGGCCCCCGAGGGGGTACAGGGACACGATGAGGGACCACACGAGCAGGACCAGGTGGTCGGGCAGCGGCTGGCCGGTTCGCGTCTGCCACGTCTCATTGGTGAATTCCTGAATGTGCTGTGGACACAGATGCCGGTCAGCACCCCCCCACCCCGGGGTGGGGGCTCCCCACAACAGGCCTTCTCCCCCAGACCCTGCCCCCGCAGGGCAGGCAAGCCTCCCCAGCCCCCTGCCCGCTGTTGGGGGGACGGAGCTCCCCTGAGTGCGGGGCGCTGTGCCGTGTCTCCTGGAGCTCCGAGCTGGCCAGTGTCTGTGTGGCCCCTCCGAGCCCAGGGTCAGCCCCGTCTCTCCCCCAGTCCACCTGGGCCACGTCATCAGCCTCCCCCACCGGCCAGCTTTCTGATGGACTTGGCCGTCAGCGCGCATCAGCAGGGTATCGGAGAAGCTGGAGGTGCGTTTGTCCCCCAGGCTCCGTTCCTGGACGGGAAGCGAGTTGGCTGACAGCTGCTCTCTTGTACCCTGACCCTGACCCTGACCCTAACCCTGACCCTGACCCTAACCCTAACCCTGACCCTGACCCTAACCCTAACCCTGACCCTAACCCTGACCCTGAAGGGACAGGAGGGCCCAGTTCCATCCTGGGACCTTTTTTCCTGCAGCCCCAGCTATGTGACGGGACACATAACCTCCTCAGTCAGGTGGGTCAGAGGCGGCCTCTATCACCGGGGCTGAGAGATGCCGCCTTTCCACAGGCACTCGCTGAGCACGGGCACAGCCCTGGCGAGCTTGCTGGGGACTCAGAGATGATGGGACCCCGAGAGGGGACCAGCAGGAGGCTGAGTCCAGCTGGGAGCTTGCTGAAGGAAGGCTTCAAGCAAGTGATGGCACCTGGGTGGCTCTTGAGGGGCTTCTGCAGGAGGGGCAGGGAGGGCTTGGCCCAAGCGGGGTGTGTTTAACTGCTCTGGGCACGGAGTTGGGGGAATCAAGACGGGAGACAGGTGGACAAGTTCGGACCTCAGGAGGCCTTGGACTTCAGGTAGGTGTGTGTGTGCATTGGTTTCTCAGTCATGTCTGACTCTTTGAGGCCACATGGACTGTAGCCCACCAGGCTCCTCTGTCCATGGAATTCTCCAGCTAAGAAGACTGGAGATTCCCCTCTCTGGGAGATCTTCCTGACTCAGGGATTGAACCCAGGTCTCCTGTAGTGCAGACAGATTCTTTATCATCTGAACCCCCAGGGAAGCCCTCAGGTAGATGAGTCTGTCCTTAATCCTACAGGCACTGGGAGTCACAGAAGGTTCCTGAGCAGGGCATCGGTTTGATCAGACTTGAGAGGACCTACAAGGGGAGAGACTGAAGGCAGGGAGGCCAGTGGGGAGGCGGGGCGAGCGATCCCCGCAGGGAAGATGGGTCTGAACTAGGATCATGGCAGAGACCGAAGCCAGAGACGGTCAGGACGGACTTGGTGTTTTTCCAGGAGGGAGGGCAGAGCTGGGGCACCTCCTCCCTGGGGGCACAGGGGGAGTCGTCTGCTGACATCAGAGACACAGGAGTGTGTGTGAGTTTCAGGGGGGATTGCAGAGCTGGATTTGAACTCGCAGGGCCTGGGGAACAGCCCAGTGGAGGCGGAGGCGTGGGAGGAAGCTCCACCAAGCGGATGGCGGCCTGCAGATGCGATGTGGGCCGCTGTTGACGCTGGGGTGGTGACCGTGGGCACGCAGGGTACATACCAAGGTCGGAGCATTGATAATGGAGAGGTTGTAGCCGAACTGGAAAGTTCCACCAATACCAGCCGCACAGATGGTCAGGAGCAGGACCCTGCCCTGAGCCTGAGGAGAAAGGAGAGGACCCAGTGGCCGACGACAGCTCCCGCCTTCCCCCTGCGGGGCTGCAGCCCACCAGTCCCAGCATGGCGATCTATCTGAAGCTGGCGGTGGCGACGTCCCCGCTTTGCAGATGAAGAAACAGAGGCAGAGAGGAGTTGCCTAGGCCAAACAGCACGGGGCAGGCAGCAGAGATGCCCCTCGCCTTCTGCTCTGAGCCCGGGATCCCACTGCCCCTCGGCCCTGACAGCATTTCCTGGCGTCGGACAGCCATTCCCGGTCCCCTGCCCCCAGCCTTGCCCAGCTGCCCCCCAGGCATGCCTGCTGTGGCTCAGGGCACAACACCCTGAGCTGGGGCCCCAGGGGAGTGGAGCTCTGTGAAGCTTCTCCACAGACTGGCTGGGCGCCCCGCTCTGTTAAGAGAAGGAGCCACGTGGACCTACTCATGTGGGGACCTGGGAGGCACCTTAAACCGCAGGGAGCAGCGGGAGCCTGCTGATGCTGATGGCGACTTCCAGGCTGGCGGCAGCCGGTGCGCGCACCCCTGGCACAACAAGAGGGCATCTTCCTGTCCTAGAGCGGTGCCCCTAGACAGGCGGGCGACGCCCCAAGGCACCCCCAGGAGGCTCAGCGCCCTGATGCCGCGTCGTTAGGCTGGTAAGCTTTCCTAGGCATTCACCATCTAGTTAGAGTTTGCCTCATATACTTTTTTAAGATTTCTTTTACACTTTTAAAAATTTATTTTTAATTGGAGAGTAATTGCCTTAAACAATGTTGTGTTGGTTTCTGCTGGGCCGCAGCGTGGATCAGCTCTGAGTACACTTACATCCCCTCCCTCGAGTCTCCCTCCCACCTCTCACTTAGAGATTTCTTTGATGTGGGTCATTTCTTTAAAGTGTTTATTAAATTTGTTACAGCACTGCTTCTGTTTTATGTTTTGGGTGCTTTTTTGTTTGTTTGTTTTTTGCCGAGAGGCATGTGGATCTTAGCTCCCAGGACCAGGGATCAAACCAGCACCGCCTGCGTTGGAAGGTGAAGTCTTAACCACTGGACCAGCAGGGACATCCTCGTCTTGTCATTTTTGATTACAAAAGAGTATGTTCATTAAGGGGCTTCCGTGGTGGTGCCGCGGTAAAGAATCCACATGTACTACGGGACATGCAGGAGACCTGGGTTCGATCCCTGGGTCAGGAAAATTCCCTGGAGGAGGGCATGGCAACCCACTCCAGTATTCTTGCCTGGAGAACCCCATGGACAGAGGAGCCTGGTGAGCCACAGTCCTCGGGGTTGCACAGAGTCGGATACGACTGAAGCAACTTAGCGCGCACACACACACACACACACACACACACGCTCATTAAATCTTGGAAGCTCAGTATACACTGAAGGTACTCCACTCTCCCAAAGAACAGTGGCCTGCATCCCCCAGATATTTCACGAGACACTCACAAAGTGGTTAACTGTTCAAAAATGGGATTGTTGATCTTTTCCCAGTAACGCTATACTATCTTTCATGTTCTGGCAAATTGTCTCCCAGGTATAAAGTACTGTGTCATATTTATTACTTTTTTAATATTCAAATACAGGTTTCATGGTAGAAGGATGTTTGGCTCAGAACTTCGTGAAAAATTTCCAGAGCCTGAAGGCTACTTACTCATTCATCCGTCGAATACCGAGCATGACCCAGCCAGGAACTGAGCTGGGGGGCAGACAGGGGGCGGGGGCGCGGGTAGGGGCGATGGAGGGGTGGAAACAGACCTGCTTTCACCGGATGGTGAGAAATGGCTGGGGTGGGGAGGCGGGGGGAATAGGCTCCCAGCGCAGGACCTTGCCAAAGATGTTGCCACCAGTCTGCGGGCAGGTCTGTGCCGGGCACCGTGGCCGGCCGCCAAGTTCCTATAAGGCTAAGTGACTTCCCCCCAAGCGGGAAGCCACAGAGGGAAGCCAGGTGGGAACGCGAGAGTCCGATCCCGCTGGAGTCACGCGGAAGCTCCCTAATGGGCTGCCTGCGGTGGGAGTCTCACTGGGAGCGCAGATCCGCAGGAAGCGGCAAGTCACCCGAGGAGAACCGACCCCAGGTGGCAGGGCGGAGGCTGCCAGGTCGCCAAGGGAGCATAAATTACTTAATTCCCTGAGACCGTGCATGGAGACCGCCTAGGCCTGCGGCGACTGGTCATGAAAGCCTTCAAACGTCAGCTATGGTGGGGAGGAGTCATTCAGTGAGTGAGGAAGGCTGGCCTTCCCACTCTGGGCAATAAATCTACGGTTCTAGGTGCTGAGGATACAGCAGCGAACCAGAAAGACGAGATCCGGGATCTCACGGAACTTTCCTTCCAGCGGGGGAGTGACAGGCAGTAACAAACGAACAAGGGAACCACGTAGGGTGTCAGCGGGCAGCGACGCAGAGAAAGAGGGGAAGGGGAGGGCGGGGTCTGCGGCGTGGTCAGGGAAGGCGCCGGGTGTCGAGGGGGTCGCCCGCGCGAAGACCAAGGAGACGAGGGGAGGCGCCGTGCAGGGCTCTGAAGGGACTCCGCCGGGGGTTGGCCCTGGCTGGAAGCCCCCAGGGATGGGGTGGTGGGCGGTGTGGACACGCTATTCCGGTGCCTGGCTCTGGGAAAAGCAGCAGGTGAATGGAGACGGAGTTTAGGGGCAGCGTGGAGACGAAGGTGGGAAACAGGCCCCGCACGGGACGAGGAGCGGGTGCAGGGGCCAGGGGCTGCTGAGTCTGGAGGCGCTGTCCGGCCCGCACGAGAACCTAAGTGATGCTGGTGGGGGACAGGTCCACCACCCTGCGCCCCAGCCAGACCCTCGCCCGAAGCGGACCGGAGGGGAAGGCGAGGCGCATGTGCGGTGGGCGCTTGCGAAGGCTGGAGCACGGCGCGCCTTAACGCGCGCGCAGGCGCACAGGGCGTGAGGGGTGGGGGGCCCGCGAGCTGGTCTCCAGGGTCCGAGGCTATATCTGGGATGAGGCGGCTCGCGCGCATCCTCCATGCCCCGGTTTCTGCAGCTCCGAGGACCAGCCCGGGCCCACCTCTGCAGACCGGAAGGGAGCTCCGATCCGGGGACTTCTCGCCCAACAAACAGCCTGCCTCCGACCCCCGCAGGTCTTGGCGGGCGGCTCTGATCAGCGAGCTCGGGACTCGCCCGAAATCCCGGCCCTGGTTCCCCGTGCCCTGCCCCGCGGCGGCCTCCGGACCGACTTTCTGCAGGTCCCTGCCGCGCCCTTCTGTGGACCTCCGCCGCCGCCCCTTCCGGCCCCTTTTCGGGGCCGCCTCTCACCTCCATCTGGCGCCCCCGCCCTCTGTCAGGTTCCGGGAGACCCCTGTCCCCGGGAGGGCCCCGTCCCCGGGAGGTCTCCGTCCCCGGGCACTCTGAGGCCGAGCCCTTGATTCTGCGCGGACATCCCCGCGCTCCTCCAGCCCAGGTGTCCCCGCCCTTTCCCCGGAGGAGGGGCAGGATTCGGAGGGACGAAGGGCCGACCCACCAGTCTCCGGAGCGCTCTCATCTGTCCGTCTCCTGCAGAGCCGCGGGTAGGAGAGCGGGTCTCGGGTCGCAGCCCAGGCATGCATTGTGTGCGAGGCCGCGCTGGCCCCGGAAACAGGGTGAGCCCAGTCCAGCGGACTTTGTGAGGTGAGCAACTAGCGGGTCCGCTGGGCCGGATTAATCTTTCATTTCTTAGGGCTTCTCAGGTCCTTCGTGAATCCAGGAGGTCGATTAAGGTCAAATCGAAACCAGACCTGCCACAGATGCTATTTGTGGTCATGGAAACAGAGACCTGAAGGTCATCTGAGCGACGACGGCGACAGGACGCAGGCCGCGAGTGACGATGCAGTGTTCCTCTCGCTCCTGCTTGGGTTTATTTCGTTGCTCTGAACTTTGGAAGCGTCATGTATTTTTAAGGAAAAATACACAAGATAAAATATTAGCAGTTGCCAAGTGCTCGCCTCTCTGCGTCTTTTGCGATGACCCACTGCCGTAGAAGCACCCACTCCTCTCCCCCCCCCCCAATGCAGCCTGGACACCTTGCGGGAGTCAGCTCCCCCCACCCCCTCAGTGCGTGGGCTCGCCAGACGCTAATTATTATCCTTGAGCAAGGAAGCTTGAGGTTTCTCTTCGGCAAACATTAACCGGCAGTTTAACCTTCAGCACGCGCAAGTCAAGCTTGTGAGTGATGACGAATCCTCTCAAGACCCCACACGGGGTGGCTTCAGCCTCCCTTGCGGAAGAGCCCCTGAGACGCCACAAGGTGGAGCTCGCACCCTGTGCCCCGCAGTCGTGCTGGGAGTCCGGGCCGGGCTGCCAGATCTCAAGCGCGGCGCAGCGGACCCTGCGCGATGGGGCGGCCAAACCACGCCCGAGTTGGGGGAGCGTGGACAGCCGCCTCCCCCGCGGGCCTTCCCGCGTGGAGTCCCACCCAGCCTCGGTTTCCCGGGTGGGAAGGCGGAGAAGGCAGCGGGAGAGGAGGGGCGGCCTGCCCACGGCCTCCGTGCTCAGGACCTCTGCGCCCGCGGCCAGCGTGCGTGGTGGCGCCCCTTCTCAGCCCTGGGAGCCAGGCCCCGCGCTCGCTTCTACACGCCAGAGCCTCTTATTCTGCAGATCCGGAAACTGAGACCCAGAGCGGCGGGGAGGGCGGAGGCCGGGGAGGCCCGCGCCCAGCATCCAACCGGAGGAGGTAGCAGCAACGGCTCGCACCGCAGGCGATCGATACCGCAAAGCCGCCTGGAGGGCTCCACCGGGTCCGCGCCCCCAAAAGCCTCTGGCTACTCCTAGCCCCGCAGAAGCGGCGGGCCGCCTTGTTGACCAGAGCCCGCCCCAGATGAGGCTTTCATCACTACCTGGGCTCGAGGCCCTTCGCAGAGATGCAGCCTCCAGACCCGCGGGTGACCCGTCCAGCCCGCCCCAGGCGCCAGCTCCCAGGGATCTGCCCGCGCCGCGGAGACCCGCTCCGCCTGCGAGGGGCCGACAAAGCCCGCGCTGCCGGCGTCGGCGCGGCGCTACCTTCCAGGGCTCCGCGGCGGAGACAAAGCGGCTGAGTCGGTGCCCGGCCAGGTGCGGGGCCCTCCAGCAGAGCTGCCTCCGCGGCTCCTGGCCGAGTCTGGGCATCCCCCGTTCCGCGATCCCCGGGTGATTTCGCTTTCTCTGTCCTGCGCACCCAGCCCGCGCCCTGCCGGGCCGGTAAGCCAGGGTCTTGGTGGGGCTTGGGAGGTCTGCTACCCAGCCCACCCTGCCTCTGCCTCGCTGCGTGCCTTCCCTCGCTGATCCATGAGGTCATGGGACAGGAGTCTGGGCAGAGGCCTAAGGCCTGGAGCCAGGGCCCAGGCTGGACCCCAGAGGCCCTGGTCTGTCCTTCAGCCGGTCAGCTGGGCGCCCATCTTTAGGTGGAGTGGCGGCTGGGCCCCTACTGCTCCTGACCACCGGTGGGCCGAACGCCTTTGACCTGACTGCCCCCTCTCTGACCTCAGTGTCCTTCTTGGTCAATGGTGCCTTCCAGAAAGGGCTCAGGAGCTGTTCCGGGCTGCTCCAAGGCCCCTCCTCCTTGTGGCCTTCCCACTTGGGCTGGCATCTCTACTCCACACCAGGAGCCTCCAGATTGGGCACTGGGCGGAGCTCAGAGGCCAGCTGACCTTGGTCACCAGGCTGCCAAGGTGGGCAGTGAGCCACCACGAAGCTCAGCAGGCCGGCAACAGGCCTGGTTGTGGTGGATCCCAACCGAGCTCCTGCAATCCCAGCACTTACTTCCTGCTTCCCAGCCTCCGGCTGCTCACCTGTGAAATGGGGACATCATAATAACAGACCTGCCCCCTGCACAGGTGCTGCGTCCTCAGGCCCCACTTGTATCTACTGACTGCCTGCACCCAGCATCCTGAGGACAGGTACCCCGCCCTCTCTTTATCTCCAGACACACCTGGCCCACCTGTGGACCTGGCCGAGTGTGGAGGGCACGGCCCCGGGGGCAGACTCTACCCCAAGACCCAGCTCTGCCCTCCTCCCCCTCCCCTGCCCCTCCCATCCGATCTGGCATCCACTCCAGTTCTGGGACACATTTCCAACTTAACAATTGAGAAGAAAGAAAGAAAGGAAAACCTCAAGCAACCACCGGGTGAGCAACCCTTCTGGCCACCCTTTGAAATTCGAGGAGTGGAGCTGACTGCGATTTTGGACCGGAGATTTAAAGCCATCTTAATTAGAAGGAAAGAATGTCCCTGTGGTTGGCTGTTCTAAAAATACAGCTGTGCCCACATCTGGAGGCGAAGGGTCGGGATGGCGGTTAGAGCGTCTGTAGCGCTGACACCCGCATTCCTTGCAGGGGGAGGCCCCTCCCAGCAGGGCCCGTGGAGCTGGGGACAGGAGAGAACACCAAACCAGCCAGTCCCCTGTGGCCGGGCCACCTGGGCAGGTCTGGGACGGAGCTGAACAGGGAGCCCACCCCTTCCTGGGCCCATCCTCCCCCTTCCCCGTGCCTTCCCCACACCCCAGCCCGTTTCCCCAGGGGCCTGGTTAACTGGGGCTCCTCTCTCACCAGCGCCTGCTTGACCTGGGCGCGGCTTCTGACCAGGGAGGGGATTTTGTCCGGCTGTGATATGAAGTGCTATTTATTACCTTTAACGAACTTGTCGCTTGTTTTGTTTATCCGTACTAAGCAAATGAGGTACTTTCATACCTAATCTTAGATCTGTAATTTTGCCTTTTTTTTTTTTTTTTAAAGAGGCCCTGATACCTCACACAAGTGAAGGGCAGGTGAGGCTGGGAGAAGGTCTTGAGTAAACTGGCGGCAGGGCCTGCGGTGGTGTCTCCAGGGGACCTGAGGGCGCGGGGTTCCTGTTCCCGCACCCGGCCTGGGGCTCCCTCTCCTGGGTGTGGGAGCAGGGCTGTCGGGGGGGACAAGCCAGGACGGAGGTGTGGCGCCCCAGGCCTCTCCCAGCCTCTCTGAGCGCTGAGTCACTGGTTCTGGGCAGAGGCTCCAGAACGGTGGCCCTGGCCTTCCAGGTCACTGCCAGACCACAGGCCGGAACTGTCTGAGGTCCTGGCCGGCCGGCAGTGGCTAAGGAAGGCCATGGGACAGCGTGGTCTTAGGTTTCACATGGACCAGATCCCACACGCAGCCCAGTGGGCAGGGGTGGGGGGCAGACCCACGCGGAGACACACGTGTCTCCAGGAACTCACATTCCCAGCCCTGCCAGTTGGCTGACTTGGCCAAGCAGATAATCTTCTTCCAAAAGATGGCCCCGGGCGGAGGAGGGGAGGCCCTGCCAGCTGCTCCGGGCGCCAGCTGGAGGCAGCGGTCACGGTGGTGAGCGGGAGCACGGGGCACCTGCCGAGGGTCTTGACAGCTGGGCACTGAGGGTCAGGCTGGCCTGGCAGCTGGGGAGGGACCGCTTCATCCAGCCAACCGAGGGCCGGGCGGGGAGCCCCAGGCCCCACTGCTCAGCCAGGGAGCAGGCTGGGCGCAGAGCCGCTTGTCAGGACTCCGTGACCGGAGCCCAGAGGCGGCAGGTGGCTCAGTCTCTGAACTGGGCCTGGCCCTGCCTGGCTCAGCTTCCTCACCGGGCCGGGCGCTTACTGAGGTCTGTGCCTCCTGCCTCCTGGATCCTTCCACCCTCTCTGTCTAGTGCCTGTGACTGCAGGCTGTGGCCATCTTCTCTGACCCGCGGCTTCCTCCAAAGAGCCAGCCGCCATCTGACCTCACCCCACTGAGGCTCCTTGCTGCCCGCAGAATGGAGAGCACAGCCTGCAGGGCCCGGTGGGCCAGCCTCTCAGCACATGCAGCCCCCTCCCCACCCCCACCTTTGTTCTTCCGGCTGCCTCAGGACCTTTGCATGAGCTCTCTGTCCTCCTCCACCCTGACAGCCCCCCTGCCTTCCCCAGCCCACTCAGAGACCCTCAAACTCCTGGAAGGTCAAGTCTGCTACCAGGCTCGGAAGGCCAGGCCCCGGTCACCCCCTCTGCTGGGCAGCCCTGACGCAGCCCACCTGGACTGTGTGTCCGTTTCACCCTCCTGCCACGAGCAGCTGCTACCCAGTGAGTTCCGGAATCAGTGCTAAAAATATCCCGTGACCCAGACAGGAAGGGCCGCCCGGGACCCAGCTGCTCCTGGGGGCGCGGGCTGGAGCTGCGGTGAGGCCCACCCACAGCAGTGGGGGTGGGGGAAAGTCCTCGTGAGGGCGCCCCGTCATCCACAGGAAGACTGCGCCCCCAGCACTCACCATGTCTCTGCTTCGGGCCTGTGCTGCGTTCGGAATAAACTAACATTTAAAAATTGAGTGCACAGGGCCCTAAAAGGAGGCAGGTGAGCTCTGGCCCCTTCAGGGAGGCTTCCCGGAGTGGGGGGCATTTCCAGCAGCCTCCCTCTCTCTCTTTTAATGGAACACTGAGGATGGTAGGGAAGGAAGTGAGTGAATGAAGGAGTCAGATCTGGGAGGCAGATCTGGGCCGTCCCAGGAGAGGAACGCTGACTCAGGGGTGGGGGGTGGGCTGGAGGGTTCCCTGTGGGAGGGGGGGTGGGCAGGGACGGTCCCCGGGTTCGGGGTTGTTGCTGGGGGCTCGCGAGGGTCTCTCCTGGTGTGGGAGCCCTGAGAGGAAGGCAGGCACTGTGGGCAGGCAGAGGGTGCTGTCCCGCCTGTAGGACGGGAGGAAGAGGGGTCTCCAGACCTGGGCACCCTGAGCTCCTTGCTCTGCAGCAGGCAGGAGCCCCAGGCCAGCAAGGGAACACAGGCCTCTCCCCCACAGTCCTCAGCCCAGGAGCGAGGAGGTGGCCCTGCTGCCCAGGACACACAGACCGGGTAGAAGCCGCCAGCATCCAGCACGCCACCTTCCCGGGTCAGCCTGGCTCCCGGGGGATGTGTGGAGCCTGGGGCTGCTTTCTGTAATGAACCGTCTGGAGGCGCCGAGGGTGGGAGCCGCGGATCCAGTGCCTGCAGAGTGGCCTGTCCTGGGCCTGCTGCTGGGCGGGAAAGCCCAGACACGTGGCAATGGCCCGCCCCAGGCCCTGCTCTGCCTCCTATGGAGCCCGAGGGTCCCCACCTGGAGAGGACCCTCCAGGCAGGACGGAAGGTCTGCAGCAGAACCTACGCTGTCCCCGGCACGTCCTGCCCCCTACCCGGGGCTCCCAGCCTCCCAGGAGTGTGCTTCCTCAGCCGCAAACCAGGCTCCTGCCTGATCGGCCCCGTCGAAGGGGAGAGATAGGCCCTCTATCCCATGACGGCCCCTCCGTTAGCCCCGCCTGACCCCTGCAGAGGGCCAGCCAGCGCCTGCTGCTGACAGCTGGCAGGCCAGAATGCCTCCCCTTCCCCATGCACACAGGAAGCCTGACCCCTCTCACCGGCTCCTTCAAGCCTGGCGGGAGCCTGCTGGGGTGTCTGAGGCCCTGGATCCCTGGCCTGCAGCCATACTTCCAGCTGGGTGAGCTCTGCTCCCCCAAGTTCACCTCCAGCCTGACCTAGGTCTGCTCGGCTGGGAAACGGAGGCTGCCTGAGCAGGGGTTTCTCAGCCTGCTCCCACCGCCCAGCCTCCCAATCGCCTTGATCCGACTCCGGCTGTATCAGATTGAACTCTCCTCATGCCTGAACCAAATGCACACCCCTCCTTCATCCGCGCGCCTCTTCCTCCCCCTCCCTTCCCAAGTGGACCTCCAAGAGCTCTCCCCAGGGACTCCTCTTAGCCCTCCCGTGATCCATCAGAGATAACGGTCTCGGCTGGTCGTCTCCACTCTGGTCTCCTTGGGGGGACTCAGGGCCCAGCCCAGGGCTTCCCTCACCTGCCACACTGGAGTCCGAGGTTGAGCTCCTGTTTGGTAAAAGCCTGGACACTTCCTCTCCCTTGTGGCCACTGTTACCCAGGGCCCTTGGCGAGGCTGCGCATCTCAGAGACTTCCCAGGTCACGTGCCCCAGGGCCTCCCACCGCCTGGCCCCTGCAGCCCTGTCCTGTCTCTGCAGCAGCCTCCCTGGTTGTCCACCTTCTCTCTCTAACTCGTGAGGGTCGAGCTGGCTGGGCCTGCCCTCGCGCCTCGGGCATCTCATGCGGGCCCAAGGCTACAAAGGCCATTGGTCTACTGAAGACTGGTACCCACACTTGAGCCGCCTGCCTGGCCTCTCTGCCACGTGGATTTTTCCACGCGGATGTCACATAGATCCCCTAGACTCAGTGAGGCCAGAACAGGATGCTCCATCCGCCTGCCCTCCCCGTAAGCGTTCTCCAGCTCAGGAAAGACCATTGCCTTCCATCTCCCCTGTGGCTCAGTCCCTCAAGTCACCCTTGACTCTCTCTTACAGCTCCATCTAGTCTGCTGGCAAAACCCACATCCCGTCCCTCCTGGTCCTCCAGGTTCTGCCCTGCCCGAGCCACCAGCATCCCTGGCATCCTCCGCCTGCCCCCGGATTCCTCTGGCCTTCTGCTGTCCTCACAGCAGCCACAGGCATCTTTTTAAAGTGACAATCAAGCATCACTTCTTCACAGAGCCTTCCCAGATCATCCCATCTGGCAGGGGGCCCGCTACCCAACCCTCCAGCCTCCACTTGACTCTTATCACCATCACTGTCCTGCAAACACTAGTTCTCATCTTAGCAGAAGCCCCTGACCTCGTGGTCTCCTTGGCTACACCAGGAGTGATAGCATCTTTGGTTGGCCACCGCGTCTCCAAGCATCCAGAACAGTGCCTGGCACACAGTCCATGCTCAATAAACTAGAGACTGTATTCATTAGAAGGAATACATAGAGTTTCTCTTTTCCACCCAAGTAACGAGTCTCTCTCCAGTCCGTCCACTTGCGCCAGCCGACGGTCTCCGCACCTTCTCGTCCCACCAGTGCCGCAGGTCCCCACTCTGCCCCTCCCCTGGCGGCCCTCGTTGGGGCTTCCCAAAGGAACCGGCAGTTTCACCGGGGCCTGAACTTGCAGGGAGATTTGGACACAGCCGCCGAGCGTCTCCCTTCCTGCTCTGGTTCTCAGAGAGAAGGACAGCCTGGGACCCCAGCCAGCCCAGGTAGGGTGGCTGAGCAGGGCGGTCCAACTCCAGGCTCCGCCCGCCCATGCCCCACCCATGCTGCGTGGGTGGAGGCCAGGAAGCGGTGGGCCGGGCGGGAGGCTGCGAGGCCGCACCCCTCAGTCTCACGGGGGCGGGGGGACCCCCTCTAACAAGTGCTCGTAGCCTCAGCCTCGCCCGCAGGGTGGGCCAAGGTGTGCCCGCTACCGGCAGCGCCTAAGTCCCCTAAGGGCTCAGCTCCTCACTGGCCGCACCTCCCGCGCCACCGCCGAGGGCGCCACAACACGCGCCACGTGCTCCATCGTGGGGCCTGCTCATTGGCCCCGGGTTACGCCCCGCCCACGCCCCGTCCCGCCCCCGTCCCTCCGCTGTCTCTTCCTATTGGCTATCTGCCCCAGGGCCCCGCCTTCCAGCCGCGGGCGCGCTCCACCGCAGGTGCGGATTGGCTGAAGGCGGATGGGCGGGGCTTGGAGGCGGGTTAAGAGAGCGTGGCAGGCCGACCACGATGCCTGGGAAGCGTCCATGGCGTGGCAGGGGCTGGCGACCGAATTCCTGCAGGTGCCGGCGGTGACGCGGACCTACACCGCGGCCTGCGTCCTCACCACCGCCGCCGTGGTGAGCCGGGAGCCGCCGTGGGGGAGCGCCGCCGTGGTAACCGCCCCCGGGGGTTGCCAAGGTTACGATTGCCCCCCCCCCCCGCTCGCCCAGGGTGGGTGGGTCGGGGGGCAGTTTCTAAGATCTCCTGGTTCCGCAGCAGCTGGAACTCCTCAGTCCTTTCCAGCTCTACTTCAACCCGCACCTCGTGTTCCGGAAGTTCCAGGTGAGGCCGCCCCGCCCCTTGCACTTGCTGGCCCAACCCCTCCCGCCCAGAGCTGGCCTGACCGCCCCCCACCCCGCCGCACCCCACGCAGGTTTGGAGGCTCATCACCAACTTCCTCTTCTTCGGGCCCCTGGGATTCAGCTTCTTCTTCAACATGCTCTTCGTGTATCCTGCGCCGTGGTGGAGGCGGGAGCGGGCGGGGGGCGGGGTGCGGGAGACCGGGCGGGAGGCGGCGGGCTTGGGGAAGCTGAGCCCTTCCAAGGGGCACGCTTCCTATACCAAAGCCGCAGGTTCCGCTACTGCCGCATGCTGGAGGAGGGCTCCTTCCGCGGCCGCACGGCCGACTTCGTCTTCATGTTTCTCTTCGGGGGCGTCCTGATGACTGTATCCTTCCTGGGCTCGGGGACCTGTGGGTCCAGGCCTGTGCTGGCCCTGGGGCCCTCCTTGAGCGCCGGCCCAGAGGGAGAGTTGCGCCCCCGAGCTGAGGGTGTTTTTGAGCGTACATCACGTGCTCAGCTGCAGGTGCCCCTGTCGAACTCCAGGGCTACACCCAAAGAACAACAGGGCAGGGTGCCCAGGGGCTGAGTCCTGAATGCAGGTAGCCAGGAGGATCTAGGGCTGGGCCCGGGAGCTGGGGTCAGGTGGAGAGGCAGGGCGGATCAGGTGGCCCCTGGAGGCCACGACTTGGTCTTAGAGTGGGAAGTGAAACCACCTAGCTTGATTTCAGGGGTTTAGGAAGTCAGAGGGGCCCTGGGCAGGGCACAAGACCTTGACTCTGGCCCAGCTCCTGGGGCTCCTGGGCAGCCTCTTCTTCCTGGGCCAGGCCCTCACAGCCATGCTGGTGTACGTGTGGAGCCGCCGCAGCCCTGGGGTGAGGGTCAACTTCTTCGGCCTCCTCACCTTCCAGGCGCCATTCCTGCCTTGGGCGCTCATGGGCTTCTCAATGCTGCTGGGCAACTCCATCCTGGTGGACCTGCTGGGTGAGCCTGCTGTCTAGGGAGCCTGCCCCAAGTTGGGTGTGCTGGGCCAGAGCCCTGGTCCTCTCCCTGTCCCCCACCGCTCTTCTCCACTCCTGGCACCCCCATTCCTCCAGCCCCTCCAGCAAGCCAGCCTGTCAGCTTGGCTTCTTTGAGCCTGACCCATTCGCTGGCACTTGTGTGGGGCCCGACCGCGTGGGGATGGGTGGCTCAGGGCGCCTGCTTCACGGCTCTAGTTCCTCTGATGTCCTCAGGCCTGACCTCCTCCCAGGTTCTGCCCACTTCTGGGCCAAGCCTGGCCCCACGCTGGGCTGGCCGGCCGTGCAGGGCATCGGACACCCATGCTCTGGGGGCTTCAGGGCTGTGACGGGTGGCCTCACTCAGCACTGGTGGCTCTCCCACAGGGATCGCGGTGGGCCATGTCTACTACTTCCTGGAGGACGTCTTCCCCAACCAGCCTGGAGGCAAGAGGCTGCTGCTGACCCCCAGCTTCCTGTGAGTGCTGACAGCCTTCCCCACCCCCCTCCCCAGATGGCTCTCCACCCCATGGGGGGGTACCCTGCCAGCTGCAGCTCAGCGTGGGCCCCTCCTCACAGGAAACTGCTACTGGATGCCCCAGCGGAGGACCCCAATTACCTGCCCCTCCCCGAGGAGCAGCCAGGACCCCTGCAGCGGTGAGGATGACCTCACCCAGAGCCGGGTCCCCCACCCCCACCCCTGGCCTGCGACGCAGCTGCCTGTCCTGGAGGCCGGGCCCGGGCCCAGGGCCCCTGCCCTGAATAAACAAGTGACCTGCAGCCTGTTCCCCACAGCACTGGCTCTCCTGCCACGGCCGGCCTCTCCACGCAGGGCACGTGCTGCTGGCCGAGAGACAGGGCCATCAAGCCTGACCTGCTCTCCGGCCCAGCACAGGCAGCACAGCCGGAGACCCAGGGAGGGTCCAGAACCTGCCCGGTCGCCAGCAGAGCTCTAAGCACAGAGGGCAGCCCTGCCAGGGTTCTCATCCCCACCCTGCCTGTGCTGTACTTCAGCGTCCACTGACGGGGCTCAGATCTCAAGGGCAGGGCTGGGACTGGGATGCTGGGTTTTGCTGAGCTTTGGCCGTGGGGGCCCTCCGTTGACGCCTCCCTAGGTCCTCCTGTCCCGAACTAGCAACCCCCAAGGGGACCTCTGCCTCATTTCCCAGCCAGGCCCCTGAAGGACGGGCCAGGTGCAGAAGAGGGCCAGGCCCTTTCTGTGATTCCAAAGCCTCAAGTGTCACGTTTGCAGAGTCCAGTGGCGGAGGCAAAGGCCTCTGGGAAGCTCCGCCCCTGCTGCTTACGCTGAGGCCCGCGGGAGCCCACCTGGCCCCCAGCTCACGGGCGTCGGAGGACCAGTCCACACAATGGTTCACTCCTGGGTCGGCACCAGCGGCCGCTGGCTGTCACTTTCACAGAGGATAAAAGGACTCACTGTGGAGTCGGACCTTAATGTTGTCGTGAAACCTCTGGCCCAGCAGCGGGCCCGGCAGTGGGTAGGCAGGTGAAGGCCCCGCCCCGGGCCTCTCCCAGGCAGGTGCCGCCTGGCCAGCAGGGGAGGCAGGCAGTGTCATCCCCCACCGGCTCTGGGGCTCAGGCCACCTCCTGCTATGGCCGGAACATCCCCGCTAGTTGGGGAGCCCAGTGTCCTCAAGGCCAGCTGGGCCTGGAGCCTTTCTCTCTGAAGCCCTGCCATCCCCTTGCCCTGTATGGAGGGCAGAGGCTGGAGCACGTGTTCCTAGGATGTGCTCATGAGACCCTCAAGCCCAGGGGCAAGGCCCATCGCAACCCACCCCGCAGCTGGAAACCCTCGGAGCTCTGCCCCTCCCACTGTGAGGCCCCCGCCGTGTTGGTGCCAGCAACGGAAGGTCCAGGGCCTGGGCCCACAGGCTTAACGCAACTGGGCCTGGGTCACCTGCGGGGCCTGGTCCCGGGAGGAGGAAGCCCCCAGGTGCCACCCTCCTGGGTGCCATGTCCAGGTTGCGTGGGGACCCGTCCACGTCACAGAAGATGCAGGGTCACGTGGTGAGCTGGCACCAGGCCCCGCCGGAGCACCGGCTGCGGGTGGAGGTGGGCCCCAGCTCTCCTGTCAAGCACGTGGTGCTGAGAGGTGTGGCCAGAGTGCTGCCCACCAGCTGCAGTGGAACAGGTGGGCACAGGCCCGCAGGCCCACCAGCAGCGCCCGCACAGGACGGGGCCCCTGCAAGGGACAGAGAAGCCAGGCTTCTGGCTGGGGGCCAGGCTGGGACTGGCAGGCGGCCCTGCCCTCTGCGCCCCACCACTTCCCACCCGCCTGGGACTCCAAGGACTTGCTGAGCTGGGCAGGTGGGAGCCACAGGGAGTCAAACTCTGGTGGGGGCAGGAGGGGCGGCTCGCAGGGCTGAGTGGAGCCCTGGCCCTGCTCGTGGTTGTCGGGTGGGGAGTCCGGGGGCGCCCTAGCCCTGCTGAGGCCCAGCTGGGACGTGCACGCAGGAGGGTGAGAGGCCAGCCCGTGCCATGCTGCCCCTGTTCTCAGCTCCGTGCCACCACTTTGAAGAAACAGAACCTGTTGACTTTTTATTTAGAAAGTATTGCTGCCCTGCCTGGGGCTTCTATACAAAAAACAAACACAGCTCAACTTGGCCTCTCCTGACCAGAGACGGGTGGTGGGGACGGGCTCAGCAGATGGAATGTGTCCCTGGGTGGCGGGGGACCAGGAGGCCCCTGGCCCGTTCTTCAGGATGGCCGGGCTGCCCCCGCCTGGTCCCCTCCGAGCCAGAAGATGGAGGAGAGGCGGGCCAATCTCCAGACGCTCCCTGGGAGCCAGGCGCTGCGGGGTGATCACCAGGCCGGGGCTGTGTTGGCCAGACGCCTCATCCGCCTGCGGGAGGGGGAAGGCAGCGACCCCTGGATCTCTCAGGCAACCGAGTGAGGGGGCAGGAGCCCCTAGCCCCTCCCTCGGCTGCTCTGCTGCAAGGGGCCCCGAAGCCGCCCTGTCCTGCCCCCTCCCCAGGGAGAGTGAGCCTGCTCTGGGCTGCGGTCAGAGCTGCCCGAGGGCTAGCCTGGGACCCCTTGCCCGGGGCTGTCCCTGGAAGGGGCTGGGGCCGCACCTCGTGTTCCGGTCCTGGTCTCGGATCTTCTTCTCCATCTCGGCGTCCGTCAGGGTCTCCAGCAGCGGGCACCACTGGTCAGCGTCCCCCGTGTTCCGGATGGCAATCTCCACCGTGGGCAGGGGGTTCTCGCTGTGGAAGATGGGAGAGGTAGATGGCTCGCAGAGCAGCTGCAGGAGAGGCCCCCAGAAAGCAGTGTCCACCCCCCGCAGGCAGACAGGACGTGGAGCCTGGTTTCTGCGCCCGGCTCCCGACACAGGGTGGCCGGGCACGCTGCCAACATTGCATCTCAGATCTGCACGGGGGGAGGGGTCCACAGGACAGTGCTGCGGGCCCAGCCATTCCCAGTGGGCCTGCAGGGAGGAGGAGGGCTGTCCGCCCCGCTCAGCGTCCAGGAGAAAGGAGAGCGAAGGAGTCCATCCACCCAGGAGTGGGGTCCCAGGGCCCCTGCCCTGACCAGCCCGCAGGGGGCTCCTCGGCCCACGTCACCGGGCCCAGAAGCCATAAGCCCTGACCAGCCCGCAGGGGGCCCCTCGGCCCACGTCACCAGGCCCAGAAGCCATAAGCCCTGACTGCTCCACGCCGGGGCCCGACAAAGATGCGCCCAGACTCCATCCGAGGAGTCTGCACACCCTCTGGCGAAGTGGACTCAGGGCTGGGGATCAGCCTCAGTGAGGCGCTGCCTCTGCCTGGAGAGCCAGGCCCAGCCCGCTAGCGAGCCTCAGGTGTGCCCTCGCCTGCCCTGCCCGCAGCCGCCACGCTGGCCTCTGGGTCCTCTGGCCTCTTGCTGGGCCACTGGTGCTCGGCCCCAGGAGTCAGCCTGCCGGGAGCCCTACAGAGTCAGCCCCCAGAGGGAGGGTGGGGGTCCCCAGGGGACAGCACAGGAAAAAACAGGCCCCTGGCCTTAGTTTTAACTCCTCATCTGGAAAATGGGGACAGTGTCCTTGCTGCGAGGAGTTTCAGAGGACCACTGCCACCAAACAGCCAGCACACACCCACTGCGTGGGGGCCGGGGCCCAAGCCGGTGCCCCCGAGTCCCAGGCCGGTGCCCCCGAGTCCCAGGCTGGTGGCTGGGCCGCCCCGGCTGCCCCTGCCGACAGCTGCTTCCCAGCCAGGTCGTGCTGCGGCAATCCAGAAGCCAGCGCTGCAGACCCAAACGTCACTCCTCACGTTTTGGGCTCTCAGCTGCCTTCCTCGGGGGCAGTGGACACAAAAGTCACCAAGCCCACACCGACGGGAGCAAATACATCTTCCTCTAAACTTAAACAGGCGCGGGTCCGGGAGGCCCTGTGTTTACCTCCCTGTGGCTCCAGGAAGATTGCATCCCAGGGGGTTGTTCTCAACCAAGGGCTGCTCAGGCCTGGAAGGACGGGCCTGGAGCCAGGAGCCCACCCTCCCAGGCCTTTGGCTTCCTGGGCCTCAAGGCCACCTGGGACCCTGCATTCCCACCACCCGCCAGGTGCAAGCAGGGAGGCCGTGTCGGAGCAGGCAGAGGGCCCGGAGGGGACCTCACTTTGACAACCTCACGGGTGCGGCAGGCCAGCTGGGAGGCGCGGCTGTGCCCACCTGGTAGATGAGAACAAGACTGCAGGGAGTGATACCCCTCCACACCTCCCCAGCCGGGAGGAGGGGACAAAACTCGGTGTCACCCTCCTGGGTAAGATCAACTGACTTGACAAGGGGCCCAGCCCACTCGATGGGGAAAGGGCAGTCCTTCCAACAAGCGGTGGTGGGATAGCACCCGGCGGCCACGGTTTCTCAGCTGTGCCACCAACAGCACAAGCAATGCGAGGAGAAAACATGAACTGGACACTGTCACAAGCTTTTGTGCTGCAAAGGACACTGCCACGTAAGTGAACTACAAACCCACAAGAAGGGAGAAGATACATGCCTATGTAGCTTCAGATACATGCTGAGGGACCTGTATCTGGAATGTGTAACGAACTATTGAAAAGTGGAAGTGTGAGTCACTCAGTCATGTCCAGCTCTTTGCAACGCCATGGACGGTAGCCTGCCAGGCTCCTCTGCCCATGGGATTCTCCAGGCAAGAATATTGGAGTGGGTTGCCATGCCCTCCTCCAGGGGATCTTCCCAACCCAGGGATCGAACCAACGTCTCTCCTGCACTAGCAGGGGGGTTCTTTACCAGTAGTACCACCTGGGTAGGAAAACCTCCAGGGCCCCTGAACATCAGAGCAGGAGGGGCTCGGCCCAAGCCTGTGAGGGGACCCCCTCCGAGTCCCCCTGCTGCACAGCAGTGAGAGGTGCATTCTGAGTCAGCCTCCAGGGACGAGGGACTTGGTGTCAACATCACTCCCAGGACCTCAGGATGTGCTCTGGGAAGCGAGGCCCCCCAGGCTGGCCCCAGGCCCGCTGGCCCCAGCTCGTGAGCCACGCGTGGACAGGTGCCGCGAGCAGGCCTCCCACCGGACTTGGGGCGTGGCCTGGACCCGTCTGTGGCCTGGACCCCAGGGCTGCTGGCGGTCGCGGGGGCCCCGTGTGGCGGCTGTTCCCTCTCTTGCTCAGAGTCCCGGGAACATGGTGGGCGCTGCCTCCCAGGGTTTCTGGAGAAGCAGCTGAGACGCAAACAGCCCCACATGCGCCCTCAGCTGTTCCCTGTCAAGGGCGGTCCCTTGGTAACGGCCTCCACATGGGGACGGTGACAGCTTGAACAGCCGCGTAAAGGCTAACATCCAGTTTGGAAGCCTCCCGCGGTGGAAGTGGGCCCAAGGGATGGGGTTCCCCGGGGTCACGCCAGGGTCTCGAGGAGCCCGCCCGTGTCCACTGCCGCCAGCACCTGGGACCAGATCCCCTCCCCGCTCTGTGGGCGGCCTGAACGCCCCCCTCGCTCCCACGGGGCACCCGCCGCCTGCTCGTGGACTGAACAAGAGGCGGCAGTGGCCTCCAGACCCCCCTCGGCGGGGGCAGACCTGTCCAAGACTGAGCCCAAGGCCAGGGGATAGGCGAGGGTCTCAGTAATGTCCCCGCTGGGACAGGGGACGGGAGGAGGCGACAGGCCGCCGAGCGCGCAGGGCGGCTCTCGGTCAGCTGGCACTTGAGACCCCAGGAAGTCCCGGAGGCATCCCCGCAGAGGGGGGCGGGGGCGGCCACCTGTCCGAGCCCCTACCTGAAGGCGTAGGTCTTCTGATGCCAGCTCAGCTGTCCCCGGATGCTGTAGGCGATGGTGGTGACGAACTCCCCGCCCAGCCCCAGCTCGGAGCACAGCTTCAGGGCGAACTTCTCGGGCGAGTTCTCCTTCTCCGACATGTCCCACTCGAACTGGTCCACCAGGGAGATGTTCCCCACATGGATGTTCAGCTGGCCCGGGAGCACAGACGTGAGCTGGAGTGGCCCCCCTCCGGGGCCAGGCCGCACCCTCACCACCCCTTCTCTCCAGAACAACCCCCTTCATTCTCGGCCGCGCCCCTGTGCTGCTAGCTGGGGTAAGGAAAACAACCCCTATCTCTCTGCAAAGGGATTAACTACCGAGGAAGATGTGTTGGTAATTGGATAACTCCCTACAAAGAAAGATTGGATCTGATGGCTTTACTGGTGAATTCTACCAAACATTTCAAGAACTAACAGCAATCCTCATCAGATCCTGCCAAGAAACCGAAGAGGAAGGAACACTCCATAACTCACTGCCTTGATACCAAAGCCAGACAAAGACTCTACGAGAAGGGAAAAGCACAGACCGATACTCGCTGTGAACACTGATATGAAACCTCAGCAGACACGAGCAAAGCTACGCTCAGCAGCACGTCAGCGTTATACACCGTTACAGATGATGTGATGGGACACGAATCCTGAGTGGGGGGACTTGCTCTGGCAACGTGAGGACGGCTCAGTAAGTAAACCCATCAGTGCAATGAGCCATGTGAACAGAGTGAAGGACAAAACCACACAGCCCTCTCAATAATCGGGGAAAAAAGCACTGGGCAAAATTCAGCATGCTTTCACGGTAAAAGCACTCAGTAAACCAAGAACAGATGGAAACTACGTCTACAAGATTAACTCAGTCCAAAAAGTCACTGCAAGTATCACCCACAATGGTAGGGGACTGGTGACTTTTCCGCTAAGATCAGGAACTAGCCAAGGATACCCAGTCTTGCCACTTTGATTCAATATGGCGTTGGAATTTCTACTCAGTGCAATTGGGCAGGAAAAATAAATACAAGGTATCCACCTGGAAAGGAAGAAGTAAATTATCTTTGTTCCGAGATGTTATGATCTCATATGAAGAGTTTAAGAAGCTAACAAGATACAGTTAGAACTAGTGAGTGGATTCAGCAAGGTAGCAGGGCACAAAGTCCACATGCAAAAGCCAGCCGCATCTCTGTACGCCAACACTGAGCAATCCGAGAAAGGAAGCGTGATGAAATTACGATAACATCAGAAAGAACAAAATCCTTAGAAATTAACTTAGTCAAGGAGATGGAAGACCTGTACAGTGAACAACATAAAACACGCTGAAAAAAATTAGACATAAATAAATGGAAAAACATCGCACGTCCATGGATTGGAAGACTTAAAATTGTTAAGTTGTCAAGGCTATGGTTTTTCCAGGAGTCATGTGTGAATGTGAGAGTTGGACTATAAAGAAAGATGAGTGCTGAAGAATTGATGCTTTTGAACTGTGGTGTTGGAGAAGACTCTTGAGGGTCCCTTGGACTGCGAGGAGATCCAATCAGTCCATCCTAAAGGACATCAATCCTGAATATTCATGGGAAGGACTGATGCTGAAGCTGAAGCTCCAGTACTTTGGCCACCTGATGTGAAGAGCTGACTCACTGGAAAAGACCCTGATGCTGGGAAAGACTGAAGGAGGGAGGAGATGGGGACGACAGAGGATGAGATGGCTGGATGGCATCACCGACTCAATGGACATGGGTTTGGGTGGATTCCGGGAGTTGGTGATGGACAGGGAGGCCTGGCGTGCTGCGGTTCATGGTCACGAGGAGTCAGACACGACTGAGCAACTGAACTGAACTGAACATGAATAGCCAAAGCAATCTACAAAGCCAACGTAATCCCTATCAAAATCCCGATAGCATTTCTGCAGAAATAGGAAAAAAAATCTTAAAATTCATATGGAATCTAAGGAAAGGCAAAGGATGTCTGGTCAAAACAATGACGAAAAGAGCAACAAAGCTGGAAGCTCACACTTCTTGGTTTCAAAGCTGACTGCAAAGATACAGCACTGAGCGCACGGTGGGGCCAACACAAAACCAGACACATGGGCCAGTGGGGCAGCCCAGAAACAAGCTCTCAGACAGGGGGTCAAATGATTGTCAACAAAGATGCCAAGGCCACTCAATGAAGGACAGTCTTTGCAACCAGTGGTTTTGGGAAAAAAGAACATACACACGCGGAAGAATGCAGTGGGACACTTACCTAACCCCACAGACAGAAATTAGCTCAAAATAGATGGGACATACAAACGGAAGAGCTCAATCTATAAAATTTTCAGAAAAACAGAGCAAAGCTTCATGACGCTGGATTTCGCAGTGATTTCTCAGATATGACGTCAAAGGCATAGGTGATAAGCGAAAACATAAACTGGACTTCACCAAAATAAAAAACTTCTATGCATCAAAAGACACTATCGACAACATAAAAAGGCAACCCGTGGAAGAAAACGTCTGCACATCACAGGATCTGGAAACGATCGCTCTCTATAAGATACAGGGAACTGATGAAACAACAAGAAAACAACAAAGCCCGGACTCAAAATGGGAAGGACTGCAGCAGACGCAGAAGATAAGCAGACGGCCAGCAGGGCCCCGCAGCAGCGAGGGAGGCCCACAAAGGTCCGTACCCAAGGCCGTGGGCTTCCAGTGGCCGTGTGGGGATGTGAGGGCTGGACCATAAGGAAAGCTGAGCACCAAAGAATTGATGCTTTTGAACTGTGGTGTTGGAGAACACTCTTGAGAGTCCCTTGGACTGCAAGGAGATCCAACCAGTCCATTCTAAAGGAGACCAGTCCTGAATATTCACTGAAGGACTGATGCTGAAGCTACAATACTTTGTCCACCTGATTCGAAGAACTGACTCATTGGAAAAGACCCTGATGCTGGGAAAGATTGAAGGCAGGAGGAGAAGGGGACGACAGAGGATGAGATGGTTGGATGGCATCACTGACTCAATGGACGTGAGTTTGGGCAAGCTCCGGGAGACGGTGAAGGGCAGGGAGGCCTGGCGTGCCGCAGTCCATGCATCCCCAACAGGACTGAGCCACTGAACAAAAACAAATCAACAGGGAAACGCAAATCGGAACCACAGGGAGATGCTGTTCACCACCAGGCAGCCCTTCTTGAGGGGGGCTCGGGGCAGGTGGCCCCCTCTTTTCTCGTGACGGCCCCCAGGACTGCGGGGGTTGCTGAGACAGCAGGAGGTGTGCCTGGCCCAGCCTGCCCACAACAAGAGTGGCAGTGTGCCCGCCTCGCTGTGCCCTTCCCTGCTCTGCCCGTCAGCTGGGTCACCCCTGGGACCACCCAGCTTCCGCTCCACGCCTGGCAAGGCCGCAGCAGCACCTGGACGCGCCCAGAACGTGATGCCCTCCTCAGAAGTCGGCCCGTGCCCCTCCTGGGACAAGCTGCCTTCCAGACAGCCTTCCAGAGCCCTGCCCCACAACACAGACCCCAGACAAGCTCCTGTCGAGGCCTCCACGCACCTCCGCACCTCGCAAGCCCCGAGGACAAGGCAGGCCTGCTGCGGGTGAGGAGCCGCCTACCTTGATAATGACGCGCTGGTCTGACTGGTCTTCCAGGATGCTGTCCGTGGGGTAGGACTCGATCTGCTGTCTGATGGCGGAGGCAATGGCCGGCACGAATGTCAGTGGGTTCAGATCCAGGTCGTCACAGAGAATCTCTGAGAACATCTCCGGGGTCATCAGCTTCTCTGAAACGAAGACGGAGGTGGGGAACCACTGGTGGACCACGGGGCCTAAGGTCAGGTCGCTCAGCCCTGGCCTCCCCCAGCCCTGCCTCCTCTGCCACCCACCCCTGGGTGACGACAGGACCCCCCCCCCCAACACCAGGCAGACAGAGCTCAGTGCACGCCAGCCAGGGCGGCGGACGGACCATTCATGTTCCAGGTAAAGGCGTCCCGCAGCTTCTGCCCGTCAATCTCCATGTCCAATCGGATGGGGACCAGCACCTCGGGCTGGGACGCATTCTCGTGGATCACAGCTGGGTCGTGGTCGTCGAAGCTGGAAGGGAAGCGGCCGCATGCTCAGCAAAGCGGGCTGTGTCCCTGTGCCCAGGGCTTCCCTCTCTGCACCACTGGTCACTGAGACCTGCCCAGAGAGGACCTGTCCACTAAGGGCTGAGCCGGCAGAGACAGGGCCGGTGGGGGTCCACTCAGGGTGGGAGGGGAGCTGCCAACTTGGGCAGCGGGACAAGCTCAGATGTTCCCCCCAGGAAGAGAGGTTTAAGCCCCAGAGCAGGCAGGATTCTCCCAGCAGCTCTGGGGAAGAAAGGGTATGTCCAGAAGAAGAAACCCTGGAACAAAGGCCGAGGGGCAGGAGGGTCGAGGAGCGGCTGGCGGAGCAGGGAAGGAGGGGTGCTGACCGGGCCGGGGTGGGGGGGACCCTGGGGAGCCTCGGTGGCCAAGTGCCCAGGGCTCCGTGCCTGCAGCCTGGACCCCGAGGGAGCCCCAGAGCACGGAGAGCAAGGCAGCTCCGCGCTCACGCCTGCCCTTTAGAATGGGGAAGAGGGAAGAGACGGGGGCGGTGCGGGGCAAGGAAAACAGGCGTGCCACCCCCCCAGACCCAGGGGTGATAACTGCTTTCCAAGGACGCAGGGGCGCCGCCGACAAGCAAACAGCGGGAAACAGCCCGCAGGCGGGAGGCCACACGGCCGAGGCCCCTCACCAGAGTGGGAAGGTCCGCTTCTTGTCGCGGCCCATGCGGTTCCTGTTGATGGTGGTGGAGCAGGGCACGGCATCTAGGTGGTGCGAGCTGTTGGGCAGGGTGGGTACCCACTGGCTGTTCCTCTTGGCCTTCTGTTCCCTGGGAGACAAGGACACCCATCTGCTCAGCCTATGGGCCAGAAGCTGCCCCTAGCCACCAGGTCGTGGCCAGTGGACGCCCGCTGCGCCCCTGCTGGGCCCAGGCCCCCGTGCGGACCTCTGTGCGCCCAGCTCCGCGGTGGCGATTCTCCAGGCTCCGAGTGGCACCTGCTCGGGGTCACCAGTTTTAGGGGAGGAGAGGGCAGGGGGCCCCAGCCCAGTCCACGAGCTGTCACTCTGTGCTGTATGCTGGGCTGGGCACTCAGGAAAGAAGGTCAGGGTTCACAGGGGAGTGGGGGGCAGATTTCCAGGAGAGCCCCGAGGGCAGCAGAGAGGAGGCTCGGGTCAATGGTTGGGCAGGGGGCCAGGACTGGAGACACAGAGAGGGTCCTGACCTGGGGGGGGCCCTGCCCTCAGCGGGCGGCTGAGAGTCCCCGGGGGTTTGCACACTTTCGATCAGGCTGTTGTTTCAGATGCATAGTCCAGCCTGAGACAACTAACGCCTCTGGCCTCCCGGCCTTCAGGGGTTGGAAGATACTCTAGAAAGCGGGACTCAAAGTAACTCAAGGAACTCGCGTCCCACAGGGGGAGCCCTTCTCTCCAATTTACAGGGGGCGTTTACTATGAGGAAAATAACAAAGGCATTTTGAGCTGAGGCTCCCGGGCTGGGCTGTCCGTCTGCGAGACCGCTCGTCACCCCTGGGCCACGTCCCCGGTGGCCCAGGGAGCAATCAGCCCAGCGACTGCACAACTCACCTCTGCAGCCCTGTCCCACAGCGTGTCACCATCGGTGACGTCCGCTCAGTTTCCCGCTAGGACAGCAGCCTTCCAGGATGGGGGGCGGGGGGAGAGGCGGTGGCCTTTTCACTCCTCTCTGCAGCGGGGGCCCCTCGTACCCCAGCGCCTGGGCCCAGGAGCACCCCTTGGGGTGGGGTGGGGGGAGCCACACACCGAAGGAAGCCAGGACCCCCCCGAATCTCCTGCCCTGCCCTGACACGAGAGACCTGGGGAAACAGGGCCCGGGGCTAACGTGGGCAGGACCAAGAGCTGAGGCGGCGAGACGGGGTCCCCGCCACAGGCCATCTGGCTCAAAGTTTCTACTCCGGGCCTGCAGGCCAAGAGGGAAAAGGTGCCCACTCAGATCAGGTGCCTCCCGTCTCCAGGGGTCGCCTGCGAGGTCGGATCCTTTGTAACTTCCACGGGCGAAGCTGGCACGCTGGGCCCATGTGGGCAGCATGGGCGTGGACCATCACACTTTTCCCCATTGAGTCTCCAGCCAGAGCTGTCACCCAGGTCCCCCGAGGGCAGCTCCCCTCTTGCAGCAGCCTCTTGTATCTAGGCCGAGTCTGCCCGGCTGACCCCTCCTGCCTGATGGCCTCACGTGGACAATGCAAGTCATGTCGCAGCATGCGAGCGGGGCGATGCAGCGCCACGCGGGGTCCGGGCATCTGAGTCCCACCACTCAGCCTCCCTTCCACTGCAGAGAGGTCTGTCCAAGAGCCCCGGGGGGCATCCAGGCCCTGCCTGACCTGGCTAGTGTGGGGGAGGGGGCGTGCCACCCCTCCGGGGGGCTGGCTGGGCGCTGGGCAGGCGCCTCCTGACAGTGGAGCCCACTGGTGGCTTGCCTGCAGCCCCACCGCCACACAGCAGTTCTCACTGCCCAGCAACAGGAGGCTACTGGCCTAGCTCTCTCCTTCATGTGATGGACTCAGCCAGGAGTGTTCACTGCCCCACACAAGGTCCCCAGCTGCGCATGCGGATCTCAAAGCCCCATCCACGTGCACGGAATCTCCTCCAGTGACTTCTCTAGGGAAGCCCAGCTATGCCGCCATCCTCACCGCACCACCGGGGCGAGAAAAGCCATCTGCAGCGCTCACGTCTACAATGGGCCAGGCTGTGAGCACACACCTTCTTCGGGGGGTGGCGGGGGCGGGGGTTAGAAAAAGAATCCGATGGTGCAGTTGGGAGAAAACCTGGAAGGGGACTGTCCACGTCCCCGCCCCCTCCCCCTCCTCCCCCACTGCCAGTGCCCTGGGTCTCGTGCCCAGAGAGCTGAAGGTGCCAGCAGGCCTGCTGCCCGCCTCACTCGTGGCCCGGGCTCGCTGCCGGTCTGCCTGCCCAGCACACAGATGCAGCCCCGGCTCTCTGCAGCCACCTGCCTCCCCCAGGCAGGACTCTCCCACACTGCCAAGGGTATCTCTGGGTTCAGGACGGCCCTCGTTGTACAGTGCTTCCCGGGACTGAGACGAATGGGCCGGAGATCCAAACGAGGCTGAGGCTGCCGCAGAGCCTGGCGCAGGGCAGCTGTGGTGCAGAGCGGCCCAGCGAGCTCCCTCCCTCCCTGCTTCTTCATGCTGCCGGCTATGCCTATTTTTACTCTGCATTTTAGAAACGCTACTGAAGGACAAACACCGTTCCCCCTGTGTGTCTGCTCTACACCCTTCATCTATTGTCTATTAGCGTGTCCAAGTTTTGCTGATAAGTCTGAATGAACAAACTACCCACAAGCAGCAACGTCCCCGTGACCCTCGCCTGTTCAACTGGGAACGTGCTTTCAAAGGACCCGAGTTTCTACTTCAAAACCGCTGTGTGTTTCTTTTGGGAGTGAACCTAGGCCACTCATTGTTCTGCCTTTCAAAGCATTCTTAACCACTCTCCAGAACCGAGGGCTTGGCTTACATTTCTTAGAAATTCCAAAGACAGACACTTGGAAACCTGGAGGAGACGGCCTGTGAGCACAGGGGGCCGGCGGTACCTGAGGTAGGTGGGGGGCTCGGTGCTGATGGACACGGCCTTGTACTTCTCGTCGTTGCCGTCCAGGATCTCCTCCACCTCGGAGGCTTTCAGCAGGGTCACGCTGGTGGCCAGGGTCGTGTATCCATGATCTGCAAGAGATGGGGCTGCGGTCAGCCTGCCCGACGCGGGCCTCTTCCAAAGGGGCGGCCTGGACCCTGGCTTTCTCCAGAAGCCCTGCTGGGCCGCCTGCTCGGGCTCCAGCCACAGGGCCTCTGGGGACAGGAGGGCTCCAGAGTGAGCCAGCCGGCGGGAAGAGGTCTGACACCGCTGCAGTCCACGACACGAAGCGAGGTGGAGATGGGATGAGGGATGAGAAACACTCTTCTTTTAAAACAAGAGCCCAGAGAGTTGGAAAGAGCCGCTGCACACGCAACAAGAGCTGGCCCTGGCGCCAGCGCCCTGGGAGCCCGAGCTCTCCGCAGTCCGACCACAGCTTGCCTGGGGAGCCGGGTGGAGGCGGGGGGTTAGGAGAAGGTGGCTCCCCAGGGAGCACCAGGCCTGGGGTCGCCAAGGCTCACCAGGGGCAAGCGCAGCTAGGGGCGCAGGGTTACTGACCGGCACTGCACCCGGCGCAGGAGGGCCCGGGAGGGGCTGAAAGGTCACAGCAGTGCGCGGACAAGAGGCTCCGGCTCCTGCGTTAAAAGAACGCGGTGGACAGGCCACGGCAGCGCCACGGACACACTCACACCTGACAGACTGCGGAGCGCGCGCACGCGCACGCGCACACACACACACACACACACGGGCGCGCGCACGCGGGGCGCGGGCCGGTTGTCCCAGGGCGCCCTGGTGCCCGGCCCGGAGGCGGCGCCCCGTGGCCCAGGGGCACACAGCATGGAGCAAACATGCACACGAGCCAGCGCTGGTGGACCGGCTGCCAGACCAGGTGCCACGGGATGGGCTGGGGGGTGGGGACGGGGAGGGGCGGGGAGCGAAGCGGTGACGGCCCGGAGGGGGGCGGGGCCAGGGCCGCCCCACCGCCCGGGCGCATGGAGGGTGAGGATGGCGCACGCCCGCGGACAGCACAGCATCACAGCAATCCTAAAACGTTTTCAGACCGGCGCGTCTTCACCGCGCCCGCGCCCCGCCCGGCCCTCCGACCGCCGGGCATGCCCTGACCCCGACCACCCTGACCGAGGACCCCCACCCGCACCGGGGAGCCCACCCCCACCCCGGGGACGCTCCGCCGCGCTAAGGTCAGGACTGCCGTGAAGACACGCCGGGGTGAAAACGTTTTATCTTCATGACATAAGCGAGTGGTTTTGAAACAGGTTTACAAACCCTCGTGAAGACGCACCCTTAGTGTTAGGTTTTGTTTTTTTACCATGTGACGAAGCAACTATTTTCTTCCTCTCTTCCACAGTGGCTAGTCGCCTCCAGAGCGAGGGGTATCTCTTGTACAGAGAACCTCGGAACATACGGAGGTAGTTTCCCACCTAGGGGTAAAGCGAGAAGGCTCATTACGAGGGCCGGGGCTCCTCGGGGAAGGGAAGGGCCCTGGCGCAGAGGCTCTGCCACCTTAGTGACACGCAGACCACCGCGGCCTGCAGGCGCCGGGCTCCGAAAGCAGGCAAAGCCCGATCTGCTGACATCGGGGGTTCCGCAGGAGCGGAGGTCTGGCCCGCACCTGGCCCAGAGCTCCCCGAGAAGCTCTGACCTTGCACTAAAGATCTCTGGCGCAGTCCAAAAATGTGAGGCCTCTCTTCCTTTTATCTTAAGACTCTGATATTTTTACGATGTAATAAACACCAAAAAGGGCTTTTAATTTTAGACAGATGTAGGATAATTTCCCCCGTGGCCCTTGCTGCTTTGTTTAGTAACAAAACTCAAACCAAAAATACCAAAGGAATTTTCCAAAGAGTTTCAAAAGCGCTTATCAGCAATCACTGGATTGGCTGCATACAGCATCACTGCCCCAAACAACAGCCTGCCTGTGCCAGATGCTCAAAGCACAACTTACTTGACAAAAACAAACCTAGTCCTAACGTTTTTACAAAGAAACTTCACTGCTTCACCAACTTTTCAGAAACAACCACTCGATCACGTGGCAAGGGACAGTCGCTGGACTGGGTGCTGGCTTCTTCTGTGAGCGGGCAACACTGCCCTCTTCTCAGCCTCCCTACTCCTCTTGACAGATGTTCATCAGCTGTAAAGTTCACCCTCGAAGGACCCACTTGTGCTATTTTCCCATGTACCTACCCCACTATAGTATTTTTCTTTTTTAGTTTCTCCATTTTTCATGAGTTTAGAGATTTACACAACCACGGCTGCTGAACAGCGTGAGAGAGCGGCCACAACGTCCCTCCTGCTCCTTGCTGCAGGGGCAGGCCCTTTCGAGTTACCTGGCTTGAGCGTGGTTACCATCTGGGGGTAAACATAGAGTTTCTAGGAGGTTTTTGACAAGACACTGACCCTAATGCCCCCAGTACCACCGTGCAGGTCCTGCAGGCTTCCCAGCCTCCTAGGCCCTTCCCGAGGTCCCTTCAGAACTCAGGGGACTCAGTCTGCCCCCTGGGTTTTCCCTGCACAAGCTTTTGCCCCCTCTGGACCTGGGTTTCCCAAATGGAAAACGAAGGTGTTGGTATGGAGGCCCCCTGGGCTCCCCTCGGCTGTGCCTCTGTGTGGTGATGACAGCTGCCCCTGGGGGGGGCAGGACTGGGGCAGCTGCAGACACCCTCCCAAGGCTGCTACCCCGAGTGGTGTGGGGCGCTGTAGGCACTGCTCTGCCTGGCGTGCCTCTTGGAAACCAGCGCCTGCTGTTTGCCCAGGGAAACCGCCCGGGGGCCAAGCACCCCTGCTGTCAGAAGAGCTGCTGGCTGTGAGTAGATGCCAGTCTAGCCCTGAACCCTGCCCAGGCCTCCTGAGGTCTGAACATTGTAAAGTCAGGCCCCGGACGGCAACTGCCTCTCCCTCCTGCCGTCTGGTCTCCATAAACTGCATCTCAGGACAAATCTTCTCACTCACCAAGACTGCAGTTGTCTTTCTCAGTCTGAGATGTGCTGCAGGGCAAGTTGCAGAAGCTGTCTAGCCTAAGCATCTCATCAGATGCCCGAGACAAGTGCCATGGACACCAGGCTGGAGCCAGAGCTCCTCACGCTCTGCCCACCTGACACCGGGCTCCACCCAGTAAACACAAGCTTGATTTTCAAAAGTACCACCGACTCAGAGCCAGTGCTAAACCAAGCGCTTTTCCTTCCTGCCCGTTAGATCCGGTGAAGGTTTCTTTAGTTAACCTGCCAGTCACCACATGCCGCATCCGTGCCCACAGGCTGGCGAAGACCCTTCTGAGCTGCGGCACGTGGCAGGCAGTGGCGCCTCTCTCCAGTACGGCCAGCTGTCAAGAGGAGCGTTTCTGTGATAATGTGAAAGTACGTTGCATCCGGCCCCGTGTTTCATAAAAACCGGTGAGGAAAGGAAACACAGAAAGTTCTGATGCTACTGACAACATGGGTCTCCTAACTCAATACAAGTCAGACAAGCCACAGGGAGTCACAGGGACTCCCGAAAGCCTCACTGAGTGTGACCATCATGAGGCTTAATTCATTCACAGCGTATTCCATCATGAAGAGGGAAAAAAAATGGTAAAAAAGAACAAAAGAGTGAAATGCGTAAAACTGAAAACTGCTGCCAGGAGAAGCAAGCGTCGGCGGCGTTTGTGACTGCTGTAACTCCCCAAGACCCGCACTCGCCTCTCTACAAAAGGGAGGCACTGCTGCTCGGCGCTTGCACACCTGAACTGCGGATCCGTAATTTTAAAATGTGTGTGTGGACACACACGCACACGCCGGAGACTGCCAAAGGCTGAGGGACACTGGAAGAACTTCGTATACTTGGTGCACACTGCTAACCCAGCCGGCTCACAGTGCTGCAAGGTCACTGTTTAGGTAAGGATGAAGGGGTTCCGCGCTCGTTCCCTCGCACTAACTCAGAGTTAGTCCAAGATAGCCGAAGTGCCAGGTGCCTCCCATTTGCTGATGGATCTAGCTCAGGGCTGGCTGGGCCCTAGCCATCCAAAATCAAGCATCGTTCTCCCAACCTGTCTTCTCACTGATAATGGAAGATCAGAACGCCCACCCGCCCAACTCCAAGTCAAAGAGCACCAAGCGGGTGAGCCCCCGACTAAGCTCGGTGTTTCGAATCAGCGGTTTCAGGATTCCAGCTGGGGCAACGAGGGAGAGGAGGGAGCGTGCGAGGGGTCCAACTCCTCGCCCCGTGTGCAGCAAGGGATAACCCAACACCCCGTTTCTGTACGTCCGGCTGGAGTTGTGGAACTCAGCGCGGACCCGGGGCCACCGCGACCCCCGCGGCCAGGGACACGCGTGAGCGTTCCCAGACTGCGGAGCGCGGGGCGGGGCCTGCTCGACCACGCCCCGATAGACCACGCTCTCGACCCGATCCGCCCACCGCGTCCCTGCGGGACACGGGTGGGCGTGCCCAGACGGCGGGGGCGGGGCTGCTCAGCCACGCCCCAACAGGCCACGCCCCGATGCGCCAGGCCGCGCACGCGCACGCAGGCCCTCCGCGATGAATGGAGACGCGCGTTCCCGGCGCGCAGACCCGCCCCGAGGCTCCCGCGGGAACCGGGCCGACCGGGAGGCCCGGAGGGCAAGGATCGGCTACCTCAGAGCCGATCATGTAGAACTCGCCGTCGTCTTCCAGCTGGAACTTGACGGGCTTCTGCCCGAAGGTCTTGCTCAGCGCCATCATCATCATTGCGGCGGCAGACGCGGGCGGCCACGGCCGGGCTGCGAGGATCGGGAGGGCCGAGGCGGGGCCGGGGGCGCTCCTAGCCCGGGGAAGCCGACGCGGGAGGTGAAGGGCGGGCCGGGCCGGGGGCGCTCGCGCCGCCGCTGGGCTTCTCTGCCGCCGCCGCCGCAGAAGACGAGCAGGCCGCCCTCAGTGCGCAGGCGCGGGCGTTGACGCTGACGCGCGCGTCGCCGCCGCCGTCGCCGCCCTGACAAAAGGGCCGAGCGCGCCCCCGCGGGCCGCTTAAAGGAGCCTCGGCCCGTTTCTCGGCCTTCCCGGCCGCCTCCCAAGTGGAGGTACCAGGGAAGGCCGCTCACGGGCAGAAATAGCAGCCGCCGCCCTGACTCGAGCGGCGCCCTTCCCCGTCTCACAGCCGGGGCTGGCGTGCTGCCCTGGTGAGGAGGCACGAGGCGAGGCCCGGAAGGCCGGGAGGAAGCCAGAGGCTCCCTTGCCTCAGTTTCCCCGCCCAGAGGACGCTGTGCGGCTGAGCACATGGGCGGCCCAGGGACCAGTATCCCAGCTCCGGGCCAGCCCCCCGGCCCCCGTTCCTGTGGCTCTGGGGATGGGGCGGGCATGGGCTGAGACTACCGGGCTTGCAGGATTCCTAGGCCCAGCCGGCGTCTGTTTTGCCCGCTGAGAGCTGGGGAGGAGCGAACGTCCCCGTCCTCTCCTTAACTCTGTGCCCTGTGCCTCCCCCTGCCCTGGGGCGCTGGCAGCCCAGCGGGCCGACACACAGGGAGGCACCCGTGTATCCGGTGGAGCACGGCAGTAGGTCAGAAACGGCCCACTGCTGATGGCTGCCCATGTCAGCACCTGATACCTGGCAGCTATGAGAGGCGCCGCTATGAGCATCCACGTAGGGGGGTGTGTGTGTGTGTAGCGTCTGTGTGTGTAGGGTGCGTGTGTGTGTGTGTATAGGGGCGTGTGTGTGTGTAGGGGCGTGTGTGTGTGTAGGGTGTGTGTGTGTGTGTGTTTGTGTGTGTGTGACTTGCTCCGTCATGTCTTTTTGCACCCTATGGGCTGTAGCCATGGGATTCCCCAAGCAAGAATACTAGAGCGGATTGTCATTCCCTTCTCCAGGGGGTCTTCCCCACCCAGAGACTGAACCTAGGTCTCCTGCATTGCCTGGTGGCTCAGACAGTAAAGAGTCTGCCTGCTCTGCAGGAGACCTGGGTTGGGAAGATCCCCTGGAGAAGGAAATGGCAACCTTCTCTAGTACTCTTGCCTGAAAAACCCCATGGACAGAGGAGCCTGGTAGGCTACAGTCTGTGGAGTCGCAAAGAGTCGGACACGACTGAGTGGCTTCACTCACTCCTGCATTGCAGGCGGATCCTGGGCTCTCTGAGGGTGGCAGGCAAGTAGACCCCAGAGAGTGAGGAGTCGGCCACGGTAACCTTGAGTTCGGTTCTGTGTCCTGACAGTGGCAGGATCGGAAAATGTGAGCAGCGCTTGGTGGACGATGGTCTGAGAGGCCGCTGGGGAAATGGGGAGCAGACTGAAGCCACTGTAGGCCTTCAAGCAGGACGAGATGGAGCAGGGGGGCCCCTAAACGCGACACCCGGCCCCCAGGACCAGAGGACTGTGCGGGTCCCCAGCCAAGCCTCCCAACTCTTGGTCCAGCTCCACCCCTATCCTGGCCTTGCACTCACAGAGACACCCCAGGCAGGCAGGTAGAAAATGACCGTGTTTAATGACAGTCGGTTTAAAAAAAACGAAAAACAAAACAGCTTTATACACACTATACACATTTACATGGCTTTGGAAGATCTGACCCGTGATAGGACTGAGGTATGCTGGGGCCCCCAGGGCGCAGCGTCTCTGTCAGGAAGCACCCCCACCAGCTGACCGGGCCTTTCGGCCAGGATCCTGGGGAACAGGTCTCCAGAACCACCGAACTGGAAGACAGCACCTACCCAGAGCCAACCCCTGTGGGAGGCAGGAGGCGCAGGATCCTGACACCCAGGTGCCAGCCCCCTGTGGGACCCCACAGCGAGGACAGTGAGCGCTCCAGCTCCCCAGCCCTGCTGAGGCCCAACCCTGAGGGGTGTGGACGGAGACCATAGGCAGCTGGGTTCCATGTGACCTGCACAGGCTGCGTGGAGCCGGCCCAAGACCACCCTCAGCCTCCCTGCCAGAGCCCCCCTGCCCAGTCTCAGACAGTCGCTGGCAGTGGCCACGACCCGCGTGGCCCTCCCTGCAGTCCTGGTGGCAGCACCCTGCCCTGCCCCCTCAGCAGCCATGGCTCCATGCCCTCCCTGGCACCTACAGCCACAGACACGGCCACGGTCTCCCGTGTGGAGGTGTCAGGGCCTGAGGACAGCAGGCGATGATCAGCGGAAACTGTTGGCAGCCTCAGTACAGCCGAAGAAGTCGGGGCCCACGAGACGGGGGAAGCCCTCCAGGGCTTTTACCTTCACGGGGTCAAACTTCCAGTAGAGGCGGCCACGCAGGAAATAGGCGAAGCCTGAGAAGACAGGAGGGTCAGGGCCTGGTAAGTGGACACAGGGGTGGGCGCAGGCCTTGGCCACTGCTGGGTTCCTTGAAACCCAAGGACCTCAGGTGGCCCTTAGGAAAGTGAAGTCGCTCCATCGTGTCTTACTCTTCGTGACCCCATGGACTGTAGCCTTCCAGGCTGCTCCGTCCATGGGATTTTTCAGGCAACAGTACTGGATGGCATTGCCATTTCCTTCTCCAGGGGATCTTCCCTACCCAGGGATCGAATCCAGGTCTCCTGCATTGCAGGCAGACGCTTTACCATCTGAGCCACCAGGGAAGCCCCAGCGTCTTCCTACCCTTGGGTGAGCCCTCCCACCTGCCCTCAGGATCTGGTCTGAGCTACCACCCAGCCTGACAGAAGCTGGAGCCTCTGACTGATTTCGCTAGCCACACCCAAGGGGCCCAGGCACGGGCCCCAGTCTCCATGCCACAAAGATGGAGCACAGGGGGTTAGCACAGTCCTTGGCAGGAGGAGGGGCGGAGAGGGAGGGGGCCGGGCAGAGGCCCGCCCCCTGCACACCTTCAGCATCCTGGAAGGCCGCGTCGATCTCCGAGGGCACCCCTCGCCAGTCAGTGGCCCGGCGCGGCACGGGGCTGTCCACACGGCGGGTGCTGGGCTGGAAGCGCCAGTAGTCCCCGCTTCGGAAGAAGTAGATCTTGGTCTTCTCGGAGCCCCACACCAGGGCGGCATGGATCGGGGACCCCTGGAGCCCCAGCTCAGAGAGGGGCGCAGGGCCCAGGACCGGCTTCTCGCCGTCGTACACCCAGTACTGAGCTCCTGTTGGAGACACGGGGTTGGGGGGCGTGTGCTGCAACAGGGCTGCCCAGCGGCCACACTCCGCCACCGACACCACCTCAGACCTTCCCAGCCTCAGTTTCCTTGTCCATAAAACACAAAAGGCCAGTAATAACGCCTGCTTGGCAACCCCACCCCCAAGAAGGACACTGGGCAATGCCAGCGGCGCTGGGAGGTACACGTGGGAAAGGTCGTTCTGAGCAGCAAAGAGGCCACCTGGGCGCCCACTCCCTGCACTTGGCTGCCCACCCTGGCGCCAGCCCTCAGGCAGCAGCCCCCACCCCCTGGCATGCTCCAGGCTCCCATCTCTGGCACACTGAGCTCACATCCCTCCCGACCTTCTCCAAGCTGTGCCCTCATGTGGGTCACCTCACCGCCTCTGAGCCCCAGAGCCTTGTGTCCAGGGGCAAGCGCCATACGTGCTCCATGGGGTGCAATACCTTCCATCCTACTCGAGCCTTGAGAACCACCTCCTCCAGGAAGCCTCCCAGCTGTGCCCAGAGGAGTGAGCCACACTCCTGCTCCCAGCCACACTCCGGGGCCCCCTCCGTCTGTCCATCTGCTCATCACGTCTGTCTGTCCCTTCCCTTGGCCATGACGTTCCTGGCTCCCAGCAGTCTCCCAAGTGTGACCTGGCCCCCACTCACCTTGGAAGAACCAGATGTGGCCCTGGGCGTCCTCGAAGGCTGCGTCCACAGGGCTGGGCAGCCCCTGCCAGTGCCGAGAGGCCAGTGCAGGGTAGCCAGGCTGCAGCCGGCCCCCGCGCAGCCGCCACACGAAGCCTGCCTTGAAGAAGAAGAGCTCGCCGCGGATGGTGGCGGCCGCGTCAAAGGAGACGTGGCAGGCATCCGGTGGGGCGTCCGGCTGGGGTGAGAGGGAAGGGTCAGGAGGAGCCCATGGTGGAGCCGCAGAGGCAGCCATGGGCAGGGGGAGCAGGGCCTCACCTCCAGCGGCGCGATCTCGTTGGTGTCCGCCCCAGTGCCGGGGCCCAGGTCTGGGGGCCTGGACGTGGGAGCTAGCCGAGGCCGGCCGTACAGCTGCTGGATGCCCCTGCGGTCGTCTGGGCTGAGGCTCAGTGGGTAGCGGAAGGTGTAGAAGGGGGACATCAGGGCCTTCGCAGCTGTCGTGTGCTGTAGCCCCAGCACGTGGCCAAACTCGTGGGCCGCCACCTGCAGGAGGTCTGTGCCTGGAAGAGGGAGGCAGCCCGGCAGCGCGTGAGCTCCCGCAGCGGGACGCCGGGCCCGGCTCTGGGGCCTCGGCGGGGCCCCTCCAGAAAGCGGGGCCCGAGCCCCTACCCTGGTTGTCCCCGATGGTCCAGGTCTCATCATAGTCGAAGTGGACATCCCCTTCTCGGTGGGTCTTGGGGAAGAAGGCGTGGGCCAGGATGCCCCCAGGTCCATCGAAGGGCAGGTTGTCCCCATGCCAGTACCTGTGGGGGGGTGGGTAGGGGCAGAGTCAGTGGCTGCCGGCAGATGGGTTTCCTTCCCGGGGTGAGGGGGTGCCCCAGGCCCCCGGCTCACCTGGTGAAGTCGATCACGATGTCGGCATGGCCCTCGTGCACTTCAGTGAAGGTGAGTGGCGTGACGTCACTCCACACTCGGAGGGCCTCCGCCACCGTCTGCCGCACCTGTTCCCGCAGCAGCTGCCACGGGAACCGGAGGATCCTGGGGAGGACCGAGGCGGTGGGGGGGGCCTAGGTCTGGCTCACAGGGCTGGTCATCAGGGCCAGGAGTTGCCCCGGATGTGCAGTGGGGGGGCAGGCGTGCAGGATGTGGGCCCGGTGTGCTCCGAGGGTGCGCACCGCTCCCTCCACCACATGGGCACAGCTCTGTGTGGTCTGTGTGCCCTTAGGTGCCCACGAGGGTCTGCACTGGGCAGAAAGGACCCAGGAGCCCCAAGGCCCCCTCCTAGACTTGACCGTGCCACTGACCGTGGGGAGACCTTAGACTCTGAGACCTGCCCCTCCTGTGTCCGCAGGCTCCCCACCCAGGACACTTCGGGGCCCCCAGGAGTCCCAGCTGCAATGACATGGGACACCACACCCATCCTCGCTGCCCCCTGCTGCCCGCTGCAGGATGTGTAAGTCTCAGTGCCAGGGGCCGAGGCCACCTGAGCCACCACCTGGCCTGCCCCAGCGGGCCCCTCCCTGCATGGATCCCGAGTGCGGCGCTAGAGCTGAACCAGGCGTGGGAAGCACCTCGCTCTGCCAGAGGAGGGGCCGCGTCTGCCTCCCTCACCGAGAGCCCCAGGGCCTGGCCCGCAGCACAAAGCCCGCAGAGGTCGCGTGGGTGACTGACGGATGCGGAGACCACGCCCCCAGGCGAGGGCGTGGGAGTGCATCTAAGTGTGGGTTTGGGGCATTGAGCAGCAGCACGGGAGTCGGGGGACACGCCAGCCTGTTGGCCATAGGGATCTGCCCCACCCTAGTCCCAGAGTGTCTCAGACAGCAGGTGGAGGTCAAAGGCCAGCTCGTGGCCACTGGCCCTACCTGTAGGTGAGGTCCGTCTTCTCCCAGCGCCCGCCCGACAGCACGAACCTCTTCTGTCGGTTGCGGGCACTTGGCCCGTCGGGCGGGTCGGGCACGCCGCAGCGGGGAGGTCTGGGGCGGCCAGCAAGCAGGAGGGCCTCCTGGGTGGCCAGGGTGGGGGTGTCGCTGTCAGGAGGGGCGTTGGGCCGGGGCTGTGGCCCTCTGCTCATGGGGTGGCGGCGGGGGGCGTCCTGACCAGGAGAAAGGCCCCGGGTCAGTGGTGTGGACGTCAGCACAGCCTCACTCCAGCGGAGGCCGTCGGGGAGCATGGTGCTCTGGCACGGGCTGACTGGCGTCCAGATGCTGATCCCAAGGCCTCCCGCCCCTCCTGGAGGGCCCCAGGCGCCCAGGGTCACTTACTCTCACCGTTTGTGCCGGGGAGGGGTGGGTGGGGTTGCAGCCCTCCTGCCTTCCTCACGCATAGCCTTGAAGGGACCCCCCCTCCAGCAGACGCCTCTCCCCCTGCGTTTCTTCCTGGGCGCCCCCAGCCCCCAAGTCTGTCTTCTCCAGCTCCGTGAGCTGGCTCCTGCCCACGATGCCCACCTGCCACCAGCATGGAGGGGCTGCCGCCCTCCCTCACCTGCATCTGCTCACCTGACAAGTAGGGGTGATCCCTCCCTCTAGCGTGGATCTGGGGGTGAACCAACCAGGCCGCTTTCAGCACAGGGCCGGCACCACTCAGGGCACCAGGAACTGGGGTCCGATCGCTGGGACGCACTTGTTTTTAAGTAATGATCTTTAAAGCTTTTATTATTTAGTTATTTATATGTTCGGCTGTGGCTGGGTTTTCTCCAGTTGCTGCCAGCGGAGGCGCGGCCTCTGTGTGGTCTCTGTGTCCTCTCTGCATGGGTGGGGGTGGCTGGCAGTTCCCAGATGCCCAGCGCCCACCCTGCCAGGGCCCCTGGACCACGCTCGCCCGGTGGAGGGGTGATTCTGACCTGGCGCACCCACCCTCCCCGCGTCCCAGCCAGGAGGTCGGGTTTCCTCTGCCTGGAAAAGGCAGAAGCTCAGAGAGGCAGGGAGAGCCCGCGGGATCAGCCCACAAGGACACGACGGAGCCAAGCGGGGGCGCTGGCACCCCGGGCCGCAGGTGAGGGTCACAGCAGAGCTGGGGGAGAGGCCCGGAGCCTCAGAGCCTGTCTGGCCCAGCCTGTCTGCTCAGCGCCGCTGTGGCCTTCCCGAGCCATATTTGGGGCAGGAGCTGGGCTGCCCGGGCCCCACCCTCGGCCTCAGCCTCTGGCAACTCTCCCAGGGCCTGGGCACCCCAGAGCTCCCCCTCACCCCCCGCCAACTCCAGAGTCACCAGGAACAGTAGCAGGCAGAGCAGGAGGCTCTCTGCGCTCCCAGCCCACCCCCAACCCCAACTCTGCTCTGTCCTTCAGGCTGGGGTCCCCCTTCCCCAGGGGAGGGACTGGCCCCACCAGAGCAAACGAAGAGGAGGAAGGGGAAATGACCAAGTACCCGCTGTCTTCTAGACACCTTGGGGGCAGGATTCACCAGGCCCCTGCCCCCCGCCCCCCTCCCCCGGTGTTAGGCGGGAGGACACACGTCCACGTCTCACACTGGGGACGTGGGCCCCGGGCCTGCCCCTGCTTCTCCCCACACCACTCCGTGACCTCCAGGAAGAACAGAAACCCTTTCCTCAACCCGGGCGGGGGCCCGAGGACCCTCCCCAGAAAGGCCAGGGCTGCACTGTTCCCCCGGAGCCCCAGAGAGCCCAGGGCCCAGCCTGCCATCGAGTGAAAATCTCCCCTCTCCTCTGCCCCCCGGGAGGCCTGAGCAGCAAGCCACAGTGGGGGGAGGGTGACAGAAATGCCCAGCGTGCCTTCCTCTCCTGCCCCCACGAGGCGCTAGGTCCAGGCCCAGATCCCTGCATCCTGGCACGCTCAGTGCAGCCGCGAGATCTCCAGCCTGAGATTCAGAAGGCCCAGTTCCACTCCACGGAGACCCTGGTCAAGTCACAGCCTTCTCTCAACCTCCACTTTCCCATCTGTCCAATGGGAATGGGGCCGCGGGGAAGGGGTAACCAGCCTCTCTGTAACGCCCTTCGGGGCAGCAGGCGCGGAGAGAGTCCCCTCCTTGGGCTGGCTTCTCCGACTCTGGGATGCTGCTCTGCCAAATTCCTGCTGTCCCCCACCTGGCAGTCAGCCCCCACCTCCCCCCCAGGCCCCCAGACCTGACATCTGAATGCGGGAGCAGCAGCTGGAAGGAAGCTCTCAGGGCCAGAGAGGAAGAAGGGCTCGCTCAGGGCCCACCTGCAAGCCGGGGCCTCTGCTTCCCTGCCTACGTCTTGGTTACCACTCCTAGAGGCTCTAGGGTCAGGGCCCCGGCAGCGAGGTCCTTTCTTGGAGCCCACCGTCCACAGGCTCTTGGCCTCAGTTTCTCCACCGCTGGCCCCTGCTCTGCCGCCCTCCTGCATTCTGTCTCCCCACGTCCTTTCCGGCCTGGGGCTGGGGGCCCTCCCTAGCTGCAAGGCCTGATCCCTCACCTGGGTGTGCCGGTCCCCCCATCCCGCCCGGGGCTGCTGGGAGGCAGTGAGGTGGGGTGAGCACACACCACGCCTGGCTCATCCACAGCCCTGGGGGATTGGGGAGCAGGCGTCGCCCCACCTCCCAGGGGAAGAGACAGGGCCCAGAGAGGTCCAGGTCTTGGCCCAGGGTCACACAGCGAGGGAGCTCAGAGCTGGACCTAGACCTGGGGATCAGGCCTCCCCACCCACGGTCCCCCCAAACCCCAGCTATGGCTTGTCTCCAAAACCCACATTCCTGAGACAGCTGCTCGTCGGCCAGCGTCTCCCTGGGCCTGCCCTGGGCGGGGGTGCCCAGTCCGCTCACCCCACCTCTCCCCGAAAGGCACCACACCACAGCCTCACACATCCTCGAGGAATCACTTGGGGAATTCAGTCTCCCAGCTGAGCCAGAGGCTCCGGTCAGCCTCGGGGTCAACCTGCAACCAGGAAAATGGGAGGCAGCCAGCAGCCGGTAGCAGAGGGGGCCCCTGGACTGGGAAGTGCTGGGCACGGCTGGGCCGAGCATGCCCTCTCTGGCCTGCCTGCCACTGGCCCAGGTTCCCATAGCCACCCCCTCTGCGGTGGGCAGGAGGCAACCCTGAGGAGAGGACACTGGTCAGGCTGGAAGGCAGGGAGCATCCACACACCATCCCAGGCCTCTCTGAGGCTCAGAGAGGTCAAGTGACCTGCCCAAGTCATACCGCCTGCTCCTGGGCAGGCAGGTCCATCTCCCCCACCCCCTCACACCGCTGGCTCCAGAAGGGAAGGCTGGGAAGGGGGGGTCCCCCCCAGCGGGCGGGCAGCGGGGCTTTCATCAACCCTGAAAGCTGTGAGCTTGGATGGATAAATATTTACAGAGCCTTCCCAGCCCTGCCAACAGCCATCCAGGGATAAGCACGTCCAAGGCGACCCCGGGTGCCCCCTGCATATCTGCAGCGTGACAGCCCAGCTCAGACCCCGCCTGGCCCCGCACAAGCGGCACAGTGGCAGCTCCAGGTGATGGACCGCGTCCGTGTGCCCAGCTCTCCTGGCCTCCCTGCAGACGCCGTTCAGCCCAGCAGTGGGCACTGTGGCCTCCCACCCGCCCACCTGGACAAGGCTGGGGGTGAGGGCTACCGAGGCGCTGGAGGGCTCACATGGGGCCACGTGGTTCCAAAGCCCAGGTCCCTCCGGTTCCTAAACCCGCGGATTCAGCAGCTCCCCAGGGTGACCCCTAGACTCTGCCCCTAGGCCTAGGGGGCCGGGCGGGGCTGGGGAGGAGACAGGGGCCCCAGACCGAGGTACCCGCCACCCCTTTCATCCCCAGCGCTGCCAGGGGCTGGCTGGCCAGACCTCCCTTGTCACCGGAGCTGTCCCCAGAGTCTGCCTGCGCCCCTGCCCCTACCCCCGCTAACGACCCCATCCCTGCCCCCGACCCCTGCCCGGACAGGCTGGAGGCTCAGCGGCAGGACCGCGTGGGCCGGGCGCCGGGGGAGCTATGCGCCTGCAGTACCCCAGGCTGTGAGTGGTCTCCCGAAGCCCCAGCAGTGGGGGAGGGCGCAGCCTTCAGGACACACGCGGGCTGGCACACACAGGGGCGTCTCCCACCACCACCCCCGCCGTGGCACACCGGAACTCTCACACTTAGGCTGCCTCCTGGCTCCACAGGCTCCCTATCCCGGCACTCACAGGTCCCAGGCGGTGGCATCTGTCTCCTCCAGGCTCAGACCCCGCATGCCCTCCCCACAGCGGTTCCTTCAGCCCTCCCGCCTGGAGGTGTGCTCACCGAGGCCACACACCTGGCGGCTGACGCCAGCTGGAGACCCACGGGTCTTTGTCCCTGCAGTGAGTCGGGAGCCCTGTGGCTCCTCCCGCTGTCCCTCCCCTGGAACACACACACACACCCGGGATCGTGGCCGGGCGGGCGCGGAGGGGCAGGTCCGGGAGCTGGGGGGGTGGCGGCATGCGTCTAACGCCCGACGGAGTCCATCTCACCAGCCAGCCCGAGCGATCCCGGCGCCGGCTCCACTTGCATACCTCCAGGGACGGGAAGCTCACTATCCACCACGCCCCCGGGGCACCCAGACAGCGTTTCGGGGTAACGGGCCGCGCCGGGCCACTCCCGGGCGCCCCCGTGGGTCCCGCTCTGCCAGGCGGCGCCCCTCGGCGTGGAGGGCGGGGCGGGGCGGGGGCGCTGCCGGGCGGCGGGCACTCACCGGCGGCCGCGGGGCCCGGGCCAGCAGCAGCGGCGGCGGCGGGAGCAGCAGCAGCAGCAGCAGCGGCAGCGGGAGGGCGCGTGGGGCCGCGCCGCGGAGCCGGGCGGCCCGAGCCATCCGCCCCGGGGCTGCAGGGCCTGCTGGGCCGCCGCCCGCCGCCGCCCCTTATAGCCTCCGCCCCGCCCCCGCCCCGGCCCCGCCCCCCGCTTTTGTTCTGCACTCGCCCCGCGCCCGCGGCCAGGGAAGGGGGGTGGCCCGGCCCGCAGATCCGGTCCTTCCCGGGGCGGGCCGGGCTGCGGTCTCGGAGGCCCGGAGGGACGGGGGAACGGGAGGGTGACCCTGGCCAGGGGTGTGCCGCTGCTCCGGGCCTCAGTGTCCCCAAAGCGATGGGCCGTCTGAGAGGAGTCAGGTTTCCCTACTCGCCCCCGCCTCCTGACAGGCCAACTTGGGAAGGCGCATCCCGAGCAGGGACATTCAGCTGTGTCCCGGGGGACACGGAGCCACGGGGAGGCGGCTGGCCAGGACTTCAGCTTGGCAGAATCCGCCAATTCACAGAGGAGGAAACTGAGGCCCCGGGAGGGAGGGGCCAGATGAGGCTTTTTCCAAACCATCGGGCAGGATGAGGGGTCAGGAGGCCTTCTTGGCAGGTCAGGTGTTGGGAGGAGGCGATCAGAAGGCAGTGTCTGTGCGGGGCGTTGGGGACCCCAAGCCGCCCCTTGGCCTGGGACGAACAGGTTCCTCAGAGGCCCTCAGGGCCAGCCTCCTGAGGCGAGGACGCGTCTCTGAGAATCACAGGGAGGGGTGGTGAGCACACTGCGAAATGGTCATGCAATCCTTGTGATGACCCGGGGCGCAGGCAATCTGCTTCGTCTCCGGGGAGCCGAAGCACGGGCAGTGGCCCCCGTCCCGGCGGGCTGTCTCCTGAGCCGCCGCAGGGTGAGGCTGCGCCTAAAAAGGGAGGAGACGGGCAGAGGGGAGGGCCACCGGCTGACTCAACCCCCCCCCTTCCCCTCGGGTTCCCGGGCCGCCGCGGCCTCTCCAGGGAGGCTCCACAGAGACCCCTAGAGGGCGAGAAGAGGGAAGACAGCCGTGATTTTTCACTCCTTAGGCCGTTTGCCATCTTTTTCTTCCTTTTTTACATTTTTTGGCCGGGCTGCAAGGCATGTCGGCTCTTAGTTCCCTAACCCGGGATTGAACCCATGCCCCCTGCATTGGAAGCATGGACTCTTAACCGCCGGACCAGCAGGGAAGCCTGCCGTCTGTTTCTTCAGAGTGATTCACTTTTTAAAAAATGAAAATGCCTACTTCAGCCTCATCCTAGCAATATTGGTCAAGAAATCATGGATTTGATGAACTGATGATACATTTTTTTTCTTTCTGATACACATGGAAATGCATAAAGTAAAAATGGACCCGCAATCCACCAGTCATGAGAGTTTTAAGTAACAACCTCCCACGTTACAGGCCACAGTGGAAAGCCACAGTTATAGCAAGCTGGGGACACGACTGAGCGACTTCCCTTTCACTTTTCACTTTCATGCATTGGAGAAGGAAATGGCAACCCACTCCAGAGTTCTTGCTTGGAGAATCCCAGGAACGGGGGAGCCTAGTGGGCTGCCATCTATGGGGTCACACAGAGTTGGACATGACTGAAGTGACTTAGCAGTAGCAGCAGGGCTGGTCCCAGAGGGCTTCCTGGAGGAGGGGGGACCTGATCAGCCCAGGAGGGGCTGGTGTGGCAAACAGGAGCAGGTCAGCAGGGGCTGCAGGAGCAAAGGGGTGGAGGCTGGCCCAGGCCTGGCATGTCTGCCAGAAGAGGGTGGCCACCTGTACACGCTCCCCTCTCCCGGAGGCAAACAGTCACCCCATTGCAGGCAGGAGAAAACTGAAGCCCAGGCCCAGATGGGGATCAGGGGAGGGCCCTGCTTCGCGGGCTGGCTGAGAGGACTGTATGGTCGGGACGCAGTTGTGACATCAACCAGCTTGCCAGGCACTGCCGGTGCCCCTGTTCCCTCCTCGCCTGCCGTACCTCCTCACAGAGGGGCCTCCTCTGCCCACCCGAGCCCCCCACCCCATGCTTCTGCTTCTGACTTCATCCTCCCTCAGTCCCGGGGCCAGGAGGCCTCTCTTGGGGGTTGGGGACAGTGATGTGAGTCTAGCAAAGTCAGGAGCCCTCCCTGCCAAGGGCACGGATGTGGCCACTCAGAACTCATTCAGAGAGGACCAGGAAAACCTGCCGTTCCTGAAGGGCTGGGAAGCGTCCTGAATCTGGATGGCCCTGCCCTGGACCTGGAACCAAGGGGTAAAATTCAAGGCCACAGGATTCAAACTCGCACCAATGCCCCTAGGCCTGCAGGGGACAGCCTTTGGAAAGGACATGCAGGGTAAAGGCAGTCGGGATCTGGCGCTGCATCCAGCCAGTCCATCCTAAAGGAAATCAGCCCTGAGTGTTCACTGGAAGGACTGATGCTGAAGCTGAAACTCCAATACTCTGGCCACCTGTTGTGAAGTACTGGCTCATTGGAAAAGACCCTGATGCTGGGAAAGATTGAAAGTGGGAGGAGAAGGGGATGACACAGCATGAGATGGTTGGATGGCATCACTGACTCAATAGATGAGTTTGAATAAACTCTGGGAGTTGGTGATGGACAGGGAAGCCAGGGGTGCTGCAGTCCATGGAGTCGCAAAGAGTTGGACACGACCGAGCAAGTGAACTGAACTGAGGAGGGCAACTGGCGGGTGCTCTGTGAGCAGCCCTGGGAGGCTTTCTGGGGGCGGGACGGGGGTGAGTGCTTTGTACCCGCCCCAGTCCACCCGCGACCCTGGGGCCACGCGGGAGCCAGCGAGCCGGGCCCCACGGGAGGGGGAGGAGCAGGGCTCGGCCGTCGCCGGACCGCCCTCGGTTCGGCTCGCCGCGCTCCGCCGCGGCCTTTGAAGGACCGTGCCGTGGCCCCTGAGTGCGCCCTCCGCGCCCTGCCACAGCGGCTCCGCTTCCCCAGGGCGCACACAGCTCGGGCCGGCGGCCGGGAGGGCGCAGGCTCCCCGGCCCCTGGAGCTGCCGAGGGAGAAGCCGGGGTCCCGCGGAGGTGCCGCGTGACCGGGCCCCGGGCCTCCCGCCGGGGGCGTGTCTCCGCGGCCCCGCCCCGCCCCGCCCCGCCCCGGCCCCGCCCCGGCCCCGCCCCGCCCCGCCGGCGGAGACCCGCGCGGCCGCCTCCGTCCCGGAGCCACAGCCAGCGCCGCCGTCGCCGTCTCCGACTCGGCTCGTCCGGCCCCGCCGCCGCCGCCGCCGCCGCCGCCATGCCCCGGGGGAGCCGCAGCGTGGCCTCGCGGCCCGCCAGGTAGGAGCCGGCGCGGGCGCGGGCGCGGGCGCGGGGGAAGCGCGGCCCCGCAAGGACGCGGCGGCGTGACCTTGGTGACGGCCGCGCCATCTTGGCGGGGGCGGGGCGGGGGCCGCCGCCGCGCGGCCGGGACGGTGGTCCTAGGCCCCGGCCTGGGGCCCGGCCGCGAGTGACCCCGCTTCTCCCCGCACCCCGCAGCCGCCCCGCCGCGCCCTCTGCCGCGCACCCGCCTGCGCACCCGCCGCCCTCGGCCGCGGCCCCGGCCCCCGCCCCGTCGGGCCAGCCCGGCCTGATGGCGCAGATGGCGACCACCGCCGCCGGAGTGGCCGTGGGCTCGGCTGTGGGCCACGTCGTGGGCAGCGCCCTGACCGGAGCCTTCAGTGGCGGGAGCTCAGAGCCCGCCCAGCCTGCCGCCCAGCAGGTGAGCGAGGGCTCAGGGGAAACTGAGGCCAGAAGGATCCTACGGGTCACTCGGCTGTTGGCCTGGGGTCACTCACAGGCGGGCTCTCCCAACCCATCTCCTGAGGCCAAGGTCCCTAGAACCACTGGACAGACACCAACCAGCCCTTTAAAGATGGGGAAACCGAGGCGCTTAGGGGTCAGAGATGGCCCTGGGTCGCCCAACCCTAGAAGAAAGGAGGGCTGTTGGAGTTCCTGAGTGCCCGCTCTCCCACTCCCCGGGAGGCCCCTTCCTGAGGCCAAGGGTGACTGGTAGTCGGTGACTTTGGGCCTGCCGACCTGTCCCCCACTGGGCACCCCACCAGTCCTGAGCCACATTTGGGCTTAGTGACGGGGTGAGGGATCATGGGGATCAGCGTGACTGAGCCCGGAAGGTGTCAGAACCTGTCGGCCTGGAGCTCACACCAGCAGCGCCCTGGGCTTTTCTAGACCCGTGTCCCGCCTCCCGCCCCACCTGCCCCTGTTCCCGCATCCCACCAGCAGCGGCAGGGGCTTCGAGAGGGCTGTGGGCTCACCCTGTCTCAGGGATGGAGCCGCTGAGACCTGGGGCACACTGCCCGCTAGGGACCCCTGAAGCACCAGGGCCAGGGGCTCTGTGGAGGGGCAGCCACCACCCCCAGCTTCGGAGTCCTCTCCCGGGTGCCCAGCCTGAGCTGACCCGGCTGCCTCCCACGCTGTGCCCCAGGCCCCGGCCCATGCTGCCCCGCAGCCCCTGCAGATGGGGCCCTGCGCCTATGAGATCAGGCAATTCCTGGACTGCTCCACCACCCAGAGCGACCTGACCCTGTGCGAGGGCTTCAGCGAGGCCCTGAAGCAGTGCAAGTACAACCACGGTGAGGGGCCGCTGCCCGACCGGCGCCAGGGTTGGGGGGCGGTCCACTGCTCCCGCTCCTCCCGGGTGCTCCCGCTCCTCCCGGGTGTTCCCTCTCTTCCTGGGTGCTCCCACTCCTCCCGGGTGTTCCTGCTCTTCCCGAGTGCTCCTGCACTTCCCAGATGCTCCCGCTTCTCCCTGGTGCTCCCACTCCTCCTGGGTGCTCCTGCTCCACCTGGGTGCTCCCGCTCCTCCTGGCTGCCCCCACTCCTCCCGGCTGCTCCTATGCCTCCTGGGTGCTCCCGCTTCTCCCTGGTGCTCCTGCACTTCCCAGATGCTCCCGCTTCTCCCTGGTGCTCCCACTCATCCTGGGTGCTCCTGCTCCACCTGGGTGCTCCCGCTCCTCCTGGCTGCCCCCACTCCTCCCGGCTGCTCCTATGCCTCCTGGGTGCTCCCGCTTCTCCCTGGTGCTCCTGCACTTCCCAGATGCTCCCGCTTCTCCCTGGTGCTCCCACTCCTCCTGGGTGCTCCCGCTCCTCCCGGGTGCTCCTGCTCCTCCTGGGTGCTCCCGCTCCTCCCGGCTGCCTCCACTCCTCCCAGCTGCTCCCACTCCTCCTGGCTGCTTGTATGCCTCCTGGGTGCTCCCGCTTCTCCCTGGTGCTCCTGCTGCTCCCGGCTGCTCCTATGTCTCCAGGCTGCTCCCGCTCCTCCTGGGTGCTCCCACTCCTCCCTGGTGCTCCCGCTTTTCCCTGGTGCTCCTGCTGCTCCTGGCTGCTCCTATGTCTCCTGGGTGCTCCTGCTGCTCCTGGCTGCTCCTGTACCTTTGGCCTGAACTCCTCCCTCTACAGGTCTGAGCTCCCTGCCCTGAGAGACCAGAGCAGATTGGGTGGCCAGCCCTGCACCCACCCCCACCCCCTCCCACCGACAGCTGGACCATGACGTCAGATTGTACCCACCGAGCTGGGACCCAGAGTGAGGAGGGGGTCCCTCATCCCACAGATGACCTGAGATGAAAATGTGCAATTAAAAGCCTTTATTTTAGCCGAACCTGCTGTGTGCCCTCTTGTTGAACTGTCTGCAGGGGGTGGGGCGGAGGGAGATAGAAGTCCCACTGCGGGGTGGGGTGCTGCCCCTTCAGCTGCTGTCCCTGGTGGGGAGGGCAACCTTGTCATCCTGCGTAATCCAACAGGCAGCGCAGACCGGACGGTGAGGCATTAACTGCTGACCTCAGGCCTCAAGGGCGTCTGACTCCGGCCAGCTGGAGACCCTGGAGGAGCGTGCCACCTCCTCTCAAGGAGCGCCGCCCCTCCACCCTTTTCGTCTCCGTGGCCTCACGCTCCGTCGGTGACCTTGCGCCTCTTGCTGATGCAATCTCCCCGTAATCACAGATTCAGCAGAAGGAATGCTTCGGGCCTTTGCACCGAACCACAGGAGCGGAGGTCACGGCCAGCCCCCTTGGATCTCAGTCCAGCTCGGCCACTTGGCCGCGATGTGCCAGGTCACAGGGCCTGCCGGCACAGAGGAGCAGGCCCTTCAAACGGCATCGAGGACTCGGAGCTGCTGCCTCTGCTGAGTTCATTCAGTGTCTCCACACAGAGCACCCTCTGTGTGCCAGGCCCTGTTCCACGTACCTGGTCACCGAGCCCCCAGCGACCTGCCCTCGGGCACAGAGTGTCCCGCCATGAGGCTTTACGTGTGTCTCCGAGGGAGGCTGGCATCGCGGTCCACCTCTCAGCACGCACATCTGTCCCCTGGGAAGGGGGTCCCATTTCTGGGTGCGAACAGTCCCCCGGGGTCCGTGTCTCCTCCTTACCTGGCTCCAGGCCCCAGCTCTTGGGTCCTGGACAGCAGGGAGCCCACCCTTCGGGGCCGTGAAGAAGGGCCTTGCTCCTGGTGGCCACGCCGACTGCCCAGGCGCCGCCTCTGGCCGTCGCCCTCGGGGAGCAGGCCCAACCGCCAGCGCAGCTCCTCTGTGAGGCCCGGGAAACCCTGCCGGAGGGCGCAGGTGGGCAGGCGCCCCCGCCCCCAGGCTCTCCCGTGTGAGTGACACTCACCGGCCAGCTCTGGACGCTGCCCATCCAGGTTCTCCAGGAGGGACTCATAGCGGGTGGGGTCCCCTCCCTCCCCCTCTGCGGAGGGAGGAAGTCTGATCACTGGCAGGCTGGTGGTCCGTACCCGCTCCCCCGACTCTGGACGTGTTTGCTACCCCCGCCTGGGCTCAGGACAGGGCATTGGATGGGAAGGACAGGGCTGGGTCCTGGCCAGGCTGGGGCCTCTGCAGGGCACGGGTGCCCGTGGGTGCTGTCTCTCCTCTTATGATCCTGCGTCACTGCAGGGGGCACAGATCCCGGACCCCACTTACTGATGGTCTGCACCAGGACGTAGGTCCCCCGCTCCCGCAGCCGGGGGCTGGCCATGGAGGACGCCGGGGAAGGCCCTTCCTCCAGCCCCTCCGCGAGGCTCACCAGGTGCCCATCCTCAGCCAGCAGGGCGATGGTCGCTGGGAGGGCAGAGAGGGAGGCAGGGCAGGGCTGGTGCTACCCCTGCTGGGGTGGGGGGGCCCTCAGCCAGTCCTCCAGCACCCCTCGCTGCCCCCTCACCGTCAGGGGGCACCTGGCCCCTCTGCCTCAGGTGGGCGGTGAGGGTCCGGAGGCTACACCAGGTGTTCACCAGCTCCCAGCAGCCGGCTGCAGGAGAGGGGCGTAGGTGGGCGCATGGCACCCGTCCTACCCCCAGACCAGGATGCTCCGCCTCCCTCCCGCCTACGGGGTCAGGAACGTACCCCCTTCCATCTCCCCAGACATCTGAACGACTCTTGCCTCCACCATGCAGCCCCGCCTCCACCAGAAGCTCAGGAGCCCCGTGCCCACCCCTGCCCCCGCTGCGGGACCCCTGACCAGTGAAGAGATGGGGCAGTTGGGACACACGCTGCCCCAGTGGCGGCACAGCAGCTGTGCAGCCCAGAGGAGCCTGCCTGCTTTGCCCAGGACCCAGCTTGGGGGATGGTTTCCCTCAAGCAACTCCTCCCAGACTCATCCCATGGACACCCCCTTCCCCACACCGCCTTCTTGTTCTCCCCCTCCAAGGCAGAGGGAACCTACCCGTCTGCTAGGACAGGGGACCCCCACTTACCTCCGAATATCACCGTGATAAACATGGCTGTGGTGGGGACAGACTCCTCCGACCTCCAACTTCCCACCTGGGGAAGGAGCTGGGGTGGAGCTCGACTGCAGGGTGGGGCCCTGCGGGAGGCGAATGGGTAGGGGGGATGATGGGTGGGTGGGTTCAAGCGGAGCTCCTTGCTCAGTCCAGGGGGTCCCTGCAGCTAGTCCAGGGTCCTCAGCCGTCTCCCAGTCACTGGATGAGAGAGGACTGAGGCTCCCTCCCCCGCCCCCCCACCCAGCTTCCAAGCTGGTCTCCATGGCAGTGGGAGGTGCCAAGAGGTCTGAGCGGCCAGTATCCGGGTAACGGGGTTTGTGGAGGGTCCGGGCATTCCCGGTGCAGGGCTCTAGTGGGGGCTGGAGCCTTGGGCCCAGAGCTGTCCAGAGACCAGTGCCCCCGCCCCCCCGCCGCCGCCCACAAGGAGAGACAGAGCTCCCAGGCGGGGAGTGGGGAGGTTCCTGGAGGTGGGGCATCCTCAGCCTTGCAGGCCCCCTTCCCAGGCGCACTCCCCGCCTCCCTGTCTTCTGTCCCCGGTTCCTGTTGAGGTATGATTGGCATACAGTTCAGAGCCACCCTGCGCAGTGTTCTCCACAATCAGGGTACAGAACACGTCCCTTGTCTCCCCCAGACTCCCAGCCAGGCTGTCACGGAGAGGGAGGCGGCCGACGGGGCAGGGCCTTGCACCCCCTGCGTGTGGGATCCACCGGGGTCGTCACTGTGTTGGTGGGTCCTTCCTCTCATGCCAGGAGGGTCCCCCTGCCTGGAGGTGCCCCCGTCTGTGGATCCGCTCACTGCCTGCTCTTTGGGTCGTTTCCCGTGTGGGGTGATGATGAGGAAGGCCAGCAGGTCTCTGGGTGAACAGGCATTTGTTTCCCTTTCTCGAGGGCAAATGCTGGGAGGGGGTGCCGGGCTGTCCGGGGAGAGTGCGTTTCCGTTTCTAAGAAGCTGCTGGTGTTCTCCAGTGTGCATCTGCTTGTGGCCGGGCCTCTGGACTCAGGAGACCTCCCTCTCAGCGGCCCTCCCCACCAGGTGGTCAGGCCGTCTGTGCCCTTCTGGGGCAGAGCTCAGCTCAGGAGGCGGGAGGAGGCCCAGATCCCAGCGCAGCCGGCGTTTACAGCTGGAAAAAGGGCAAGGGGCACCGGCCGCAGCCCCACCACAGGCAGGTTAGCGGGAGGACGTGCTTGGCGACGGCAGCAGGCGCTCAGAGGCGGCCCCGGGGCAGCGTTCCCGACTCACACCAGCGCTTTCTCCCCAGGATGCTGCTGCGTCTGGGGACCCGAGTCCTGCAGGGTCGGGAGCGGCTGTGGCCAGATTCCGGCCTGCACCCTCGGCTCCAGCCACCACCCGTTTGTCCAGGGGTTTTTGTCTTTCGAGCCGTTGGGAGGGGTCTTTTGTCTGCAGTGTCATGGAAGTGCCATAGAGGGCTCACAGCGGGAGCTTTGTAACAGTGGTGCGGAGGGCTGCTCCAGGTCAGGGAGGCGCTTGAGGGAGCCTTCCAGGGCGATGGAGATGTTCTAAAATTTGGTCTGGGTACAGGCTGCAGGGATATGTGTGTGTGTGTGTGTGTGTGTGACCCTCGAGCCACACGTGTGAGGTCTGTGCACGTGACCATACGCATGAGACCTCGGCGGAAAGCAGCCACCTGCTCTGACTGCACCTGTGGGTTTCCCGCTCCTGCTCTCAGGCTGCCCGTGGCGCCCACTGGCTGACGTTGGGGAGACGGCACCGCCCTCCCCCGCTGTCGGGGGGCTGATGATTTGCATGCCCTGTCGGGGTCCAGCGGCCTCCCTCGTGGGGAGGTCCCGAAGCACCTGGAGCACCGCCCGCCCGCAGAACAGCAGACTCCTGCCTGCCTCCCTGCCTTCGGCCATGGCCTGCCCGCCTCTGGCCCTCCTTCTGCTGGGGGCCCTCCTGGCAGGTGAGCCCTCCCAAGGCCTGGCTCACCTGGGGGGGGGTATGTAAGACAGCACGGGGCTCTAGAAGACCCCTACGGGGAAGTGAATCGCAGTGGGCAGGGGGGATGGTTTCCGAAGGGGCCGTGAGGGGGAGAGGAGACCTGGCCTCAGTTTCCCCACTGGTGAGTGACCAGATAGCTAGGGTCCCTTTGGACTCTGACTCTGGGGGGTCTCAGAGACTGGTCACCTACTTAGGTTTTCAGAGGGGAAGCTGGTGTGGCCTCGTCACTGCCCTGCAGGGCCTCAGGGACAAGCTATCCCTGAGAAGGTCTCTAGCAGTCAGTGGCCGGAGGCTGAGCCGATGGATATAGTAACGGCCCAGGAGGCTTCTTGGGGGTGATCAGCCTGTAGCCAGGTTTTGGACGAGCCAGAGTGACCTAAGTGATGGGGGTCTGCAGGGCAAGGGATGAGGATGGGCAGCAGGGGGACCCAGAGGCCACCCTCTGAATTCTGGACCCTTAGCTGCACGTGGCTCCTTGGGAAGACGGGGCTTAAGGGTCGCCCGCTCTGTGGCCCACACAATGCTGATTCCACAGCACTGGCTCTGAGCTTTTGGGAGCAGATTCTCCTGGGGAGTCTGACCCAGGCTTTGTGGTGTAGGGGCCGGAGGGAAGGGGCCCAGGCCAGACCTGAGTGTGTGTGTCTCTCAGCCTCTCAGCCAGCCCTGGCCAAGCCAGAAGCACTGTTGGTCTTCCCAGGCCAAGTGGCCCAACTGTCCTGCACCATCAGCCCCCATTACGCCATCGTCGGGGACCTCGGCGTGTCCTGGTATCAGCAGCGAGCAGGCAGCGCCCCCCGCCTGCTCCTCTACTACCGCTCAGAGGAGGACCAACACCGGGCCCCCGGCACCCCGGACCGCTTCTCCGCAGCTGCGGATGCAGCCCACAACACCTGCGTCCTGACCATCAGCCCCGTGCAGCCCGAAGATGACGCCGATTATTACTGCTTTGTGGGCGAGTTATTCTAGGGGTGTGGGATGAGTGTCTTCTGTCTGCCTCCCACTTCTACTCCTGACCTTGGGACCCTCTCTCAGAGCCTTGGTTTTCCTCCTCTGTGAAATGGGTTAATAATACCATGTCAACAATAAACTGCTCTGAGGGTCATGAGATCCCTGCGGCCGGGGGTGTGGGGGTAGGGATGGTCCTGGGGATTACTGCAGAAGAGGAAGCACCTGAGACCCTTGGCATGGGGCCCAGCCTCCCCACCAGCCCCCAGGGGCCCAGACTGGTGGCTCTTGTCTTCCTGTGATGGGAGGAGCTGGAGTGAGAGAAAAAGGAACCAGCCTTTGCTGGTCCCGGCTCTGCATGGCTGGTTGGGGTCCAACACTCAACAAGGGGACTGGACCGGGTCTTCGGGAGCCCCTGCCTGCTCCTGGGTGGGGCAAGGGGGCAGGTGTGAGTGTGTGCGTGGGGTGCGGACACTCAGAGGCACCTGAAGGCAGGTGGGCAGAGGGCAGGGGCGGCATGGGCAGCAGCCCTCCTGGGGTGGCCGGGCAGTCTTGCCACCAGAAGCAGAACTTAGCCGTGGGACGGGGGTAGGGGGTTGAAGAACGCAGCTCTCTTTTCTCCCGGTTCCTCTAAGAGGCGCCACCTGAACAGGGGGACCACCCCTCAGATCCATGAGAGGGTCCCGCCCAGGCGCCCAGCCATCTCCTGGGCTCTCATCGGTCTTTGAGGGGACGAGATGGGCAGGCAGGTCCCGGGCTCTCCACGAAGGCGGCGGGTGGAAAATCCCAACAGGCGTGAAGGGCACGCCTGCCCTTCTCCCGGGGACCCCAGCGGCCCTCTCGGCCTCCGGCCGGCCCCACCCGCAGGACAGGTACCTGGTCGACGCCCGCCCGGCCGTCCGGGACACGCTCGGGGCCCGCCCCGAGAGCCGCGCGCCCACGGGACTGGCTCCCGCGACCCCGAGTCCTGCCTCCAGGGGCCCGGCGCGCAGGCGGCGGGACCAGCGAGACGCGGGCCTCCGCGCGGCCTGGAGCGGCCCCGGAAGTGCCGCGGGCGGGGCGGGGCCGCGGGCTTCGCGTCAGCAGCCGCCGCCGAGCGAGGCCACGGACGCGGCTGCAGGCGCTGAGCCGCGGCCCCGCCCCGCCCGGGAGAGCGGCCCCGCCCCGGCCGGGAGGGCGGCCGCCTGTCCCCCTGGGGGCGCAGGTGTGGGCGGGCCCCGGCGCCGGGAGCCGGTGCGGGGCCGCGGCCGCTCGCCAGCCTCCAGCCCGGAGGCCGGGCCCCGAGGGCCCCGGAGGAGAGTGACGGAGGCCGGAGCAGCCGGGAAGGCCCGAGAGAGGTGGGAAGCACGGGCTTCCAGACCCTGGACGTTTCGGCCCCAAAGCGTCGGTGAACACGTTGCTGGGCACAGATAAAAGCGTCGCCAACTTTTTCAACACGGCGGAGACTTTAGCAGGTAGCTGGCACCTAGGGGGAATGCAAAACCCAGGATTTAGCAGGTGGGAGGAGGTCACACTCCCCAGACCCCGAGAACGAGGGGTCAGCGGGGCGGGAAAATTAGCGGGGAGAGGAGCTTTCAGAAACCAAGGGAATGAAGCGAGGCTTGGGAGTGGGGAGGTTGGTTATCCAGCGCCACCCCACCCCACCCCCCGCGAAGGCTGGGCCCCGTACTGTCGCATCTTCCAGCTCTTCGTGAGAAAACCTACAGCGTTTTAAATATTGTGGCAGCTGAGTCAAACAGTAAGGAAAAGCCCGACTCTTTGAGAGCCAGGCACAGTGCATCTGTGACAGGGTCTCCAGGCTGCCCATTTGCAGTCTCTGAAACGGAGGGTTTTTTGAAGAGGTCTTGGGACGCCTGCCAGAATGGGGGGCGGGTGGCGCGGGAAGTGAGGACCCAGAAGAGAGGGCTTGGCCGGCTGCAAAGAGGTCACTGGACGCTGGAGCTGAAGCGGCAGCCGAAACTGTAAACTTGAAATCTGTCTCCATGCCAGCCACAAGTGATATGATTTTCCTTGGCAACGTTCAGCATCTTAGGAGGAGCTGGCGGGGAGGTGGGTAGTTTGTGGGCGGTTGCAGCAGGGCAGGAAGGTGAGGAACCTGGGTCTAGTCAGAGAGCTGGTTGGAGTGACGCCCATAGGTGGACCCGCTGGAGAAGGCCTGAGTAGAGAAGGCCTAAACTTAACGGGGAAGGGGTGGGCCAGGGTGGAAATGGGGTGGGAGGTTGAAGGGGGGAGTAGTGGAGATGGCGGTTGTGAAGAGGAATGGGAGTGAGCGTAGATGTCTTGAGGATACTACAGTTCAATTCAGTTCAGTCGCTCAGTTGTGTCCGACTCTTTGCGACCCCATGAATCGCAGCACGCCAGGCCTCGCTGTCCATCACCAACTCCCGGAGTTCACTCAGACTCCCGTCCATCGAGTCCGTGATGCCATCCAGCCATCTCATCCTCTGTCGTCCACTTCTCCTCCTGCCCGCAATCCCTCCCAGCATCAGAGTCTTTTCCAATGAGCCAGCTCTTCACATGAGGTGGCCAAAGTACTGGAGCTTCAGCTTTAGCATCATTCCTTCCTTGGAAATCCCGGGGTTGATCTTCAGAATGGACTGGTTGGATCTCCTTCCAGTCCAAGGGACCCTCAAGAGTCTTCTCCAACACCACAGTTCAAAAGCATCAATTCTTCGGCGCTCAGCCTTCTTCACAGTCCAACTCTCACATCCATACATGACTACTGGAAAACCATAGCCTTGACTAGACGGACCTTAGTCGGCAAAGTAATTTTTCTGCTTTTCAATATGCTATCTAGGTTGGTCATAACTTTTCTTCCAAGGAGTAAGCGTCTTTTAATTTCATGGCTGCAGTCACCATCTGCAGTGATTTTGGAGCCCCCAAAAATAAAGTCTGACACTGTTTCCCATCTATTTCCCATGAAGTGATGGGACCAGATGCCATGATCTTAGTTTTCTGAATGTTGAGCTTTAAGCCAACTTTTTCACTCTCCACTTTCACTTTCATCAAGAGGCTCTTTAGCTCCTCTTCACTTTCTGCCATAAGGGTGATGTCATCTGCATATCTGAGGTTATTGATATTTCTCCAGGCAATCTTGATTCCAGCTTGCACTTCTTCCAGCCCAGCGTTTCTCATGATGTAGTCTGCATATAAGTTAAATAAGCAGGGTGACAATATACAGCCTTGACACACTCCTTTTCCTATTTGGAAGCAGTCTGTTGTTCCATGTCCAGTTCTAACTGTTGCTTCCTGACCTGCATACAGATTTCTCAAGAGGGAGGTCAGGTGTTCTGGTATTCCCATTCTCTCAGAATTTTCCACAGTTTCTTGTGATCCACACAGTCGAAGGCTTTGGCATAGTCAATCAAGCAGAAATAGATGTTTTTGTGGAACTCTCTTGCTTTTTTGATGATCCAGCGGATGTTGGCAATCTGATATCTGGTTCCTCTGCCTTTTCTAAAACCAGCTTGAACATCAGGAAGTTCATGGTTCATGTATTGCTGAAGCCTGGCTTGGAGAATTTTGAGCATTACTTTACTAGCATGTGAGATGAGTGCAATTGTGCGGTAGTTTGAGCATTCTTTGGCATTGCCTTTCTTCGGGATTGGAATGAAAACTGACCTTTTCCAGTCCTGTGGCCACGGAGTTTTCCAAATTTGCTGGCATATTGAGTGCAGCGCTTTCACAGCATCATCTTTCAGGATTTGAAACAGCTCCACTGGAATTCCATCACCTCCACTAGCTTTGTTCATAGCGATGCTTTCCAAGGCCTACTTGACTTCACATTCCAGGATGTCTGGCTCTAGATTAGTGATCACATCATCATGATTATCTGGATCGTGAAGATCCTTTTTGTACAGTTCTTCTGTGTATTCTTGCCACCTCTTCTTAATATCTTTTGCTTCTGGTAGGTCCAGACCATTTCTGTCCTTTATCGAGCCCATCTTTGCGTGAAATGTTCCCTTGGTATCTCTAATTTTCTTGAAGAGATCTCTAATCTTTCCCATTCTGTTGTTTTCCTCTATTTCTTTGCATTGATCACTGAAGAAGGCTTTCTTATCTCTTCTTGCTATTCTCTGGAACTCTGCATTCAGATGCTTATATCTTTCCTTTTCTCCTTTGCTTTTTGCCTCTCTTCTTTTCACAGCTATTTGTAAGGCCTCCCCAGACAGCCACTTTGCTTTTTTGCATTTCTTTTCCATGGGGATGGTCTTCATCCCTGTCTCCTGTACAATGTCATGAACCTAAGTCCATAGTTCATCAGGCACTCTATCAGATCTAGGCCCTTAAATCTATTTCTCACTTCCACTGTATAATCATAAGGGATTTGATTTAGGTCATACCTGAATAGTCTAGCGGTTTTCCCTACTTTCTTCCATTTGAGTCTGAATTTGGCAATAAGGAGTTCATGATCTTAACCACAGTCAGCTCCCGGTCTTGTTTTTGCTGACTGTATAGAGCTTCTCCATCTTTGGCTGCAAAGAATATAATCAGTCTGATTTCGGTGTTGACCATCTGGTGATGTCCATGTGTAGAGTCTTCTCTTGTGTTGTTGGAAGAGGGTGTTTGCTATGACCAGTGCATTTTCTTGGCAAAACTCTATTAGTCTTTGCCCTGCTTCATTCCGCATTCCAAGGCCAAATTTGCCTGTTACTCCAGGTGTTTCTTGACTTCCTACTTTTGCATTCCAGTCCCCTAGAATGAAAAGGACATCTTTTTGGGTGTTAGTTCTGAAAGGTCTTGTAGGTCTTCATAGAACCATTCAACTTCAGCTCTTCAGCATTACTGGTTGAGGCATAGACTTGGATAACCGTGATATTGAATGATTTGCCTTGGAGACGAACAGAGATCATTTTGTCGTTTTTGAGATTGCATCCAAGTATTGCATTTGGACTCTTTTGTTGACCATGATGGCTACTCCGTTTCTTCTGAGGGATTCCTGCCCGCAGTAGTAGATGTAATGGTCATCTGAGTTAAACTCACCCATTCCAGTCCATTTTAGTTCGCTGATTCCTAGAATGTTGACGTTCACCCTTGCCATCTCTTGTTTGACCACTTCCAATTTGCCTTGATTCATGGACCTAACATTCCAGGTTCTTTTGCAATATTGTTCTTTACAGCATCGGATCTTGCTTCTATCACCAGTCACATCCACAGATGGGTGTTGTTTTTGCTTTGGCTCCATCCCTTCATTCTTCCTGGAGTTATTTCTCCACTGATCTCCAGTAGCATATTGGGCACCTACTGACCTGGGGAGTTCCTCTTTTGGTATCCTATCATGTTCCCTTTTCATACTGTTCATGGGGTTCTCAAGGCAAGAATACTGAAGTGGCTTGCCATTCCCTTCTCCAGTGGACCACACATGTCAGACCTCTCCACCCTGACCTGCCTGTCTTAGGTTGCCCCACGGGCATGGCTTGGTTTCATTGAGTTAGACAAGCCTGTGGTCCTAGTGTGATTAGATTGACTAGTTTTCTGTGAGTATGGTTTCAGTGTGTCTGCCCTCTGAGGCCCTCTTGCAACACCTACCATCTTACTTGGGTTTCTCTTACCTTGGGCGTGGGGTATCTCTTCACAGCTGCTCCAGCAAAGCGCAGCTGCTGCTCCTTACCTTGGATGAAGGGTATCTCCTCACTGCCGCCCTTCCTGACCTTCAACGTGGGATAGCTCCTCTAGACCCTCCTGCGCCAGCGCAGCCACCGCTCTTTGGAGGTGGGTTGGTCTTCCCGGCCACCGCCCCTGGCCTCGGGCGCGGCGTGGCTCGTCCTGGCCGCCGTCCTTGGCCCCGGACACGGGGTGGCTCCTCCAGACCGTTGCCCCTGACCTCGGATGCTCCACACCTGGCTGAAAATTCACTCAAAAGAAAACAAAACAACCCTTCCTCTGTGACAGCCTAGAGGGGTGGGAGGGAGGCTCAAGAGGGAGGGGACACGAGTGTGCCTGTGGGCGATTCATGTGGACATATGGCAGAAAGCAACACAGTACTGTAATTATCCTCCAAATAAAGATCAAATACAGGTTCAGAACCCCCAAATACAACATTGTAAATCAGCTAGACTCCAGTAAACATTTTAGTGAAAAGATTCCAACTGGGAATGAGTTCCCCCATGACTATCCTGGTGAATTTCCCATGTCTTCTTGAGGCCATTCCTCTTTGAACTTCTGTGTTCGGGCAGGTGTACCTTCGTATGGAGCCCTGAGGAGCAAATGAGGTGCGCTGGGAGAAGGCCTAGTAGTGCCTTGTACGCCGCAGGTGCTCGGCAGCCTCGAGCTGGCCCCATCGTGGCGCCTCGGGAGCCTCCTTGGAGCTCGCACAGTTTCTGAATGGGGCCCTGCGTGGCTCCCACAGTGGCACTGGGGGCTGAGTGCGGGTGTTCCCCGCTCCTTTGCTTGTCCCCGTGGAAACACCCGCTTCCACCAGAGCAGCCCTGCTTTTGTCTGTTGTGCTTATCTGAATCTCCTAGATTGTTGTTCGGTTGCTCAGTTGTGTCCAACTCTTCGACCCCGTGGACTGCAGCACACCAGGCCTTCTGCCTGCACCATCTCCGGAGCTCGCTCAAACTCCTGTCCATTGAGCCGGTGATGCCATCCGACCATCTCATCCTCTGTTGTCCCCTTCTCCTCTTGACCTCAATCTTTCCCAGCATCAGGGTCTTTTCCAGTGAGTCAGCTCTTTGAATCAGGTGGCCAAGTATTGGACCTTCAGCTTCAGTATCAGTCCTTCCAATGAATATTGAGGGTTGATTTCTTTTAGGATTGAGTGACTTGATCTCCTTGCAGTCCAAGGGACTCTCAAGAGTCTTCAACACCACAGTTCGAAAGCATCAATTCTTCGGCACTCAGCCTTCTTTATGATCCAACTCTCACGTCCGTACATGGCTGCTGGAAAAACCATAGCTCAGAGATAATTGACTTGATTGAATACAAAGTTCTTTGGCAAAAAATAAAAGTGTGGCACGCAGTACTAGCACAAAAGCAAACGGCTTTTCCTCCGATGAGTCGCTTATTTACTCAACGGACATGTGCCTGTAGAGGTGGAGCGGCTGGGCTGGGAGCTGGGGCTTCCAGTTCAGAGGAACCCGGACCTGCCCTTGGGGAGCTCACAGGCAGCGCGGCGGAGGGTCCTGCCAGGACGCCTGCCCCGTGGGTGCCCAGTGTGATGGGTGCGTGTCCCGCATCTCCGGGGCCACGTGGCTGAGATTGCCCGGGATTGTCAGGGTCTGAGGGTGCAGAGAAGAGGGGCGTTTGGACTGAGTCTGGGAAAACGAGCATGTGGCATGTGAGAAGCCAGCGGTGGGCGACCAGTCGGGCGGAGGGAGGAGCGGCTCGTACGAGCTGCGGAGCTGGAAGCATAAGGGTGTGTGGAAGCAGAGGCAGGGGTCAGGGCCGCAGGGCCAGCCGCGGAAGGCGCGGGCTGCTGCAGGCTCCTGAGAAGGGGGCGCCACCATCAGAACTGGGCCTAGGCGTTTGGCCCTGGCGTCCACGTAGAGAGCAGATGTGGCTGGGGGGAAGCTGGGGATGGGCATCCATCGGAGGTCAGCCTGGAGAGAGGCAGACACCCCTTCAGTGGGCCCTCAGGACATGGACGGGGCGGGTGTTGGGAAGATCTGACCCCCGGGTTCTGGCTGGGGCTCCGGGCTGGAGGGGTGCCACCCACCAAGCCCAGGAGGCAGACGGGTGCTCTCTCCCAGCAAGACCCCAGCCCCAGCATCCTCCGGGGCCGGACTCCCGCCCCCCTTCCAGAATGGCTCCCCTTCATGTCCTCGCCCATCTTTCCGGCGCCCTGAACCCTTAGAGTCTGGATGCCAGCGTCTCCCTTGCACGTGTTTCTGGGAAGTCTCTGGCTTATCTCTGGCTCATCCAGGACCGTCTTCGAGGGCAAGGTTGTGTCCTTGGTTCCATCTCCTTTGGGCTCTGGCTCCTACTCGGTGCTTGACCTGCTGACGTGACAGCATCTCTCGTTTTCTTTCCAGAATCCGAGAGCAGCTGTGTGTGTCCCAGACAGATCCAGCCACTGGGATGACTGGCCCCTCCGTGGAGATCCCCCCGGCGGCCAAGCTGGGTGAGGCTTTCGTGTTTGCCGGCGGGCTGGACATGCAGACAGACCTGTTCGCGGAGGAAGACCTGGGGGCCCCTTTTCTTCAGGGGAGGGCTCTGGAGCAGATGGCCGTCATCTACAAGGAGATCCCTCTCAGGGAGCAAGGCGGGGAGCAGGACGATTACCGGGGGGACTTCGATCTGTGCTCCAGCCCCGTTCCGCCTCAGAGCATCCCCTCGGGAGACAGGGCCCAGGACGACGAGCCGTTCGGCCCAACCTTCCTCCAGAAATCAGACCTGACTACGTACCGGATCACCGGCAGCGCGGAAGCCGCCGATCCGCCCGCTGGGGAGGCGGTGGGCAGGGGGGACTCGGGCTCGGAGGGGCCGCCCGGGACCGCGCAGCCGGCCAAGCCCTACGCGTGTCGGGAGTGCGGCAAGGCCTTCAGCCAGAGCTCACACCTGCTCCGGCACCTGGTGATTCACACCGGGGAGAAGCCGTACGAGTGCGGCGAGTGCGGCAAGGCCTTCAGCCAGAGCTCGCACCTGCTCCGGCACCAGGCCATCCACACCGGCGAGAAGCCGTACGAGTGCGGCGAGTGCGGCAAGGCCTTCCGCCAGAGCTCGGCGCTGGCGCAGCACGGGAAGACGCACAGCGGAAGGCGGCCGTACGCCTGCCGCGAGTGCGGCAAGGACTTCAGCCGCAGCTCCAGCCTCCGCAAGCACGAGCGCATCCACACCGGGGAGAAGCCCTACGCGTGCCAGGAGTGCGGCAAGGCCTTCAACCAGAGCTCGGGCCTGAGCCAGCACCGCAAGACCCACTCGCTGCAGAGGCCGCACGCCTGCGAGGACTGCGGCAAGGCCTTCAGCCACCGCTCGCACCTGCTGCGGCACCAGCGCGTCCACACGGGCAAGAAGCCGTACGCCTGCGAGGACTGCGGCAAGGCCTTCAGCCAGAGCTCCAACCTCATCGAGCACCGCAAGACGCACACGGGCGAGAAGCCCTACCGCTGCCACAGGTGCGGCAAGGCCTTCAGCCAGAGCGCGTCGCTCATCGAGCACCAGCGCATCCACACGGGCGAGAAGCCCTACGAGTGCGGCCAGTGCGGCAAGGCCTTCTGCCACAGCTCGGCGCTCATCCAGCACCAGCGCATCCACACGGGCCGCAAGCCCTGCGGCTGCAACGAGTGCGGCAAGGCCTTCCGCCACCGCGCGGCGCTCATCGAGCACTACAAGACGCACACGCGCGAGCGGCCGTACGAGTGTGGCCGCTGCGGCAAGGCCTTCCGCGGCAGCTCGCACCTCCTCCGCCACCAGAAGGTCCACGCGGCCGACCAGCTCTAGGGGCCCGCCCGGGCCGAGGGCACGCCGGCCCTGGCGCCCCTGGCCCAGCGGGTGGACTTGGGGGCCAGCCGGACGGCCGGATCCCGGCGCCAGGGCGGAGCTGGCTCTCGGCCGGCCATCTCGTCCTCTGCTGTGACCCGGGGGGGTTTGGTTTTGCCCTTCCTTCGCTTTTTCTAAAATGCAGATGAATACACGTCAGAGGGAGAAAGTGGGGTTAAGCCCCCGGGAGACATCCGGCGAGCTCTAACCTCAGGCACTTGCAGAAGTGAAGCGAGCGCAGCCCAAACAGCCCAGGGAAGACGAGTCCGAAGCCGAGGGCTGCCCTGACCACTGCAGGGCCGCTCGGCGGCAGGGCGGAGGGGGTGCAGGAGGGCTCGTCCTGGGCTTGGGGTGGCGGCCGAGGCCCCAGCGCCTCTCAGCCCTTGGCCCGGGTCGGCTGAGGGCGGGCCTGGCTGTGGGCCCTCCAGCGGAGGTGGAGGCGCCCCTGGGCTCAGCCAGGCACAGGACCCTGCCACCAGGAGCGCCCTCCACCAGACCCGAGTCCGGGCTGGGGCGTCAGCGGGGCCTCTGTTCTGCGGGCTGGGCAGCCTGCTCTCTGTCCTCTGGAAATGAAGGGGTTCTGGTCTAAAGGGCTGGGTTCAGCGTCCAGCTCTGGCTCCTCCTGCCTTGGTGTCCTGGAGGAGGCCCCAAGGTTCCGTTTCCCTCTCCGGGAGGTGGGGATGTTGGGAATGCCACATTCCCCTGGGGGTGGGTGTGTGCAAGGCTCCCATGCAGACTAGGACGGGGCATTCTCGAGCTTTGGCAACTGGCAACTGAGGACGGAGACCCAGGGTGACCCCCGGCCCCCCTGCTTCTTTCCTCGCCCCCCAGCAGGGAGACACAGGCCTGACTGGTTTCCAAGATGGCAGGGCCCCTCCTCCTCTAGCTTGTGCCCTGGGTGTGGTGCCTGGGGCTATAGCGCCCAGCACAGCGACCCTTTCCGGTTTCCCAGGCCAGTTCAGCTGGGCATCCCCAGGGCGGGGCTCTGAGGGTGCCGTGTTTCCAGAGCTCCCCCTCCTCCCACCTGTAGCAGGTGGGAGGCCAGCTCCCAGGCAGCCCCCTGGTATCGCCCAGGTGCAGGCCTGCCTGCTCTGACCCAGCGGGGCTTGAAGGTGGCCATCCCAGTTCAGTCCCCTGGCCCCGGCCCAGGAATGGGCTTGGGCAGGGCCGCATCTGGCTGCCCCAGAAGCGTCTGTCTGCAGCCTGCGGGAGTGGGCGGCGGTTTCTGGTACTGGCCCTCGCAGGCCCCCTTAGCACCACTGGGGGAAGAGGTGGGCTGAGCTGTTTTTGAAGTTTTGCACGTCTGCGGCTGCAGTCCCAGGAGCCCATCAGGGTCACGCTGGTTATTTCAGTGGATAGGGCTCAGCTCAGCAGCTAGGATGGTCCTGAATATAAATGGGAAAGCCAGAGCTGTTCCTCCATCAGCGGGCTTGGCAGCCGGGGGCGTTGAAAGGACAGGTCTGCTGGTCTGGGGAGACCGGCTCTGTGCAGCCCCTCTGCTGTCTGTGGGCACTAAACCAGCCCCTGTGTGTGCCCGTCTGGGTGGCAGCCCGCCTGGAGGACCGCCTGCCACTTGGGAGAGTCGAGAGAATGCTGACACCCCTGCTCGGTGCAGGGGGATGGGGCCCCCCAAGATCTACCTCCTTGCCCCGCCCCCGGCACCCCATTCGGCCTCAGCCTTGGCCAGGACTGTCCTTACTGGGCAGGGCAGTCATCCACTTCCAACCTTTGCTGTCTCCTCCGCGCGCGCTGTGCTCCCAGCCAAATTGTTTTATTTTTTTCCAAGCATCACTTTGCACACGTCACCACTCTCCTTAAAACCACCCTTCTGGGGTCTCCTGCACGTAAACCCCCCGTTTCAGCCAACCTGGGTTACCCCCAACCCCAGCAAGCCTCCTGAGCCCCCGCCATTCCCTCCCATCGGCCTCAGCTATTTCCTGCTCGACTCACGTTTCTAAACGTGCACTCTCTTTCTCCCCCACCCCCGCCTCCTTCCTTTTCTGATGATTTATGTAACACGGGGGGTTAGACTCCTTTCCTGAAGGGTTGACAGGCTCGCACAAAACTGTGGTCAGACCAGGCAAGCACTTTTTTTCAGAAGTGTGAGCAGAACCCCGTTCTTCAGTTCACGTTCTTTCCCTGTTTCCTTATGTGTTTTTAAATCCTTTACTGAGGCTCTCAGACAGCGAGATGCTATAAGAGGCCATCTTGGCAGTATCTGAATCGTCCTTGAGTTTCGTTGTTGGATTTTATTTCATTGTCTTATGTTTTTTCCTTCTTTTAGCGGACGTTGTTGACTGTTGGAAAGCTCCAGTTTTTGGTTCTGTTTACTAATCGAATTGTTTTGTCAAAGTACACGTATTCTGCTCTTTTCTTTATCTTTTTTGTTACTTAATGCTTTACATTTCTAAGATTAATTATTTAGGTAATTAATAATTTTTAATATTTCTAGTAAACGTGGGTGCTTTGATCTATGTTTTCTTGTAGTTAGAGCCTTTTCTGCTCTATAATGTTGCATGCTTGTTTGTTTTTTGCTCTTGGGAATTTCCGTTTGACCCCATTGTTATTATTTTAATTAGTATTTTAAATTAATCCTACCCTAATCCCAGTGATGGCTGCTTAAGACATTGCTGTTAGTTCTTGTTGTTTGTGGTGGTGGCAGTATTTCTAAGTGTCCACAGAAATTCTCTGAGCCTGAACACATTGTCAGTTTTCATACAGCACTTGTGTACCCTCAGGAAATGTGTTTTTACTCCGTTAGTTCAGGTCGTTGCGTCAATCTTTATGTTATTTTGCTCCAGTCCGCACTTGCTCAAAGCTGTCTTTCCTGCAGGGTCTGAGGACGCCTGGCAGCCTGTGAGCGTGCCGGGGTTCGGGGGCTGTGGGCCCGGGGACCGAGCAAAGCCGAGTGGGTGTGTGCAGGGATGGGCTATTCTGGGAGGAAGCCTGTAGCCCCTGAAGCGCCTTGTGACCCCACAGTGGTTAAGAGCGCTCATTTCCTGGTCCAGTCGAAGTCTGGCTTTGTGCGGTTTTTCTTCACGTATTTCTGCTTTGCCTCAGTTTCTATTCTGTGCGTGCTGCTTACGCTGTTAGTCATGCCGCTGCCTTGATGGACAGGGTGCACACGATCAAGTAATTACCGTATTTGGAGCAGATGTCTGTTCAGCAGAGATGAACTGAAAACCGGTGCCTTTGCACGCCCTCTTTGCCTCTTAATGCTTCTAGCTTCAACTTCTCTTTTCCAAACATCATAACGGAAACCCCTTGCTTTTTTTAAAAATTTGCATCTGCACGAGAGTTTATTTAGCTTGGCATTTTATTTTTAAAATTTGTGTATATATTTTTGCTATATGTCTGTAACTTATAAACAGCAAATTATTGGAGTTTGCTTTCTGACTCTTTCTGTAATTCTTACATAAGAAGTTCTATTAGTAACATGACTGTTTAGAGTGAGGCATGATTTATTTCCAGCTTAGTATTGCATTGGCACGGTTAACCCCCAAAGCTCATGCTCATCCCCGCCCCATCTCTGTGAGTTATTGTCCGAGTGTGGAGCGTCCCGTCTAGGCCGCCGAGAGATCCACCATCGGGCACACCTGCCCCTCCTCCTGGTCTGGTCAGTGCCGGGCTCTGTCCTGAGTCCACTCCTGACGTCACAGGCTGGTGCTTCAGCGACCTCGGCTGTGACACGGAGGCTGTGATGGTGCTGCCCAGCCCTGTGGGGCTTGGAGGACTACAGAGTGCACACCTGCCCGGCAGCCTGAGGGCACAGATGACTCTCACACCGACAGCGTTTGAAACATTGCTTTCATTTTCTACCCTAGTTCCCACAGATCATTCAACATAACCTAGAGTGTCACGTGGTGCTTTATTACACTCTAGAAAAGGTTCCGCAAATTCCACGGGATGCAGCAAAGAGCTAGACGTCGCAGGTCAGGCCCCGCGCGAGGGGGCCCTCTCCCACCTCCTGTCTGTCCCAGGGTGGCCCCCTCGTCCGCCCTCTCCCCTGGCCCTCCTGTGGCGGGGGCCGGCCACCGTCGCAGCTACAGAGGCTCGAGAAGGGGGCCGGCCTGGCCGCTCCTGTGGCGGAGGGAAGCGAGGGCAGTTTACCTCGCGTGCAGTAGTCTCGGATCAGCTCAGCCGGCCACCGCGGGGTCGGGGGGACAGTTCAGTGGGAGGCAGGAGCCCCCACTAGAGCTGCCGGGACTTCTCAGAGGCGGCAAGGGGGTTCAGTCACCTCGGCCCAGGTGGAAACCAAACGGCCTCTTGCGCAGCTCCTGGGCCCACGCGGAGGCTCCCCAGGGTCACGGGTGTCTGGATGTGTGTGCCATGGACATGCATCACCTTTGGAGGGTGAGAGGAGGGGGAGGGCAGCCCCTTTCTTTTGGGGGACCCCCTCTTCAGTGTCTGATAACCAGGAAACCAAGTCAGAAGGTGGTCTGGGGGTGCTGAGGGGGGTGTCTTCCACACCACAGGCCACACACTCACCCAGCCTCCAGGACTCGGGTGGGGCTGAGGCTGGAGACTCACCCACGTTTGCTACCCCTCCCCCCAAGGCCTTCCCAGAGCAGCTGCCTGCGTCCTCACGCCTGGCCCCTCCCCTCTGGTGAGGGTGGGCTGGCCTGGGTCCACGCCTCCTGCTCTCCCCTGGGCCGCTGGCTGTCTGCAGGTGCGGGGTCCTGGCCCGGAGAAGCGCCAGCAGAGCCCGGAGGACGGGAGGGGAGCGGGGAGGTGAGCCCCGGAGTCTCGAGGGGCCAGAGGCAAAATACTGCGCTGTGTCCCCGGAAGGCAGTTTCCCATGAAACCTTCGATAGAGGCCACCCCAGACGACCAGCCTGATCTGCTGTGGAGGCGTGGATCCCTCCCCGTAGCGAATGGTGATTGGGTTCTACCTGGACCCGGGACTTCTGTTTATATTATCTTTTCCCCACTTCCCCTCCAGGGATCTGGAAAACGGAGGCCTGGGCTAGACGGAAGCTTCCTCCAAGATTCTTTATTGAAGGGATTCGAAGAAAAACTTAGGTGTCAGTAATCTGTGGGGGATGGAGGGGTGAGTGCTACGTGTAACGGTTTTCCTGTTGTTACTGGACCAGTTTTGATGTGTTTCCCCCTTCAAGAAGCAGACCCAAACACCGAGAGGCTGAGGTTAGCAGCAAAGAGCAGGTTCATCCACAAGGCAACCAGGCAAGGAGACCAACCAGAGCCCGCCCTGGAATCTGCCTCCCTGCGGGCACGGGGCTGGGGCTCACGGATGAAGACCGAGCAGCAGGCGGCGCAGGGCGCGGGGAGCCTGCGGAAAGCGATGGACAAGGTGCGGGGACCGCGGCCCGCGCGGTGGACCCAAGCTCCGCCTCTGCGCTCTGGGGGCGGAGCTTCCAGGGACACGCAGCCACGCCCAGTGGGAGGGTCAGCGGTCCCTCCAGCCCTAAGCTCAGCTCCAGCTAGACGCCGCTGAGTCCGGCTTTCTAGAGAACACTCCGGGCGGGTATTTTATGTTCCGGCTTCGTGATTGGAGGACATGTGAGACTTTTTAAAGACTTGATTAAATCTAATCAAGGCCCTTGATTAGTGCGGGCAGGCGGAATGGATTTGACTGATCACGACCCGCAGTGTCACCATCTCAGGGGCCGCCCTCACCCCCACCTACCCTACCAAAGGGGGGGCCTGGGTGCTGAGATCGGAGCCACACGTGCACTAGACAGTCGGTCAGCGCTGCTGCTGAGCGGACCTGGGGCCATCCTCACACCGTCACTGGCCCCTGTGCTCAATAAAAGGAAGGAAAGCGGGAAAAGCGCTTTCTGGCCGCGGTGGCCTTGCGCGTTCCTCCATCACCATCTGCTGGCAGAGCCCGGCATGGCACCCGCTGCACAGAAACCTCGGTGTCCGTTTGGGTGCCCCATCCTTGACCCCGAGATAGCACCCTCCGTCCAAAATGGAAAACACCTGCTCCCAAGATTATAATGATAATCACAGCCAATTGTGTTAATTGGTCCTCAGATCCACTCACAGTTCCACGGAACATTCTGCTGACCTCTGACAGCTCCTACATAAGGCAATACTGAGAAGAGAACGTGGCTGATAAATACAAACGCACACACAGCAAGGAGCAAAGAAAAAGACAAAAACCCTCGCGGTTCTCTTTTGTTCATCTTTCATGAGCAGGATGGCAGATAAAACACAGAATGCCCAGTGAATAATTTTTTAGTCTAAGTATGGCCCCAATACTGCATAATCTTCAAATCTAATCTATCTTATTTTTAAAATATCTTTTTTTTTTGCTGGTCACTCATTAGTTCATGCCCAAAGCCTTTGTTTCTTGACTCCTAACTTTCTGAGTCCTCTGGGGTGAGGAGCACCCCTAACCTCGAGAGCCCACGGTCCTCTTGGGACTAGACCCTTCTATGCCCATCACCGCTGACCGGAAGGGCCCGCGCATGGCCAGCGCTCGCGCCCCCTGGCGGACAGACTGCGGCAGCCGCGGGAGCCCGGGTGCGACCCCCGCGGTCTCTGGCGCCCTCTAGTGCGGAAAGATCTCAGCCTGGTGTTCTGAGTCACGGGGCCATATTTTATTAGTGACGATGATGGTCCTTTACCTGGAGGCGCGTTTGGGGAGTGCCGGCTCAGGGGCCGAGCTATCAGCCTGCATCGCGCCCACAGGCATCGCGCCCCCCTGGGCGGGGCCAGCTGTGGGCTGTCCAGACACGGGCTTCCCCGAGCCTCTGGCCCAGTGTCCCTCCCAGGTCAGTGTCCAGCGTCGCCCTCCTGGTTGTGGACTTGTGCAGCGGTCTCAGCAGATGTAGAGGCGACCCTAACGGATGTATTGAGGCATCTCAGCACTGTCCTCCGCCCAGGCTTGCTGGTCAGCAGTGAAGTGACAGGGAAGAGGGGCTGTTTTGGGGTCCCTTCAAGGATCTGGGAAATGGAGGCCTGGGCCAGACCAAAGTTTTCTAGAAGATTCACCATTGCAGGGAGTCAAAGACAAACCTGTGGTGGTCAGCAATCTGTGGGGGATTCGGCGGTGAGGGAGATTCGGCGGTGAGGGGACTCCGAATGCCATATGTAATGGTTTTACTATTGTTAGGGAACCTTTTGTCCCCCCTACAAACAGCGGGCTAAAATACTGACATGCCAGGTTTGCAGCAAAGAGCGGGTTCATCCACAAGGCAACCAGGCAAGGAGACCAGAGCACGCTCTGGAATCTGCATCCCTGCGGGCACGGGGCTGGGGCTCACGGATGAAGACCAAGCAGCAGGCGGCGCAGGGCGCGGGGAGCCTGCGGAAAGCGATGGACAAGGTGCGGGGACCGCGGCCCGCGCGGTGGACCCAAGCTCCGCCTCTGCGCTCTGGGGGCGGAGCTTCCAGGGACACGCGGCCACGCCCAGTGGGAGGGTCAGCGGTCCCTCCAGCCCTAAGCTCAGCTCCAGCTAGACGCCGCTGAGTCCGGCTTTCTAGACAGCAACCCGGGCGGGTATTTTATGGTTCTGGCTTCGTGACTGGAGGACGTTCAAGTCTTAAAACGCCCTTGAGTAGTGAGGGCAGCGGAATGGATTTGACTGATCACGACCCGCAGTTTCACCATCTCAGGGGCCGCCCTCACCCCCACCTACCCTACTAAAGGTGGGGCCTCGGTGCTGAGATCTGGGGTGACACATAAAATCAGGTGAAGTCTTGGGACAGAGGGCCGATTCCAGGTCCTAGGATGCAGGAAAAACCTACCTGGCCCCGGGCTAGACAGCGTGGAGGGCGTGGCCCGGGCTGGTGCACCGAAGTAGCCCCCAACGGACCAGAAGGTGTGGGAGCCCAGGGCTGGTCTACTGCAGAAGGAGTCGCCTGGTGGACAGAGTGGGGCCTGAGCGCCTGCTGAACTGGTCCGTCAGTGCTGCTGAGCAGACACGGGCCATCCTCCCATCATCAGTGGCTCCTGTGCTCGACAGAAGGGAGGGAAACCGGGAAAGCAAAGGCGCTTTATGGCCGCTTTTGTGTTTCGCGTTCCTCGAGCACCGTCTGCCGGCGGGCCGCGGCATTGCACTCGCTAGCCAAACCTCGGGTCCGGCGGGGAGATCTCACCTCTCAGCAGTTCCCCCGGGGAGAATGTCGGAAAGATGCGACCTTGACCCGGAGCTCGGTGGAGAGGGTGCCCTGTGTTCTTTCCGCAACTGCTTGGAGTGGAGGTTCCTCATGTTGGGCTGGGAACAGGAGGAAGGAAACAGGTCATGATTGAGATGCTCTAGACAGACTGTCCCTGCTCTTGCCAAATTTCCGTAGATTTTCTTTAATTAATATTTCATGTTTTGTATGCCCTTAGGTCTATTTCCAGACACTTTAAATATATTGAAAGACTTTCAATATTTATAGGAAAATATTATTTCATAGAATGTATACAAAGCAACAGTTAGAGCTGGACATGGAACAACAGACTGGTTCCAAATAGGAAAAGGAGTACGTCAAGGCTGTATATTGTCACCCTGCTTATTTAACTTCTATGCAGAGTACATCATGAGAAACGCTGGGCTGGAGGAAGCATAAGCTGGAATCAAGATTGCCGGGAGAAATATCAATAACCTCAGATATGCAGATGACACCACCCTTATGGCAGAAAGTGAAGAAGAACTCAAAAGCCTCTTGATGAAAGTGAAAGAGGAGAGTGAAAAAGTCGGCTTAAAGCTCAACATTCAGAAAACGAAAATCATGGCATCCGGTCCCATCACCTCATGGCAAATAGATGGCAAACAGTGGAAACAGTGGCTGACTTTATTTTTGGGGGCTCCAAAATCACTGCAGATGGTGACTGCAGCCATGAAATTAAAAGACGCTCACTTCTTAGAAGGAAAGTTATGATCAACCTAGGCAGCATATTAAAAAGCAGAGACATTATTTTGCCAACAAAGGTCCGTCTAGTCAAGGCTATGTTTTTTCCGGTGGTCACGTATGGCTGTGAGAGTTGGACTATAAAGAAAGCTGAGCACCGAAGAATTGATGCTTTTGAACTGTGGTGTTGGAGAAGACTCTTGAGAGTCCCTTGGACTGCAAGGAGATCCAACCAGTCCATCCTAAAGGAGATCAGTCCTGGGTGTTCATTGGAAGGACTGATGCTGAAGCTGAAACTCCAATACTTTGGCTACCTAATGCGAAGAGTTGACTCACTGGAAAAGACCCTGATGCTGGGAAAGATTGAAGGTGGGAGGAGAAGGGGACGACAGAGGATGAGATGGCTGGATGGCATCACCGACTCAATGGACGTGAGTATGAGTGAACTCTGGGAGTTGGTGATGGACAGGGAGGCCTGGCGTACTACAGTTCATGGGGTCGCAAAGAGTCGGACACGACTAAGTGACTGAACTGAACTGATACATAAATTTAAAATTAATATATAAAACAAATACATGCAGACAATTATAAGCATATAATATATTTATATTATAAATGCATAATTATAAGCAAGTATATGTTATTATACTTATAATACTTTATAATATACTTATAAGCAAGAATATATTATATAAGCATAATTATAAATAGAAGTAACTTTGGGCTTTCCTGGTGGCTCAGACAGTAAAGAATCTGCCTGCAGTACAGGAGACCTGGGTTTGATCCCTGGTTCGGGAAAATCCCCTGGAGAAGGGAGTGGCAACCCACTCCAACACGTTTGTCTGGAGAATTCCATGGACAGAGGAGCCTGGCAGGTCACAGTCCATGGGGTCGCAAAGAGCTGGATACGACAGACTGACTAACACATATGAATAAATTACTTAAATATTAGGTATATATTTATAAACACATTCAGATACTATAAATAGAAACATATGGTAAATCTATTTCATATTGTTATAAACATATAAATTTAAAAAATAATTTTCACCCCTTTGGCTTGGGGGTGTTTTTGTGGGTGTCTTTGTGCTACTGTTCCTAAAGTGGAACTCTCCCCCTCCCAAACTGGCTTTTGAAATGACTGGGAAAGAAATGAAATATATAAGCATTGGAAACATAGCAACAAAATTGTCATTCTTCGCAGAGGATATGTTTAAGTATGTAGCAAGTCCCACAGAATGTAGATAAATTAATATAATCTATTAAAAAAAATCGTGCGGCAAATTTACCAGGTGCAATTTCAAATATAAAAACTTACTGGGTCTCTCAGTTCACTTCAGTTGCTCAGTTGTGTCCGACTCTTTGTGACCCCATGGACTGCAGCATGCCAGGCCTCCCTGTCCATCACCAACTCCTGGAGTTCACCCGAACTCATGTCCATTGAGTCGGTGATGCCATCCAACCATCTCATCCTCTGTCGTCCCCTTCTCCTCCTGCCTTCAATCTTTCCCAGCATCAGGGTCTTTCCCAGTGAGTCAGTTCTTTGCGTCAGGTGGCCAAAGTATTGAAGTTTCAGCTTCAGCATCAGTCCTTCCAATGAATATTCAGGACTGATTTCCTTTAGGATGGACTGGTTGGATCTCCTTGCAGTTCAAGGGACTCTCAAGAGTCTTCTCCGACAGCACAGTATAATAGCAAATGAACAGAGAATAACATTTACGAGGATATATTTTACCATTGCATAAAAAACATCAGCTTGTAGAGAACAGACTTGTTCCCAGGGGAGAGGGTGGGTAGGGAGAGATGAAGTGGGAGTCTGGGGTTAGCAGAAGCAAGCTGTTATATACAGGATGGATAAAAAGGATAAACAACAAGGTCCTACTGTATGGCACAGGGAATTATATTCAATAGCTTCTGAGAAACCATAATCGACAAAAAGTGTATATATATGTGTGTGTGTATATATATGTGTGTGTGTGTGTATTTGAGTTACTTTGCTGTAGAGAAGAAATTAACACAACATTGTACATCGATATTTCAATAAAATCCACCCCCCCCCGAAATATGTGTTTCCTGGAGATGGAGATGGCAACCCACTCCATCTCGTGCACCCCAATATTCTTGCCTGGAGGATCCCATGGGTAGAGGAGCCTGGTGGATTACAGTCCAGGGCGTCGCAAAGAGTCGGACCTGACCCAGCGACTAACACTTTCACTTTCAAAAGTGTAAGTTTACTGGGGATGAATCTATAGAGATGCCAAGACATTTGTTTATGAGGAGAATTATTAAACCTATTAAAGGGGGAGAGCGCCAGGATATTCACGGATTGAAAGAGTCAGCGTGGTCAAGCTGCCAGTTTCCCCCAAACTGCCTGGTGAACTCCCCCGGAGCTGGTTCAAGGCGCACGATTTCCTTTACCTTTCTTCTAAGAGACAGGAGCCACGGAGCCGGTCCTAGTTGGGAGAAGCTCAGGTCCTCCTGCGGGAGAGCAGCCTTCTTCCTCCCGGTCGCCTGGGCGGGTTCGAGGCCACGACCAGAAGGGCTTGGTTCCCTGCGTCGCGCGCTCAGAATTCTCCGTCTCGGTCCCGGGGCCGCAGAAGCGGGGCGTCCCGCCCGCCGCAGAGGAGGCACGGGCAGGGCCCCGCGGGCAGGCCGCCGCGGTTTCGCCCCGCTCCGCCGCCTCTGCCCGGGCGCGGGCGCCGGCTCCGGGGCCGCTCGTGCCCTCCGTGGCCGCGAGGCGTCGCTGTGCCCCCGCTGGACGTGCTGAGGGGCCCAGCCCGGGGCCCCGGGGGAAGGGCCCAGACGGAGGGACTCGGGGCCCCCGAGCGACACCCCGGGACTCCGAGCCCCGGAGCCCGGGGTCACCCCAGGCAGGGGCAGCGGGCGGCCCGGGGCGGGGTCGGGGGCCTCCCCCCGCACCCCGTTCTCATTTGACACCGGGGGTGCGCTGGGCAGTGCCCAGGGGCCGCAGTCCGAGCAGGGGCGCGAGGCAGGACCCGGCTCGGCCTGTCCCGGCCGTGAGCCCAGCTGCTTGGCAGAGGCGGCAGCAGGTCGCAGTGACCCTCACAGAGACGCCCCGCTCTGCGGCTCCAGGTGGGCCTGTGTCCCCCAGAAGCGCTGACCTGTGCACCGGGGCACAGGGCTCCCCCAGCCACGTCTGGGATGGAAGGGCCAGAACCGCATGTCCGTCCTCACAGACCGGCAGGCACCCGCCGTGTGTCCACACGCTGAGCCATCTGGCTCCCCTAGCTTGACATACACCCAAGAACTGAGTGTGCAGGGAGTTAGAAGGGGCAGGTGGGGTGACACGATGCCATCCAGCTTCGTCTGAGAACCTGGACAAACCTCAAGGGGCTCAGCCTGTTCTGCGAGACCCCGAGGGCCGGCCCCCTCCCTGGCCCCCTGCCTTGAATTTGGCCCCACCGGCCGCCTTGCTGTTCCTTGCTGCCTTGCTGTTCCCCAGGGCCTTTGCGCTTGCTGCCCCTTCTGCCAGGACTGCCCCTCCCCAGGCTCTTGCCAGGGTGCCCCTTCTTCGTTCAGGAGTGGCCCCTCTTGTCGTTCAGCGGCTCAGCTGTTCCCAGTCTTTGCGACCCCATGGACTGCAGCACGCCAGGCTTCCCTGTCCTTCACTATCTCCTGGAGTTTGCTCAAACTCATGTCCATTGAGTCAATGATGCTATCCAACCATCTCATCCTTTGCTGCCCACTTTTCCTCCTGCTCTCAATCTTTCCCAGCATCAGGGTCTTTTCCAATGAGTCAGCTCTGTGCATCAGGAGGCCAAAGTATCGGAGCTTCAGCATCAGTCCTTCCAGTGAATATTCAGGGTTGATTTTCCTTAGGATTGACTGGTTTGATCTCCTTCCTGACCAGTGGACTCTCAAGAGTCTTCTCCAGCACCACAGCTGGAAAGCATCAATTCTTCAGTGCTCAGGTTTCTTTGTAGCCCAATTCTCACATCAGTACATGACTATTGGAAAACCCATAGCTTTGATTAGATGGACCTTTATTGGCAAAGTGATGGGCCTTCATTGGCCCTCCTTTTTAATACACCGTCTAGGTTTGTCTTAGCTTTCCTTCCAAAGAGCAAACATCTTTTAATTTCCTGGCGGCGGTAACCGTCCACAGTGATTTTGGAGCCCAAGAAAATAAAATCTGCCGCTGTTTCCACTTTTTCCCCTCCTATTTGCTATGAAGTGAGGGGACTGGATGCCATGGTCTTAGTTTAAACCAGCAGTTGTCACCCAACCGCTTGCTTTCCTAAAGAGCTCATCACACCTCCCATTAGAATGGACCGTGTTGCCTGTCTGCCTGCGTCACCTCCTGGGACTTTGCTGCAGGCCTTGGTCTCTGAGGCACCTGCCGTGTCCCCAGGGCCCAGAGCAGTGCTGGGCTTTGAGTCTGATCAGGGAGTACGTGTGTGGAGTGGATGGTGCTCGCTTCTTCTGGGGAAAGAGAGACCTAGGCTCGGGGGGCAAGGGTGCCGGGGGCCAGCGTGAGGAACTCCGCCCATGGCAAAGGTCACGAGGAAGGAGGCTTGGCATACGCAAAGGCGTGATCAAGCCTCAGGAAACCCCCTGTTCCCGAGCATCTAACCCCAAAACCAGAGTCTGTTTTATGCTCTCACCTACACCTCTGACTTTACGGGGGGCTCTCCCCCATAACCGTTTCTCTCGGAGAAGGAGTAAACGTGCAGCTCCAAGGCAATAAAAATTCCTGGGCGTGACAAGAGTGTTTCAGCTTAGGGACTCCTCTGAAGGTTATCTAGCCCGCCTGTATAGGTTTGTCCGGCCACATGTGATTGTTTACAGCCTCCCAACCTGAGAGGCATGAGATGTTTTAGACTTACTAAAGGCAAAATCTTTTGGGGAGTTGGAAATTATTAGTATAGTGTGTTGGTTAGGAATTATATTGGTGAAGGGTTCTTCATTTGTTGTGTCAATAATTGCTGCTAATTCCCTGCTCTGGGTGGGACAAGGATGTCTCAGGTCAAACCTCTCTGCTGACAGACTAGCTTGTGTGACAGGATTATCCTTACTCCTGCCACTACGCACATGATTGTTTACTACCTCTCAACTGTAAACAGCACAGAGAGTTTTGGAGTATTTTGAGAGTCTTAATTAGCATAGGACTTTTTCTTCTTGTTGAGTCAATGATTGCCACCAGGCCTCTATATCCTTAGGCACCTGGGAATATATTAATCAATGTATTTGGAATATAGCAAAGGAAATATAGTAGTTTTTGATGTTAGCAATACTAGACTTTTTGAGTTAATGGATTTTCTCTTTTGTAATAGATCGCTGTACTTTGTTATAAATCACTGTGTCCTTGCTATGCAAAAATGTAACTTTATCACTATCTTAAGACTAAATAGATCTTAAGGGGAGCATTGGTGAAAGGATTTTCATTTGTTGGGCTGATGTTTGCTGCTAAATCTCCATGTTCCCTACTCTTATAATGAATATAACATATAGGAGAAATAAGTATTAACCTTTAAGACTAATCATGTTAACCTTGGGTTAAATAAATTCCTTTCTTGATTGTAACTCACCCTATAGGAATGTAACTTTATTTGGAGGGTGGTGCCTGGTTTAAGCAAAAACACCCTTGGAAGAAATAAGTTTTTGGTTATCAGGAAGAAGGATCATAAAATGTCAGCAGGTCTCACTCATGGCCAGAAGATGATGTAATATCCCTAAGACCTTTTTTTATACATTTATGTGAAGCACCTGATTTTGATAAAGGTCAGGATTGCTGACCCCCGCGTGACTCTGTATTCATCCCTATGTGTAACAAAAGGTATATAAGCAAACCCCAAAATAAAGAAATCGGATCAGTTTCCGGAAAGACTGATTCCCCCATGTCACTTCTTTCTTGCTCCCGTTTTTCTGGCTGAATTCCCATCTGGAGCATGGATGCCATTCCACGTAATCCAAGTTATTCCGCCTCCTTTTCTCCACTAATCTTCCTACTACACTATCCGTTTCTAATCTCTCTATATCTGTGATTAAATATGTATTTTTCCAAAGACGCCGACTCCGTCCCCCCACCTTCGAATCACCCTGGATCCACCGGGGCTGGACCCCGGCACAAGGGGACCTGGTGTGGCCGGTTTTCCTCCCTTGGGGGAGGAGCCGAGCGAGGGACACAGGTCAGTGTGTCTTGCTTCCATGTGGCAGGTGTATCCTGTCTGTGCCTGTCATCTTGGCATTTCGAGGTTTCTGTGAACCCAGCCCCCTCCCCTCCTGATACCCCATCTGATCAGCAGAGAGGAGACTGGGCTTGGGGACTCTGGTCCTGAGATTCCTCTCTGCATGTGACTCCCCCCTCCTGGGGGGGCCAGGCACTGTGTGCGAGGAGGGTGGGGGCACAAGACCCCCAGCTTTTCTGTCCCAGAGGCCCCAGCCTCTGGGCTCTGGCAGGGCCTCGGGAGCTGGAATGAGCTGGAATCTGGGCCAGTGGGGGCTTCCCTGGTGGTGAAGAACCCACCTGCCCATGCAAGAGGCATAAGAGACGCGGGTTCGATCCCTGGGTCGGGAAGATCCCCTGGAAGAGACCATGGCGACCCACTCCAGTATTCTTGCCTGACGAATCCCGTGGACAGAGGAGCCTGGTGGGCTACAGTCCTTGGGGTGGCAAGGAGTCGGACACGAGTGGAGCGACTTCCCATGCGCGCGCGGGGTCAGGGGTCAGGGCCGCGCTGCTCACCTGCTGTGCGACCTTGGCCAGGTCACACCCCCACCCTGTGAAAGGAGAGAGCGGTCTTCCGGGTCTTTACAGACGTCTCTGCGAGCTTTGTGCCCACAGTGGCCGCTAGAGGGCGCTGTCCGCCGGGCCCTGAGTGTGTGCGCGCGTGTGCGCGTGGATGCAGATGTGTGTGCGTCTGTGGGGGCGCACGGTGCCGGGACGCGGGTCTACGGCCAGGAATGCAGCCGGGACACCTCCACGTGGGCCACGAGCACCGTCAGGGCAGGGTCTGGCTCCGCTGTGGGGTGACCCCCCTCCCCGCCAACGTGGTGCACAGTGACCGCCTGCCGAGCTCCGCCACCCTGCCCCCCGGGCAGCCCCCGACAGGCCCAGCTCTAGGCCCCACGTGTGGACCGAGGCCCCCAGGCCCCGGCCTGTGAGAGGGGCCCTCGGTCTGGGGGGCTCACTCTGCTCCTGGGGGCCTGGCAGGCCCCTCCTCTCTGGCATCGCATGCCCCCGCAGTCTCGGTGGGTAAGCACAGGACACCGCGCCTGGGGCCCCCCCGGGAGCGGCCTGCTCTGGGAGGCCGGAGCCTCAGCTACAGGGCTGTCACACCGGGGCTGCGGGCGGGACCCCACAGGCCCAGAGGAAGAAGCCCGGAGCGAGGCCTGCAGGAACCCCAGCCAGGCCCTGGCCCACTGAGCGGACAGGAGCCTGGCCAGAGGCCTGCACGGGTGAGGGGCTGGGCCCTGTGGCCTTGACTGCAGATCCCGAGGGCTCCTCAGCTTAGAATGGCCAAGCCTGAGTCTTGGGGGTGCAGGGCAGGGGGCTTGACCCTGTCCGAGTTGAGGGGGCACTCAGGGCCAAGGGGGTGTGGCGTCCATGGGTGGGGGACGGCCCTGGGCCTTGAGTCCAGCAGCTGGGCTCACGGGGTGACCCTGGCGAGTCCCTTGCACCCTGTGGGCCTCCGTTTCTCCTGTGCAAGCTGAGTGGGTGGCCCCCGATCTCTAAGCCCCCCTTCCTGGTCCCTTGATAACCCCCACCCCCCCACTGACTTCTGAGTCAGCCAGAGTGGCCAGGATCACTGATGGATCTGCCGAGCCCAGACTCTGAGATCAGGGCCTGGTGGGGTGGGGAGCCAGGTCCCACTCCTGGAGGTCCTGGGGCTGAGGGCCTCCCCTGCAATCCCCCCTACCAAGGCCAGACTGGGGTCCCCAACCTCAGCAGCTGAAGAAACAAAGGGGCCTGAACCCCTTCCTTCGGCCCTGACTCGGGACCGCTGACTGGGCCTCCTGCACAGCTCCGCCCGTGTGGACCTCGCAGAGCCTGGCCCACAGCCCGCTGACCTCGAGGTGCCTTCACAGCCCCTACCCCCAGCACTCATGGCCTCCCAGTGACCCCCACCCTCACCCCCCGACACACTCCCAGAGCAGCTGGGGGCCGAGATCACAGCCTGGAGCTTTCTCTTCTCACTGGGGCTCCCTGCTGCCAGGAGACAGAGCAACTGGAGGTGGAGGTGGAGGGGAGTGGTCCGGGGACACCTTGAGGAGGGGGCTTCCAGCCTGGTTCAGACCTGGCGGGTGCTCCCAAGAACTGGGAAGAGGCCTCAGGGCCCCTCTCTGTGCCCTGCCTCAGAGGAGAGCAGGAGTCAGGTGGGACAGGCTGGGGGCAGTGTCCCAGGCCGCTCCCTGTACAGGCCATGCAGTCCCTTCCCCAGGACCCTGGGGGTCCTCCTGGGCTCTGCAGGGTAGGTGTGTGTGCTGTCTTCCTGGAAGTAGGCCTGTAACTTGCTCTGAAGGCTTTAGACAGCACGACTTTCCTGCAGGGAGGGTCCACCCCCTTCGGTGGTGGGATTCCTGCCTGGGGATGGAGCCGGGGCGTCTGCTGTGTGGGACGCTGGGGCTGGAGGGACCCAGCTGGTGTTGAGAGAGCAGCAGGTTCACAAGTGTGACAGCCAGCTCACCACACCCGTGTGGGTGTGCGGTCAGTGGCAAAGGACGGGGTCTCCCATCCGTCTGTGCCCTCGCTTGGTGTCTCAGCGTCTGTCTGTACGTCTGTCTGTGTACCCCTCTGTCTACTGTCTGTCACCGGCCTACCCCCCATGCACCCACGGTCTCTCATCCTCCTGATATCCTCGTGGGGTGTGAGGTCCAGCCTGGAAGGCTCTCCAGGCTGTGCTGGGAACTTCCGTCCTTTACACTCTTCCCGTTTTATTTGTGGAGAACCCGTGTACTTCTTTTTATAATCAGGGAAATATGACGCTGCCTCCATTCTTGAAAACAAAACCAGCACGAACAACAGGCAGTGACAGGCCCTGGAGAAGCCCCTCGCTTGTCCCCTGTGTCGGTGGCCCCGCTCTGGGGGCGCAGCTCTGCTTGGCGGTGACCAGCCGGGTATGCAGCTTTGGGGCAGGGGGCCTCCCGTCCACAGTGAATGCAGCGCTGGGCAGTGTGGGTGGGGTGTCAGACGCAGTATTGAGAGAAGGAAGACACACACAGCCTAAACTTAAAAACTTTTTCTTTAATGTTAGAGCATAGTGGGTATGTGCTGTGTTAGTTTCAGCCCTGGGGGGTCACTGGAAGGGCTGATGCTGAAGCTGAAACTCCAATGCTTTGGCCACCTGATGCGAAGAACTGACTCATTGGAAAAAACCCTGATGCTGGGAAAGATTGAAGGCGGGAGGAGAAGGGGACAACAGAGGATGAGATGGTTGGATGGCATCACCGACTCCATGGACGTGAGTTTGGGCAAACTCCATGAGTTGGTGATGGACAGGGAGGCCTGGTGTGCTGCAGTCCATGGGGTCGCAGAGTCGGACACAACTGAGCGACTGAGCTCAAGTCTCAGATGTATAGCAAAGTGATTCAGTTATGCATATACAAGCGTCTATCCTTTTTTCAAATTCTTTCCCATTGAGATTATTACAGAATATTGAGCAAAGTTTCCTGAAACACAGTCTAAAATCAAAATCAGACGAGGTTGAAACATGGTTGGTTTAAGGGCAGATACGGAAGGCATAAAACTCTAAGGAAAAGCAAAGAAACAGTGAACTTGGGGTTTCTGAGGGCCTGGCTGCATTCTGAGCCTGTGACGTTAATTAACAGGAAATTCACATCACCTAAAACTCACCATTTACAAAACATTCTTTTTGGCCACTCCCTATGGCATGTGGGATCTTAGTTCCCCAACCAGGGGTCAAACCCATGGCTCCTGTAATGGACGCAACATCTCAGCCTTTGGAGCGCCGGGGGAGTCCCTAGAACCCACCATCGTGAAGTGAGCATCTGCAGCGTGGTCCAACCATCCCCACCGGCGTTCTTACTCTTTAAACTTTACAGATACCTTTAATTTATTTATGATGTGGTGTTTACAGTTTACCATGAAAATAGGATTAAAATAGACGGCAACCCATCAAAACATTAGCGGCGGCTCTTCTGGGTGAAATACCCGGGGTGCGTGCTTCCTCCTGTTTGTCTCTCTGTACTCTTCACGTTGTTTACGGTGAACAGTTGTTGTTTTAAAACCAAAGACCAGGACTTATAAAGGCTATTTTAAGAAAAACTCAGAAAACAAGCAAGGTGATTCTCCCTGACGTGGGGCTCACGCCAGAGTCCTTGCAAGCTCAGCCACATCCCGTTGCCCCCAGCTGGGTCTGGAGTTCAGGGGCTTGGAGGGCCCTGCACTGCTCTGCCAGGACGGCCCTGAGCAGGACAGGACTGTGATGGGCTTGGCAGCCCCCTTCCTGGATTATCTCCTCCACGTCACACCCTTGTTTGATAAACTCAGTTTCCCTCCATTTGGGCCTCTCGTTGGGTTGATTTTAGCACAGCTCACGAAGCAGAGCAGTGCAGGTCCCCTGGGAGCGTGGGTGAGATGTTCTGCCACCAGTCACCCCCTCTTCCTGTCTCAACGTGAAGCTAAGTCGATTCAGTCGTGTCCGATTATGTGCGACCCCGTGGACTGTAGCCTGCCAGGCTCCTCTGTCCGTGAGGCTTTGCAGGCAAGAATACTGAAGTGGGTTGCCATTTCCTTCTCCAGGGGAATCTTCCTGACCCAGGGATCGAACCCCCATCTCTTATGTCTCCCAAAACCAGCCGGAGGGTTCTTCACCACGAGTGCCACCGGGGAAGTCCCTTTCAACTTTTAAGTTACTGGTAAAGTCCTCTTGTAACAAGCTTGAGAGACAGATTTAAAAAGTAAGTTGCGATTCCTCACAGTCCTATGGCTGGATCCGACCGGGTCTCCTGTGGTCCTTCTGCCGTGCTCTCGTCCTGCTGCCGTGCTGTCGTCCTGCGGGGCAGGGAGGGCGCCAGGCTGGGCTGAGCGCCTGCGTGCTTGGCTCTCTCCTGGCCCACCGAGTCCTCCCGGGGGAGCTCCGAACCTCTGTTTTTCCTTAATGAGGGTCTTGGATTAGATCAGTGAGGGGAGGGGCGTCCCTGGCTGTCTGGTGGTTAAGACTTCGCTGTCCGCAAAAGAGACGCAGATGTGTAGAGCGGACTTTTGGACCCTGAGGGAGAGGGAGAGGGTGGGATGATTTGGGAGAATGGCACTGAAACATGTATACTATCATGTAAGAAACGAATCGCCAGTCTATGTTTGATGCAGGATACAGGATGCTTGGGGCTGGTGCACGGGGATGATCCAGAGAGACGATATGGGGTGGGAGGTGGGAGGGGGGTTCATGTTTGGGAACTCATGTACACCTGTGGTGGATTCCTGTCAATGTATGGCAAAGCCGATACAGTATTGTAAAGTAAAATAAAGTAAAAATAAAAAAATTAATAAAAAGACTTCGCTGTCCCGTGCAGGGGCTGTGGGTTCAGTCCCTGGTTGAGGAGATAAGATCACACAAGCCTTGCAGCCAAAAAAACCAGAACATAAGCCAGAAGCAACATTGCAGCAAATTCAGTGAAGACTTTAAAAATGGTCCAGTGTGCTTAGCCCTCCACAGGCGGTGGCCGATTTTCTGCTCGAAGCTCTGGACCTGTCCCCCCACAAAACACATTTTCACAGACACACTTCAGGGTTTCGCAAACCGCTGGTCAGTGTCCTGGAACACCTCCCGGTCTCCAGGGCCCCTTGCTGCCGAGAGGCGGGACTGGGCCTCTTCTTTGGGACCCCAGATCCATCACTGCGCCCTTGGTGGGTGCTCTGCTGAGTGCCTTCCCGAACGATCCCCCTGAATCTCCCGCAGCCCTGAGCAGTCATCATGTCCACCTCCCAGAGGAGGACAGTCATCTGCCCAAGGTCACATACTTGGAAAAGGGTGGAGCCAGGACTGCAACCCAGGTATGTCTGGGCTCCAAGCGCAGGCTCTTCCCACCGCAGATGTGATCCAAGCCCAGGGTCGGGTAAGGGGTGTCGGCTCCACTCCCTTAAAGGCCCTCGCAGGGCTGAGTGTGCCTGGACAGTCCCTCGGGTTTCCAAAGCATCTCCACGCGTGTGTGTCCTTCCCGCCAGCCTGTGAGGTGGGCAGGGCAGGGGCTGGGGTCCTCTTGGCCTGCAAGGGGACAAGGCTTCAAGGCACTGAGGAAATAGCCAAGGTCACACCAAGTCAGGATCACAGCTGCGTTTGGAACCTGGGTGTTGAGTTCAGACCCTTTCCACAGAGCAGCCAGGTGCTAAGGGTCTGTGTTCTTCAGGATTAGGACCTGCCCACATACTCAACTATCTGTTCACCCATCCGACTACTAACCTGCTCATGAACCCCCAGTCTAATCACTCATCTACCCATCTATCCACTCATCCAGCCACTGACCCATCCACCCCCATGTCCATCAATCACCCAGCCAGCCAGCCAGCCACTGACCCATCCACCCTCACATCCTTCCTCCATCCATCCATCCACACACCTACCCAGCCACCTACATATCCACCAATCCTTCACCTACTGTCCCATCCACTCACCTACCCACCCAGCTATCCATTCATCCACTCACCCACCCAGCTACCCACACAACCACGCACCCACCAACCCATCCACTCTTCCACCTGCCCGTCATATCTCCCTTCCTTCCTTCCCGCCCTCATTCAGACTCTTCACCGAGAGCCTTGAAGCAGTCAGGCACTGGGCTGGGGGTGAGATGCCCAGGGAGGGGGCTGCGCCTCTTCCTTTGTGGAGAGGGTCGGGGAGTGGGAGCTGAGGCCGGAGACAGGCAGGCTGGAGAGATGGCTGCTGACTTCCTGCCCGTTTGGACTCACAGTCACAGTGCCAGACTCACTGAACTGGGTTAAGCCCTCACCTCTTTCTGGGGAGAGCGCGTGGAAGGGACAGCTGAGGTGTGGGCACGCATCCGCAGGACCGCCGGCTGGCAGTGACTGTGTGTGTGCTGTGTCAGTTGCTGAGTCGTGTCTGACTCTTTATGACTTCATGGACTGTAACCCGCCAGGCTCCTCTGTCCATGGAATTCTCCAGGCAAGAATACAGGAGTGGGTAGCCATTCTCTTCTCCAGGGGATCTTCCTGACTCAAGAATCAAACCTGAGTCTCCCGCATAGCAGGCAGGTTCTTTCTTGTCTGGGCCACCAGGGAGGCCCCCTGAATGGAGGGTCTAAATAGAGTGTCCAGGGGGCCAAGAAAAAGAAAGGACGTCTGTACAGGATCCAGGGGGCTAAGAAAAAGAAAGGATGTCTGTACAGGACCCAGGGGGCTAAGAAAAAGAAAGGACATCTGTACAGGATCCTTCGGCTCCTGTAACTACGATTAGAATTAACAAGCTCTGTGTGAGTGAATTGCCAGTAATCACTGCTAACCCGTTTCTTTCATTCACCGAGCCAGGTGTTCTGTGAAAGACCTCCTCTTCTGCTCCTCAGGACGGAGCTGTGAGGTGGCCTCTAATATTACCAACATGGACCAGATCAGACCCAGGGAGACAGAGAATTGCTGAGAGGCCTTGTCAGCTCTGTGGCAGCCTAGGTCTTCCCACCCACACAGACTCTGCTTTCATTACCGCGTAATTCTTCCTGTGCGAAGAACTGGTTAAACGCTCGTGGAGCTTATTCTGGTCTGCTTCAAAAAGTGCCTCTTTCCTTTATAAGTTCTGCCAATCCTGGACTTTGTCCCAGGCCAGTCTACTTTATTTGTGGGAAGGTTTTTTTTTTTGTCTTTTTTTTTTTTTTTAACTCTGCAGAAATTGCTTACACTTTTGGCGTGCAATCGCTCACTCTTACGTTTTTAGCTGTATTAAAATGGGTTGCTTTTCTTTGTTTTAAAAGCTTTTTGGACGTGGACCGTTTTTAAAGTCTTTATTGAACTTGTAACATCGTTTCTGTTTTATTTCCTGGTGATCTGGCCATGAGGCCTGTGGGTCTTAGCTCCCCTACCAGGGGTCCAGCCCACGCCCCCTGCTCTGGACGGCAAGGTCTTAACCATTGAACCACCAGAGAGCTCCTGGAAGGGGCTGCTTTTCTCCAATCCTCTTTGCTCCCTGCCTGCTGGCAGGCATTCTGCACCCGTGCGGTACCTTCTGTCTGTTCTTAGGGGCTCAGTAGCCTTTCTGCCTGGCTGTGGAGCTGGGGTTGTGAGAGAGTTTCGTGGGTTTGGACATGACCTACGACTCAGAGGTGAGACTCCATCTTAGCGTTGTCATGACCTCTTTCCAAATAGCCACCCCCACCACCCTGGACCACTGATCAAGAGAGATGATTCTCTCTCTCATCGTCAACGCGGTCAGTCCCAAACCTGCACCCGGCCTGTCATAGATGTAGCAGGTGAGCAATAAATATTTGCTGAATGTGAAGTGAACTGAAATAACACAAGTGAAAACAAAAACACTTAAAAACACGTGTTTTTATAGCTACGCAGTAAACATAATCGTTGTAGAAAAAAATCAGGAAAGTGGCAAGGGCCAAACGAAAACCACCGTTCCTGGCACGTCCACCCGCCCGGGTAGCGCCAGGGAAGAGGTGCGGACACGGGTGGGCTTGTGGACACAGAGACACACGCCCGCAGATGCTGGGTCTTGTCTTGTGGCCTCCTGGGGATGATGTTTCCACGATGCCTCTCAAACCTTCTACCGCACCATGTTTAGAGGGTCGTTCATCGTGAATCACTTCACTGCTTTGTCTCCTGATACTGCAAGTGTCACGGTCCTTGAGAAATGAGAAGGAACAGGGGCGCATAAGGAAGGAAGTAAACGCCCGGTCTTGCTTCCAGGGGGCACTCAGTGTGTTGGTGTGCACGCTGGCAGCCTTTCCTCTGAGACAGTCAGGGCCTTTTCCCAAAGGTGGGCTCAGACACGACCGCCTCCCGTCCCCTGTCCCCGTCCCAGTCCCCTACAGGGGAACCCACCCACGGCACATCTCCAAGGCCCTTTGGGGCTGTGGAGGTCAGGCTGTGCGGACGTGCTGCCGGTGTGGACCCAGGGCTGGGCACCGCGTTGTCCCTGGGTCCTGGGCCGGTGAGGAGCTCCCAGGAGCAGGGCTGCTGGGCCAAAGGGCAGAGCATCCCCAGGCCATGGACAGGGGATACGTTTCCTGCTGAAGGGCTGGACTGCGTCTCCCTGGGGCCCCTTGGAGTCACGGGCAGTGGGGAGGCCTCTGCTCACCCCCTCGCCCACCCATGGCTCACTCTGCAGCCAGGAGGGCCCCGGGGCTGGGACGCCGGGGCCAGAGCCCCTCTCTGCTGTGCTGATGGGCTCGGTGACACTGCTGCCCCCTCCCCGGGGCCCTGCTGACCTCGGGGGCCACCGCCAGCTGGTTCTGAGATTCCCCTGGGGTCCAGCCCTCCAGGATCCCAGGACCCAGGATGGCAAGGATGTTGAGGAGGCAGCTAGGGGGCGGCATCAGGCCCGGACCAGGCTGGGCGGGGGCTGGGCGGAGGTGGGGTGGGGGTTCTGCACATCCCCACCTGTGAGCTGCACAAACATCCGGCATCAGCCCTGAAACTGGCCTGTCCCGCCGCGCGGGCCGCACCTGGCGCTGTTTGTCCCCGTCCCACGCCCTGCCGACCACGGCTCGGTTTCTCTTCCCCTTGTGGCGCCCTGCTGGCACCCGGAGTTCTGGTTTCAGCCAGCGCAGGGTTAACTTTAGCCTGGGGATTCCCAGGGGCGGCCAGCTGCAGGCAGAGCCCCCACCCCACCCGCTCCCCTCCCTGCTCCCACCTCCGGCCTCACTGCCCCTTCAGGCCCAGGGCCTGGCTGCCCAGCTCCCTGATCCAGGAATCCAACGGTCTTCCTGCTGTTTCTGGCCTGCAAGTCTCCCCACCTGCTTCTCCCTGAGCAGAGGGGAAGGCTGAGGCCCAGAGAGGGGAAGCGTTTTCCCCAGGGTCTCACAGCACAGCAGAGGCAGGCCCTGGACAAGGAGCCCAGGAGGGGACAGAGTGACTGGGGTGGATGAGAGTCACCGGGGTCCAAGCATGTCACAGGTGTCATCGCCTTTAAGCCCCAGGCCCCCCTTCAGGGGAGACTCACTAACCGCCGACCCCCCCTCCCCCAACCTTGTGCAGATGGAGAGAGGGAACTGAACTTAGAGGAAGGCCAGTGGCCCCAGGTCAAGGCTGAGAAGGGCTGTGGGTGGGGGACCCCCCTGCCACCCTGGGGTCTGGGCTCCTCCAGGCCCTTGGCCACCAGCTCCCAGCTCCTCCCAGCTGTGGGGTAGGGGGTGGCCAGGGGGTCCACCCTTGGGCCTCCCCTCTGTCCCCCAGGGCTGGATGATGGAGGCGGAGGTCACCCACGTGGTGTCCAGGGCCTGGCAGAGGTCAGCCCTCATGGAGCCCCTGTGTGGCCTTGATTTCCCACCCCACAGAGGGGAGGCCCCAGGCCGGGAGGGGGTACCTCAGGGGCTGGCTCTGACCCGCTTGCTGGGATGTTCGTAATCTGGGCCTCGGTTTCCCTCCCTGTGAGATGGAGTGATGAGCTCGCTGGGAGCCTCCCAGAAGGCGTGAGTGGCTCTACCCGGGAGTGTGTGTCCCACGTTTCAGGGGTGGTTTGGACAGGGGGCCGCTCAGTGGCCTCAGGGCGCAGCTGCCTTCTGGACCCACAGGTCTGGTCAGGGCTCAGCCCTCGGGTCCTTTGAGCCCCGTCCCTGCCCCTCTGCTGGGTTCCCAGGCCTGGGACACCCGGGGCCTCTGTGCTCACCGAGCCCAGCATAGCGCCGTCCACCCTGGAGAACTCCTGCCCCTCCACCCCCCAGGCCTCCCTCGGCCCCCTCCCAGCACTCTCTGCTCGCCCCTCTCTGCCCTGGCATCCTGTCTGTCTGAGTCTCCTTCCTCCCCAGGGCAGGGCCCAGCCACATGGTACTGCACGCAGGGATTTCTGGGTGGTGAGCAGGATGGCAGGCCAGGCAGGAGATGGGAGCCCAGGGTCTCCGAGGGGGAAGGGTGCTGCAGTGGGGCCTGTGTGCCAGCCGAGGGGTGCTCAGCCCCCACCTTGGTGCCTCTGCTCACGCCAGCCCCCAGGAGGCCCTCCTTCCCTGCGCTCTTCAGCCCTGGGAGTCCAGCTCCCGGGCCTTGTTTTGGGGTGCCCGAAGCTGCTGCTGCTCCCAGACCCCCTCATCTGATCCCCCAGGACCCCAGAACCCCCTGGCTCTTGCCTTCCCCACTGATGCTTCCTGACGCAGGGAAGAAGCATTTCTTGATAGCCTCGTGGGCTCCAGCCTGGGCTGGGATGAGGCTCCGTGACTTAGCTTCACCCCCAGGACCTGAGCTGGGCTCACAGGGGAGGTCAGGGTGCGGCCTGGGCAGCGGCTGATGAACCGGCCGACCCCGGCTGGGCGGGCGAGGGCCACACTCCCCGGGTCCCCAGGCTCGCGGGCGGGGGCACCTGGCTGCCGGACGCTGTGTCTCTCTGTCAGCTGATGTTGTGTGATGGCTGTGGACTTGCAGGCCTGGCCCCTGGCTTCCCGGGGTTGGGGGACCCCCTGGCAGCTCCCCTGAGAACGAGCTGGTGAAGTCCCACCGGTGGAGGGATTTTTGTGTGTTTGTGTTTGGGGGTGGGCTCAGGAGAGCGTGCCGGGTACTTGCTCCCCACCTTTTACTCCTGTGAGGACCACGGAGCCCTGGAATGTCCCAGGACCTCTCTGATTGGAGCCAGATGGGGAGGCGAGGAGGGCAGGGGCCATCAGGGAGGCCTGTAACTGGGGTGGGGTGGGCAGTCTGTTCACCCGCAGCGAGGGGGGCAGCTAGCCTCCCCAAGCTGGCCCTTCTGTCCCACCTCCTGCCCCCACGTTGTCCTCAGCATCTCAGCCGAGCATGGGGGGCAGGCTGGGCAGGGCACGGGGCGCCCTGTGTCCTCAGCCCCCCTCCTCCCGTGGTGAAGCAGGCTTCTTCCAGGTCTGACTTTGGCCTTGACTGTGCCGGGCCTGACTTGCCTGGGATGAGCAGCTGAGAGCCGCGTGCAGGCCGGGCCCCCGGGGAGGCCTCAGGGAGGCGTTCAGATGGATGGAGGGAAAGGTGATGGTTGGATGGATGGGTGGACAGACGGATGGATGAGTGGCTGGCCCATCTGAGGTCCCGTGCCCTGGGGAATGACCCTGTGAGGCCCCGTGGGCATCAGCTGTGCTTTGAGTCACCTCGTTGTTACTCCAGACGCACCAGGGCTCCGAGGGCAGCGATCGTGAGGGTCCCTGTTTCTCTCCCCTTCCCCACACTCAGCTCAGTCCCTCCCCACAGAGAGTCCCAAGTGAGGGGCAGCAGGGGAAGTGTGACCGTGGTGCCTCAGGCCAGCCCCAGCTCCTCTGTGTCCCGTGGCACCCTCAGCTCTGAGCCCGGCACTTAGACGGGCTCCTGGGGCCCCGAGAGGGGCCATGACCTCCAGGATCCCAGACACAGGATCGTGGGACAGAAGCTGCCGCTTCTGACCGATGTGGTCTCAGGCAGCCAGGCCTGGACACAGGGGCCTGGGCTGCCTGGGTGCTGGGCTGCAGGCCCTTCTCCAGCTGGGCTGGTGGAAGCTTCCAGAACTGGAGCTACCCTTCCCCTCACCCTGGGGCGAGGGAGGCACCTGCTGCCAGGGCTGGGCCGGTTGGTCGGGGTTTTCTGGCTATTTCGGGCGTCAGGGCCTCTTGGTTTCGCCAGGCCAGCTGCGTGGGGGTGAGGGTGCGGGGCCTGTGGGGAGCCCCAGGGGTGCTGGCCTGAGGCTGCTGGGCCCAAACAGCCCAATGCCAACGGTGACAACTGTCAACCCCAGAGGCCCGCAAACATCCATTTTCCACCTGACCGTCCCTCTAGGGCCCCCAGGGAGCGAGGTTCCACTGTCACCAGCCCAACTGCACAGAGGGTACCCCGGCCCCCAGCTCCCAACCCAGAATCAGGGCTGTCCCGGACACCGGCCGCCTCCGGGCTCAGTTGTGGCCCCTGGACAGCCTGGCGGGGTGCCCGGCCATCCCCCGGCTGTTTCTCCAGGGCACCTCTCACCCTCCGCAGGCTGTCCCCCGGGCCCTGTCCCCCGTTGGGAGCCCCTAACAGGGCTGCCTTGCCATCGCCGAGGTCCCTGGATGCAGCGGGGACTCAAGAAATCACTGCTGAGCCAGGGCTTTGCTCCAGGCTCTGGTCCACCCGGGTCTCACCCACTCGCCCTCGTCCACACTGGCGCTGGGCTGGTGGCCCGTGTGAGCAGAGACGCTGCGGGTGGCTCACAGGTGATCTGGGGTCCACATCTCTCAGAGAGCTGCTGTCGGCCAGCCCACGGCAGCCTTTCTGTCCTCCTTAGGGAGCTCACCGGGAGACTGGCCCAGGCTTCTCCTTCCTCCCTCGACGTGTCCCCAGGAGGCCGGGTCCTGGGCGGGCAGGAGTTGCCCATCCTGGTGAGACCCAAGAGGGGATGCAAGCGCTGGTGATCAGCACGGCCCGGGCACGGGGTGCTCAGTGGACGCCAGCCCTGACGTCCCCGTGGGGGAAAGAGGTCCCCAGGCCAGGAGCTGGGGAGCAGGAGGGGCCTGGGGGCGCGTGATGTGGCCACAGGGAAAGAGTGTCACCGTGAGGGGCGGCCTGCGTGGAGGCAGGCGTCGGTGCCCTGGTGGGTCGTGCTGACCGTCAGCTGCTCTTGCCCGGGAGTGGGCACAGGGCCTCTGCTGGACCCAGCCCTGCCCCCTGGCCCTTGATCTGTGGCTGCCTGGAGACATTTTCCCTGAGTCCTGCCAGGTTCCCTGGGGACAAGAGCAGGTTTCCACACAGGCGGATCTGTCACTGAGTGGGAAACGGTTAGGGCTGCACCCAGGCCTCTCACGGGCTGGGAGGGGGTGGGCTCACTCCAGGGGCTCCAGTCGAGGCCCATGGGGGCCAGGAACCCCACGGCGGCCACACACTCGATGGGGCTGCAGGGGTCTGCCTGGCTGACCGCGGGGCCTGGTCCTGGCCTTGGGCCCCACATCTTAACCCATGAGAAGGAGTATCAGTCAGTCACTCAGCAAACGGTTACCCCGAGCTTGGACAACCCAAGTTCACTGGCCACACTGGGACATTTCCAGGATTGGAAGTCACTCAGTCATGTCCGACTCTTTGCAACCCCATGGACTATACGGTCCTTGGAATTTTCAAGGCCAGAATACTGGAGTAGGTAGCCTTTCCCTTCTCCAGGGGATCTTCCCAGCCGAGGGATCAAACCCAGGTCTCCTGCACTGCAGGAGGATTCTTTACCAGCTGAGCCACCAGGGAAGCCCACCCCACCTGCCCTCCCTGCGCCCCCGCTGTTAAAAGTCACGCCAGCTTGGTACACACAGTCTCAAGTCAGGGAGCCTGACTTCCAGCTGCATCTCCCTTTCTCAGGATTGCTTGGGCTCTTTAGGATCTTTCTGGTTTCCCTGCAACTTGTAAAACTGTTTGTTCTAATTCTAATTCTGTGAAGAATGCCTTTGGGAGTTTGATAGGCGTTGTACTGAATCTATGGGTTGCTTTGGGTAGTATAGGCATCGTCACACTCTTGATTCTTCTAATCCAAGAGTGTGCTATCCCTCTCTGTGTCGTCTTTGATTTCTATTTTATGGTCTTCTGAGTGCAGGTCTTTGCCTCCTTAGGTAGACTTATTCCGAAGTCTGATGCGATGGTAAATGGGATGGTTTCCTTAATTTCTCTTTCAGACCTTTTGTTGTCAGTCTATAGGAATGCAGGAGGTTTCTGTGTATTAGTTTTATCCTGCAACACACTCGCTGATGAGCTCTGATAGTTATCCGGGAGCATCCCTAGGGTTTGCTGTGCATGAGCGCCACGTCATTTGCACGCAGTGACGGTTTTACTCCCTCTTTTCCAATCTGGGTTCGTTAATGTCTTTCTCTTCTCTGATTGCCATGGCTAAGACTTGCAGAGCCGTGCTGAGTAGAGATGGAGCGAGTGGACATCCTTATCTTGTTTCTGATCTCAGAGGAAACGCTTTCAAGTTTTCACTGCTGAGCATGTTTGCTGTGGGTTTGTCGCTTATGTGCAGACTCTAAAAAAGTGGCATAAATGAACTTGTTTACAAAACAGAAATAGAGTCACAGATGCAGAAAACAAACTTATGGCCCCCAAGTGGCGGGGAGGGGGTGATAAATTGTGAGAGCGGGGCTGCCGTGTGCTCACTGCTCTATATAAAGTAGATAACTAATAAGGGCTTCCATACTGTCCATGGGGTTCTCAAGGCAAGAATACCGAAGTGGTTTGCCATTCCCTTCTCTAGTGGGTGCTGGGAAAGATTGACGGCAGGAGGAGAAGGGGATGGCAGAGGATGAGATGGTGGGATGGCATCACCGACTCGATGGACACGAGTTTGAATATGCTCCAAGAGTTGGTGATGGACAGGGGAGCCTGGCGTGCTGCAGCCCATGGGGTCACAAAGAGTCAGACACAACTGAGCTGAAGTGAATAAGGACCTTCTGCACAGCACAGGAAACACTATCTGATACTCCGCAGAGACCTATATGGGAAGAGAGTCTTAAGAGAGCTGGATACATATATGCATAACCGACTCACTTTGCTGTTCAGCAGAAACACACACAACACTGTCAATCTACAGGAATTAATTTACCAAATCACGGACTTGTTAAGACTCAGGCGTGAGCTGGGACTGTAGGGGAAATGCAGGAGGCAAGTCTACCCCCTGGAACCCCCACTGGGCCTGATGTTCTGGGGGAGGCCGTCATTGGGAGACTCCTGGCCAAACAGGATTAGCTTTGTTGTGACCCCAGGTGACCAACTGGCTTTTCAGAAAATCAGGTCCAAAGACCGGCCCTGCCGGGACCCATTCCCCTCTGCGCACCACTGCACGTGTGTCCCCGAGACCCACGTGCGATCCCTCTGGGTAACCTCACAGAAGCAGGGGATCCCTGGCCACCCCAGGGGGGTGCGGCCCCTTGAAGCCTCTCAAAGGCTCCTGCCCGGCAGTGTGTTGGAGCAGCCTGGCCCACGGGTGCTGGCGGGTGATGCTCCTGTGTGTGCTGCCAGGGGCTCTGGAGACCTGGCCAGCTCCTCCCACGCGTCCTGCTCAGGAGCTGCAAGGAGGAGGCTAACGATGCGCCGTCACAGCCACAGACAGGCCGGGGGCCCTGGGCCTGACCAGGCGGAGGACGGCGCGCTCTGAGAGATGCGGAATTCATCTCTCTGTGTCCTGGTCACTGACCCAGAGGGCACGGCTGCTATAATTTCAAAGCGGCTGGAAACCTAGGTTTAGGCCTTTGTGCTGGGTGTGAGGGTCTGTGTTTCCCGCCAGACACAGGGACCTTGCCCCTCCCCACGGCTGCTGGGCTTGGTGAACACTGTGGAGTTAAGGAGACGTGTGCCCTGCCCAGGTTTCGCCAGGCTGTGCTCTCTTGTTGACTTGCAGGGGGTTGGGCAGTCGGGAGAGTCACCCAGCTCAGCTCTGTAGAAACTCCTGGACGTCCCCCAGGGCCCCAGCAGTCCCCTCCCCTTCCCCACCCCCAGCCAGAGGCTATTCTAGGCTCTGCTTTTCGGCAGTGGAGGAAGTCACAACCCCCCTCCCCCACCCAACTCAATCGCCTCTCCCTGCCTTGGTCTCAGCAAGCAAGCCCGGGGCCAAGGGTGCTGCCCAGTGTGGCTCAGCGAGGCAGGGCAGGGCCAGGCTGAGCCCCCTCTTCTGACCTGACCATCTTCTCTTTTCCTCCAGGGGCTGTGAGTTGGGACTGCTCAGCCCAGCGCTCTGGGGCCTTCAGTCCACAGAGGCTGTGCCAGCGCTTGGCTGAGCAGGGCAAGCCTGGTGTGTTTGAACTTGGTCAATGTGCCCTCTGTCAACTTAAAACAAAAAAAAAACACAGCGTGAGAGTTGCATGCTTCATCTGGGACAATATGAAGACTGCAGCCCAAGGGACGGCCCCTCAGATAGCTCTGAGAAACTGCCCCGAGGAGGCAGGGGGAGAAATGTCGGTTTGTGTGTGATTTCGGTGAAGGGGAAAGACGTGCAGCCAAGCACATATCTTTCCAGAAGATTCTACTAGTCTTGTGGAGCTTTTGCTAGGCACAAGGAACAATCATCACCATGGATATTTTTGGTGCATTTCTAGATATGAGGACATACAAGAACTGGGCTCATAAAATCAGCTCCTGAGAACGTCTAACTCTCTGCAGACCTGTCCGGTCTGTTCCCCGACCCTGCTCCCAGCACAGAGGGCCTCCTTTCTGCTTTCCGCCCTGAACTCTTTCGGCGGGTGTTGACGGTTGGCAGCTGCCGCAGCGCGTGTTCAGTCCTCGTAGAAGCAGATGGCGAGTCCCGTGGCAAGCGCCGGTTTGTAGCTGACGCCCCTGAAGCGGGCAGTGGCGGCCCTGACGGACCTGGAGCCTCTGAAGAAGGGGTTCCTAGGGCCTGGACCCCATCAGAGGCCTGTTCATGCTGCCCATGCTCGGCCGCCTCTCCAGGGGACTCTGGACTCCGTGTTTAGTGCCTGCAGTAGAAGGATGAGCCCCGCTCAGGACCAGGGCACCGTGCAGGTCACATCCCGGCTACTCATCAGCTAAGAGAAAACACACATAATCACCCCTGCCTCCGGACAGGCCATAAGTCCTTTCTGTATCTATTGGAGCGAAACCGCAGGCTTGTAGATCATTAACTGTTTGAACACCTAACATTTGAATGATGGGGTTATTGTGATTGTATTCACCCTTCCTGTGTTTTATGTAAGTCTCAAGGAAATTGGGGTGGTGTGTTCGGACACGTACACATGGGGTGTAAAAGATTTTCACAAACGCTTGTTGGGATCCTTGGCTAAGAGGAGACTCTGCCTCAGGCCGCCAGTGTAATAAACTGCACTCCACTATCTGCATTGTCCTGAGTGAGTTTGTTTCCCGGAATGCACGGCTATAACACCTCCTCGAGGGGTGAGATGGGGGCAGAGGTCAAAGGGGAAAGGAGAGAGGCGAGAAGCTGCTGCGGCTTTGAAGCAGAGGGGAAGGGTTGAGCTGAGGACTGGGCTCGTCTGGACGCTGGAAGCTCTCGGTTCTCGGTTCACGATTGCTGAAGCCCAGCCTGCAGGATTCTGAGCTCAGCTCTCCTAGCATGTGCCCAGTTGTATGGCAGTTTGAATGGTCTTTGGCATTGCCCTTCTTTGGGATTGGACGCTGATACTGATCAATCCAACGAAGACTGGCCATTTCCAGTCCTGTGGCCCCTGCTGAGTTTTTCAAATTCGCTGACATACTCAATGCAGCAATATGGGCTTCCCTGGGGCTCAGCTGGTAAGGAGTCCGCCTGCAGTGTGGGAGGCCTGGGTTCAGCCCCTGGGTTGGGAAGATCCCCTGGAGAAGGGAAAGGCTACCCACTCCAGCATTCTGGCCTAGAGAATTCCACGGACCGTATAGTCCATGGGGTTGCAAAGAGTTGGACACGACTGAGCGACTTTCACTTCTCGAGTGCAGCACTTTAAAAGCATCATCTGTGAGGATTTTAAATAGCTCAGCTGGAATTCCATCACCTCCACTAGCTTTGTTCATAGTAATGCTTCCTACTACTTCAAGCTAGCCTTCAGCAGTATATGAACCGAGAACTTCCAGATGTACAAGCCAGATTTAGAAAAAGCAGAGGAACCAGAGATCAAATTGCCAACATCCATTGGATCATAGAGAAAGCAAGGGAATTCCCAAAGGACATAATTTAATACTTCTGCTTCACTGACTACGCCAAGGCCTTTGACTGTGTGGGTCACAACAAACTGTAGAAAATTCTTATTACAGAGATGGGAGTACTGGGCCATCTCACCTGCCTTCTGAGAAACCTGTATGCAGGTCAAGAAGCAACAGTTAGAACCGGACATGGAACAATGAACTGGCTCCAAATTGGGAAAGGAATATGTCAAGGCTGTATATTGTCACCCTGCTTATTTAACTTATATGCAGAGTACATCATGTGACATTCTGGGTTGAATGAATCACAAGCTGGAATTAAGATTATTGGGAGAAATATCAATAACCTGAGATATGCAGATGATACCACTTTAATGGCAGAAAGTGAAGAGGAAATAAAGAGCCTCTTCATGAGGGTGAACGAGGAGAGCAAAAATACTGGCTTAAAACTTATCATTCAAAAATCTAAGATCAGGGCATCCAGTCCCATCACTTGATGGCAAATAGAAGGGGAAACAGTGGAAGCAGTGATAGATTTTTTTTTAGGACGGGCTCCAAAATCACTGCGGCCAGTGACTGCAGCCGTGAAATTAGAAGACGCTTGCTCTGAGAAAGGAAAGCTGAAGCAAACCTAGACAGTGTATTAGAAAGCAGAGAGGTCACTTTGCCAACAGAGACCAGCGTAGTCAATGCCACGGTTTCTCCAGCAGTCATGTACGGATGCGAGAGCTGGACCACAAAGAGGGCTGAGCACCAAAGAACTGATGCTTTCAAGTTGTGGTGCTGGGGAAGACTCTTGAGAGTCCGCTGGACGGCAAGGAGATCGAGCCAGTCAATCCTGAAGGAAATCAAGCCTGGATATTCATTGGAAGGACTGATGCTGAAGCGCCAATACTTTGGCCACCTGATGCAAAGAACTGACTCATTGGAAAAGACCCTGATGCTGGGGAAGATTGAGGGTAGGAGGAGAAGGGAACGACAGAGGATGAGATGGCGGGATGGCATACCCGACTCAATGGACATTAATTTGATCAAACTCCAGGAGATGGTGAAGGACAGGGGGCCTGTCCTGCTGCAGTTCATGGGGTCGCAAAGAGTCGGACACGACTTAGTGACTGAACAACACACAGCAGAGGCTGGAAAAGGCCCCCGGAAGGAACTCAGCCTGAGAGACCTGGAGTTTCTCCTGTAGGACTCGTTTTGTGCTTCTGCCCCCTGACCTGTAAGAGTAAATGTGTGTCGATTGCTTAAAGCCTCTGTGTTTGGGTGGTTCATTATAGCCGCTAAAGCAAGAGCCAAGGGGCAGAGTCGCCAAGGGACACCCTGAGCCCTGACCGCGGCCTGCCTTTCTAGCCCCCAAGTGCAGCAGGAGGGGGCACCGCCCAGGGCCCCAGCATGGAGGGCCTGTTTGGGGCTCATCACACCCCTCGTCGTCACAGCCTCTGGAGCTGGCGGACCCTGGGGGCCTCACAGAGGGAGTGAGTCCTGACGTCACGGTGGAAGGGAGCACGTGGCCAGTGGACCAGCCCTGGGGAGGTGGCAGGCCCCTTCCTGGGCCTCAGACCTGGGAGAGCAGCCCTCTCCTCTTTGCTCCCACCTGGCAGAGATGGGTGGTGAGTTGGGGGACAGCTTGGGGGCCCTGGGACACCCAAGGGGCCTCAGGCAGGGGTGGGAGAGGCCTTAGGTGTGTGGTGTGTGCAGGGTGGTGGGTTTTTGTTCCAAGGGTCCAACCTGGGTCCAGAGGCAGGAGCTTACCTGGTGCACCTCCCAGGGGCCAAATCCAGGGACCATTACTATGTAGCCGTCGCCTGCCCGCAGATGGCACCCGAGACAGGAACACGGCGGGCTCCCTTTGCAGGGCAGCTGTGCCAGCTCGTGGTCCTCGCCGGGTCCTGAAGCTACCGGCCCATCACCTGTGTGTGTGTCAGAGCCCAGCTCCCAGCAGGGCTGAGGTCTCCGGGAAAACATGACCCCACTTTTGACTGTGGTACAAGGTGCCTGGCTTCGGCTCTGAGACACCAGTTTCCCTCCAGCAAAGGCTTTGTTGTAAATCTCGGAGCTTCTGAGGCACCTCTTGCCGCCTTCCTGAGGAGCTCAGAGCTCACCTCTGTCGTGGGCTCAAGCCTCCTCCAGGTGGGTCTTTCATGCAACCGTTTTCCTTCCTGGCTTCCTTCCAGCCTCTTGCATCCCTGAACCTGTCGTTGGGTGGAGAACCGAGACGCACCCTAGGTTTAAGAGCCTATGAAGCTGACAGTGCAGGACTGGCCTGGCCCCCGTGGGTGATCCAGCCCTCAGGAGTGACGAGGAAGATGTGGGGGTTGGCAGGAGAAGAACTGGGCAGCGAGGGAGGGGGGCATTCCAGGGGCAGGGCCAGGGCAGGAGAGAGATGACACGGTGGCAGTGGCGGGGTCGCCCTCTAGAGGGTCTCGACCGGGACAGGGAGGGAGGGCTCATCTGGACGGCACCAGTACAGAAAGGTGGTTGGGTGGGCAAGGCCCTGAGCTGGAGGAGGAGAGGGCGGGTGCGGGGTGGGTCCCCACCAGTCTCCCAGAGATGCCCCCCCACCCTGACACTGTAAGCTGCTCCCCTTGGGGTATTTTCCTCCTTGGTGCCTAGGTTTCCCCACCCCAGTTCCAGAATCCTGGAGAGGCTGATGATTAAATACGGGACAAGGCAAAGCATGAGCAGAGAGCAAGGTTTCTGAATGACAATGAGAAAGCTGATTGGGTGCAGGGAGAGGGCTGGGGTGGGCCCGTGGACCCTCCTGGTTCCTGTTAGGACCCAAGGCCTAATCTCGGGAGCTCCGGGCCCCCGCTCTGGGCCATTCTGACTCTTCAGGGTCACACGCCTTGTCCTGTCTGCATAACTTGTCCCCCGGCCCGTGCTCCCTGCAGCTTCTAGCATCGGCGGCCATGACCTCTCACCCCTCCTGGGGCGTCAGTCTGCAGTGACCGCAGTCCCCCCAGGCCCCACTTACTCCCAGGGTCCCCACAGCACGGTCATCTGCACCGGGGTAGGGTCTCCTCCCTTTTGGCGAGGGGGTTTCTTGCCTCACAGTCTCAGAAGGTGAAGCATCCAGGGAGGCAGCTCAGACAGTGTCTGGAGGTTGCGGGGAGCCCGGGGTGAAAGGGCCTGGGGGCTGGCGGTGGACAAGCCTGCCGTCCCATACTGCCTGCCCATCTGGATATTCTCTGGGCTTTGCTGGTGACAGGGAAACGTGAAGAACCCCAGGGGGAACAGGCTAAAAGCGGGCAGGTTACAGGCCTAGGGCGACTGAGACCTCAGCCCCAGACGGGTAAGGAGACACAAGAATCTACCCAGCTGTCACTCCTGACCCGGAAAGCTGGAAGGGGGAGACTCACCCCGTATGGCTGGCTGGGTCCCTCCACCGAGCAGACACACAGTGACACAGCCTCGAGCATAAACCCTGCTGCCAGCCCACCAGCCCTGGCCCAGGCCTGCCTGCAGCTGCAGAGGAGCCCTGGGCTGCCACACACTGCCCCCCCGCCCCCCGCCAGCCCCCCACCCCCTCCCCCGGCCCCCGCACCCTCCCCCCCCAGCCGTCAGAGGGGCTGGTCGACCCTCCGGGCAGGTGAGGGGAGCTACCCCTCCCGTCCTGTGAGCTCACCCCTGGGAAATGGGGCTCTGGCCATCTCCAGGCGGGGGAGGGCAGGAGGGACAGCTGGGTGTCACACTGGGTCTGGTCCAGGGGAACTTCTCCTGGAGGAGGTGGGGGCTGCTCACGAGCAGCTTAGGGGGTCGGCCTGGTGGGAGGCGGTTTACAGCCCAGAGGGGATGGAGCTGCGGTCTCCGCAGAGTGAGGCCATGCTGGATTCTGGAAGCGCTCTGGTCCAGCATGGCTGTTTGCAGTGGCTTGTGTGTGTGTCTAACAGTGCTCACGTGTGGTCCCACGTGAATGCCCAGCACAGTCTATCCAGGTCTCAGAGCCCATTCTGAGCTCCTAAGACAGCGCCCAAGGTCAGAGATGAACACACCAAGACCTCCCTAACCGGATTCTCGGCGTGTGCTCACGGAGCGCATCAACCAAAACGGGCACTTGGGCCTGAGATGGTGCTGGGCTCCGTGGTGGGCTGAGTCCTAAGGGGTCGCAGAGGGCAGAGCTGGGCTGGTCAGCGACCTCGAAGGCAGCTGGGAGCCTCCTGACACACAAGCGGGAGGAGGGCAACCTGGGGGAACTGTGAGATGAGTGCCCAGGGTGGGGGGCTTGCAGGTCCCCTGAAGAATGTGACAGGGAGGCCTGGGGGAGGGGCAGAGGGCTGTGGCCTTGGGAAGGTCGAGGCCGGGGGAGTCTTGGCTGTGACGACTGGGAATCACCAGGGTGGGGTTTCAGCCAAAACACGCATGATGTCAGGGAGGGTCATCATCTAAGTGGACAGAGGGCCGCTTGAGCAAGAGCAGCTTCCAGATGTGATTGCTGAGCACCCAGGGGAGGGAGCCGAGATGCTGTCCTGGGGCGGTGGCAACCAAAGAGTGTGTGACGTGGACCATCGGAGCTGGACACGGTCCACACAGTGGAGGGAGCATGGCGGCTGACGGGGAGGGTGGACAGAGTTCCACTCCTGCCGTGGCCCCACCCCCTGTTCTAGAATGTTCTCTGGGGAATTCTGGGTGACCGTGAAATCATCCCTCCCCAAACCCCCAAGCCTCCGCCCTCTCTCCTGGTTCCCAAAGGCTAAGAGGATTTGTTTCCTTTGAGGATGATTGAGCTCAGGACAACAAATGTATCAACAAAAATGAGCAGAGAACATTCATTTCTGAATGACAATGAGGACATTTTATTGAGAGCTGATTGCGTGCAGGAGGAAGGACTAGGGGGAGCCAGGGTGGGAGGGTAGGACTTTCTGGGGTGGGGGCCCAGGGCCCTAAGAACACTCTGAGGGCTTCACTGTCTTCGTCACGGTGCTCCCCTCGTGCGTGACCTCGCAGGTGTAACTGCTCTTAGACTTCCACTCGCTGCCCGTCAGGGTCAGGTAGCTGCTGGCCGCGTACTTGCTGTTGCTCTGTTTGGAGGCCTGGGTGGTCTTCACGTTCTGATTGATGGTGCTGCCATCTGCCTTCCAGACCACGTTCACGCTACCCGGGTAGAAGTCGTTGATGAGACACACCACGGTGGCCTTGTTGGTACTGAGCTCCTCCGTGGAAGGCGGGAACAGGGTGACCGAGGGTGCGGACTTGGGCTGACCTGCAAAGTGCGGGAGGGGAAGAAGATCACAGTCAGAGGTCTGGTGCCTGTCATGGGAGCCTCTGAGTCTGTGTCACAGTGGGACACAGGATCCTTTGAGAGCCCAGCAGGACCCCGAGTCCAGGCACCACTGTGAGCCAGAGGGTCCGTGCCAGGGAAGGTGGGTGGGTTTTCTCAAGCACCTCCCCATCTTCCTGGGAAAGCCTGAGCCTGGACCCCTGACAGTGCTGTCCTGTGACCCCCTGGGTCTTGGCTTCCCACACAGACATCTGACCCTCACTCTCCTTGCCTGCCCGTCTGATGGTTGATGGGGGTCTGCCTGGGGCTGTCTGTCTGTCCCCATGAGTGGATGATGTGCCCTCCCTGGCCTCCTGTGAGTCAGTCCAGGTATATTTCGAGCTGACATGTCTGTTTGCGCCTTTGCCCGAAGGAGTCTGTTGGTCTCCTAGTTAGTCTGTGTCCCTTGGAGCCTCTGTGCTGGGTCGAGGGAGAGCCTGTTTGCCTGTCCTCGGTCCCCCCATCTGCAGATCTGAGTTCAGATTCCTCTCTGATCCTTCTTGGGTCTGGAGGTTTCCTACCCTGGTACCTGTCTCTCTGCTTCCTCAGGGACTCCTGCTTCTGAGGACTGTGTCTTGCAGACGCAGGAGTCTGTGTCCCCCGCGTCCTGACCGCCTATCCCCTTCCCCGGTTCTGAGTCCAGCACCTTCTCCTCCCCCGTCTTCCCTCTTGCAGTTTCCCTGGGTCCCAGGCCTGCCCAGAATCCGCGCGGCAGCCCCCTGGAAGCCTGGGCGAGCCCCTCCACCTCTGCCAAGTCCCCGAGCCGCTCCCTAGACCCACGGTCCCCAGACTGTCCTGACCCTCTGACTTCGGTCCCCAGCCCTGAGGGTTCTGGGTCCCTCTGATGTCTCCCCATGGTCCCTCATCTGTAGCCCGGTTCCCTCTTCCCCGTGAGATAGGGACCCCAAGTGACCCTCAGAGACAAAGCTGGTCAACATAGAGCCCAGACTAGGGGTTGGGGGAACAGAGGAGAGCGAGGTCCGAGAGCCAGACAGACCAGTCAGTAAGTCAGCCTGCTCACTCCCCTGCCTCTGGGGTCAGAGGGGAGGCTCTGGTGGCGGCCTCAGTGACAAGCAGGACAAGTCTGGGGTCAGGGGAAGGGAAGAGGTTAGGGCCCCAGAGGTGGGTCCTGGTTGAAGGCTTGACCACAGGCTGACACCGGGCCCAGAAAAGAGCAAAGTGACAGAAAATCCAAACCTTGGGGAAAGAAGAGGGAGAGAAAGGAGGAGGGAGACTCACCCAGGACGGTCAGCCTGGTCCCGCTGCCGAAAACACCACACAGTGACACAGGCTTGCACAAAAACCCCTCCCTGGGAGGCCCGCCCCGCCCGCCCCGCCCCCAGCCCCCCACCTGCAGCTGTGCCGGAGGAAGTGGGGTCCCTGCCCCAGGCTGGTGTCTGCTCACAGAGGGGCTTCAGCACCCCTCCCCCGCAGCAGATGAGAGGACAGGGGACCCCATGCGGAGCTGCAGGAGCCTTGGACAGGCAGGCTCCCTAAGCAGGTGTGCGTGTTGGATGCATTCTTCCCACCAGGCGGCCAGGCGTGGGAATGGAATCATAGGGGGCCGGGGGCCTTCACCGCCCTAAGAGCGAAGTACCCCGGAGGAGAAAGCCGCTTCTCTTCTCTGAGGAGTTGGCAGCAGCCTGACCCCCTGGTGAGAGCACAGGCTGAGGGCGGGGGCGTCCCCATCCCCTCATGGACACGGCTGGAATGGATTTGCCGTGACCGTCTTCCATCTGACCCTAACTGGGGCTCCAGGGGCTCCCCTCCAGTTCCTCGGGGTTCTCCTGGCTTCAAACGGGCATCTCTAGTGAGGCTTGGGCTGGTTGCTGTCCAAGTCCGGCCTCCGTCTGTAGGGAGGACTGGACAGTGTCCTGGCCAGCCCTCAGGGTCTCATCTGACGTTTGGAGGCATCTGAGAGCATCTTATTGAGAACAGAGATGTGAGCAAGCCCCTAGCTGTGGTCCTGGGACAGCATCTCTTTAAGGAGAATCAGGCTGCTGGGCTACACGGGCCATCCCAGGCCTGAGTCGGGCCAGGCACCAGAGGGGCCTGGAACACACGGTCCCCACAGAGCGCAGGAAGTTGTGAGGTCTCCTGTGCCTGAGCGGGAAGGCCTGGGGCCACCAGCCGAGGCTGCCCTGGACGAAGGTGGGAACTCCAGCACCAAGAGAGTATGACCAGGGCGGATTCAAACATTGCCTGCACGCACCCTGGACTTCCCCGCGATACGATGAGCTGTTGGCTTTCAGAAGATGGCAGAGACCACTCATTATTTTGCAAAAGTGCTCCACTAAAGGACAGAAATAAGATCCAAAAGCTACTCCTGGAGAAGTGAAGAGCATCGGAGGGGCCTCCCTTTGCAGACCAATTACTGCTTTCACTCCTGGAGAAGGAAATGGCAACCCACTCCCTAGCTTTGCCTGGAAAATCCCATGGGAAGAGGAGCCTGGTAGGCTACAGTCCATGGAGTCGCAAAGAATCAGACAGGACTGAGCGACTTCGCTCGCTTTCACTAGAGCGAGGAGGACAGAACTACAGTTGCCCCTGGCTTCCCACCCCACCTGAGGGACCTGGGATTGGAGCGTCCAAGGAAGATAAGTTGGCTAATGACCTATGATCCCGAAAGGGCCCTGTGGGGGGAATTGGCCAACCGTCCTAGGACTGCCTCTGGCCAAAATATGCCCCAGAACCCTGCTAGCCCTTTCTAGCTAGAGCCACTTTACTTTGCAGGCACGTAAAGCAGCGGGAATTTCCCAGGTCCAGCTTGAGGTGGGGGGCTGGGGGCTGCACCCCAGCAACCGCACTCTTGCAGCCTCTTCCAGCTAGAAAAAGCCAGAGCGATTTGGGAGAGACTGAAGGACCCACCAGGCCCCAGACATACCCACCAATCAAAGGGTCAAGGCTTTCCAACCCTCGTGGAAAGAACACAAAATACACCAAATCAAACAGCGCCCCAAACACAACCAGGTGACCAGGAGGCACATGGAAAGATGCTCGACATCACTAACCATTCGAGAAGCGCAAATCAAGACTGCAGTGAGGCACCAGCTCCAAACGGTCAGAACGGCCATCACCTAAACGCCTGCGAAGGTGCGTGCTGGAGAGGCTGTGACCAGAAGGGAACGCTCTTGCGCCGCTTGCAGGAGCGTCAGCTGGTGCAGCCGCTAGGGAGAAGACTGTGGAGGTTCCTCAAAATCCAGAAATAGAGCTACCGTGTATGATGCAGCAACCCCACCACGGGGCATACACCCCGAGAAAACCACAGCTCAAAGAGACACGCGTGCCCCAGTGTCCACGGCAGCACTGTTCGCAGTAGCCGGGGCGTGGAAGCGGCTTAAATGTCCGTCGACAGATGAATGGATAGTGAAGATGTTGGTGCGTCCGCGCAAGGGAACATGAGTGACCCATAAAGAAGAATGAAGCAAGGCCATGTGCAGACATGGACGGACCTGGAGCTTGTCATACGGAGTGAAGTCAGACAGCAAAAGACAGATAGCACTCGATACGGCTTAAATGTGGAATCTAAGAAAGTGGTTCAAAGGAACTGCTTTACAAAACAGAAATGAAGTCACAGATGTAGAAAACAAAATTACGGTTGCCAAGGGGGACAGAAGCGGGGGGATAAACTGGAAGATTGAGATTGACATACACATGCTGCTCTTAAAAAGTCTGTATATGAAGTCGACGGCTAATGAGAAGCTACTAGACAGCGCAGAGAACGCGAGCCAGTCCCCTGCGATGATCCGGATGGAGACAGAATCTAAAAGTGTGGGCACACGTATGTGTATATACATAGACGTCTGACTCACTTTGCTGGGCAGTAGAAACTTATCCCACCACAGCTCAATAGAAATGAGCGAACACAGGGTTTTCTTGGTGGTCCAGGTCCTGCGCCTGCCGGTGCAGGAGACATGGGTTTGATCTTCCCTGACCTGAGAAGGTCCCACGGGCCTCGGAGCGCCTACGTCCTCACACCACAGCTGTTGAGCCTGGGCTCTAGAGCCTGCCCTCTGCAACAGGAGGAGGCTCTGGAACGGGGGGCCTGCACACTGCGAGGACAGGGCAGGCCGCGCTCGCTGCAGCCAGAGAAAGAGCTGGAGAAGCAGTGAGGACCCAGCATCAGACTCCCCGCAGAACTAAGCCCACCCCGGACCTGGCTTCAGGTGCCTCCAGTCCTCCTGCGGGAGGCCCCGCTCCCCGCTAGGGCCCCAAGGCTGCCCTGTGTGTCTCAGTCTCACCCGGAACCCTCCTCATTTCTCCCCGAAATGAATGAGATCAAATAAAGGGAGACTTTAAAAGCTAATCACTGTCAACATGAAAAATTACCAGGAAAAAAGACGCTACGAAAAATGAATGGAAACAAAATACAGCCAAGTAAATCTGCTATGACAACTGTGAGTCATTTCACGAGAAGCTATTTTTCGGACTTCAGGAATCATGGAGGATTTCCGTTTGGCTTTGCTCATGATAATTTAGTTACAGTTTAGGTTCTTTCTTTCCAGGCCACGAGTGACATCTTTTCAGATGAGACGACGTAGTGGGGGATGGGCGCCAGAGGCTCCCACTGGGGAGGAGGGATTCTGTTGTGGGGAGGAGCTGGCGGCACCCCTGAACTGATGACCTGGGGTCCAGGCGACAAGAACCTGGGGGTATTATTATTCCCCTGCCTTCTCATGTCATGTTCTCAGTTCTTCACGATGAAGACGTGTGGCGATACAGGGGAGTTAGATTTGGGCGGCTGCAGCTCTGGGTGGGGGACACGGTGGCATTGTGCCCAGCAGGGCCATCAAGACGAGGGCGACCTGGGTGGTCCCCTTCTCCCTTGGGGCCTTAGGTTTCCCATCGTGGAAATGGGATCAGGCATCAACTATGGAACACCGCGCCCCTGGCTTCTCTCACCTCCTCGTCTGTAATGTGGGGTCGGGGTACCAGGGATGTGGGCTGCTGTCTCTGGGGTCGCACAGAGTCGGACACTACTGAAGCGACTCAGCAGCAGCAACCAGGGATGAAGACCTGGGGAGGGGTCTCTCCTCTGCCGCAGGGAGGCCGCAGAGTCCTCTGTCCATGTGGACTTCGTCCCTGGGCTGACCCCGCTGTCTCCTGGAGGCTGAAGCTAGAGGCACAGACGGGCTGTGAGCCTGGGGTCCTGAGGACCACAGAGCCAGTGGGGCTGCAGCTCTGGGTGGATGGTGCTCGCCCCGGGCCCTGAGCTCGTGTGTCCAGCTACAGGTGCCCTGGGGTGAGCCACTAGGTTATGGGGGGAGGGCGCCCTGGGCAGGGATCGGGGGTGCTGACTCCTCTGAGAGCCCGACCCTGTGGGAGCCCTCTGGCCATACTCTAAGCCTGGCAAGAGCAGGGTTCATCGGCCTGACTCTCCTCCTGAATTCCAATGCACTCTCTCCAGGCGGCAGTCACTGGATGGCCTCTCTATCCCAGATGGTGTCCTTTTCTGCTGACCTGGCTCTCCTGACCACCTCCCACCCCCCCACCATACAGGAAGATGGCACCTGGTCCCTGCAGATTCCCCTCAGAACTAAGTCCACCCCGGACCTGGCTTCAGATGCCTACAGTCCTCCTGCGGGAGGCCCCGCTCCCCACTAGGGCCCCAAGGCTGCCCTGTGTGTCTCAGTCTCACCTGGAACCCTCCTCATTACTCCCCGATCCCCAGAGCCATCCCCTGCCCCTTTCACAGGCCCTTGGCCCTTCCTGGGGGGACGGGGTGTGCGGGAGGGCAAGCCTGCCCCCAGCAGCCTGCACCGCTGACCATGGCCTGCTCTGTGTCACCACTGCCTGGGCACTCAGGGCGCCCTGGTGCCTGGGGATGGGTTGGGGTGATGACAAGTGGATGGACTCTCAAGTCACAGCTGTCCCTCCCCTAAGGAACTGACCCTTAACCCCGACACTAGCCCAGACCCAGAAAGCACTTCAGACATGTCGGCTGATAAATGAGAAGGTCTTTATTTAGGAGAAGCAGGAACAAGGAGGAAGGAGAGGCCTCTGGTCTGAGCCGGCCTGGGCGGGGGCTCAGGGGTCCATGGAGAGCTGGGGGAGGGGGTGTGGGCCAGAGGGCCCCCGAGGGTGGGGGCCCAGGGCCCTAAGGACACTCTGAGGGCTTCACTGTCTTCGTCACGGTGCTCCCCTCGTGCGTGACCTCGCAGCTGTAACTGCTGTTAGAGTTCCACTCGCTGCCCGTCAGGGTCACGTAGCTGCTGGCCGCGTACTTGCTGTTGCTCAGTTTGGAGGCCTGGGTGGTCTCCACGTTCCGAGTGATGGTGCTGCCATCTGCCTTTCAGGCCACGGTCACGCTACCCGGGTAGAAGTCGCTGATGAGACACACCACGGTGGCCTTGTTGGCACTGAGCTCCTCCGTGGAGGGCAGGAACAGGGTGACCGAGGGTGCGGACTTGGGCCGACCTGTGTGGACAGAGGAGGGGGTGTAAGACGCTGGGGAGGTTCTGCCCTTGTCCCCACTGTAGTCCTGCTTGCCTTCTCTGTGGCCCCCTGCCCCTTGCACTCAGCCCCTGGGCTGCAGGCAGCCCCTCAGAAGCCGTTGCACGTCACTCTCCCAAGTGACCTGCCAAGCGTGGCCTCAGAGGCCCCGCTGCGACCAGGGCAGCTCTCCTCCGTCCTCCTGGCCCCGGGAGTCTGTGTCTGCTCTTGGCCCTGACCCCTTGAGCCCTCAGCCCCTGCCAGACCCCTCCGTGACTTTCCGCTTCTGCAGCCAGGTGCCTCCTCCGTGAACCCGGGTGCCCCAGCCCACCTGCCAGGACGGTCCTGACGGGAGGCGTGGGGACAGGCGCGCCAGGGGCACGTGCGGAGCTGGGCCCGGGCCTCCTTCTCCTCGCCCAGCCCAGCCTCAGCTCTCCCGGCCAGAGCCTGCGACTCCTCTGAGGCCCTGCCTGTCTCCCTGTCCCCCCTGCCTGAGTGTAGGGCCCCTCACCTCGCCTGCCTTCAGGGGACGGTGCCCCCACACAGCACCTCCAACGACCCTGATTTTGTGGCGGTCAGAGCCCTGTTCATCATCTTCTAAGTCTAACGCCCGCTTTGAGGCCAGCGGAGGCCGACCCTCGGACAGGTGTGACCCCAGGGGATTAGGGCTCCCGGATGGAGGCGTTTCTGCCCCAGGGGACCTGCTCCTTTCTGACCGCTGTCCCGAGAGCCTCTGGGCAGCTCGCCAGAGACCCCTCTCTCTCTGCCCTCCAGGGGCCTCCCTCAGGCTGCTCTCTGTGTCCCTGGGGGCTGGTCCTAGTCCCCAGTGAGCCCCCAAGGTCCTGTCTGGCCCTCCCGGCTGGGGCACGGAGCTCACAGCCCAGAGCCCGGGGCTTGGAGACACCCCTAGTCAGTACCAGCCCCTGGTCCACACCCCAGCATCTGCCCTGCAAGAGGGGAACGAGTCCCCTCATTCCTGGACCAGACACCAGCCGTGGTGCCTGGACTGGCCCCGTCAGATGGTCGGCCTCTGGAGGCTCCTGCTGGTTACCCCAAGACCAACCCGCCTCCCCTCTCGACCCCACGGAGAAAGGTGGGGATCGGCCCTTAAGGCCGGGGGGACAGAGAGGAAGCCGCTCCCAGAGCAAGAGAAGTGACTTTCCCGAGAGAGCAGAGGCTGGGGAAGGGGTGAGAGCCACTTACCTAGGACGGTGAGCTGGGTCCCGCCACCTAAGACGAAGCACAGTGGCTGAGCCTCGGACCAAAACCCGCCGGGCCGCACCTGGGGGCTGTCCCCCGGGGGGAGGCCAGGCGGGAACCCGCTGGGCGTGACGGCGCAGGGCTGCAGCCGGTGGGGTTGTGTCCTCGGGCTGAGGGGCGTTGTGGAGCCAGTCTTCCAGAGGCCAGGGCAGCCCGGGTGGGCTCACGTCCTGGAGGTGCCCCGTGCCCAGCCCCCTGGCCGAGGCAGCTGCCGCACACGCCTTGGGGCCACTCAGTGCCCCTCACTCAGAGCCTGTCCTGGCCGCCGCTGGCGCCTCAGCGCTGGTGGGGACACGGAGCGCCGGGCCTGCGCGCTGCGGCCGAGGAGTACCGGGCTGGCTCAGACCTGCCCGGCCGCTGCTGGCCTCGCTGCAAGGCCGCCGGGTGTTCCTTCCCTACAGTTCCTCACAGTCCAGCCAGGCAGCTTCCTTCCTGGGACTGTGGACACCGGGCTATTCCTCAGGCCCCACGTGGGGGACCCCTGCCCTGTTTCTCCACCCGCGGAGACACAGTTCAGCTTGTTCTCTCTGATGAACATTCTCTGCTGTCACTTCACTGTCTTTCTGTACATCTGTTTGTCCATCCATCGATCCAACATCCATCCCTCCATCCGTCATCCAATATCTCTCCTTCCATCCTTCATCCATCCGTCATCCAACATCCCTCCATCACCCATCCATCCATCCTTCATCCATCATCCATCCGTCATCCAACATCCCTCCTTCCATCCATCATCCATCCATCCATCCATCATCCAATATCTCTCCTTCCATCCTTCATCCATCCGTCATCCAACATCCATCCTTCATCCATCCATCTGTCCATCATGTATCTGTCTGTCCAACAATGGCCATCAAGCACCCGTCGGCCAAGCCCTGTTTCACACGCTGGGACTTGGTGGGGGGAGCCCTCCTCCTCCCACCCCCATCCCTCCCTGAAACTTCTGAGGTCAAGTCTAACAAGGTCCCGTCCCGTCGAGTCTGAGGCCCCCCACGGCCCCCAGTGCTCTTCCACTCTCTCTGCTTCTGACCCACACTGTGCACTCGGACAACTGCCAGGGTTCTTGCATCCCTATTTCCTTCCTGACCCCTTTTTCCGCTCTGGATTTATACACATTCTGCCTCCTGGATGTGTCTCTGCTTGAGACGCAGACACCTCAGACTCAGCATCTTCCATCAAAACTGCTCCCAGGCCCTTGCAGACCTGGTCCCCCGCATTGTTCTCAATTCGGTAGATTTCTCTGCAGGCCAGAGGCCTGGACTCATCCCATAACGCTTGGCCCTCATTGAGTCAGCCTCTGTGTCCCACCATAACAAAACATACCTTTAAAAATCTCAGAAAAACAAAAAAGCACCCAGATTGCACTGTCAGAGTTTATGATGACAAGAATCCTCAGACCTTGCCAAATCTGATATTATCTCCCTACGTGGTGAATCTAAGCAGGAAGGTAACCAGTACTGCACTGGGTCCAGCATTCTTTTAATTCAGCAATGGAACTTTTGGGTCATGGTTGTATTTAAGGTATGCACATACGATTTTTGAAACAAAATTTAACAGGACAGCAGTGTAAATTCAGCACTTATTTCTGATTAAAGAGAGCAAATATCCAGCCTTTTACTAAGTTAATTAACTAAAGAAACATCCTCAACTTAATGAACGCTATCTCCTGAAACTTACAGAATACTTCACATTTAAAAGCAAAACCAGTTTAGAGGCCAGGGTTCCCACACTTACTTTTATTATTTCACATATTCTACAGATTCAAGCCCATGGAATGAGATGGGGGGAAGAGTGTGAGTGTTAGGGAAAATTAGATAAGATTGGTTTTTGCAGGTGATGGGCTGGTTTACTTAAAAAAACAAAAACAAGCTCAAGATGAGCTGAAGGACAATTAGAACCGGTACAAGAGTTAACCTGTGATCGAATACAAGCAGGCTGGGCCAAACCCAGCGGGTGTCCTTCTGTGCAGGTGGTAACTGTTGAGGATGGGAAATGGCGGTAGCACTGACAAGCTCGGTGGCAGCTCTAGTAAAAGCCCCAGGAATAAACTTAACAACACGGGATGTCTAAGACCTGTGAGGATAAAATATAGCGCAACCTAGTGAACGGACACAGCAGCACAGACATCAGTTCCCCTCAAGTGGACGCATGCACTCCATGAAATTGCAAGCACAACATCAAAGGGATGATTTCGGCCCTTCCTGGTGGTCCGGTGGCTGAGACTCCAAGCTCCCAGTGCGGGGGGCCTGGGTTCGACCCCTGCTCAGGAAACTGGAACTCACGTGCTGCGACTAAGAGTGTGTAAGTCGAAACTCAAGGTCCAGAGTGCCGCAGCTCAGACCCGGCGCCGCCAAATAAATGAGCATTTTTAAAAAGCCAGTGAGCCAGTTCTAAAGTCCAACAGTACGAATAACTGTGGAGTTCAGTTCAGTTCATTTGCTCAGTCACCTCCGACTCTTTGCGACCCCACGGACTGCAGCACGCCAGGCTTCCCTGTCCACCACCAACTCCCAGAGCTTACTCAAACTCACGTCCACTGAGTCGGTGATGCCATCCAACCATCTCATCTCAATGGTGGAGAACAGACACAAATATTTTGATTGAGAATAACACCGGCGGGATTGTTCTCTAGCACCAACACACACTGTAAAGCTACCATCATTAAAACATGGTGGAAGGGACGCCACAGAGCCACAGAGAGGACGCGGTAAGTCGGCAATTCAGCGTTTGAAGAAAGCCGTGTTTGTGTTCCACAGATACAGGACGACTGGTTTCCCATTTGGAAAATATATAGGGACACATTTCTACCAACACAAAAATAAATCTCAGGCGAAGTAAAAGCAAACACTGAGACAATAGAAGTACCTGAATTAAAAAAAAAATCAAAATAGAAATGTCTTTGCTATGCTCGCCACAGATCACAAACACCATAAAGAAAAGCAACCAACCTGACACGTAAAAATTAAAAAGGCTTAATGTTGAAAGACCCCACAGATGAAACTGGAAACAGATCAGGGAAGCGTATTCACCACATGCATACTGAACGAGGGGTTACTATCCCAAATGGGTGAAGAGTTTCTATAAACCTTAAAGTACGACCAACTGAACAAAAAATAAGCCAGACAAAATGACAACCGGTGCATTCACAGAAGAAAAAATCGGTCAATAAAAATATGAACGGAAAATAAATTTCACCAACAAGCAAAGAAACAAACAGCAGACAGGTTTCTTCTCATTTTTGCTCTTCAGACGCACAAAATGAAAAAAGATCCAAACGTCACATTACTGGTGAGAATGGAGGGGAAAAAGCACTGTCATTCTGGAACAGACTTCCGGGAGGACCATTGGCATCGCCTATGAAAATTTCAACGCCTGTCCTCTCTGACCCAGCGCCCCATTTTTAGGCATCTTTCTGGGGAGACAAAGTGTGCGAAGTACAGGCACGTAGCTACGCATGTGGGGGTTTCCACGTAGCATCTCTTGTAATTTACGTTTTTTAGTGGAAACACCCTAACTGTCCATTAGTAGGCGAATGATTAAAGACACGCTGCTTCTTCCAAACTTTGAATTCATGCAGAGCCATTCAGAGAACATGGGGGATCCACATGGGCTGATATAGAAAATCTCAACAGACTGTTTAAAAAGATAGTTGCAGGCTCATAGGCAGAGTATAAGTCTGTTTTGAAAAATACAACCCCAGCGCCATTAGTCATGTGTGTGTGTGTTTTCAGGGACATACATGCCTAGGAGGAAGGCCAGACGTGTGCAGACCCACGTGACATTGTCTCTCGCTGGAGAATGGGTTTTACGGTAAGACGTGCGCGGTTGGTGAGCAGAAACCCTCAAGGTTTACTTTATATGCTTCTGCGCTCAATCGTTTTTAAAAGCACATATTATTCTGGTATTAAAAAGTATTGTAGAAGATAAAATCACATATATATCTTCTTGTGAACATTTTCATAACTATTTTTTATAGTTTATAATTTTATAATTATATTTGTGTTATAATTATACAATTATAACTTTATAATTTTATAAATTAAGCAAAAATTAAAAATATCTGGCTAGAGACACATTATTGTCATATTTCTGTATTTTCTGACAAGCTTTTGAAAGGGCACACATGCTTTAAAAACCCAATTTTAGAAACATCGTCTTGGAAGTTTGTGTCCGGATTCCTTACGATATATATGTGATTTTATCTTCTACAAGGGTGCCCATTTTAGAGTTCTGTAGCCGGTTCCTGACAGTGCCTGCTCCTCCCGACAGCCCTCTGACGTCAGGATTCCAGAGGCGATCCCGGCGCCCGGTCACCGAGGACGGCCCCCAGCTCTCCATCAGCTTTCCACAGCTGCTTCTCCTTCTGCCTGCCCTCACACTGGTCTCTGATCTGAAACCATTTTTCCACAGCACGCACTGGGCTCCGACAGCCCCGCACGTAAATCCCTCAACACCTGCCCTGGGTCCCAGGATAAAGGAGGGGCGGACAAGGCCCCCGTTCTGTACCCCGATCTCCCCAGCTCTGGGAGCTCCCTGCGTGGCTGCGCACCCCTCCGTCCTCCTCGGCCTCCCGACTCCCTTTGCCTGGAGCACCCCCATCCCAGGTCAGGGCCCCATACCTGGACGTGACCCCTTGGTTCAGGCCTGGCCCCGTTAGACACTTAGGAACCTCGCTGAGGAGCTGGCCTCCGTGGGGGAGACCGAGCCAAGCCCTTGCTCCCTTCTCTGGCCGCCGTGCAGACCTGCCCCTTCTCCTGGACCGTTTTCCGGTGCCTGTCTAGTCCCGGGGTTTCTACAGTCCTGGGACTGCGCCCGTGTGCTGTGTGACCCTGGGCAGCTTGCCTCACCTCTCTGGACCTTTGTCCCCGCCTGTAAGAAGGGGAGGAAGGCAGACCTGCCTTGTGGGCCGCTGCCCCTCAAAATGATCAGTGCCTCCTGGACACGTCCTGCCCCGTTGCGCTGTGTCTGCCCTGCTCAGAGGGCCGGGGTGAGGCAAGTGCGACGCCAGCCGTGTGCGCAAAATCTCAGGGCGCCGAAAGCTCCACGAGATAAATAGTATTTCAATACAATATTAAAAAATAAAAACCAACACAAACAAAGGCACTCTAAGTACAGCCACTGTCTGCTCAGGCTCCTTCTCTCCAGCTGGTCTTCCCTTCTCATTCCCCGCCGCTGCGGTCGTTCACCCCTGGGTCCCATCGAAGGGAAGCCCCGCGACTCCCCCGGCCCTTACCTGCCCCACAGGCTCCACGGGCTCTTTCCTGACGGGGCTTCCATGCGGGGGGCCGGGTTCCGAGGCACCGCCGTCGGGGGCAGCAGCCCGTGGGCGCCCACGGGATGAGAGGCCAGGCCCAGCAGGATGAGAGGCCAGGGCTGCCTGGGGACACCGCGCTGACCCCTGGGGGCCTCACGGGCCCCCTGGCCTGGCCTGGGCCTCATGCGCGCTGGTGCGGGCTCCTCCTTGGAGGGGGTTGAAAGCGACCCCGCTTCCCCTTGCTGGCAGGGGCCGTCTCGGTGCGCCCCGTCCCTTGGGGGCCCGTCCTCTGCCTGGGCCTTCTGTCCCTGCCCCCAGCCCCGCCCCCTCCCCCAGGGCCCAGGGCTGGTACTGGGGGGCCTCTCCCAGGGGCCTCTGCCAGCTGCCCTGCTCTGGTTCCAGGACTCAGGGGCTTCTCACTAAAGCCCGCCCACCAGCCCCGCCCCAGCCCCGGCACACCAGCTCTGTTCCGCTTCTCTGCTCTGCGAGGGTGTCTCGGGCCCTGGAGAGGCCATGGAGGGCCAGGTCACAGCGCTGTCGGGACTCTGCCTGTAGGAAGAGCTCCACGTGGCAGGTTGCACGTTCCCGCACATCACAGCCAGCACCTACCCTCCAGCTTGCCAGCTGCTTCAGTTCTGTCTGTCGCTCAGTCGGGTCCGACTCTGTGTGACCCCATGGACCGCAGCACGCCAGGATTCTCTGTCCATCACCGACTCCAGAGTTTACTCAGACTCATGTCCATTGAGTCAGTGATGCCATCCAACCATCTCATCCTCTGTGGCCCCCTTCTCCTCCTGCCTTCAATCTTTCCTAGCATCAGGATCTTTTCCAATGAGTCAGTTCTTCGCATCAGGTGGCCAAAGTATTGGAGTTTCAGCTTCAGCATCAGTCCTTCCAATGAATATTCAGGATTGATGTCCTTTAGGGTGGACTGATTGGATCTCCTTGCAGTCCAAGGGACTCTCAAGAGTCTTCTCCAACACCACAGTTCAGAAGCATCAATTCTTCGGTGCTCAGCTTTCTCTGTGGTCCCACTCTCGCATCCGTGCATGACCACTGGAAACACCACCACTTTGACGAGACGGACCTCTGTGCTGCAGGTGCTTGGGTCCACTTAAGTCCAGCTCTACGGCCCTCCCGGCTCTCTGTTTCAGCCGCTCTGGGGAAGGACCCCAGAGGGACTTTCCTGGAAGGGACCTTTCAGACATGTCTGGCCCTCATGTTTTGAGGCTGATACTCCTTAACGTTCCTGCGACATTTGGTGAAAATCAGTGCAGCCTGTTCCACGGGATGTGGTACCAGACACACAGCCTGGGACTTCAGTTCCTTCACATAGACAGGGTGCTGGGAGACAGTGTCTGTGGACCTCTGTGCTTCTGCGCGTCTCAGGAGCAAAGGCACGGGCCGCCTTTGGTGTGGATTGTCTTTGGATGTTTGTGGAATGAGAAGCCCTGGAAGGTGGAGCTGGGGTCTCCCTCCGGAGCGGAACGTGCTTACTGTCCGGCATGACAGACTTGGGGCCCCCCAGCTTGGACGTGCAGGTGGCTCCTGGCTCCTTTGCATCACCCTGTCGGGCTCAGAGAACCACTGCTTGGATGATGCTCGTGGCCCGACCGCCGCTCTGGCGGAGTAATAAGCTGGCCTTTGTCTCCGGCCCAGCATTTCGGGTCTGCCCGAACCAGCGCAATTGCGGCAGGGTCACGGTTTAGCTGGCAGGCGGGATGACCTCCCAGACCCTCCACAGCTCTCAATAATGACAATAACGACGGTGATAAGTAGGGCAGAAGGGGGCGAATGGATGGTAGTGATCAGAACCTCACGGTTTGACCAAACTCATGAAGCAGTTTTGGAGGAACCCCAGGCTGCCTGGTCCAGTGCTGAGGCTGGACTGCGCGTGGGTGCGCGCGCACACACACACACACACACACACACCCCGGCCTTGGACACTGGCCAGCACTGAACAGCAGTGGGGTTTGAGCGCCCTAACAGCGGCCGTGCAGGTATGGGGGAGCCCCTAGGGGCCCAATCCAGTCCAACTTCTCCCCACTGTGGTGCTTTGCTCACCCCAGCCTGGGACCGCACTCCTTGCATCTTGGGGGCTGGGTTCCCCTCCTACCCCCGAGGTCCCAGGCAGAAGCTGCTTCATCCCAGCACCCCCATGCGGGTATGACACTCCCCCACTGCCCAGGGCCTGGAGGCTGCGGTGGCCCCTGGGACAGCCCCAGGTTTCGGGGAGAAAAAGGGACTGTCCCTGAACTCAGCGGGTGACTCCAGCTGCCCCCTTCCCCCACCCTGCACCTGCCCAGGCCTCCGGGCCGACTCCACCACCGACCACTTCCTCCTGTAGGGGCTGCGGTCGGAAATCGGAGTCTGGCTAGACCCCGGGGGACCCCGGGGGACGGACAGGGCCCTCCCAGCCCTTGCAGCTGCAGCTCTGGCCATTGCACTCAGGCCTGCCCTGCACCCTGCCTGGGCTGAGCACGGCTTAGAGCTGGATTCCAGCTGGCTCAGAGATGTCTGGGTCCAGCAGCCCTGCTCGGTGGGCCCCCTTCTCAGGGTCTCTTGCTCCTCTGTGCCCCTGCCCCTGCCCACCTCCCCTGGAGTGGAGGGGTGTGTCGTGTCCAGTCACCTCTGTCTGCTCCTGCCCGCTCTCCACCCCGCAGGCCCCAGAGACCCTGTCTACAGCCGCTGTGGATTCCTGTCTCCCAGGCCCTAGGCCCCTCCCAGCTCCCCACTTCCCTCCTCCCTAAACTCAAGCGTGGTGGATCCTTCTCTTAAGCGCTTCACTGTTGGGGCTTGGAACGTTTGAGGCGGAGCGGGGGGACAAAGGGTCGTCTGGAGGTGTGACCAGGTTTCTGGAATCAGGGTTTGGCTCTGTGGTTCCTGAGCCCCCTCTGAGGGATCCCGGGGAACCCTGAAGACCCCGGCTCCTCTGGTGATCCTAGGGGTGCAGAAGCTTCCCCCACCTTGAGCTCTCTTTCAGCAAATGGGGAGAGAATCCTGTGGCTTCTGGAGACGTCACAGACTCCCCCACCTGGCAGTCCCTTCTGCGGATGAGGGAACAGAGGCGCAGAGAGGGAGAGCTTCTTTCCTACGACACGCAGCACCTTGATGTAAAGACAATATCCTGGGACTTAGCGGCACCAGCCAGAAACCTGGGAGGACCAGGCTTTCTGGGACATGGGAGTGGGGTGGGGCCCAACCTGGAACTTGGGGGCTCTGGGAGATTTCCCTCCCTTAAATAGATGGGGAAACAGTGGAAACAGTGACAGACTTTATTTTCTTGGGCTCCAAAATTACTGCAGATGGTGACTGCAGCCATGAAATTAAAAGACGCTTACTCCTTGGAAGAAAAGTTATGATCAACCTAGATAGCATATTAAAAAGCAGAGACATTAGTCTGCCAACAAAGTTCCGTCTAGTCAAGGCTATGGTTTTTCCAGTAATCACATATGGATGTGAGAGTTAGACTATAAAGAGAGCTGAGCGGCGAAGAATTGATGCATTTGAATTGTGATGTTGGAGAAGACTCTTGAGAGTCCTTTGGACTGCAAGGACATCCAACCAGTCCATCCTAAAGGACATCAATCCTGAATATTCATGGGAAGGACTGATGCTGAAGCTGAAACTCCAATACTTTGGCCACCTGATGCGAAGAGCTGACTCTTTGGAAAAGACCCTGATGCTGGGAAAGATTGAAGGCGGGAGGAGAAGGGGACGACAGAGGATGAGATGGTTGGATGGCATCACCGACTCAATGGACATGAGTTTGAATACGCTCTGGGAGTTGGTGATGGACAGGAAGGCCTGGTGTGCTGCAGTCCATGCGGTGACAGAGTCGGATACGACTGAGGGACTGAACAGAGCTGAACAGAGGGGACGGGCCCGGTAGTGGGCAGCAGAAACCAGCTGTAGAGGGAGGCACTGCCCAGAAAGTGTGGAGATCAGACCCAGGACAGGGGAGACCTGGGGGCAGGGGTGGAGGGTAGGGGAGTGGGGGGTGGGGTGGGAGGTGAGGTAGGCGGCTCCAGTGGAGGAGTTGGTGGGGGGAGGGAGCAGGGGCTGGACTCCGTCTTCTTGGCACCCCTGGAACTCCTGGAACCCCAACCAGTCCTAGGGTGGGGGGTGCTTGAGGTGAGTTACATCAGTGCACGTCAGAGCCTGACTTCACTTACTATTCCTATGCTTTATTCGTCCGGATTGGGCGGGGGGCGGGCAGGAGCTTAATTTCAATTCTAAAACCTATTGCATCAAATATTTCTCTCTCTCTCTTCTTTGTTTTTTAAATTTGGCCATGTCTTGTGACTTGTGGGATCTTAGTTCCCCGACCAGGGATTGAACCGGTGCCCTTGGCAGTGAAAGTGCAGAGTCCTAACCACTGGATTGCCAGGGAGGTCCCTGAATATTATCTACCTTGATGACTGAGTTTTGGGGACACTTCCTGGGCCAGCAGCGCCTGCCTCTCCTGGCCAGGTGGGTTTATACTAATATCTGGTGGGTAGCGCTTGTTTTCCAGGTCCTTTCCAAAGGTTTGGACTGACACCCGGGAAGGACACACTTCTGCCACGAGGAGACCCTACTTTGGCAGCTGGTGGTTTCGCAGCAGCTGCTGCTTCCTTACCTGTTCCTCCGGCAACTGTCAGCTCGGTGAGTCCTCCTGGGACCCTGGGACGGTGGTTCAGACGGACACATTCTCACATCCTTGTTCCGTGCATGGGAAATGCTTCGACTGATGGCTCATGATGCCAAGGTGATTTATATTTGACTCTTACTTCATCATTTCTAAACGCCAAACACCTGAACACCCTGACGTTTATTCCTCACTATCCACGGCAGCCAACAGGACCTGCTGCTAATTCAAGAATGATAAGTAGCCTGGTGACTTGTTTTTAAAGAGCTTTTATAAATGTAGGTAAAGTTAACGTTGATTTCACTAGACAGACACATCGTTTAATTTTCAGTGATTTTGTGATAGTCCTCAAAATGCACACTGATATGTTTGTTTGTACTGACGCAGTGGGAAGGCTTCTGACCGAACGTGGTCGGAATGGGACGTTTGGCAGGAGGACTAGCTTTGTTAGATCACGTGCTTAGACTCTTCCATCGATTGAAGGATTCAAGTCGGCGGCCTCCAGCTTGGGAGGAAGCGTTTACTGAAAGCAGCAGTCCTTTTTGGCTCCAGGGACAAGGGTGGGAGGTGGCTTCAGGCTGCCTCAAGTGAGCTACGTGTATTGTGCCGCTTATTTCTATTATTGGTGCATCAGCTCCACCTCAGAGCTCAGGCGTTAGATCTTAGAGGCTGGGGACCCTCGACTTAGAGCGCATGATAAGACGCAAGCGTTTTCCTCATAAGATACCCGATTGGCAAAGATGCACGAAATTGACTAGCGCGGGCATGCTAAGTCGTGTCCGACTCTTGCGACCCTGTTGACTGTAGCCCGCCAGGCTTTTCTGTCTGTAAGATTTTCCAGGCAAGAATACTGGAGTGGGGTGCCATTTCCTCCTCCAAGGGATCTTCCCCACCCAGGGATGGGACCGATGTCCCTCGTCTTGTCTGCGTTGGCAGTTGGGTTCTTTACCAACTGTGCCACCTGGGAAGCTCTGAGATGGCAGATACTTAAGATTCCCTCAGTCTTTAAAGCTGCGTCTTCTACAAGAGGCCTCTAAAGTGAAGATTTAAGCGGGAAGCTCTGCTCACTCTTCTTGGTATTCACCCCTGAAACGGAGAAAGTGAACAAGGGACCGGGTGATGCCTCTCAGCAGCTGGTTTCTTGAAAAGCTGCCTCTGGGGTGGGGCCAGCTTGCGGGGATTTCCCCCAGTGGATGGGTCAGTGAACCCTCCTCTCAGACGGTCCGGAGGTGCATCGAACGGGCCCCTCTCAAACCCTCTTGAGGTTAGATGCGGTCCGATGCTTTGCGATCGGCAATATCAAAAGAGAGTGAATTGGAGCTGTCAGCTGATAAATCGTTCAGAGAAACAATTTCTGACCATCCAGCATGAATCGTTTTTGGCAGCTGACCAGGAAGGAGTTCATGGCAGGGGGTGACACTCTATTGCAAAACTCCTGTTTGTGGGACTGAAGTTTCTCCAGGTTTGTGGTAGAAACGAAAGCCAGAGCAGCACTGCTGACCACGCTGGAGCTACTTCATTGCAGAGGTAAAGAAAGAAAGAAGGAAAGCGAAGCCGCTCAGCCGTGTCTGGCTCCTTGTGACCCCATGGACTCCTCCAGGGAGCCCTACCAGGCTCCTCCAGGCCAGAACACTGGAGCGGGTAGCTGGTCCCTTCTCCAGCGGATCTTCCCAACCCGGGGATCAAACCCAGGTCTCCCGCATTGTGGGCAGATTCTTTATCAACTGAGCCACAGGGGAAGGCCCTAGAGGTAAAAGTAAATTGTACCAGTTGATGGATCCATGAATCAACACTAGTTGATAATTATTTGTAAGGATTTCAGGACGTCCCTGGTGGTACAGTGGGTAAGAATCTGCCGGACAGTGTGGATCTGATCCCTGGTCAGGGAAGGGCCCACCTGCCACCGAGCGAAAAATCCCACATGCCGCACCTGCTGAGCCCGAGCGCCTGGGGCTGTGCTCCACGACAAGAGACGATTCCACAGCGAGGAGCCAGGCTGTGCCCCACGACAAGAGACAATTCCACAGCGAGGAGCCAGGCTGTGCCCCACGACAAGAGACGATTCCACAGCGAGGAGCCAGGCTGGGCCCCACGAAAAGAGAGGATTCCACAGCGAGGAGCCAGGCTGGGCCCCACGACAAGAGAGGATTCCACAGCGAGGAGCCAGGCTGTGCCCCACGACAAGAGACGATTCCACAGCGAGGAGCCAGGCTGTGCCCCATGACAAGAGACGATTCCACAGCGAGGAGCCAGGCTGTGCCCCACGACAAGAGACGATTCCACAGCGAGGAGCCAGGCTGTGCCCCATGACAAGAGACGATTCCACAGCGAGGAGCCAGGCTGTGCCCCACAACAAGAGGTGACATCATAGTGAGAAGCCAGAGAGGCCCGCTGGTCACGGGTAGAGAACGCCCACCCGGTGACAGAGACCCAGGGCAACCAAAAATTAAAAATAAGTGAATAAACTGTAAAAAAAAAAAAATATTTCAATACATTTATGTTGTTTGAGTCAAACTCTGCTACTAACAGGGTACTAATTCAAGGTAGGAGGAAACTTTTAGCACTTTAAATCACGGTGCCTTTGAATATTTTAAAAGGAATGTACATGTTCTGACAGAGGTGTATGGCAGGATACTGAACGAGATTCTTGGGTGTGAAAACGCATGAGCAGAAGTCCGTCCGCTCCGTCTGCGTCTCTGCTCCTGCCCTGGAAATAGGGGCACCTGTGCTATTTTTCTAGATTCCACACGTACGCATTAATGCGCGATATTTGGTTTCCTTTCTGACTTACTTCACTCTGGGGGACAGAATCCAGGTGCAGCCACATCTTTACCAGTGACCCTATTCCATTCCTTTTCGGGGGTGAGTAGTGCTACATGGTGTGTGTGTACCACGTCTTTAAAAACATTTCTTAAATCTTTCTCTTTCTTTTTTGTTTTCTAAATGATGAAAGTGTAACAACACACTTACAGGAGACTTGGAAAATGCAGAACAAGTTTACATAGACTTCCGCTATATATTACAGTTATTTTTTAAGTAGATAAATTAAGATTTTTAGTTGGAGTTTCAACATCAAGCTCTCAAGAATTAATAGAGCGAGTATACAGAGAAGTAGAAGTATAGCGTAGAGCTGAAAAGCACGATGAAGCAGCTCAACATCGTTAAGGTCTATACAATTTCCCCACAACAGTAGAATCCAAATTCTGCTCAATTTCCCATAGACTATAAACTAGGAGACAAGGGAACATATCCAGGGACACAAAACAGTTGCAAAAGTATAATGGGTTAAAGGTACTGAAATCATGCAGAGTCTGTTCTCTTATTACTGTGGAAATACGTTAGAAATCAATACAAAAGATATTTGAAAATAACCCACATATTTTGTCGTGCAATGTGACATATATCAAGAGAGATCTGTGAGTTAACCATTGAAACCCTCGATAAAATCAGAAGACTGAAAAAACACAGAGGGTGATTGCAGAGAAGAACACATTTAAGTGAGAAGTTAATATCAAAATGAGCAATTACTATCAAAGATACTTAAAAAAAATCTCATGGAAATGAAATGCCCACTTTTAAATGATGGGTGTATCTAAGAAACCACAGCAAGGAAAGTTAGGGAATACTCAGAATAAAAATGACAAGAGAATTTACCAGGAGTGGTTGCAAGCAGCTGAAGCTGCTCCGTGCATCACGCCCTCTCTACTCATTCTCCGCCAGTGGGCATTTCGGCTGTCTCCATGTCCTGGCTATTGTCAACAGAGCAGCTTTGGGAAGGGGAGGGTGGGATGGGCTGGGAGAGGAGGCCTGACACATACACACTGCCTTCAGTGAAACAGGTAGCTTGCGGGAGCCTGCTGCAAAGCACAGGAAGCTCGGCGCGGTGCTCTGTAACGACCAGTAGAGTGGGAAGGGGTGAGGTGGGAGGAGGCTCCAGAGGGAGGGGATATGCGCATGGCCTTTGCCTTTTGCTAAGTTGCTTCAGTCGCGTCCAGCTCTTTGTGACCCTATGGACTGTAGCCTGTCTATCCACGGGATTCTCAAGGCAAGAAATAGGTTGCCATGCCCTCCTCAGGACAGCTCAGTTCAGTTCAGTTCAGTTGCTCAGTCGTGTCCGACTCTTTGTGACCCCATGAATCGCAGCACGCCAGGCCTCCCTGTCCATCACCAACTCCCGGAGTTCACTCAGACTCACGTCCATCGAGTCCATGATGCCATCCAGCCATCTCATCCTCTGTTGTCCCCTTCTCCTCCTGCCCCTAATCCCTCCCAGCATCACGGTCTTTTCCAATGAGTCAACTCTTCGCATGACGTGGCCAAAGTATTGGAGTTTCAGCTTCAGCATCAGTCCTTCCAATGAACACCCAGGACTGATCTCCTTTAGGATGGACTGGTTGGATCTCTTTGCAGTCCAAGGGACTATCAAGAGTCTTCTCCAACATCACAGTTCAAAAGCATCAATTCTTCAGCGCTCAGCTTTCTTCACAGTCCAAGTCTCACATCCATACATGACTACTGGAAAAACCATAGCCTTGACTAGACGGACCTTTGTTGGCAAAGTAATGTCTCTGCTTTTCAATGTGCTATAACTTACCTTCCAAGCAGTAAGCGTCTTTTAATTTTATGGCTGCAGTCACCATCTGCAGTGATTTTGGAGCCCCCCCCAAATAAAGTCTGACACAGTTTCCACTGTTTCCCCATTTATTTCCCATGAAGTGATGGGACCAGATGCCATGATCTTCGTTTTCTGAATGTGGAGCTTTAAGCCAACTTCTTCACTCTCCTCTTTCACTCTCATCAAGAGGCTTTTTAGCTCCTCTTCACTTTCTGCCATAAGGGTGGTGTCATCTGCATATCTGAGGTTATTGATATTTCTCCCAGCAATCTTGATTCCAGCTTGCACTTCTTCCAGCCCAGCGTTTCTCATGATGTACTCTGCATATAAGTTAAATAAGCAGGGTGACAATATACAGCCTTGACGTACTCCTTTTCCTATTTGGAACCAGTCTGTTCTATGTCCAGTTCTAACTATTGCTTCCTGACCTGCATATAGGTTTCTCAAGAGGCAGGTTAGGTAGTCTGGTATTCCCATCTCTTTCAGAATTTTCCACAGTTGATTGTGACCTGCACAATCAAAGGCTTTGGCATAGTCAATAAAGCAGAAATAGATGTTTTTCTGGAACTCTCTTGCTTTTTCCACGATCCAGCGGATGTTGGCAATTTGATCTCTGGTTTCTCTGCCTTTTCTAAACCAGCTTGAACATCTGGGAGTTCACGGTTCACGTATTGCTGAAGCCTCGCTTGGAGAGTTTTGAACATTACTTTACTAGCATGTGAGATGAGTGCAATTGTTCGGTAGTTTGAGCATTCTTTTGCATTGCCTTTCTTTGGGATTGAAATGAAAACTGACCTTTTCCAGTCCTGTGGCCATGGCTGAGTTTTCCAAATTTGCTGGCATATTGAGTGCAGCACTTTCACAGCATCATCTCTTAGGTTTCAAAATAGCTCAACTGGAATTCTATCACCTCCACTAGCTTTGTTTGTAGTGAGGCTTTCTAAGGCCCACTTGACTTCACATTCCAGGATGTCTGGCTCTAGGTGAGTGATCACACCATCGTGATTATCCGGGTTGTGAAGCTCTTTTTCGTACAGTTCTTCTGTGTATTCTTGCCAGCTCTTCTTAATATCTTCTGCTTCTGTTAGGTCCAGACCATTTCCGCCCTTTATCTAGCCCATCTTTGCATGAAATGTTCCCTTGGTATCTCTAATTTTCTTGAAGAGATCTCCAGTCTTTCCCATTCTGTTCTTTTCCTCTATTTGTTTGCATTGATCCCTGAGGAAGGCTTTCTTATCTCTTCTTGCTATTCTTTGGAACGCTGCATTCAGATGCTTATATCTTTCCTTTTCTCCTTTGCTTTTCGCTTCTCTTCTTTTCACAGCTATTTGTAAGGCCTCCCCAGACAGCCATTTTGCTTTTTTGCATTTCTTTTCCATGGGGATGGTCTTGATCCCTGTTTCCTGTACAATGTCATGAACCTCCATCCATAGTTCATCAGGCACTTTGTCTATCAGACTTAGTCCCTTAAATCTATTTCTCACTTCCACTCTATAATCATAAGGGATTTGATTTAGGTCATACTTGAATGGTGTAGCGGTTTTCCCTACTTTCTTCAATTTAAGTCTGAATTTGGTAATAAGGAGTTCATGATCTGAGCCACAGTCAGCTCCTGGTCTTGTTTTTGCTGACTGTATAGAGCTCCTCCATCTTTGGCTGCAAAGAATATAATCAATCTGATTTCGGTGTTGACCATCTGGTGATGTCCATGTGTAGAGTCTTCTCTTGTGTTGTTGGAAGAGGGTGTTTGCTATGACCAGTGCATTTTCTTGGCAAAACTCTATTAGTCTTTGCCCTGCTTCATTCCGTATTCCAAGGCCAAATTTGCCTGCTACTCCAGGTGTTTCTTGACTTCCTACTTTTGCATTCCAGTCCCCTAGAATGAAAATGACATCTTTTATTGGGTGTTGGTTCTAAAAGGTCTTGTCGGTCTACATAGAACTGTTCAACTTCAGCTTCTTCAGCATTACTGGTTGGGGCATAGGCTTGGATTACCATAATACTGAATGGTTTGCCTTGGAAACAAGCAGAGATCATTCTGTCATTTGTGAGACTGCATCCAAGTACTGCATTTCAGACTCTTTTGTTGACCATGATGGCTACTCCATTTCTTCTGAGGGATTCCTGCCCACAGTAGTAGATATAATGGTCATCTGAGTTAAATTCACCCATTCCAGTCCATTTTAGTTCTCTGATTCCTAGAATGTCGACGTTCACCCTTGCCATCTCTTGTTTGATCACTTCCAATTTGTCTTGATTCATGGACCTGACATTCCAGGTTCCTATGCAATATTGCTCTTTATAGCATCGGACCTTGCTTCTAACACCAGTCACATCCACAACTGGGTATTGTTTTTGCTTTGGCTCCATCCCGTCATTCTTTCTGGAGTTACTTCTCCACTGATCTCCAGTAGCATATTGGGCACCTACTGACCTGGGGAGTTCCTCTTTCGGTATCCTATCATGTTCCCTTTTCATACTGTTCATGGGTTCTCAAGGCAAGAATACTGAAGTGGCTTGCCATTCCCTTCTCCAGTGGACCACATTCTGTCAGACCTCTCCACCATGACCTGCCCGTCTTGGGTGGCCCCACGCAGCATGGCTTAGTTTCATCGAGTTAGACAAGGCTGTGGTCTGTGTGATCGGATTGACTAGTTTTCTGTGACTATGGTTTGTGTGTCTGCCCTCTGATGCCCTCTCGCAACACCTACCATCTTACTTGGGTTTGTCTTTCCTTGGACGTGGGGTATGTCCTCACGGCCGCCCCTCCTGACCTTGAACGTGGAGTAACGCCTCTCAGCCCTCCTGCGCCCATGCAGCCGCCCCTCCTCAGGACATGTATAACTAATTCACATTGTTATTCAACAGAAACCAATTCAACATTGTAACGCAAATGTATTCCAATAAAAATTAAAAAAAAAAAGAAAATACCTGAGCAGCCCAAAGGTAGTAAGAGATGTGGACTGAAAAGACGTCTAAGGAGCGGGAAAGACGATCGTATGGAAGAAGTTTAAGGAGAGTGGTTACAAGTCATGGTAATTTTTAGCCTCTGAGGAATGTGCGTAAAGGAGCGCTGTGAATATTTTGCAGAAGTTCTGATGAAAATGTTCGGTTGTCAGGTTGCAAAGGGCAGGCGTCCTGGGGAGCCTGGTTCTTCGAGGGTTTGGGGTGACGGTGTGGGGGGCCGGGCTGCAGTCCTGCATCCTGCCCTCCCAGGGAGGCCCTGGGTCTCAGTGCTGGACGATCCGGTAGGCTGACCGCCTGACTCAGGGGCCAGCAGCGGCCACCAGCGACTGACAGTTTCCTGCCTGTTTCTGGAATCTTCCCAGCACTCCTGAGAGAAGCTGAGCATGGAGAGGGGACACGGCTCTCCTAGGACTCCGCCGGCATGGGGTACCCTCGGGCTCAAGGGTGCTGGTATGCCCCTAGGACTCGGGACCCAACGTCCACTTGCCACTGCTCAGCAGGATGTACAGAGGCCCTGAGCACAGAGGGCAGCGGGCCTCAGCGGGACCTGCAGCTGCTCAGAGGAGGCCGGGGTGTGCGGGCCAGGCAGGGGGTTTGGGTCTCGCTTCCCGTCTGCCTGCGTCACTGTGAGGATTATAACTGCTGTCCCACAGCTGACAGTCATAGTCGGCCTCGTCCTCGGCCCGGGCCCCGCTGGTGGTCAGGGTGGCCGTGCTCCCCGAGTTGGCGCCAGAGAACCGGTCAGGGACCCCCGCGGGTCGGTTATCGTCTCCATAGGTGAGCAGCGCAGGGGCCGGCCCGGCTTCTGCTGGTGCCACTGAACGCTTTCACCTCCAGCACTGGTCCCCCCACACGTGATCCTGGCGTCTGTCCTGGGGACACTGACGCCGAGGGTGGCTGAGTCATCTTGCAGCACAGGCGCCTGCAGGAGCGGAAAGGAGAGGCGGCTGGACATGAAGAGCCCAGGAGCAGAAGCCCCTGCTTGACCCAGATTAAGTGCCTAAGAGTCTTTGGGACCCAGGGACACCCTGCCCTCTGTCTCGGCCCCCCCGGCTCACGGGCCTGGTGGACGGAGTCTCTGAGTAAAGGAGACCCCCCTTTCCCTGGCAGGCACAGCCCTCAGGGCTGACCCAGCAGTGAGCAGAGAGTGGGGATTTCAGCCCCTCCGGTTGCCCACCCTGCAGCAGCCCCAGGAGCCCCCTGCCCCCACGGGCAGATCCCACTGTGCTCAGAGTCAGGGCCAGGCCTGCCCCCGAGTCCTGAGCTGGGGTGGGAGGACCGTGGGGCTCACCCGTGCAGTGAGCCAGGAGGCCGAGGAGGAGGGGGGTCCAAGCCATGGTGGAGGCGCCCCGAGTCTGCTCGCCAGGCCCAGGCTGGGCAGGGCTCCTCCCAGGCCTGTCTTATCCCCTTGCTGCTGGGGATGCCAATCAGCCTGAGCTGGGGGTGGGGGTCGGGGGGGTGCTGCCTGTGGCCGTGGTGGGAGAGGCTCAGCCCAGGAACACGGGGGAGGGCAGCCCCGCACACTCCCCTCAGCCTGGGGAACACGGGGGTGGGGGGCGGGTCAGCCCAGGGCTCCCCCTGCACCTGCTGGTCTCAGGGTCTGGGGGAACAGCTGCACCCTAGTCTGGGTCCTGGCCCCACTCCTGGGAGAGAAGCCCTTGTCACTGAGAGCCCAGAGGTGGAGACTGTATTTTCCAGGAAACCTGAGTCCTTTGCACCAGAGGATCCTGGGCCCTGCCGTGCACGTGGCCAGAGTCACGGTGGAGACGTCAGGGTTTCCTGGAAGCCAAGTCTTTCCTCTGCTCCATCCTGGTTCCACCCTGGCCTGGACCCCCCTCCTCCTCGGCCTCCTGGCTCACTGCACATGTGAGCCCCTGGTCCACCCAGGTGAAGGACCTTAATCTCATCCAGGACTTTGAAGTGTCTCCTCCTTCACTGTTTCGAGGTGACGTTCACATGTGGGTCTGGTTCTAGCTCCACCTCCAGAACTTTTAATGGAAGGTTCTTCTGACCCTTCAGGTTCCCTGGGCGGTGACCCTCACCAGGCCCACACCACAGGTGCCGCACAGCTGCAGGACCCAGCCCAGACACAGCTCCCGAGTGACAGAGCCAGGATGACATGCTCCTCTGCCCAGAGCAGAGGGAGATCTTACAGGCCCCTGAGGTCCTGTAAGCGTCCACTGTTGCCCCTGAGGTCCTGTAAGCGTCCACTCTTGGCCATGAGGTCCCGTAAGCGTCCACCGTTGCCCCTGAGGTCCTGTAAGAGTCCACTCTTGGCCATGAGGTCCCGTAAGCGTCCGCCGTTGCCCCTGAGGTCCTGTAAGCGTCCACTCTTGGCCATGAGGTCCCGTAAGCGTCCACCGTTGCCCCTGAGGTCCTGTAAGCGTCCACCGTTGCCCCTGAGGTCCTGTAAGCGTCCACTCTTGGCCATGAGGTCCCGTAAGCGTCCGCCGTTGCCCCTGAGGTCCTGTAAGCGTCCGCCGTTGCCCCTGGGGTCCTGGGCAGCCGGTGGGTGCTGGCCCTCAGTATCGCCGTGTGTGGTCTGGGCCTTCGACCAATCGTGTGCTCAAAGGACTGACTAAGTGCAAGGCAGAACACGTGCTGTGAGTCATGAAAGCACCTCATGTGAGATGTATACGTGCTGAGCTTTTGTTTCTTTGCCTACATCGGGTGGCACGCAGGGTCTTTATTTGCCACCTGTGGGATGTAGTTTCCTGAGCAGGGATTGAACACGAGCTCAGAGTCTAGCCACTGGAGCACCAGGGAAGTACCGGAAATACATTTTTAAAAGTTGCCTTCAGTTACTGGGGAAACGCAGGAATACAAATAGTTTTTCTAATTAAGACAAATAGACCTCTTGGCTCTGTGTGCCTGGAGCGGACAAGAGAGATCACTGTAGGGCCCCAGCCCTGTGGGGAGAGATGGGGGAGGAGCCTGTCCTCCAGGAAGGACAGAGGCTGTCCGTGCAAGCGAAAAGGTGGAGTCTGTGCATCCTGACGGGACGACACCACAGAAAGCCGGCCCCTGTCCTCAGGTGTGAGGTGTGGGTACCCAGCCCCTGCCCGGGGACCTGATGCCCAGGTCTCCCCAGCTCCAGGTGCGGTGTTGAGTGACTCTCTGCTGCCTCCTGGTGGCCACTCTGCACTGACTGCTGAAGGGGCCAGGAAGTCATCTGCCCAGGTGCAGATTCAGAACCCGCTGCCCAGCTGGTGAATCCCTGGGCCTTGACTGTCGGTCCCGTGGGAGGAACCACTGCTCTCTTCATGCCCTCAAACTGCCTCAGTGTCAAGCTTTAGGGTCTCAGGTTACCTGTGAAATGATGGGCAGACCTGTTTGGAGAAGGGCCCAGGGTTGCACCTGAGGCGTCTCTGTGTTGCCACCTTTACGGCATTAAGTCTCCAAAACACAAACGGTCTTTCTATATGATTTGCTCGTATTTAATTTCATCACCAAATGTTTTATAACTCTCTGTAAACAGATCTTTTCTCTCCTAAGTTAAATGAACTCCTTGGATACTGTTGTTAATGGAATTGTTTGTTGGAGCATCAAAACCCAGATGATTTTTGCATCTGAATCTTGAGCCCTGATGCATTTCTGGATTCATTATGAGCTCTAGTAAGTTTTTGTGGACTTTCGAAATTTGTCTATATTGTATTATGCGCCCAGAGAATAGAGACCCTTTGATTTCTTCCTACCAGTTTAGACGGCCATTATTTCTTTCTCATGCTCAGCTGCTGTGACTAGAACGTCCAGGACGGAGTTCAATGGCAGTGGGGAAAGCTTTCAGTCCTTCTCATGGAGTGGGATGTATGTTGTGGGTTTTTCATAAATGCCCTTCATTGGCTTGAGATAAAGTCTTTCTACACAGAATTCTCTGGTGTTTTGTTTCTTTTTTTCCTTCGGTCATGAAAAGACGTTCAATATTGCCAAATCTTTTTCTGCACCATTTGTGATATTTAATGTCTTTTCTCTTTAATTTGTTTCGGTGGTACACTCATGACTGACTGTCTTAGGTTGAACCACACTTGCATCCCTGGGGTGAATGTCACTTGCAATTTTGATACATTTTTGTTGATTATGTTGGCTAATATCTTAAAAGATTTTTTCTTGCATATTTATAAGGCATTTGGGGCTTCACTTTCTTTTCTTGTAATGTCTTTATTGGTAAGTGTAATTCCAACTTTATGGAATAAACTAGAGAGTATCCTTTCTCCTCTACTGTTTGAAAGATTTTGATAAAGATTAGTGTGCAATTAGTGTGTGTATACACCATTAGTGTATAATTACCATCTGTCCTCCCTGCCGGCTCAGACGTCAAATATCTGCCTGTTAGGCGGCAGACCCCATGCACAGGAGGCGACTCGGGTTCCATTCCTGGGTTGGAAAGATCCCATGGTGAAGGAAATGGCTACCACCTCCAGTATTCTTGCCTGTGAAATCCCATGGGCAGAGGAGCCTGGCGGGCTGCAGTCCACGGGTTGCAAATGGTCAGACATGATCTTGCAGCTAAACAATAGGAAGAATTAGTTAGCAAACCAAGACAGGAGTGCAATGCCTCCCTGCTAAGAAATGCATCCGGAGATGGCCAGTCACAAACAGCAGGCGGTCTTCGCAGCTCCCTGCTCCTGCCCTCTGGCCATCACGCAAATTCCTTGCTTTGCTTCCACTTCTTTCCAGCTCCTGATGGTGGAGCAACCGCTCCTGAGACTTTCCCATTTGTTGCTAACCATTCAAGTGTATTTTTGTTCAGCTAAAACCCCACGTAATAAAAAAAATGCCAAGCTTTTCTTTTGAAAAGAAAAAAACCCCCACCACATTGGACATATGTCTTTGCTGACTTTAAATGAGACCCGAGCTCTACATTTCACACATTGTCAAGAAAACACCATGGAGCCTGGTCCTGGGAGCCCTAAATCCATTCCTGACCCCTCTGTGCAGAGCCTGCTGAAGGGCCAGGAGGAGGGGCCGCCTGGGGGCTCAGCTCTGAAGGTACTGGGCCAGGCCTGTCCCTGTGGTGTGCACGGTCCTCCCGGGGCTGGAGGAGAGCGTGAGCAGGACGGGAGGGTTTGTGTCTCACTTCCCTGCCTGTCTGTGTCACTGTGAGCATCAACACCGATACCACCTAACTGACAGTAATAGTCGGCCTCGTCCTCAGCCTGGGCCCCGCGGATGGTCAGGGTGGCCGTGGTGTCTGATTTGGAGCCAGAGAACCGGTCAGGGATCCCTGAGGCCCGGTCGCTACCACCATAAATGACCGTCACAGGGGCCTGGCCCGGCTTCAGCTGGTACCAGTTAACACTAGCAAATGCTAAGTCGCCTCCCTGGCAGGCGATGCTGGCCGTCTGTCCCAAGGACACGGACACCGCAGGCTGCTGAGTCAGCTGAGAAGAAGCCAGGTGACCTAGAAGAGAGGAGAGGAAGGGGCGTGTGAGGAAGAGGGTCTCCTCCCTGCGGCCCCCAGCCCCTGCAGCAGCCCCTGTGCTGAGCTTAAGACCAGCCTGAGCCCTGGTCACTTGGGGGCCGAGCCTGGGGGCCCGCACCTGTGCAGAGAGTGAGGAGGGGCAGCAGGAGAGGGGTCCAGGCCATGGTGGATGTCCCCCGAGCTCTGCCTCTGAGCCCGCAGCAGCGCTGGGCTCTCCGAGCCCCTTTATTCCCTCTCAGAGCTTTGCGGGGGGCAGTGAGGGTTCGGGTTTATGCAAATTCACCCCCGGGGGCCCCTCCCTGAGAGGCGGGGTCACCACACCATCAGCCCTTGTCTGTCCTCAGCTTCCTCCTCGGCTTCTCACGTCTGCACATCAGACTTGTCCTCAGGGACTGAGGTCACTGTCAGCTTCCCTGTGTCTGACCACATGACCGCTGTCCCAAGCCCCCCGGCCTGGGGTCTCCCCTGGGCTGTCCCAGCGGAGCCCTTAGCCTGGCAGCATCCTGGCCATGGGCTGAGGCGTGGACTGTGCCCCTTGCCCTGGGTGTCCTGTGTGTCCTGAGGGGATGGCCTGCCCAGTCCTGACTTCCTGCCAGTGCTGCTCCCTGTGGGCTGGCTCCCCTGAAGCCCGCCTAGGGCAGCCCGGCCCCTGACCTGCTGCTCCTGGCCGCGCTCTGCTGCCCCCTGCTGGCTACCCCACGTGCTGCCTCTAGTAGAGCTCCGATTTCTCAGCATGGCTGGTTACTTACTGTCCCGAGTTCAGCTCAGTCGCTCAGTCCAGTCCGACTCTACATGGAATTCTCCAGGACAGAACACTGGAGTGGGTAGCCTTTCCCTCCTCCAGGGGACCTTCCCAACCCAGGAACCGAATCGGTGTCTCCTGAATGGCAGGCAGATTCTTTGCCAACTGAGCTATCCTGAGCGTGAGTGTAATTATTCTCTTCAGTTCTGTTCAGTCCCGCAGACTTGTCCACCTCTTTGCGACCCCATGGGCGGCAGCACGTCAGGCCTCCCTGTCCATCACCAACTCCCAGAGTTTACTCAAACTCACGTCCATCGAGTCAGTGATGCCATCCAACCATCTCATCCTCTGTCATCCTCTTCTCCTCCCGCCTTCAATCTTCCCCAGTATCAGGGTCTTTTCCAATGAGTCAGTTCTTCGCATCAGGTGGCCAAAGTTTTGGAGTTTCAGCTTCAGCATCAGTCCTTCCAATGAATTTTCAGGACTGATATCCTTCAGAATGGACTGGTTGAATCTCCTTGCAGTCCAAGGGACTCTCAAGAGTTTTCTCCAACACCACAGTTCAAAAGCATCAATTCTTTGGTGCTCAGCTTTCTGTATAGTCCAGCTCTCACATCCATACATGAATATTGGAAAAAACCAAAACTTTGACTACACAGACCTTTGTTGGCAAAGTAATGTCTCTGCTTCTTAATATGCTGTCTACATCGGTCTTAAATTTTCTTCCAAAGAGCAAGCGTCATTTAAATTCATGGCTGCAGTCACCATCTGCAGTGATTTTGGAGCCCCCCAAATTAAAGTCTGTCACTGTTTCCATTTTTTCCCCATTTATTTGCCATGAAGTGATGGGACCAGATGCCATGATCTTAGTTTTCTAAATGTTGTGCTTTAAGCCAATTTTTTTCACTCTCCTATTTCACTTTCATCAAGAGGCTCTTTAGTTCTTCTTTGCTGCCAGGCTAAGGGCTCAGCTGGGACAGCCCAGGGGAGACCCCAGGCCGGGGGGCTTGGGACAGCAGTCATCATAAGGGTGATGTCATCTGCATATCTGAGGTTATTGATATTTTTCCCAGCAATCTTGATTCCAGCTTGTGCTTCATCCAGCCCAGGATTTTTCATGATGTACTCTGCATATAAGTTAAATAAGCAGGGTGACAATATACAGCCTTGACGTACTCCTTTCCCTATTTGGAACCAGTCTGTTGTTCCAGGTCCAGTTCTAACTGTTGCTTCCTGACCTGCATATAGGTTTCTCAAGAGGCAGGTCAGGTGATCTGGTATTCCCATCTCTTTCAGACTTTTCCACAGTTGATTGTGATCCACACAGTCAAAGGCTTTGGCATAGTCAATCAAGCAGAAATAGATGTTTTTCTGGAACTCTCTTGCTTTTTCGAGGATCCAGCGAATGTTGGCGATTTGATCTCTGGTTCCTCTGCCTTTTCTAAATGCAGGTTGAACATCTGGAAGTTCACAGTTCACATGCTGTTGAAGCCTGGCTTGGAGACTTTGGGGCACTGCTTTGCTAGCGTGTGAGATGAGTGCAACTGTGCGGTAGTTTGAGCATTCTTGGCATTGCCTTTCTGGGATTCGAATGAAAACTGACCTTTTCCAGTCCTGTGGCCACTGCTGAGTCTTCCAAATTTGCTGGCTTATTGAGTGCATCACTTTAACAGCATCATCTTTTAAGATTTAAAATAGCTCAACTGGAATTCCATCACTTTAGCTAATTCGGTCCATTAGCTTTGTTTGTAGTGATGCTTCCTAAGGCCCGCCTGACTTTATATTCCCGGATGTCTGGCTCTGACACCATTGTGATTATCTGGGTCATGAAGATCTTTCTGTATAGTTCTTCTTAGGAACAGATTTTACGATCTCCATCCGTGCATCTCCTCAGATCTGGAGAGGCACTAACTCCCTTCACGGTGACATCAGACCCTCCTGACTCATAAAAAGCCTTTTGTAAAACGAATGCTTCATGGTGCTGAGCCCTCCCTTCACCAAACGTTATGCACCGACTCCCCCGCTGCCCCAGACAGCTCCCAGGGCTCTCTGAGAAGCTGCCTCCTGGGCTGCAGTCCGCATTTTGCCCCACGTAAAACTTAGCTCGCAACTCTCAAGCTGTGCATCTGTGTTTAGCTGACACCACAAATATAATGGGAAATTTAAATTAAATATAATCCATGGGGAGAAATCCAAACATCTTATGAGGGAGAGAGAGGGAGAGAAAGGAAAGAAGAAGCAGCAGGAGGAGGAGAGGAGAGAAGCCCGGAGAAGGCAGCAGGGAGACAGAGGGGAGGACACGCAGGGGAAGGGGAGGAAGGGGAGTGAAGTGAGAGAGAGGCCAGAGTTCATCAGAGTCTGGACTCGCAGCCCAACCCCGCGGGTGTGTCCCGAAGCCGGGGAGAGCCGGAGCCAGGCGGGGGACAGAGCTGTGTCTCCAGTCCTTGTGGCCGTGACCTGGAACTGTGTGGTCAGCCCCCCTGACCCCAGCCGGGCTCTGTTGTTGGTCTGGGGCTGTGATCCTGGGTACAGTGTCTGAGCGTCTGTCTGAAATCCCTGTGGAGGCGCCACTCAGAACGGACCCTGCCTGGCCCCACCTGGATCTGCAGATCCATGCCCAAGTGGGGCTTCCTTCCTGGAACTGAGCAGCTGGGGTGGGGGGGTCTGCACCCCGGGAGTGGAGTGGCCCCAGGGGCACTCAGAGCTGCCTGGGAGAGACAGAGCTTGTCTGAGACCCAGGGCTCATCTCCAAGGGGTCCCCTAAGGTGTCTCCTGGCCACAGTCAGAGCCAGGATGAGCACGTGGTCTGAGTCGGACTTTCAGAGCTGGTGGCTGCATCCCTGGGGACAGAGGGCTGGGTCCTAATCTGGGGTTCAGAGGGCGGGATGGGAGCCCAGCTGACCCCTGGGGACTGGCCTCCTCTGGGTCTCCCTTGGGCGGTCACAGCTTCCCCTGGAGGTGGACTCTGAGGAGGACAGCTGGGGCCCAGCTGTCAGGAGGGGGTTCAGGAGGCCACACTCAGGGGAGGAGACCCTGACCTGCCCGGGTTTTGACTGAGTTTTTGGGTCCTCCTGGAGGCTCTGGGCCTGCAGGCCCTGCAAGGTCATCTCTAGTGGAGCAGGACTCCACAAGACTGATGAGCTGAATCCTCTAGGAGAGGCATGATTGTGAGGGGCAGCATTCTAGAACCAGCAGGGTGCTCAGGTAGCTGGCACTGGGCCCAGTTGGCGGTGGGCAGGGCACTCAGGGCCGACCAGGGGTCTGGGGGATTCGATGATGCCCACAGCACTGGGTGTTCCATCGGAATCCCAGACGTCACAGGGCGGTTTCAGGGATCAGGTCAGGACATGAGGGCCCCAGAGAGGTGGCGATGGCCTAGACAAGGCCATCACAGAGAGAGCTCCAGGGACCATGATGGGATGGATGCGTCTGTGCTGTCAGCTTCCCCACATCAGCGCCATGGTCCCGCCAGCCCATCGTCCACTGCGGACGCCCCGGTGCAGAGCCGGCCTGGAGGGCCGGGAGGCGGGGCCGCCTGGGGGCTCAGCTCCGGGGGACCCTGGCCAGGCCTGTCCCCGCGGTGTCCACGGTCCTCCCGGGGCTGGAGGAGAGCGTGAGCAGCACAGGAGGGTTTCTGTCTCACTTCCCCATCTGCCTGTGTCACTGTGGACATTGTAACTGCCACTGTCCCACGACACACAGTAATAGTCGGCCTCATCCTCCGCACGGACCCCACTGATGGTCAAGATGGCTGTTTTGCTGGAGCTGGAGCCAGAGAACCGGTCTGGGATCCCTGAGCGCCGCTTGCTGTCTTCATAAATGACCAGCTCAGGGGCCTGGCCCGGCTTCTGCTGGTGCCACTGAGTATACTGTTCGTCCAGCAGGTCCCCCGAGCAGGTGACCTTGGCCGTCTGTCCCAAGACCACTGACACTGAAGTCGGCTGGGTCAGTTCATAGGAGACCACGGAGCCTGGAAGAGAGGAGGGGGAGGGGATGAGAAGGAAGGACCCCTTCCCGGGTGAGAAGGGCGTCTCCCTGAGGTCGTGTCTGGGCTGAGCTCTGGGTTTGAGGCAGGCTCAGTCCTGGGTGCTGTGGGACCAGGGCCGGGGTGCAGGGCTGGGGGCCGCACCTGTGCAGAGAGTGAGGAGGGGCAGCAGGAGAGGGGTCCAGGCCATGGTGGATGTCCCCTGAGCTCTGCCTCTGAGCCCACAGCAGCGCTGGCCTCTCCGAGCCCCTTTATTCCCTCTCAGAGCTTTACGGGGGGCGGTGAGGGTTTGGGTTTATGCAAATTCACCCCTGGGGGCCCCTCCCTGAGAGGTGGGGTCACCACACCATCAGCCCTTGTCTGTCCCCAGCCTCCTCCTCGGCTTCTCACGTCTGCACATCAGACTTGTCCTCAGGGACTGAGGTCACTGTCAGCTTCCCTGTGTCTGACCACATGACCGCTGTCCCAAGCCCCCCGGCCTGGGGTCACCCCTGGACTCCCCAGAGGGGCGGTCAGCCTGGCAGCGTCCTGGCCGTGGACTGAGGCATGGTGCCCTGGGGTTCACTGTGGATGTGACCCTCAGAGGGGTCACTAGTCCTGAGGGGACGGCGTGTCCAGTCCTGACTTCCTGCCAAGCGCTGCTCCTTGGACACCCGTGGACCCGCAGGGCTGGCTCCCCTGAAGCCACCGCCTCAGGCAGCCCAGCCCCTGACCTGCGGCTCCTGGCCGCGCTCTGCTGCCCCCCTGCTGGCTACCCCACGTGCTGCCTCTAGTAGAGCTCGGATTTCTGAGCGTGACTGATGACCGTCTCAGGTACATTCGTGTCCCCGTGAAGGGCTCACTTAGCTTTTCTCACGCTAGGGAACCACGGTCCTCCTGTGTACAGTGATTACATGCCTCTCTGTTGGGCTTTTTCAGAGGATTCTGCAGCCAGGAGTCACAAGGAGTCTTAGCTGAGAAATGCTGGATCAGAGAGACTGGATAACCAGTGTGAGGGGGGGAACCTGGAAGATCTTCAGTTCAGTTCATTTCAGTCATTCAGTCGTGTCCGACTCTTTGGGATCCCATGGGTTGCAGCACACCAGGCCTCCCTGTCCATCACCAACTTTTGAAGCTTGTTCAAACTCATGTCCATCTAGTTAGTGATGCCATCCAACCATCTCATCCTCTGTTGTCCCTTCTCCTCCTGCCTTCAATCTTCCCTAGCATCAGGGTCTTCTCCACGAGTAAGTTCTTTGCATCAGGTGGCCACATTTTGGAGTTTCAGCTTCAGCATCAGTCCTTTCAATGAATAGTCAGGACTGATTTCCTTTAGGATTGACTGGTTTGATATCCTTGCAGTTCAAGGGACTCTCAAGAGTCTTCTCCAGCACCACAGTTAGAAGCCATCAATTCTTCGGTGCTCAGCTTTCTTTTTGGTACAACTCCCACATCCATACATGACTACTGAAAATATATTAGTCTTGTAGAACCAGTTTGGGGCTTTGCACGTGGCGCTAGTGGCAGAGAATCTGCCTGCCAACTCAGAAGATGTGGGAGATGCAGGTTCAGTCCCTGGGTCGGGAAGATCCCCTGGAGAAGGGCATGCCAACCCATTCCAGTATTCTTGCCTGGAGAATCCCATGGACAGAGAAGCCTGGTGGGCTACAGTCCATGGAATCTCACAGAGTCAGACACGACTGAAGCAACTTAGCTACATGGAAAAGAGCATGCATGAAGCCGTCGAAAAAACAGGTCAAGAAATCTCGTGTTTTGAAGGCTTACTGAGAAAGGTGACGCACTGTTCCAACACTTCCTCTCAGTTGAAGAAGATCAGAAGCATTAGTTCAAATGGTCATCAGTACCTTGGATGTGCTCCAACAGGTTATATCTGCAGATGGAAATGAAGGCAATTTATGGGGTAATTGGAGGACAAGATGAGATCATACACTTAGAACATTGCCTGGCATTTAAGGCATGTACAATAAACATTAGCTATTATTAGCAAAATAAATTTAGCTTAAATCACCAAAATCAGATAGTATTCTTAAAGTCACTGAGCTGTAAAATCAGGGACGTGTAGCCAAAATGTAAATTTTGACTCGTTGTAATTTCCATGTCACAAGACTAGAAAATCACAAATGTAATATTAGTTAAAAAAAATCCAGAAAGAATCCAAGAATTTAAAATTGCCTCACATTTCTATGCTAGACAAGCTGATATTAAGTTATAATTACTGAAGGATTGGAGTATTAAACTCTTCACATATGAGGCAACACGGCTCTCTAGCAAAACATTTAAAAATATGTTGTGGATAAATTATTGTTGTCCTTAAAGAAATAAAAAGACATAAGCATAAGCAATTGGTTGATATAGTCCACTGAGAATTTCAAAAGCCATTTGGCAAAGTTTTACACGAGCTAATTTCAAAATCTGGTCAGGCTGTAGTGAAGAGTCTGTTTTATCTTACAGAGGGTCTAGAGATAAGAAGCAAATAATATAAATTAATTCTTCTCTGAATAGAAATGGGTGAATAAGAGAGTTCTGTAAAGACTGCATGAATTAATAAATAATTTTATTAATAATGTAATAACTTGGAATGGAGACAACAGAGCAAAATATTTATATTTGGAGATGATACTAAGTCATTTTGAGTAGCTAAGAATAGACTCCTGAAAGATCTGATTTATCTTTGAGAATAAATAGAAAAATTATCAATGATGGACAAGGATAAACCATTGTATTTGTATACTAAAAGAATCCAAGCCAGAGAAATGAAATTCTAGTTTCTGGTAATGGAGGAATAGCTTTTACTGGGCCAAATATTCTTCAAAAAACAACAATGAATTCTGAAGAAAATATTACAACCACCTAAAGGCACTGGAAAACAAACAAAAACAGCGGAAGCTTGACAGCAGCCCACTCTTGCAAGGAAGACGTGGCATGGACTAAGTCTCTCATTTTTCTGAATTTGTTTACCTGAGAGCAAACCCCAACTTATGCCAGATAGAGTGGCTAAAACTTGGCCAGAAAATTCACAGTCCTAGAGGCGTGAAAAGTCAGAGGACAGGTGTCGGGGGGCCACAGAAGGTTGAGGTTGAAGAGCAAGTCTCAGAACGGAGAGCGCCGTGGAGGAGGCGCCATCCTGCACACCAGCTCCACTTGAGTCTCTGTCTGACTCTTGAACTACACAGGTATGCAGAAGGCTCCAAGCAGCCTAATTAAGTCTAGAAGAAATAGACTAGGTTTCTGCTGCTTCATCTACTGGATGAGATGGCTGGATGGCATCACCGACTCGATGGACATGAGTCTGAGTGGACTCCGGGAGCTGGTGATGGACAGGGAGGCCTGGCGTGCTGCGATTCATGGGGTCGCAGAGAGTCGGACGCGACTGAGTGACCAGACTGAACTGAACTGAACTAATGCTTCAGGCAACACGAAGAGCCTATCATTAGAGTTCTGTCAGGAACACGGTCTGGTGAAAGGTTCAATAGTCTCAAGAGGGACACAAAAGAAACCAGAACCTGTACACCATATCATTAGCAACGTCCAGGGGATAAACCCAAATGACCAGGAATGTGAAAAAATAAGAAAATGTGGCCAATGTTCAGATAAAAGGCAAGCAATGGAGACAAACCCGGAGACAACCGGTATAACGAAATCACCAAAGATTTTAAAACAGCTTTTTAACTATGCTTGACACTAAAGGAAAATACGCTCAAGTGAACAGAGAATTCCAGAGAGGAATAGAAAATGTCGAAAAAACCCAATTAAGTCTTAGACCTGAAACATCACTGTCTAAAATGAAACATCCCCTGGGTAGTCTCAACAGGGGACTGAAGACACAGAAGAAAGTGCTGGTGAACTTAAAGACAGTTCAGTTCAGTTTAGTTGCTCAGTCATGTCCAACTCTTTGCGACCCCATGAATCGCAGCACGCCAGGCCTCCTGTCCATCACCATCTCCCGGAGTTCACTCAGACTCACGTCCATCGAGTCCGTTATGCCATCCAGGCATCTCATCCTCGATCGTCCCCTTCTCCTCCTGCCCCCAATCCCTCCCAGCATCACAGTCTTTTCCAATGAGTCAACTCTTCGCATGAGGTGGCCAAAGTACTGGAGCTTCAGCTTTAGCATCATTCCTTCCAAAGAAATCCCAGGGTTGATCTCCTTCAGAATGGACTGGTTGGATCTCCTTGCAGTCCAAGGGACTCTCAAGAGTCTTCTCCAACACCACAGTTCAAAAGCATCAATTCTTCGGCGCTCAGCCTTCTTCACTGTCCAACTCTCACATCCATACATGACTACTGGAAAAACCATAGCCTTGACTAGATGGACCTTAGTTGGCAAAGTAACGTCTCTGCTTTTGAACATGCTATCTAGGTTGGTCATAACTTTTCTTCCAAGGAGTAAGCATCTTTTAATTTCATGGCTGCAGTCACCATCTGCAGTGATTTTGGAGCCCAAACAAATACAGTCTGACACTGTTTCCACTGTTTCCCATCTATTTCCCATGAAGTGATGGGACCAGATGCCATGATCTTTGTTTTCTGAATGTTGAGGTTTAAGCCAACTTTTCCACTCTCCTCTTTCACTTTCATCAAGAGGCTTTTAGCTCCTCTTCACTTTCTGCCATAAGGGCGGTGTCATCTGCATATCTGAGGTTATTGCTATTTCTCCCGGCAATCTTGATTCCAGCTTGTGTTTCTTCCAGTCCAGCGTTTCTCATGATGTACTCTGCATAGAAGTTCAATAAGCAGGGTGACAATATACAGCCTTGACGTACTCCTTTTCCTATTTGAAACCAGTCTGTTGTTCCATGTCCAGTTCTAACTGTTGCTTCCTGACCTGCATACAGATTTCTCAAGAGGCAGGTCAGGTGGTCTGTATTCCCATCTCTTTCAGAATTTTCCACAGTTGATTGTGATCCACACAGTCAAAGGCTTTGGGATAGTCAATCAAGCAGAAATTGATGTTTTTCTGGAACTCTCTTGCTTTTTCCATGATCCAGTGGGTGTTGGCAATTTGATCTCTGGTTCCTCTGCCTTTTCTAAAACCAGCTTGAACATCAGGAAGTTCACAGTTTACGTATTGCTGAAGCCTGGCTTGGAGAATTTTGAGCATCACTTTACTAGTGTGTGAGATGAGTGCATCATTTAACCTTTACTCACTACATACCTGCAGCAAGTACATCCTCTCCATTTGTGTCAATCAAAACTGTCTCCAGACATGGACAAACGTCCCCTGGGATGGTGGAAGGACCTTTTGTTAAGAACCACTGGGTCAGAGATTCGTAGACTTTTGTCTTGTTGACTTTTTAAAAATACATCTTGTTTTTTATTTTCTTGGTTTCTGCTCTTATCTTTATGATTACTTTCCTTTTGCTTGGGGCTTCCCTGGTAGGTTTTCCCTTCTGGCTCAGCTGGTAAAGAATCTGCCTGCAATGTGGGAGACGTGGGTTCAATCCCTGGGTTGGGAGGATCCCCTGGAGAGGAGAAGGGCTACCCACTCCAGGATTCTGGCCTGGAAGATTCCATGGAGTGTATAGTCCATGGGGTCACAGAGTCGGACATGACTGAGTGACTTTCACACACACACACACACACACCCGTCCATGGTAGCTCAGCTGGTAAAGAATCCCACCTGCAATGCAGGAGACTCCGGTCCAATTCCTGGGTCAGGAAGATTCCCTTTTGTTTACTCCGTAAGATCTTGTCTGGGGACAAAGCTAACAGCTATGCCAGGCCTTCTGGGCGTCAGAGAATGTGGGGGCTGTGGACTGGATGGATATATGTGCATTCTCCCAAACACAAACATACATCTGTATACATGTACATGGAGAGAGAGAGAGGGGGAGGCGGTGAGTCTCCAGGGGGCCGTGTAACCCACGTGACACTCGTGGAGGCGTTTGTGGCTGATCACTACACAGTTTTTCCTTCCGGTTTCTTGGTCAGTTGACTTCACAATTCAAATTCCTATACTTCATTTTAGACTGAGGGAGTTTTGAACTATTCTAAAATCTATGTATACATGAGTTATTATGTCCAGCGCCATGAGGGCTCATTTCGTGTGTCCACTTTACCTGGAAACAAGGCAATCAGCCCTGATTTACTTCTAGGGGCGTCTGGGGGTGTTTCTGGAGGACAGGAGCACTTGAACCCAAGGGCTCAGTGAAGCAGGAGGCTCTCTGCCGGTGGACCCAGGAGGAACGCAAGGCCGAGGAAGGCAGAGTCCCCTCCTCCCTAACCCGAGGTCTCTGCTCAGAAAAGGGACAATCTAACGACTAGAAGGAAAGAAAGAAAACCAGCTGTTGGAGGGTTGTTCTCTGGAGCAGATTCACACTTTGAGGCTCATGTGGAGGAATTCTGGGTGAAACAGAGCACTCACCGTGTGTGTTGGGAAATTTTAAATCACATGTGCAGTCACAACTTTGTTTAAGCCAGACAGGGTAGCACAGCAAAGTCAGCACATCGGTCACTTGTGTTTTTGATAAAGGAGAGGGAACTTGCTGGCACATTCAGGAAAGGCTTTGGAAGAGAGAGGCCACAGGAAGATGGTGAGGACCAGGGTCTCGGGCAGAGGGATCAAATTCCCTGCTCTTCACTGTTGCACCCCTGTGTGCTGTCCATCTTGTCCAGAGTAGTTCAGTCTTCAGATGCTATTGTTTCCATTCATGTAAATTCAGTCTGGATCATTTTTAAACCTCTGTTGTTTCTACTTAACGTGTTTAAAATCTCTTTATCTCAAGAAAAAAAAAATTAAACACAATTTGAAAGGTTGGTTTTGTGTCCTTGACTATAAACTCCGTTATCTGGGCCATTTCAGAGCATGTTTGAATCAATGCATTTTGTACTTCCTATGGCTCCTATTTTCTTGATTCTTTACAGGTAATTTTTGTTAGGAATCGGGTACTGTGAATCTTTCCTTGTTGAATATGGGATATTTGCGTTTTTCCCTAATTTTTCTTTTTTTGACTTTTGGGTTTACCTTCAGGAAAGTCACTGGGACTCAGGAAAGTCCTTCCTCCACTTGTTATTTCGTCTCTTCCTGGGGCCAGGGTAGCGCGTCCTCTGGGCTGAGTTTCCCCGCACGAGGCCAGTTCTCCTGACTCTCACCCCGAGGCCTTCGTGAGGAGCTCCCCCTGCATCTGGGCAGCCGGCTACTGGATGTGCGTGTGTCTCTGGCCATCGGCGTCCAGTGTCCTTGGAGGTTCCGTCCTCACCTCCGCTTACTGTGCCCCACACTCGAGCTCTCGGGGTCCGAGCAGTGTCTGCAGTCTGCAGACCCTCTGGGTAGCTCTCGCCTCCTCAGGACTCTCCTCTCTAGACGTGTGTTTTCTTTCGGCCCCTTGGACCTCCACTCTGAACTGCAGGCATGGTGCTGAGTGTGATCTCTGGTGGAAGCCTGGGAGGCTGGACGGGTCCGCCCTGCGGTGTGGTGACAGGTGTGGGCTCGGGGTGGGGCCTGCACGTCGTCCTGACCCGAGCCGGGACTGGGCTCCGGGCCTCAGGCTTCGCTGACCTGAATCTCCCTCAGAGAGGGGTCAGGGCCTGGGCGGGGGGACCGTCTCTGCAGTGACAGCCCCTCCCAGGGAGGGCACAGCGGGGAGCTGCCGCGGCCCCAGCACAAGTGGGAGGTAGCGGAGCCCAGGGGAGGGGTCTGATGGCCCCACACCGGCCCCGGGCTGGTTCGTTCTGTTTCTCGAGCTCCACAGAAGCTCCGAGGAGCTGGGCAGTTCTCTGAATTCATCCAGGAGTTTCGGCTGCTGAGGGTCCTGTCAGCACCGCAGGGACATCCAGGGGCCGTTAGCACTGGGTCTCTGTCCCTCTGTCTGTCCTCATCCAGGCCTCCGTTCCCCAGGTCACTCCACGGCCCAGACACCGACACAGCTGGGCCTGCCAGCCCGTCGTCCACTGCGGACGCCCCGGTGCAGAGCCTGCCTGGAGGGCCGGGAGGCGGGGCCGCCTGGGGGCTCAGCTCCGGGGGACCCGGGCCAGGCCTGTCCCTGCGGTGTCCACGGTCCTCCCGGGGCTGGAGGAGAGCGTGAGCAGCACGGGAGGGTTTGTGTCTCGCTTCCCCGCCTGTCTGTGTCACTGTGAGGATTATTGCTGCTGTCAGCTGACAGACAGTAATAGTCGGCCTCGTCCTCGGTCCGGGCCCCGCTGATGGTCAGGGTGGCTGTTTTGCCTGAGCTGGAGCCAGAGAACCGGTCAAGGATCCCTGAAGGCCGCTCACTGTCTTTACAAATGACCTTCACAGGAGCCTGGCCCGGCTTCTGCTGGTACCAAGCTGTATATTTTTTATCCAGCAGGTCTCCCTGGCAGGTGATCTTGGCCGTCTGTCCCAAGGCCACCGACACTGAAGTCGGCTGGGTCAGTTCATAGGAGATCACGGAGCCTGGAAGAGAGGAGATGAGAAGTTAGGACCCCTTCCCCGGGCACCTCACCCTGAGGCGGTGCCTGGACTGTGATCTGGGTTTGGGGCCGGCCCAGCCCAGGGTCCTGTGGGGCCTGAGCCTTCGGGCAGGGCTGGGGGGCCGCACCTGTGCAGAGAGTGAGGAGGGGCAGCAGGAGAGGGGTCCAGGCCATGGTGGATGCGCCCCGAGCTCTGCCTCTGAGCCCGCAGGTGGGCTGGGGCCTCTGGGCTCTCTTATCCTCAGAAGGGATGTCCTCATGCAAATCTCCTTCCTGCCTCTCCTGGCTGGTGACCGGCCCCCTGCTGAGCAGAGAGCTGCTGGCTCCCAGGAGGAGTCTCCTGCGGCCTAACTGTCAGGCCTTTGCCCAGGTGCCCAGACTCTCTCTGGGCTGAGTGAGAAAGGTTGCCCCTTCCCCCAGCTCTTTCACACACCCTGTGTCCGCTCATGGGGCGCCCTCTGTGTCTGGGAGACACACAGGAGTCCTCTCTGGGGACGAGGTCATCATGTGGAGGGCTGGGCACGCTGGAAGTGGGTGCTGAGGGGACCAGGTCCTGCTGCTGTGAGAGCCAGGATTCCAGCATCAGACACGGTGACACTGGTCACATAGCTCTGGCAGAATATTTATTATATTTCTTTAAAATTGCATTTATTTATTTATTGACATATCGAGCTCTCCAGGTGACCCAGTGGCAGAGAAGTCAGCTGCAATGCAGGAGGGACAGGAGACGGATTTGATCCCGCGTGGGAAGGTCCCCTGGAGGAGGGCATGGTGACCCTCTCCAGCATTCTTCCCTGGAAAGTACCCCGGACAGAGGATGCTGGTGGGAATCTGGGGCTCCTGCCCATGGGGAAGCGAAGAGCAGACGCCACTGAGTCAATGAGCACACATTTGTTGGCCTATGGTTGATTTGCAATGTTGTATTAGTTACAGGTCACAGCAAAATGATTCATATACATGTATATGGTTCGTATGTATAAATATTCTTTTTGTATCGTGTTTTAGAAATAAAATGGGGGAAAAAAATCTTCTGTACCTAGACCAAGGCAAGAACTCTTGGACTTGACAGTAACTTCATTATATGTAGACGGAAGAAGTCAAGTGGAAACATTAAAATGTAAAGCATTTGTTTTTAGAAAAGCGTTTTTTAGAGAGTTGAAAAATCCAGGAAAGTTTAGAAAGTACTTTCTACTCACAGATTCATCAAAAGACTTGTGTACACATTTCAAAAAATCTCAAAACTAATCAATATGAAAAAAATCCACTAGGAATGGGGAGAATGTTGTGAAGAGACATTTCTTCGGGAGTGTACGGATGCCAGATGAGCAGATGGGACGATGGTCACCACGAGTCATTAGGGGAATGTCAGTTACACCCTAAGGAGACCCCGCTACACACCTGAGCAGATGGACTCAATATAAATGGCGGCGAAACCCAAGGCTGGCTGGATAGCAGGCAGACAGGTTATCCCTGAGTCACAGAAGGCATGCCAAGTGTCACAGCCACTCTGAGAAAGAGTTCTGCAGCTACTAACACACTAAACACTGGATTACTGTACAGTCTAGAAATTGCGCTCTTAAAATTTATTTCAGGGAAATGAAGACTTAGGTTCCAATAAATCCCTATACACCAGAGCGACCAGCTCCTGATACAGTCAGCTCAGGCAGCTATGCTCAAACACCATCCACATGGTGCTTAAATACCATGAATCTCTACGCTCTATTTCTGGGGGTCAGAAGTCTGTGATCAAGACCCTGCAATCTTGTTTTTCTTGCCAGGGCTTTCCTTGGCTCACTGAGGGCATCTCCTGGCTCTGTCGTTACAAAGTCTTGTCTCGGTGGCTCATGGGGGGATTGGGCAAGTGTTCCAGGTCTCCTTTATAAGGTCACCTATCCTATCTCCACAGGGCAGAGTAACCTGGAAGTGGACACCAATGTCCACCCTGTTCATCTGTCACTTTCAGAGATGGGGCAGACAGTGGCCTCCCTGAGAGCCTGACCTTGTCACAGAGATGACCTCTAATGGGTGCCCCGCGCTCTATGGATGAGACTCTGCAGGGGGGACCCCTCCCTGGTGGGTCACCATCTCAGCACAGCAGGGAGTGGTCTTCTCTGCCTCCCTTTCCCGCTGCTGTCCTCCCTTCTGTCTGTCCCTCTGTGTGTCATCAGAGGCTCCTGCTGACTGTCTCCGGTTCTCAGCAGCCCAGACCGTGGGGGTGTGGGTGTGCTTGGGCCCGCGGGGGTGGGTTTGCTCCCTGCTGATGTCCCCCTCCCTCTCCTGCGGTGTCAGGAGGACAGGACACTCCCCACTTGAGGGAGCCGTACGTAGGAGCTCTTGTTTGGGTCGAAGGCACTGGAGAGAACAGCCCTTCCCCGGAGTGAGGGCCTGGGAGACGGTCCTGTGTCCCCAGTGAGTCCAGGAAGACTCGTGGACAGAGGTCACTGAGGGATGGCACCCAGATGTCCTGTCTAGCCCTGCCTCCTGCACCCTGTCCATCCCTCATCAGGACACCAGCCTCCTCCTCTCCTCCTGCCCATGGGCATCACCAGGCGACGGGAAGCTCCTGGACTTTCCCCATCAGCCCTCAGTCACTGAGGCCCAGCTGACCTTCCCAATCCAGCCCCGAAATCCCACGCGATGCTGGCCAGGTCAGTGCCGAGAGTCAGGGTCCCTGTGGTCAGGACAGCTGCCCCACGTTGACTCAGGGGCCGGGTGTGTGTGAAAGATGCTTCTTTTTCAGATTTCAGACAAACTATGCGGGAACCTCAGGTGCACAAACCTCCCTCCCAAATGCATTTGAAGGGATCGCCCGCAGGCTGAGACGTGGGGCGGGACCGTAACCTCCAGCTCAGTGTCCCTCCCCCATCCCTCTTGCTGTCTCTGCGGCAATGGCGCTGGCCCGTCACGAGGACGTCCTGTGGGTGGAACGGGAGCCATTCTTGACAGCAAGGCTGAGACTCTTTCTAGCGGGCTCCGGGTCTGTGTGGTCACAGAGCCCCTCACACGCCCCTCATTCCACCAGGACCCAGCTCTGCTCCCACCATGAGGCTGAGGCCCCATCCTCCCCTGAGGCCCAGCCTTCCCGCTGAGCCCTCAGTCCCAGCAGAGCTCCACTTCTGCCCCCCGGGCACCTGACTCCGGTCACTCGGTGCCTCGACCTCCAGTGTCACCTGTGGACCCCGAGACCCCGGTCCCTGGCTTGAGAGGCCCCACAGGGCCTGGGGGCTCCTGGGGACAGGGTCGTCTCAACTCAGCCCCCTCCCAGGGTCATGGGCCCTCCTGGTCTGGGCTGGCCTCTCCCAGCATCATCCACACAGGCTTGTGGAAGAGGAAACGCAATGTCCTGTTTCTAAACCACTTAAAATTAGTGTGTATCTGATCTCCAGCTGGTGAATCTGGGAGAGTCGGGGAGATGGATTTCTGAGGGGAGACTCAGAGGTCAGGGCCCTGTGGACGGACAGGGAGCAGCTCACCCTGCTGCCCGTGGGCAGAGGGCCCGGGAGGGAGGGGTATGCCTCACTTCCCCTTTGTCTGTGTCCCTGTGGTACCCACTTTGGCCACCATCATTATAGCTGACACCACAGATGTAATCAGCCTCGTCGTCAGACTGAGGTTGCTGATGGTCAGGTAGCCGTCAGCCCCAGAGCTGGAGCTGGAGCCGGAGGCGCGGTCGGGGATGCCGTCCCCCGGGGTGACTTTCCCGTCACTGGTCAGCCTCATCAGATGCCGAGGGGCCTGCCCAGGACTCTGTTGATGCCACTCAGTGTAGGCTGTGCTGCGCTCACTGCTCAGGGCGCAGGTGAGCTTGGCCGAGCCTCCCAGGGAGGAGGACGCAGATGGGGGCTGGGTCAGCACAGGCCGAGCACAGAGGCCTGCAGACAGAAAGGCAGTTGAGGCTGAGGCCGCCCACACTGGGCAGGGGACCCTCAGGACTGAGCCAGACGGAGGGGCAGGGAGCCCCCCGAGGCCCTGGGCCACACTGACCCGTGCTGACCAGCAGGGACAGCAGGTAGAAGGGGACCCAGGCCACGGTGGGAGGTGCGTCCTGAGCTCTGCCCGGAGGCTGCCCAGCTGCACGGGCCTCTCCAGGCCCCGTTTTATCCTCGCCCCTTGCAGCTCCAGAAGGAGGGGGCAGTGCACGCAAGTCAACTCCCCGCCCCCGTCCTGGGTCTCAGCTCCTGTCTCAGCCCTGAGCCCAGGGCCTCACTCGGGGGATCCCCTGGCATCAGAGGCCAGGGCTACGTGTGGGTTTCAGAGGAACAGACATTCTCCCCAAGAGAAGTGCGTTCAAGGAAGCACCAGTCATGCCCTTTGCACTTGAGCCCTGCCCAGGGGACGGGCACCTGCGAGGGTCGGCAACCAGGACCCGGAGCGCCCCCTGGTGCCCCTGGACGGTCATCTTCCTACACCCGTAGCTCCTTCAACACAGGGAGGACTTGGGAGCCCCAGGAGAGGCCAGACTCCTGGGGAGTCGCCTGCATCCCCTCCCCTGGCGCCATAATAACCCCCAGCGCCCTCCGTGACGGCTCAGCCTCTCCCCAGTCTAATGAGCAGGAGCCAGCATGGGAGAGGACATGACTTCCCCAGAGTCTTCCAGACAGGGATGAGTGGGTCAAGATTCCATCCAGGGCCCTGACCTCAGAGCCTGACCTTTCAGCCCCTTCCCTCCCCTCCCCATCTTCGGGCCCCATAGCTTCTTTCCCTCCCCCACCCGAGGCCTCCCGAGCCCCTCCGCTGGCAACCTTTTCCTCTGTATTCAAGTGCCCGGGAACCTACGCCAGTAAAATAGTCCCTACCGGCCAGCGTTCCTTTTAGATCCAGGTACAAAACAAAACTTCATGACATGTCATGGGGTTCTTGCAAACATCTTCCCACTGAAAGGGATGCTTATAGAAATTTAATAAAAAAACAGTATTGCCATTTATTTCACAAACAATATTAACAATGTGCATGATGGCTCAGAACCACCTTTGAACATTATAGTTGCATTCCTCACTTGCCTTTGAGATGGAAGTCACATGCATACATGTAAAAAGCCCCCAGTTTCTCGGTGGAATGTAGGTTGGCAGCTTCTCCCCAGCAATAACTCCAGGTTTGGGACCCTCACTCACCTCTTGGTGGTGGTGGCGAGTGTATTCTGCAGGCACAGATATCCCAAGGAAGCCTCATCCATCTCACTGACTCAGTCCAGTATGGTGGCTAAAAGCGCAGGTGGGTGGTCCCAGTAGAGACGTGCTGTTCTGAAATACCCAGCAGATTTCAAAGATTTAGGACAGAGTAGTGTAGAATGTCGGAGAAGGCAGTGGCACCCACTCCAGTGCTCTTGCCTGGAAAATCCCATGGATGGAGGAGCCTGGGGGCTGCAGTCCATGGAGTCGCGAAGAGTCAGACGACTGAGCGACTTCACTTTCACTTTTCACTTTCATGCACTGGAGAAGGAAATGGCAACCCACTCCAGTGTCCTTGCCTGGAGAATCCCAGGGACGGGGGAGCCTGGTGGGCTGCCGTCTATGGGGTCGCACAGAGTCGGACACGACTGAAGTGACTTAGCAGCAGCAGTGTAGAATGTATCCAAATTCTCATATTCAATCCATACTGAAATGGTACTTTTAAAATACCATTTGACTGATTTATTTGCGGCGGCGCCGGGTCCCCACTGCTGTGTGGGCCTCCTCCTCTCGTGCTGAGCGGGCGCTCGTCTTGGTCGCGGCGCTCCGACTTCTCGATGCGGCGGCTTCTCCTGCTGCGGCTGCGGAGCGCCGGCTCCAGGTGGGCGGGCTTCCGTACACGTGAGCTCAGCAGCTGCAGCTCCCAGGCTCCGAGCGCTGGCTCAGTGGATGTGAGGCGTGGCTTAGCTGTCCTGTGGCATGCGGAATCTTCCCCGATCAGGGATAGAACTCGTGTCTCCTGCATTGGCAGGCGGATTCTTTCCCACTGAGCTTTCAGGGAAACTCTTGAAATTATGTTTTCAGCTAATTGAGTAAACACAATCCATCATGGAAACAGCATCTGCTTTGCATAATTTTTCAAAAGTGTCTCTTGGAAAATTTAAAATTACGTATGTGGTTGTTGTTGGTGGTGGTTCAGTTGGTAAGTCGCGTCTAACTTTTATCACCCCATAGACTCTTGTGACTCCATAGATTGTAGCCTGCCAGGCTCCTCTGTCCATGGGATTCTCCAGGCAAGAGAACTGGAGTGAGTTGCCATTTCCTTCCCAGGAGATCTTCGCGACCCAGGAATTGAACCCGGGTCTCCTGCATTGCAGGCAGATTCTTTACCAGCTGAGCAATAAGTGAAGCCCTCACATGCGGTTGAAACTTTGTTTTAACAGGACAAGGCAGCAGTGCACAGTCCCACATCAGTCAGTTGATTTTTCAAACAGGAGGAACTTCCCGGCACATTCTGGAAAGGCCGTGTTTAGCTTTGGAAGCTCAGTGAGAGGCTGCAGGAAGACGGTGAGGACCAGGGGTTGGGTGGAGGGAGGGAATAGTTGTGCTAAACAAGTAACTACATAGAAAGAACTTTGATGGTGCTTGATACCTCTTAAGCACATATGAATATTTACTCTTATTCCATCTGTTAATATTCATATTCCTTATCCTTAACACAAACTAGAGGCTTTGGGATGGTGGGGGCAGGAGTGTGAAGGCTTTGGCGCACTTGACAAGGGCCCTGTTTTCTGGCGACACCAATACACACACTCCTTGTGGGAACCCTCCACACTCACGAACTGAAGTCCTAACCCCAGTGCCTAAGAGTGGGGCCTTATTTGGAAACAGTCAATTCAGACGTCATCAGTTAAGTTGAGTTCATGTTGGGGTGAGGTGTCCCTAGTCCCATTCAGTGCCCATGAGTCTCAGGAGCTCTGGTCCAGGAAAGCGTCACCCCCTCTCACCAGCCCATCGTCCACTGCGGATGCCCCGGTGCAGAGCCTGCCTGGAGGGCCGGGAGGCGGAGCCGCCAGAGAACCAGTCAGGGATCCCTGAGGGCCGCTCACTATCTTTATAAATGACCGGCACAGGGGCCTGGCCCGGCTTCTGCCGGTACCAGTGACCATAGAGCTTCCTAAGTCGTCTCCCTGGCAGGCGATGCTGGCCGTCTGTCCCAAGGACACGGACACCGCAGGCGGCTGAGTCAGCTGAGAAGAAGACAGGTGACCTAGAAGAGAGGAGAGGAAGGGGCGTGTGAGGAAGAGGGTCTCCCCCCTGCGGCCCCCAGCCCCTGCAGCAGCCCCTGTGCTGAGCTGACGTTCAGGGCCAGCCTGAGCCCTGGCCACTTGGGGGCCGAGCCTGGGGTGCCGCACCTGTGCAGAGAGTGAGGAGGGGCAGCAGGAGAGGGGTCCAGGCCACGGTGGACGCGCCCCGAGCTCTGCCTCTGAGCCCGCAGCAGCGCTGGGCTCTCCGAGCCCCTTTATTCCCTCTCAGAGCTTTGCGGGGGGCAGTGAGGGTTCGGGTTTATGCAAATTCACCCCCGGGGGCCCCTCCCTGAGAGGCGGGGTCACCACACCATCAGCCCTTGTCTGTCCCCAGCTTCCTCCTCGGCTTCTCACGTCTGCACATCAGACTTGTCCTCAGGGACTGAGGTCACTGTCACCTTCCCTGTGTCTGACCACATGACCGCTGTCCCAAGCCCCCCGGCCCGGGGTGGCCCCTGGACTCCCCAGAGGGGTGGTCAGCCTGGCAGCGTCCTGGCCGTGGACTGAGGCACGGTGCCCTGAGGTTCACTGTGGATGTGACCCTCAGAGGTGGTCACTAGTCCTGAGGGGATGGCCTGTCCAGTCCTGACTTCCTGCCAAGCGCTGCTCCTTGGACACCTGTGGACCCGCAGGGCTGGCTCCCCTGAAGCCCCCCTTGGGCAGCCCAGCCCCTGACCTGCTCCTGGCCGGGCTCTGCTGCCCCCTGCTGGTGGAGGACCATCAGGGCAGCGGCTCCCCTCCCGCAGGTCACCGCAGGGCCCGGGTCACCAGAGAGGGTGTGGACCTGGGAGTCCAGCCCTGCCTCTGGGCCAGCACAGAGAGGCCACCTACACCGTGAAGTTGCTGTTCCTGTAACCCTGGCTCAGGGCGGAAATGGCCGTGCCGTCCCTTTGGTTTTCTTGGTGGAGTGGAGAGTCCGGGATGACTGTAGCTGCAGCCGTCAGGTTCCATAGCAACATGTGCCATCCCCTAGGGACCCAGCGCTCCTTGTACTGGTATGCCAAGGTTGGCACCTGTCCCACCCCAGGAGGGCAGTTCGCTAATGGTGTTCCTGGCAGTTGAGCTCATCTGAGAACTCACATCATTTTCATCATCACATCCTCATCACCGGTATCAGCACCCCCACCACCATCTCCATCGTCTCTTCTCCTGTTTTTATTTTTATGTCATCTCGCAATCTCACACCCCTCAGAGTTTGCATTGGTAGCATTTTTTGTTTAGCATAGTGTGCCTCTTTTTAGGAAACTGGGGATCTCCTGCTGATACCCCGGGAACCCATCCAGAAATCATACTGATGGCTGAACCCCTGAGTTTGGATTCCTGCCGAGGAAACCCTAGGACCTCAAAATTCTCTGAATCACTCCCATAGTTAGCAACACTCATTGGGCCTTTTTATACTTTAATTTGGAAAAATATCCTTGAAGTTAGTATCTACCTTCCCATTTTACAGAAGGTAAAGCTGCATCCCACTTGAGAGCAAGTCCCCAGGTCAATAGAGAGAATGGGGTGAGCCCAGGATGGGGCCCAGGGGTCCTGGATTCAGACTCCGGCCATTTAGGGCAGAACTTGGCCAGAGAGGGAGCGCAGCAAGGCGGGGGCTGGCCTGGGAGGAACCATGGCACCCCCAGGGCTCGGGGCCATCTTCACCACATCCTGGCCTTCATCAGAAGCCCCCTCAGCCTGAATGTGGCAGAGGCAGGGAAGCTGTGCTCCAGGTCACGCTGGAGAATAGGTGGGGCTGGGGTGCTGCTGGGTCCTAGGGGTCTGGCCAGGTCCTGCTGCCTCTGCTGGGCAGTGGTGATTGGTCCTCATCCTCCTGAGAAGTCACAAGTGATGGGTGTCTCATGGCCAAGCTATTGGAGGAGGCAGTGAGCACTCCCACCCCTGCAGACATCTCTGGGGGGTCAGTGGTTCTGTAGGTGGTCCTGGGGCTTGGACCTGGGGGACATGAGACTCAGCCGTTGACTCTCAGAGGTGCCAGCTGTGGGTGCAGCGGCAGGGGTGGGCGGTGGGGGATGCCTCACCAAAGCCAAAATAAGAGGTCATCCAACGAATAGAAACTGACTCACACCCTTTGGTCTGGCACATTCCGTCTTGAAATATCCTGTGGACAGGATACAGTCCCTGGATAAAAGGATTTCTATCTTGTGTGTGCAGTAGAGCTATAGACAGGCTTGACTGTCATATGTAATCCTTTGAACATGGTATTAAATTCTGTTCACTAACATTTAAAAGGACTTTTGCATCAATAAACCTAAGGTATATTGTCCTGTCATTTCCTTGTCTTGTAGTGTCTCTGAGTAGGTTGGAAGGGGTAACCAGCTTCACAAATCGAGTTAGGAAATTCCCTTATTTTTCCACTGTCTAATAGACTTTCATAAGATTAGTGTTAATTCCTCTTTAAATCGCTGCTATAATCATCACTGTGGCCACCGGTACTGAATTTTTTGTTAGGATGATTTTTAAAAAATAATTTTAATGGTTTTTAATTTTATCTTCGGCTGTGCTGGGTCTTCGTCGCTGTGTGCGGGCTTCCTCTCGCTGTGGCCTGTGGGGGCTCCTCTCGTGTTGCGAAGCTCGGCCTTCTGATGGCAGTGGCTTGTCTCGTTGCAGAGCGCGGGCTCCAGGGCGCCCCGGCTCGCGAGGTTGCAGCACATGGGCTCTGTAGCCGTGGGGCACAGGTTCAGCAGCCTCTCAGGATGTTTTGTTCTCAGATCGTGGGTTGGTCGAACTGGTGTCCCCTGAGTTGCAAGGTGGATTCTTCACCACTGGACTACCAGGGACGTTCCCTGGAGGTTTTTAATTGTGGATTTAAGCTCTCCTTAGATGTCTCCTCACATTTCCTGTTTCTTTTTGAGTCAGTTTGATACCTTGTTTGTGTCTGTAAGTTTGCCCATTTGATCCAAGTCGCCTACTGTGTTGATATACAATCGTCTAATTGTTGGTTTACAATTTTGAGAGCATTGTCCTGCAATTGCTTCTATCTGCAAGATTGGTAATAATATCTCCCCAGAGGAGTCGCAAACTGAAATGAGATTAATACAGGCTCTTTTAAAAGAATGAACTTCTGTTCTTGCCTTTGCCATAGATCTTATTTCTCAGCCTGACTGTACTTACTGACGAGGGTGTTTTCACGTCTGTGTGGAGAGCTACCATTAGTATTTCTTATAGTCCAAAGACATCAGGCTCCTGGGCACAGTGAACACACTCCTTTCTGTGGCTATTTTGCAAAATATGGTGTAGCCTAGAGTCATAAGGAATCACAGCTGACAACCGCTGGAACAGAGGGACATGCTAAGCAACGTGAGGGCGGGAACCTGGAGGGTCCTCCCTGGGGACAAGTTAACCAGCTATAATGGACATTCCAGCATCTGGAACATGGAGCTGTGAACTGGACCGATGACTGTCATTTTCAGAAGAGAAATCCCGGGAGAGGAGGGTGCCGGGGGCCAGCGTGAGGAACTCTGCCCATGGCAAAGGTCATGAGGAAGGAGGCTTGGCATATGCAAAGACATGATCAAGCCTCAGGAAACCCCCTGTTCCTGAGCATCCAACCCCCAAACCAGAGTCTGTTTCATGCTCTCACCTACACCTCTGACTTTACGGGGGGCTCTCCCCCATAACCGTTTCTCTTGGAGAAGGAGTTAACTTGCAGCTCCAGTTACTAAAAATTCCTGGGCGTGACAAGAATGTTTCAACTTAGAAATTCCTCTGGAGGTCCTCTAGCCTCCCTGATCAGGTTCGTCCGGCCACATGTGATTGTTTACAGCCTCCCAACCTTGAGAGGCATGAGATGCTTTAAAACTTTCTAAATACAGACTCTTTTGAGAAGTTAGAAAATTATTAGTATAGTATAGTGTGTTGATTAGAAATTATATTGGTGAAGGGTTTTTTCATTTGTCCTGCCAATAATCACTGCTAATTCCCTGCCCTGGGTGTGACAAGGGTGTCTCAGGTTAAACCTCTCTGATGACAGACTAGCTTGTGTGACAACTTCTCAACCATAAACAGCACAGAGAGTTTGGAGTATTAGCATAGGGCTTTTCTCATTGTTGAGTCAGTGATTGCCGCCAGGCCTCCCTACCCTTAGGTACCTGGGAATATATTAATCAATGTATTTGAAATATAGAAAAGGAAATATAGTAGTTTTTGATGTTAGCAATACTAGACTTTTGAGTTAATGAATTTTCTCTTTTGTTATAGATCACTGTACTTTGTTATAAATCACTGTGTCCTTGCTATGTAAAAATGTGACTTTATCATTATCTTAAGACTAAATAGACCTTAAGGGGAACACTGGTGAAGGGTTTTCATTTGTTGAGCCAATATTTGCTGCTAAATTTCCATATTCCTTGCCCTTATAATGAATATAACTAGCATATAAGAGAAATAAGTATTAACCTTTGAGATTAATCATGTTAAACCTTAGGCTAAGTAAATTCCTTTCTTAGTTGTAATCCACTACACCCTCACCCTATAGAAATGCAACTTTATTTGGAGGGTGGTGCTTGGTTTAAGAAAAAATCACCCCTGGAAAAAATAAGTTTTCTGGTTAACTGACCGGTATCAGAAAGCGCCATAAAATGTCAGCAGGCCTCACGGCCAGAAGATGATGTAAAACCCATAAGACCTTTGTATAATTTTATATGAAGCGCCTGATTGTGACAAGGGTCAGGTCTGCTGACCCCCACGTGACTCTGTATTCATCCTTATGTATAACAAAAGGTATATAAACAAACCTGAAAAATAAAGAAATCGGATCAGTTTCTGGAAAGACTGATTCCCCCATGTTGTTTCTTTCTCGCTCCCCGTTTTTCTGGCTGAATTCCCGTCTGGAGCATGGATGCTATTCCACGTAAACCAAGTTATTCAGCCTGTTTTTCTCCACTAATTTTCCTACTACACTATCCGTTTCTAATCTCTCTCTATATCTGTCATTAAGATTTTTCCTAGGACACCAATTCTGTCCCCACCTTCGAATCACCCTGGATCCACTGGGGCTGGACCCCGGCAGGAGGGTCCTGGGGAAAGGGCCAGGTCTGAGGCTGCAGGCAGTGCCTCAGGACAGGGGACACCTTCTCCAGGAGAGCAGGGGGGCCCACCCAGGCCGCCTGCAGTGATTCCACCAGGAGGAGACGCATCCCTGCAGACCTCTCCTGAGACACAGGGTCACACCCGGGGCCCTGGAACCCTTTGAGACCATAAGCCTTTCCTTTCCTGTCCACCCTGACAGCAGTCTAGCTCAGAACAGACGTCTCCATTTTCAGCAGGAAAATCCAAGGCCCCCGAGGAGGGAGCGACTGGCTCTGGAGGAGCTGGGCCAGGAGCACAGAGGCTGCCTGAACCTAAGGCCTGACCTGCAGCTGCTCAGAGGAGGCCGGAGTGTGCGCGGGCCAGGCAGGGGGTTTGTGTCTCATTTCCCCATCGGCCTGTGTCACTGTGAGGGTTATAACTGCTGCCATATGACTGACAGAAATAGTCGGCCTCGTCCTCAGCCTGGACCCCGCTGATGGTCAGGGTGGCCGTGCTCCCTGAGCTGGAGCCGGAGAACCGGTCAGGGATCCCCGAGGCCCGCTCACTATTCAGATAAATGACCAGCACAGGGGCCTGGCCCGGCTTCTGCTGGTACCAGTGAGCAAAATTTTCGTCTAATAGGTCTCCCGAGCAGGTGACCTTGGCCATCTGTCCCAAGGCCACCGACACTGAAGTCGGCTGGGTCAGTTCATAGGAGATCACGGAGCCTGGAAGAGAGGAGGGAGAGGGGATGAGAAGTTAGGACCCCTTCCCCGGGCATCCCACCCTGAGGCGGTGCCTGGACTGTGTTCTGGGTTCGGGGCAGGCCCAGCCCAGGGTCCTGTGTGGCCTGAGCCTGCGGGCAGGGCTGGGGGGCCGCACCTGTGCAGAGAGTGAGGAGGGGCAGCAGGAGAGGGGTCCAGGCCATGGTGGATGTGTCCCGAGCTCTGCCTCTGAGCCTGCAGCTGGGCTGGGGCCTCTGGGCTCTCTTATCCTCAGAAGGGACATCCTCATGCAAATCTCCTTCCTGCCCCTCGTGGCCTGGTGACCGGCCCGCTGCTGATTGGAGAGCAGCTGGCTCCCAGGAGGAGTCTTCTGGGGCCTGCCTCCCAGGCCTGTGCCCAGGTGCCCAGACTCTCTCCGGGCTGAGTGAGAAAGCCTGCCCCTTCCTGAGCAGTGCACATGCCCTCTGTCTGCTCAAGGGGTCCCCTGTGGGCCTGGGGGACGCACAGGCGTCCTCTCTGGGGATGAGGTCATCGTGTGGGGGCTGGACAGTGCTGGAAGCTGGCTCCGAGGGGACCGCGGTCCTGCTGCCGTGACAGCGAGGATTCCAGCAGTCAGCACAGTGACGCTGGTCACGTGGCTCTAGCCGAATTTGGGGGTTGTCTTTAAAGTGGGATTTCCTTATTCACTTACCTAGAGCTGATTCTCAATCTTGTGTTAGTGTCTGGGGTTCGGGAAGTGATTCGTGTACGCACACACGTATTCTTCTGAGATCACGTTTTAGGAAACAATCGGAGAAAAGACTTTCGTATCTGGACCTAGGTAAGAATTCTTGGACTTGACAGTACCTTCATTACATGTAAAAGGAAGAAGCTTAATAGGAACATTAACATGAAGAGCTTTTGTTCTATAAAACTACCTTTCAAGGAGCTGAAAAATCCAGTGAAGTGGGAGAAGATGCTTTACGCTCACATACCCCTCGAAAGACTCGTGTATTCATTAAAAGAAAATTCTCAAGAGTAATCAATAAGCAAAACGTATGAAATCATTCAGTGGGAATGTGGAAAACGACAGCAGACATTTTTTCCGGGAACGCACAGCTGCCAGGTGAGCAATGGGACCGCGGTCAGCACGAGTCGTTAGGGGGATGTCAGCTGCACCCGAGTGAGACGCTGCCGCCCAGCCGGGCAGACCGGCTCCAGCAAGACGGCGGCAGAACCCCAGGCTGGCGGCACGGCAGCGAAAGTGAAGTGCAGTCGCTCAGTCGTGTCCGACTCTCTGTGACCCCATGGACTGTAGCCTACCAGGCTCCTCCCTCCATGGGATTCTCCAGGCAAGAGTACTGGAGTGGGGTGCCATTTCCTTCTCCAGGGGAATCTTCCCGACCCAGGGATGGAACCCAGGTCTCCAGCATCCCAGGCAGATGCTTTAACCTCTGAGCCGCCAGGGCACGGCAGAGAGGCTGGCTATTCCTGAGTTGCAGGAAGGGATACAAAGCGGCGCAGCCACCGTGAGAAAGAGCTCTGCGGCTACGGGAGCACCGAACGTGGGATGACTGTGCAGCCTAGAAACTGTACTCCCGGGAATTTGTTTCAGAGAATGCAGACTTAGGTCCCACAGACTCCTGCACGGGAGAGTGACTAGGTCCGGTGTTAGTCCGCTCAGGCAGCCACACCCAGACGCCATGCGCGTGACGCTTCAACGCCATGAACTGGTTGACCGTGTTCTGGGGTCACAAGCCTGCAGTATCGTGTTTGGCGGGAGTTCTCTCCCTGTCTCCCTGAAGCTTGCTTTCCCTCTCTGTCCTTACAAAGCCTTGTCTCAGGGGCTCACGTAGGGTTGGGGCAGGGGGCAGGGGCTGTTTCTGGTCTCTCTCTCTCTTTTTAACTTATTTGTTTTTTAATTGAAGGATAATTGCTTTACAGAAATTGGCTGTTTTCTGCCACACATCAGCATGAATCAGCCATAGGTATACATATCTCCCCTCCCTCCTGAACCTCCCTCCCGTCCCCCTCTCCATGCCACCCCTCTAGGTTGGCACAGAGCCCCTGTTTGAGTTTCCTGAGACATTTATGAGGTCACGAAACCTCTCTCCACGGGTGGGGGCAATCTGCAAGTGGACGCCGACGTCTACCCTGTTCATCTGTCACTTTCACAGACGGACAGACAGTGGCCCCCTGAGAGCCTGACCTTGTCACAGAGATGACCTCTAATGGGTGCCCCACGCTTCATGACCAAGGCTCTGCGGGGACCCCCTCCCTGGTGGGTCACCGTCTCAGCACAGCAGGGAGTGGCCTTCTCTGCCTCTCTTTCCCATCGCTGCCCCTCCTCTCGGCCGCCGGTCCCTCTGTGCGTCCATCACGGGCTCCCACTGACTGTCTCCAGTTCCTAGCAGCCCAGGGCCCGGGGCTGTGGACATAGTGGGGCCCACACGGGTGGTGGGTTAACTTCCTGCTGTCCCGGCTCCCCTTCCTGCAGGGTCAGGGGGACCAGACACTGCTGGGAGCCAGTGTGAGGAATCCCGCCCGTGACAAGGTCATGAGGAAGGAAGCTGACATACGCAAGGCGTGCTCAGACTTCAGGGACCCTCTGGAAATTCCTAAGCATGTACCCCAACAAAAATCTGCTGGCTTTTGTGCTCTGCTTTTCCACTCTTCTGACATTTTCTGGAAAAAGTCAATTCAGGGCTTTAGTCTTCTGCATTTGAAAGAGTGTTTCAATCCAAAAAACCCTCTGATGGCTTTCTAGCCTGCCTGCAGGACTCGTACAGCTGCACATGTGATTGTTTGAGGCCTCCTGACCGCAGGAGGCACAGGAAGCTTAAAACATCCTAGGAATGTAGGAGCTTCCGAGGAGTCAAAATCTTTAAAATAGGACTGATTAAAAGTTTCATTTGTTGGATCAATGCTTGCTGCCAAATTTTCACATCCTTTATTTGTAGATATAGTTGGTATATAGAAAAACAAGTAGTAGACCTTGTATTAGCAACATTAGCTCTTTGAGTTAAGTACCTTCTTTGTTATAACCCACTGCACCTTTGTTCTATAGAGATGTAACTTTAGTGCTTTAAGGAGATGTAGATTAAAGAAAAACACTTCAGGGGAAACAAAATTAACATTCATTAAGGAAGAGAGCCAAAAAGTGTTAAAAAGCCTCTTGGCCAGAAGATAATGTAAATCACCTGAGACCTTTTGTATACAAAATGATGTATAGAAAGAGTCTGGGCTGCGAACACTACATAATTTTGTTACCCATTGATCTCTGTGTTTTATCAAAAGTATAAAAGGCCTTCTGAACAATAAAGGATGGGGCTAGCTTCTCGGGCCAGCTTCTCGGACCAGTTTCTCGAACTAGTCTCTCAGCCTGGTTTCTTGGGACTCTGGCTCCCCCATGTCTTTCTCTCTCTTTCTTCTTCTCTCCCTTTCCTTCTCTCTGCTCTTTACTTTAATTTCAGGCTGAATCTCCACCTGGGACGCGGAGGCTCGCCAGGTCTACTTACTTGCCCTGGCTGTTAAGATTCGCACGAAAGGAAGCTTAAGGCGAGGCACCCTTAGATATTCAAGCGGGCGCCGGTGGCCCAACGTAGATGGTGCAAATTCCTTGTCTGGAATTTTATTGGTCTTCCGCGTAAACCAAGCTATTCAGCCCTCTTCCTCCACTTAATCTTCTTACTACACTATAGTTTCTTAATCTAATCTTATATTAATAAATAAACAAGTCTTTCCAGGCCAAGGCCGTCCACCCTTCGAATTCCCTGGATCCACCGGGGCTGGACCCCAGCAAGACACTGTCCACTAGAGGGACCTGCAGGGGCCCTTGTTTGGGTCCAAGAGGCTGGAGAGAACAGCCCTTGCCTGGCATGGAGGGATGGCAGATGGCCCTGGGTCCCCTGAGACTCCAGGCAGACTCAAGGACAGAGGTCACTGAGGGATGGAGCCCAGATGTCCCGTCTAGCCCTGCCTCCTGCACCCTGTCCATCGCTCCCCGGGATACCAGCCTCCCCCTCTCCTCCTGCCCATGGGGAGTCGCCAGGCCACGGGCAGCTCCTGGACGTTTCCCATCAGCCCTCGGTCACTGGGGGCCCAGCTGAGCTTCAGGATCCAGCCTGAAAATCCCACCCAAGTCCAGTCAGCCCAGTGCCCAGGGTCAGGGTCCCTGTGGTCAGGACAGCTGTCCCATGTTGATTCAGGGGCTGGGTGTGTGTGAAAGATACTTAATTTTCAGATTTCATCGAGCTCCCTGCAAAACGCATTTGAGGGGATTCCTCCAGAGGCTGCCTCGGGGGTGGGGACACTGTATTCTGCAGCTCAGCGGCCCTCCCCCACCCCCCGGTGTCTCAGGGGACGCGGTGCTTTCCGGTCCCTAGCATGTTCTTTGGGAAGACAGGGAGCGGTGCTTGGCACCCAAGCTGACCCTTTTCCCAGTGGATGAAGCCCAGCAGAGCGCCGGGTCTGTCCTGTCTCAGAGCCCCTCCCTGAAGACCCACCTCTGCAGCCACTGTGGAGTCAAGATGCCCATCCTCCCTCCCCACGTCCAGGTGCTTCCTGCTGAGTGCTCAGTGCCTGCAGGGCTCCCGCTCTGCCCCCGGGCCCCTTATTTTATAACCTCACTCATCAGGACTGTTTGTCTTAAATGGGTTGTGTTTAATGGCTGTCTCAGGGTAACCAACACTAGCTGAACTTGCCCACGTCTGCCTGCTCGTGATGGTCGTGTCTTCTCGTGATGGACGTCCCTTCTCACACAGCGAAGGATCCTGCCCCCTGGTCTCCCTCCCACTTGAGCTGCTATTATCGCATCTTTTGTTTCCACCATCGTTGTAAACCATGGAGATTATTTTTTTGCTTTGCACAGTGTACAGCGATTTGCTCTGATGCATGTTGTTCTTTCTTGCATTTCCTGGGATTGAGTTTGAATTAGTGCTTGTTTATGCTGGTTATTATTTTCACCCAAATGGGAACATTTGGGGTCATTATTTCCTTCAGGACTTTTTCTCTTTAAACCCACCAACTTTTTCTGCTCTGAGACCCCACTACACACCTATTAGGCTGCGGGACATTGTTCTAAATAACAGATCCTCTGTTCATTTCTTGCCGTCTTTTTCTTTCCTTAAAGTCATGGTGAATGGTCTATTTTCCTGCCACTCAAGTTCAGTGAGTCTCTTCCTGCACCAGCTCATCTGTTGCTGGGCTCATCCCGGGACGCTTTGTTTGTTTGCTTGCTTTATTGAAGTATTTAGTTGACTTACATCATTGTGTTAACTTGTTCTGTACAAAAAGTTATTCAGTTATACAAATATATGTATTTTCTTTTTTACGTTCTTTTCCATTATAGTTTATCCCAGGATAGTCATTATAGTTCCCTGCGCTATACAGCAGGGTCTTGTGCTTATCCGTCCCATATATGATAGCTCACATCTGCTAAGCCCAGACTCTCACTCCATCCCTCCCCCAACCCCTTCTGTGGTGGCAAACCCCAGTGAGCTCTCTAGTCCGGGGGTCTGTTTCTCTTTCATGTCCAGGTGAGTCTACTGTTGGGTATTGCTGTTCTTGCGCTCCTCCGCCTGGACCTGCATGTCCTGTCTCACCTCCAGCACTTCTGACACGTGGAGTATAGACTGGTGGATTTTATCCAACTCACTCTGCGCAGAGCCTTTCTCGAGGGCCGGGAGGTGGGGCCGCCTGGGGGCTCAGCTCCGGGGAGACCTGGGCCAGGCCTGTCCCTGTGGTGTCCCCAGTCCTCCCGGGGCTGGAGGAGAGCGTGAGCAGCACGGGAGGGTTTGTGTCTCGCTTCCCCGTCTGCCTGCATCACTGTGAGGATTATAACTGCTGTCAGCTGACTGACAGTAATAGTCGGCCTCGTCCTCGGTCCGGGCCCCGCTGATGGTCAGGGTGGCCGTGTTCCCCGAGTTGGAGCCAGAGAACCGGTCAGGGATCCCCGAGGGCCTCTTACTATCCTGATAAATGACCGTCACAGGGGCCTGGCCCGGCTTCTGCTGGTGCCACTGAACATAAGAGCTTCCTAGGTTGTCTCCCTGGCAGGTGACCTTGGCCGTCTGTCCCAAGGCCACCGACACTGAAGTCGGCTGGGTCAGTTCATAGGAGACCACGGAGCCTGGAAGAGAGGAGGGAGAGGGGATGAGAAGTTAGGACCCCTTCCCCGGGCATCCCACCCTGAGGCGGTGCCTGGACTGCGCTCTGGGTTCAGGGCAGGCCCAGCCCAGGGTCCTGTGTGGCCTGAGCCTGCGGGCAGGGCTGGGGGGCCGCACCTGTGCAGAGAGTGAGGAGGGGCAGCAGGAGAGGGGTCCAGGCCATGGTGGATGCGCCCCGAGCTCTGCCTCTGAGCCCGCAGCTGGGCTGGGGCCTTTGGGCTCTCTTATCCTCAGAAGGAAGGCCTTCATGCAAATCTCCTTCCTGCCCCTCGTGGCCTGGTGACCGGCCCGCTGCTGATTGGAGAGCAGCTGGCTCCCAGGAGGAGTCTCCTGGGGCCTGCCTCCCAGGCCTGTGCCCAGGTGCCCAGACTCTCTCTGGGCTGAGTGAGAAAGCCTGCCCCTTCCCCAGCAATAGCATGCAGGCCTCTGCCTGTGCCTGGGGGACACACAGGCATCCTCTCTGGGAATGAGGTCATCCTGGGGAAGGCTGGGTGGCGCTGAGAGCTGGCACTGAGGGGACCCGGGTCCTGCGGCTCTGAGAGCCAGGATTCCAGTATCGGGCACAGGGACACTGGTCACGCAGCTCTGGCAGAACTTCCATTATGTGTCTTTACATTTTTATTTGTGTATTTATTGATGTATAGTTGATTTGCAAAGTTGTGTTAGTTCCAGCTGTTACAGCCAGGTGGCACAAACATACATAGACATACATAGACTTATGAATTCTTTCCATATGATGTTTTAGAAAAAAATGGAAGAAAAAAATCTTCTACATCTTGACCTAGGCAAGAATTCCTGGACGTAACATTAATTCATGACACGTTAAAGGAAGACGCAAGTGGAACCTTATTAAAAAAAGCGTTTGTTCTAGATAAGCCCTTTTTATGGAGTTGAAAAATCCAGTCAAGTGGATAAAATACTTTCCACTCACATATTCCTCAAAAGGCTTGTATATACACTTAAAAAAACTTCTCAAAACTGTTCAACAAAGAAAGCAAACAAAACTCCTGGGAAGGCTGCAAATGACGTGAAGAGACGGTTTTCTTAGGAACATACAGATGTCAGATGAGTATGTGGGAAGGTGGTCACCACCCGCCATTAGGGTAATGCCCAAAGGAGGTACTGTACACACTTGTCAGAGCCGAACAGATGTGCCGAAGTGAAAAACGGAAGCAGAACCCACGGCTGGCTGGACGGCCACGCCAGAGGGGTCGTTCGGATGTTACTGGAAGGAATACAAAGCGGCACAGCCACCCTGGAAAACAGCTCTGCAGCCGCTTCTGACACCAAACGTGTGATTACTGTGTTGCCGTTGCTGAGCCACTGCGTTGCGTCAGGACTCTCTGCGACCTCATGCACTGTAACACGCCAGCCCTCCCTGTCCCTCACTATCTCCCGGAGTTGGCTCAAACCCACGTCCACTGAGTCAGCAATGCCATCCAACCGTCTCATCCTCTGCTGCCCTCTTCTCCTCCTGCCCTCAATCTTTCCAGCATCAGGGTCTTTTCCAGCGAGTCAACTCTTCACATCAGGTGGCCAAAGTATTGGATCTTCAACTTCAGCATCAGTCCTTCCAGGGAATACTCACAGTTCATTTCCTTTAGGATGGACTGGTTGGATCTCCTTGCTGCCCAAGGGACTCTCAAGAGCCTTCTCCAGCACCACAGTTTGAAGGGATCAATTCTTTGGCACTCAGCTTTCTTTACGATTCAACTTTTACATCCATACATGACTACTGTAAAAACGATAATTTGACTATATGAACCTTTGCTGGCAAGGTGATATCTTTGTTTTTTAATAAGCGGCCTAGATTTGTAGCAGTTACCCTACAACCTAGGAATTATTCCCTTGGGAATTTATTTCAGACAAATAAGACTTATGTTCCATAAACACCTACACTCAAGTGTTCCCAACTCCTTCTTAACTCAGGCAGCCATAACCAAATAACACTCGTGAGTTGATTAAACCCCACACGTTTCTTTTTCACATTTCTGGAGGTCAGAAGTCCAAGGTCAGGATGCTACAATATTGTTTTGGGGGGAGCTCTCTCCCTGGCTCGCTGAGGACACCTGCTGGTTCTGTCCTGACAAAGCCCTGTGAGTGGCTCACTCGGGTGTGGTGTGGGATGTTTCTGCTCTTTTCTCATAAGGTCACTAATCCTGTCTCCACAGGGCTGGGGAGAGCTTAGTTTTGGAAGCACAGTGAGAGGCCCCAGGAAGCGGGTGGAGACCCACCGATCCGGAAATGGAGCCTTGTTTGCTTCCGGGTCTGCCGTGTCTCAGGTCTGACGTGAAACAAGTTGCTGAGAACTTCATGCCTCAGCTTTCCCGTCTGTAACATGGGCTATCGTCCGGATGCTTCTTCATAGAATGTTTCTCATTAAAACACACGTTAATAATAGGAAGAGCCTTGATGGTACTTGGTATGTATTAAGCACAGATGGATATTCACTCCTCTTCCATCTGTTAATATCCTTAATCTTTATGCTTAATACACGCAGAGCCGATGGATAGTGGCAGTACGAGGGCGATGAGTGTGGGCCGCTCACACTGACACCGTTTTCCAATATACACACACTTCCTGTGGGAACCCTCCACAACCAGGAGCTGAAGTCCTAAACAGAGTGCATGTGAGTGGACCTCATTTGGCAATCAGTTCAGGTCAGTTCAGTTCAGTCGCTCAGTCGTGTCCAACTCTCTGCGACCCCATGAATCGCAGCACGCCAAGCCCCCCTGTCCATCAGCAACTCCCGGAGTTCACTCAGACTCGCATCCATCAAGTCAGTGATGCCATCCAGCCATCTCATCCTCTGTCGTCCCCTTCTCCTCCTGCCCCCAATCCCTCCCAGCATCAGAGTCCTTTCCAATGAGTCAACTCTTCTCATGAGGTGGCCACCGTACTGGAGTTTCAGCGTTAGCATCATTCCTTCCAAGAAATCCCAAGACTGATCTCCTTCAGAATGGACTGGTTGGATCTCCTTGCAGTCCAAGGGACTCTCAAGAGTCTTCTCCAACACCACAGTTCAAAAGCATCAATTCTTCGGCACTCAGCCTTCTTCACAGTCCAGCTCTCACATCCATACATGACCACAGGAAAACCATAGCCTTGACTAGACGGACCTTAGTCAGCAAAGTAATGTCTCTGCGTTTGACTATGCTATCTAGGTTGGGCATAACTTTTCTTCCAAGGAGTAAGCATCTTTTAATTTCATGGCTGCAATCACCATCTGCAGTGATTTTGGAGCCCCCCAAAATAAAGTCTGACACTGTTTCTACTGTTTCCCCATCTATTTCGCATGAAGTGATGGGACTGGATGCCATGATCTTCATTTTGTTTTTTTTACGTTTGAACTGAGGTTTTTTATTTCTATGCAAATCCTCCCTTGCCCCCTATTCTGTCACACTAATCCCTGTTCTTTTAGGCAAGAATGTAATTTCCCTATACCCCCTCCTGTCTTTTAAAACAGAAACTTAATTTAGTCATGTATCGGTGCTTCAGACAAGAATATAATGGGTGGCTAATCTGTTATGAATTTGAGAATGCATTTCATGAAAAAAGGTTACAGAGCTGCCAAAGAGGGAGGGCTACCAAGAGAGAGAGGATGTGAAACCTAGTTTGGGGAGCTTGTTAGGAATCTAGTTTTCTGCAGTTCTGGAAGCATCTGTGTAACATGCCCAGGGAACCTGGAATCTAAAGAAACTTGTAACTCTGGCTCAGGACGGGAGAAGAGCTGCTAATGTATTGAGACCGTTCTGCATTTTCCGCATTTGCTTTGACAAACTCCTTTTGAATGCTTCAGTTCAGTTCAGTTCAGTTCAGTCGCTCAGTTGTGTCCGACTCTTTGCGACCCCATGAATCGCAGCATGCCAGGCCTCCCTGTCCATCACCAACTCCCGGAGTCCACTCAGACTCACGTCCATCGAGTCCGTGATGCCATCCAGCCATCTCATCCTCTGTCGTCCCCTTCTCCTCCTGCCCTCAATCCTCCCAGCATCAGAGTCTTTTCCAATGAGTCAACTCTTTGCATGAGGTGGCCAAAGTACTGAAGTTTCAGCTTCAGCATCATTCCTTCCAAAGAACACCCAGGGCTGATGTCCTTCAGAATGGACTGGTTGGATCTCCTTGTAGTCCAACGGACTCTCAAGAGTCTTCTCCAACACCACAGTTCAAAAGCATCAATTCTTCGGCGCTCTGCTTTCACAGTCCAACTCTCACATCCATACATGACCACAGGAAAAACCATAGCCTTGACTAGATGGACCTTTGGTGGCAAAGTCATGTCTCTGCTTCTGAATATACTATCTAGGTTGGTCATAACTTTTCTTCCAAGGAGTAAGCGTCTTAATTTCATGGCTGCAGTCACCATCTGCAGTGATTCCGGAGCCCAAACAAATAAAGTCTGACACTGTTTCCACTGTTTCCCCATCTATTTCCCATGGAGTGATGGGACCGGATGCCATGATCTTCGTTTTCTCAATGTTGAGCTTTAAGCCAACTTTTCACTCTCCTCTTTCACTTTCATCAAGAAGTGTTTTAGCTCCTCTTCACTTTCTGCCGTAAGGGTGGTGTCATCTGCATATCTGAGGTTGTTGATTTTTCTCCCGGCGATCTTGATTCCAGCTTGTGTTTCTTCCAGCCCAGCGTTTCTCATGATGTACTCTGCATATAAAATGTTGGTCTGTGCTGTGGTTTGGTTCCGCTTTCTGTATGCTTTTTCATCCTTGTTAGCTTTTAAGATTCTTAGGTTCATGCTGCTCCTTGGTGTCATAAAATGTCAAATCCTCACACATAATTTGAAGAAACTGAAGTCCTGGTGTGTGGTTCTAACCTCCCTGCAGCTTGGTAGTGGCTTTGACCCTCATCCAGGCTGCTTCAGGAAGCGTCAAGAGTCTTTTTCAGGTATCACTATAGTCTCTACTGGTCTCGTAGGTCACCGTGGAGAACACTCCATTGCTAAAACGGCCGTCTGTTGGTCATAGTGATTCAGAAGACTGGGCGTGAAGGCAGTGTTATAAGGCAAATCCTGGCACATCCTCAAGGAAATAGACTCAAAGAAAACAAACTGTGCCCAGCTATACGGCCCCAAAACATAGTCAAGGGCCACAGATAGAAGACGATCCAACTCATAGCCATGCTTTCTCGCTGGAATGGGATTCAGATGATCAGGCCTCCCCAATATGAATTTTAGATCTTTGTACACCTGCAGGTCTCAGCTGGAAAGGACTTCTTCTATTCTACTGTTAAGTTCTTCAAACAGAATTACTCTTTGCACCGTCAGAGGTTTGTTATCTTGGTCTCACAAAAGGCATCTGATTTTGGTTTCACAATATGGGAAAATGACATCATCTTGCCTCTTCTTTTCATTTTATTACATCGGGTACCAGGTGGTCAATGTGTCAAGTCGATCAACCACATTCCCAAACAACAGATTCCATCTAGGAGAAGAGCTATTTCTTCCTTTGACTGAAATATCTCTTCCACGTTCATCAAGAGGCTTTTCAGCTCCTCTTCACTTTCTGCCATAAGGGTGCTGTCATCTGCATATCTGAGGTTATTGATATTTCTCCCGGCAATCTTGATTTCAGCCTGCGCTTCTTTCAGCCCAGCGTTTCTCATGATGTACTCTCACACCTCGGGGCTGGGCTCCCGGGGGGCTGTGGCGCTGGCCTGGGGCGGCCGCAGGTCCCTCAGGTATGGAGCCAGCGAGGACCACCTGCGTGTGCCTCGGAGCGACCGCGAGCTTTCCTCGTTTTCTGAATGTTGAGGTTTAAGCCAACTTTTTCACTCTTCTCTTTCACTTTCATCAAGAGGCTTTTTAGTTCCTCTTCACTTTCTGCCATAACGGTGGTGTCATCTGCATATCTGAGGTTGTTGATATTTCTCCCGGCAATCTTGATTCCAGCTTGTGTTTCTTCCAGCCCAGCCTTTCTCATGATGTACTCTGCATAGAAGTTAAATAAACAGGGTGACAATATACAGCCTTGACGTACTCCTTTCCCTATTTGGAACCAGTCTGTTGTTCCATGTCCAGTTCTGACTGTTGTAGGGTCAATGGAGATGCCATTACTTAAGCTGAGTTTTATTGGGCTGCTGCTGCTGCTAAGTCACTTCACTCGTGTCCGACTCTGTGCGACCCTGTAGACGGCAGCCCACCAGGCTCCCCCATCCCTGGGATTCTCCAGGCAAGACCACTGGAGTGGGTTGCCATTTCCTTCTCCAGTGCATGAAAGTGAAAAGTGAAAGTGACATCGCTCAGTTGTGTCTGACTCTTAGCGACCCCATGGACTGCAGCCCACCAGGCTCCTCCGTCCATGGGATTTTCAGGCAAGAGTACTGGAGTGGGGTGCCACTGGGAGGGGTCCCTAATCCCATTCAGTGCCATGGGTCTCAGGAGCTCTGGTCCAGGTCATCATGGTAGCCCTCACCCCACTTGTTCACCTCCTGTCTTTCTAAGGCCACGTGGATCTGGATCTGGGAAGTTCTCGGGTCAATCCAGGAGATTTTGGCCGATGAGGCTCCAGTCAGCGTCACATGGACATCCAGGGTCCGTTAGCACTGGGTCTCTGTCCCTCTGTCTGTCCTCATCCAGGCCTCCATTCCCCAGGTCACTCCGCCTGGGGGCTCAGCTCCGGGGGACCCGGGCCAGGCCTGTCCCTGTGGTGTGCACGGTCCTCTTGGGGCTGGAGGAGAGCGTGAGCAGCACGGGAGGGTTTGTGTCTCGCTTCCCCGCCTGTCTGTGTCACTGTGAGCTTCACCACTGATATCAGCTGACTGACAATAATAGTCGGCCTCGTCCTCGGTCCGGGCCCCGCGGATGGTCAGGGTGGCCGTGTTCCCCGAGTTGGAGCCAGAGAACCGGTCAGGGATCCCCGAGGGCCTCTCACTGAACTCATAAATGACCAGCATAGGGGCCTGGCCCGGCTTCTGCCGGTACCAGTGAGCATAAGAGCTTCCTAAGTCGCCTCCCTGGCAGGCGATGCTGGCCGTCTGTCCCAAGGACACGGACACCGCAGGCTGCTGAGTCAGCTGAGAAGAAGCCAGGTGACCTAGAAGAGAGGAGAGGAAGGGGCGTGTGAGGAAGAGGGTCTCCTCCCTGCGGCCCCCACCCCCTGCAGCAGCCCCTGGGCTGAGCTGACGTTCAGGGCCAGCCTGAGCCCTGGCCACTTGGGGGCCGAGCCTAGGGGGCTGCACCTGTGCAGAGTGAGGAGGGGCAGCAGGAGAGGGGTCCAGGCCACGGTGGATGTCCCCCGAGCTCTGCCTCTGAGCCCGCAGCAGCGCTGGGCTCTCCGAGCCCCTTTATTCCCTCTCAGAGCTTTGCGGGGGGCAGTAAGGGTTCGGGTTTATGCAAATTCATCCCCGGGGGCCCCTCCCTGAGAGGCGGGGTCACCACACCATCAGCCCTTGTCTGTCCCCAGCCTCCTCCTCGGTTTCTCACGTCTGCACATCAGACTTGTCCTCAGGGACGGAGGTCACTGTCACCTTCCCTGTGTCTGACCACATGACCGCTGTCCCAAGCCCCCCGGCCCGGGGTGACCCCTGGACTCCCCAGAGGGGCGGTCAGCCTGGCAGCATCCTGGCCGTGGACTGAGGCATGGTGCCCTGAGGTTCACTGTGGATGTGACCCTCAGAGGTGGTCACTAGTCCTGAGGGGATGGCCTGTCCAGTCCTGACTTCCTGCCAAGCGCTGCTCCTTGGACCCCTGTGGACCCGCAGGGCTGGCTCCCCTGAAGCCACCGCCTCAGGCAGCCCGGCCCCTGACCTGCTGCTCCTGGCCGCGCTCTGCTGCCCCCTGCTGGCTACCCCACGTGCTGCCTCTAGTAGAGCTCTGATTTCTGAGCGTGACTGATGACCGTCTCAGGTACATTCGTGTCCCCGTGAAGGGCTCACTTAGCTTTTCTCACGCTAGAGAACCACGGTCCTCCTGTGTACAGTGATCACACTTCTCTCTGTTGGACTTTTTCAGAGGATTCTGCAGCCAGGAGTCACAAGGAGTCTTAGCTGAGAAATGCTGGATCAGAGAGACCTGATAACCAGTGTAAGATCTTATCTGGTGACGATACTCACAGCTATGACTGATGTTCTGGGCATCAGGGAAGGTGGGGGCTGTGGACTGGTGAGACTTATGTGAAATCTTCCAAATACACACATACATGCAAATATACATGTATGTACGTGTAGAGAGAGAGCCAGAGGCTGTGAGTGGCAGAGCACCAGGTACCCACGTTACCTCCACAGAGATCACAACACAAGGATTTCTTCTGGTTTCTTGGTCAATTGACTTCACAATTCAAATTCTTGTACTCCATGTTGAACTGAACACATTTAAAAATACCGCAAAATACACTTCTGTGTGTTTGTGTGTGTGTTCAGTCTTTCTGACCCCATGGACTGTAGCATACCTGGCTTCTCTTCCATGGAATTTTCTAGGCAGGAATAATGGAGTAGGTTGCCGTTTCCTTCTCCAGTGAATATACATGGGGCTTCCCTGGTGGCTCAGAGGTTAAAGCATCTGCCTGGAATGCAGGAGACCCAGGTTCGATCCCTGGGTTGGGAAGATCCCCTGGAGAAGGCAATGGCAACCCACTCTAGTACTCTTGCCTGGAGAATCCCATGGAGGGAGGAGCCTGGTAGGCTACAGTCCATGGGGTCGCAAAGAGTCGGACATGACTAGAGGTTACTCTTTTAATCACCGAGATGGTTCGTAACGTGTGTCCCACTTGTCTGGGAAACGAGGTGCCATTCCATTTATTTCTGGGGGTCTCTTGGGGGAGTGTGTCTGGAGGACATGAGCAATTGAACTTTCTGGCTCAGTGAAGCAGGCGACCCTCCCCGTGTGGGTCCTGGAGGAACAAAAGGCTGAGGAAGGCAGAGTCCCCTCCTCCCTGACATGAGGTCTCTCCTCAGAAGAGGGATAGTATAACAAAGAAGAAAAGGAAAAAATGAACTGCTGTAGCTCAGTTCTCTGGAGCTAAATTGCACTCTGAGGGTCTCGTGCAGAAATTCTGGATACAAGACAACTCACCTCACCCCACTCCCAGACTTTCGGGAAAGGATGGGATGAAGGAGGCAGTATGGTGACCTGGGGGCCATCACAGCCAGGCCTGCAGGAGGACCCGGGGAGCTCTGGTAGGGGTGAGCTCTTCAGCTCAGTTCAGTTCAGTTCAGTTGCTCAGTCGTGTCTGACTCTGCGACCCCATGAATCCCAGCACGCCAGGCCTCCAGTCATCACCAACTCCTGGAGTTTAACCAAACTCACATCCATCGAGTAGGTGATGCCGTCCAGCCATCTCGTCCTCTGTCGTCCCCTTCTCCTCCTGCTCACAATCCCTCTCAGCATCAGGGTCTTTTCCAATGAGTCAACTCTTCGCATGAGGTGGCCAAAGTATTGGAGTTTCAGCCTCAGCCTCAGTCCTTCTAATGAACACCCAGGACTGATCTCCTTTAGAATGGACTGGTTGGATCTCCTTGCAGTCCACGTGACTCTTAAGAGTCTTCTCCAACATCACAGTTCAGAAGCATCAATTCTTTGGCGCTCAGCTTTCTTCACAGTCCAACACTCACATCCATACATGACTGCTGGAAAAACCATAGCCTCAACTAGATGGACCTTTGGTGGCAAAGTAATGTCTCTGCTTTTTAATATGCTATCTAAGTTGGTCATAACTTTCCTTCCAAGGAGTAAGCATCTTTTAATTTCATGGCTGCAATCACCATCTGCAGTGATTTTGGAGTCCCCAAAAATAAAGTCTGACACTGTTTCTACTGTTTCCCCATCTGTTTCCCATGAAGTGACGGGACCAGATGCCATGATCTTTGTTTTCTGAATGTTGAGGTTTAAGCCAACTTTTCCACTCTCCTCTTTCACTTTCATCAAGAGGCTTTTTAGCTCCTCTTCACTTTCTGCCATAAGGGTGGTGTCATCTGCATATCTGAGGTTATTGATATTTCTCCTGACAATCTTGATTCCAGCTTGTGTTTTTCCAGTCCAGCGTTTCTCATGATGTACTCTGCATAGAAGTTCAATAAGCAGGGTGACAATATACAGCCTTGACGTACTCCTTTTCCTATTTGGAACCAGTCTGTTGTTCCAGGTCCAGTTCTAACTGTTGCTTCCTGACCTGCATATAGGTTTCAAGAGGCAGGTCAGGTGGTCTGGTATTCCCATTTCTTTCAGAATTTTCCACAGTTTATTGTGATTCACACAGTCAAAGGCTTTGGCATAGTCAATAAAGCAGAAATAGATGTTTTTCTGGAACTCTCTTGCTTTATCCATGATCCAGCAGATGTTGGTAATTTGATCTCTGGTTCCTCTGCCTTTTCTAAAACCAGCTTGAACATCAGGAAGTTCACGGTTCACGTATTGCTGAAGCCTGGCTTGGAGAATTTTGAGCATTCCTTTACTAGCGTGTGAGATGAGTGCAAATGTGCGGTAGTTTGAGCATTGTTTGGCATTGCCTTTCTTTGGGATTGGAATGAAAACCTTTTCCAGTCCTGTGGCCACTGCTGAGTTTTCCAAACTTGCTGGCATATTGAGTGCAGCACTTTCACAGCATCATCTTTTGGGATTTGAAACAGCTCCACTGGAATTCCATCACCTCCACTAGCTTTGTTCACAGTGATGCTTTCTAAGGCCCACTTGACTTCACATTCCAGGATGTCTGGCTCTAGGTGAGTGGTCACACCATCGTGATTATCTGGGTCATGAAAATGTCTTTTTGTACAGTTCTTCTGTGTATTTTTGCCACCTCTTCTTAATATCTTCTGCTTCTGTTAGGTCCAGACCATTTCTGTCCTTTATCGAGCCCATCTTTGCATAAAATGTTCCCTTGGTATCTCTAATTCTTGAAGAGATCTCTAGACTTTCCCAGTCTGTTCTTTTCCTCTACTTCTTTGCATTGATCGCTGAGGAAGGCTTTCTTATCTCTGCTTACTATTCTTTGGAACTCTGCATTCAAATGGGAATATCTTTCCTTTTCTCTTTGCTTTTCGCTTCTCTTCTTTTCACAGCTATTTGTAAGGCCTCCTCAGACAACCATTTTGCTTTTTTACATTTCTTTCCCATGGGGATGGTCTTGATCCCTGTCTCCTGTACAATGTCATGAACCTCCATCCATAGTTCATCAGGCACTCTATCTATCAGATCTAGTCCCTTAAATCTATTTCTCACTTCCACTGTATAATCATAAGGGATTTGATTTAGGTCATACCTGAATGGTCTAGTGGTTTTCCCTACTATCTTCAATTTGAGTCTGAATTTGGCAATAAGGAGTTCATGATCTGAGCCACAGTTAGGTCCCGGTCTTGTTTTTGCTGACTGTATAGAGCTTCTCCATCTTTGGCTGCAAAGAATATAATCAACCTGATTTTGGTGTTGACCATCTGGTGATGTCCATGTGTAGAGTCTTGTCTTGTGTTGTTGGAAGAGGGTGTTTGCTACGACCAGTGAGCTCTTAAGGGCCCTTCTAATTGGGGCAGGGACCCTGCCTCTATCGCCCCCTCACACACAGGTCCCTAGTTGCATCTGCCACTGGGATGAGGAGTGTCACTGGGGCCAGAGACTACAGCAGAAGTGACACCGGGATCTGGGGCTGTGGACCCCAGCGTCTGGGGAAAGGAGGGCTTCAGTCCTGCAGCTGACGGGCTGGATACAGGCTGGATTCGCGCTGTCACACCGACACCTGGGGCAGTGATGGTCACAGCACAGCTACTTCTGGTGTTATGACCATTGAAGAATACAGACAGACGCACAATGGACAAGGGGAAAAACGAGAATCAGTGCATGAGGAGAGGACAGATGTATAACATGCAAATGTCACGCAAGATTTAAATAAAAATATAACCTATGGGGAGGAATCCAAACATGTCAAGAAGAAGAGAGAGAGGAAGGCAAGAAGAGGGAGAAGAAGGAGGAGAAGGAGGTGAAGAGGGAGCGGGACGGGAGGGCGGGCAGGAGGGTGAGGGGCCGGAGAGAGGGAGGGCCCCGGGGGAAGAGAAGCAGAGAAGAAGGTGAGAGGGGCCAGTGTCAGCCCAGAGTCAGGTCACCCGAGGTCAGGCAGCAACAGGTAGAGGCGGACAGGGAGCAACGGACTGGCTCCAAGTTGGGAAAGAGCTCGTCAGAAGCGTACATGGCCACTCTGCTTATTTAACTTACATGCAGAGTACATCATGCAAATTGCTGGGCTCGATGAAGCACACGCTGGAATCAAGATTTCTGGGAGAAATATCAACAACCTCAGATATTCAGATGATACCTCTCTAACGGCAGAAAGTACAGAGGAACCAAAAGGGCCTCTTAATGAGAGTGAAAGAGGAGAGTGAAAAAGCTGGCTTGACACTCAACATTAAAAATACTAAATCCTGGCGTTCACTCCCAAGACTTCAGGCAAATAGATGGGGAAAATTGATAACATGAGAGACTTTATTTTCTCGGGCTCTGAAATCACTGTGAATGGTGACTGCACCATGACATTAAAAGACACTTGCTTCTTGGAAGGAAAGCTATGGCAAACCTAGACAGCATATTAAAAAGCAGAGACATCACATTGCCAACGGAGGTCCATATAGTTGAAGTCACAGGTTTTCCAGTAGTCACATGCGGATGTGAGAGCTGGGACACAGAGAGGACTGAGCGCCAAAGAACTGATGCTTTCAAACTGTGGGGCTGGAAAAGACTCTTGAGAGTCCCTTGGACAGCAAGGAGATCAAACCAGTCAATCCTAAAGGAAATCAGCTCTGACTATTCATTGGAAAGACTGATACTGAAGCTTCAATATTTTGGCCACTTGATGTGAGTTGGTCTATAAAGAAAGCTGAGTGCTAAAGAATTGATGCTTTTGAACTGTGGTGTTGGAGAAGACTCTTGAGAGTCTCTTGGACTGCAAGGAGATCCAACCAGTTCCTCCTAAAGGAGATCAGTCCTGAGTGTTCATTGGAAGGACTGATGCTGAAATTGAAACTCCAATACTTTGCCCACCTGATGCGAAGAACTGACTCATTGGAAAAGAACCTGATGCTGGGAAAGATTGAAGGTAGGAGGAGAAGGGGACAACAGAGGAAGACATGGCTGGATGGCATCACCGACTCAATGGACATGAGTTTGAATAAACTCCGGGAGTTGGTGATGGACAGGGAGGCCTGGAGTGCTGAAATTCATGGGGTCGGAAAGAGTCGGACTCAACTGAGCAACTGAACTGAAATGAACTGAACTGAACTGAATTGTCAATATTTTTGATGGCAATTTTCCGTCATTTTCTCTTTATCCTCCATATTAGATGTCAGCTCTCACGCTAGACAGGGGTGTACCTGGAGGAAAGCTCTGCCTTTTCCTTTCAAAGCAATTCACAGGGGATCTTTTTCTGTTTCTGATGTGGACATTCCCCTGCAGCCGCTGGAATTCTGTGTCAAGTAGGAGGTTTATGCACCCCTGGCCCAGGTTGTCACATGTTTATTCAAATATTCTCCAGGGAAATCTTTGTATGAAAATTCACTGTTTTTGTAGGACACCCAGAAAGTTCCTCTTGCACCTCTAAGACTTTGGACAGTGGCCTGCTGAGCAAACCAGTGAGATGTTCTGGATTTTCTTTTTTTATGGGAAGAAGAAACATATCCAGCCAACAAATCGTGGGTCAATAGTTGTCCAGGTAGCAAGCCAGTTCCTCCCCGGACCTTGTCTCAGAGGAACGCCGGGGTCCAGCCCCCGCAGGATCCAGGGAAATCCGAAGGAGAAATGGCGTCGGCGATAGCGATTGATTTAGAGAGAGAGAGATAGTTAAGAATGTTATACATAAGAAAATAGAGGAGAGAAGAAAAGAGGCTGGTGTTCCTTGGTTTATACAGAAAATCAATAAAGTCTCAAGACAAGAGACTTGCACCGTCTACGTGAGGCCACAGGTGTCCTCCTGGTCTTCTGAGGGAGTGAAGGCACAGAACGTGTTCCTGTTCAGGTCGTAGAAACCCCGGGCAGATAAGTGAACGCAGGGAGCACCCATGCTCCAAGGGATCAGCCTGAAAAAGAGAGGGAGAGGGAGAGAGAGAGATAGAGAAAAAAAAAAAAAACAAAACACGGGGTGACCAAGCTTCTGCGAGGCCCCAAAGCTTTATTTTTCAAAAGGTACTTTCATACCTTGCCTTATACATAGAGAGAAATGAAAGATGCAGGGTCATACAGAGTCAGCCCAAACATTCCAGCAGTATTGCCCTTATCGAAACCAGGATTTTTCTGCATAACTTTCCCACAAAAGATGTTGTGTACAGTATCTTCCCGCCTTGGAGGCCTGTGAACATTCCATGACCCTCTTTTGATAAAGGCTGCTCAACCAGAAAACTTATTTTCCCTCAAAGTGTTTTTTCTTTATATTTCTAATCTATGTCAGCCTCAGAAAATGCCAAACAGAGTTACGTTTTTCACAGAGCAAAGGTGCAGTGAGTTACAAGAAAGAACCAATTAGCTCAAAAGTCTGATATGGTTAAATTCAAGGCTAGCATTCTAGTGTTTTCTTGCATTCACGCTATGTTGACTAATGCACCCCCAGGTGCGCAGTGGAGAAGAGATATGGGGACTTAGCAACAGGCATTGGCCCAATAATGAAATCCTACATCAGCGCTAGCACTACTCTAATAAATTTTAACTCTTTCAAAGGCTCTATGTTTTAGGCTTTCCATGCCTCTCACAGTTGGCAGGCTGTAAATAATCACGAGTAGCTGTAAGAGTCTGGATATACCTGCCGAGCAAGCTAGAATGCTAACAGAGGGGGTTTGATTTGAAATATTCCTCTCATGTCCAGGAGACTTATTAGCTATAGCCCTAAGTTGATTTTCTCCAGAGAAAGGTGGTCAGGGTTAGCCCCCTGTTAATGTCAGAGGAGTTGGGGAAAGTCATGAAACAGTAAATCAGACCGATTCTGGTTCTCGGATAGGTGCTCGAGAAAGCCTAGGGAGCCCCTTGAGTTCTGAAACAGGCTTCTAGTGTCAGGCGTTTTCTCTCTCTCTCTGAAGGGCCGGGAGGAAACAAACCAGAACTGTCAGCTTTTTTCCCTTCTCTCTACAACATTACAAGGAGGTTTCTCTTACAGTCTGTGTTGCCATGACAACACCTGGTTCCATCAGAACTTAGCTTTTCTCAAACCTTGAGCTAACCAGTGCATTTTCTTAACCAGTGCGTTTTCTTACGGAAATGCTTTTCTTACGTTATGTTAATGATCTATGTATTTACCCTGGAAGTGAAAGTGAAGTCACTCAGTCGTGTCCGACTCTTTGCGACCCCATGGCCTGTAGCCTACCAGGCTCCTGTGTCCATGGGATTTTCCAAGCAATCGTCCTGGAGTGGATTGCCATTTCCTTCTCCAGGGGATCTTCCCAACTCAGGGGTCGAACCAGGTCTCCCGCATTGTAGACAGACACTTTCCTGTCTGAGCCACTGGGGAACACTTGTGTTTACCCTAGACTCTTGTTTTCCTTCGAGTTGATTCTGCCTAAGGCTCAGAACCATAAAGGCTCAGCAAACCAGTATGTTTTACTCATGCAAATGTTCTCTTAAGCTATATGAATGAGACAATGTATTTGCTGGGAAACCTAGCTTTCTTTAAGAATCGCCTCAAAGGTTTCATGGCCTGGGGTGACTTACCTTGTGCCAATATTATCTCAAAATGCATGTTGCGGTTGAGGGGCCTGGTGCCACTCTCTGAGTTTTGAGACATTTCCTTTCAGCAGCCTGTGCATAGGTGTATAACTTCCTGCTAAAAACTAGCAAGGGGCCATTCTTTCTGCTTCTGATGTCTATGTCAGACGCTTTCTCTATCTCTTTTACACTTTAATAAAACTTTATTACTCAAAAGCTCTGAGCCATCAAGCCTCGTCACTGGCCCCGGATCGAATTCTTCTCCTCCGGAGGCCAGCAATCGCAGCATCTTTCCTGGCTCAGCAACAGCCTTTCACTAAGGATCACGTTTTGGACTCTGCTTCCAGTAAATCATCAACCAAACCACTGGGACTCCCCTGTACCCTCTGCCCCCCTGCCAGCTGCAGGTAGCATGAAACTCAGAGCCTGTGTGAAGGGGCCCCAGGTCAGTGAATGGAGCTGATCCAGCAGTGTGCTCCACCCACCACTGACCACCTCCCTTCCTGTCCGCTGCCTGTTTGGTCTAGGGGTTTCTGTCCCTGTGAAATAGGAGAACCAAGCAGTTCCTGCAGTGCAGTGTCCCTCCTGTGGGTCATAGTCTCTATCCAGCCTAGGAACCTGCTGAGCTGATTGCGGTTGTTGGTCTAGAAACAAAGGGGGCAACACGGGTGGGGGCCCAGGGGAGAATCAGCACAGGCCCACGTGGCAGCTTTCTCATGACCCGTGACTATTTTCTTGGGTCATGCTCCCACTCAGATGGGGCTTAAAGAGGAGGGAAAACAACCATGAACCACCGCTTCCTCTTCTCCTCATCCCTGAGAAGGGTCCTCAGGGGCCCTCTCAGCTGCTGACGCTTCAACACCAGATGCAGACGAGCTACCAGCAGAGTCAGAGCAACAGGGAGCCTGTGGCCTCAGGTGGGTTTTGGCCTCACTTCCCCATGAACTTGAACCATTGTGCACAGTACCACCACTTTTATATGAGCCACAGTAATAGTCAGCCTCGTCCTCTGCCTGGAGCCCAGAGATGGTCAGGGTGGCTGTGTTCCCGGACTTGGAGCCAGAGAACCGAGCAGGGATCCCTGAGGGCCGTTTGTTGACATTATAAATCAGAGTTTTGGGGGCTGAGCCCGGGAGCTGTTGGTACCAGCCAACATAGCTATAACCACCGATGTCACTGCTGGTGCCAGTACAGGAGATGGTGACCGTCTGTCCCGGATTCCCAGACACTGAGGCAGGCTGAGTCAGGGCAGACTGGGCCCAGGACCCTGCAAAGAGGAGAAACACACTGTGGTCAGTTCCCTGCTGGAGCCCAGGTCACCCTGACGACAAAGACACCAGGGATGAGTCAGGTCCCCGGGGTTCCCTTCCCTGGAGGCCTCACCTGAGCCCTGAGTGAGGATGCTGATGAGGAGCAGAGCCCAGGCCATGGTGGAGACGCCCCAGACGCTGCCTTCTGAGCCTGCAGCCCTGGGCCTGGTCCCCATTGCCCTCTTATCCCCTCCCCCAGAGGAGGGCGGGGCCCCCATGCAAATATGCTTCCTGCTCCTGCCCCTTCTCACCCCCTCTGCTCACCCTCTCTGACCTGGCCCTTTGTTCTAGATACTTCTCCCTCCCTGGTTAGCAGAACTTCCTGAGAATTAACTCTTTCACATGTTCAGTGAGGACAGACCAAGTCCATGACAGGATGTGGGCAATGAACTTGGGGAATGAACTGTCTTGGTGTCTTTCCACAAGTCACCGTGGTTCCTGGAGGAGAAATCCCAGAATGCCCAGTGGCTGATCCGCAAAGAGAGAACTGGGGCCCCGATGGGTCAAAGCTCCAGCTGCCCCACACTCCAGGAGTCAAATGCAGAGCTGGAAACCATTACCCCTCAGCTCTTTCTGTTTAAAAGCTGTTATTGAGGGACTTCCCTGGTGGTCCCATGGTTACCTCTGTGAGCTTCCACTGCATGGGGCTTGGGTTTGATCACTGGGAACTAAGATCCTGCATACTGCGAGGCACAGCCAAAAAGAAAAAGGAAAAGGAAAAAGAAAAGATTCTATGGAAGTATAGTTGATTTACCATGTAGTGTTAATTCTGCTGTAGAAGAAAGTGGTTCGGGTATACTCACGGATGCATTCTTTCTCCATGTCCTTTTCCGACACGGTTTATCACAGGATAGTGAACACAGTTCCCTGTGCTCTGCATAGCACCTTGGTGTTTAGCCACCCAATGGATAAGAGTCTGTCCTGCTTGTCCCAAACTCCCCACGGGTTCCTCCTCACCCCAGCTCCTTCTTGTCCCCCTCTCTTTGGAGAGTCCTCCCTCATGTTCCCCTCCACCCTCTCTCGGCGGTGCTCTGAGTCTGAGACCTGAGCCTGAGCCATTGGCCATCTGTCAGCACTTCTGAAGATGGTTTATTGCAGCGCGAATGCGTTGGGACATAAGAAGGGATCTGGGGAAGCAGCCGCTGACACCTCCCTTGCTGCTGTTGGTTAGGCATCAGGTGGTGTTAACTCTGTGCGACCCCTGCACTGTACCCACCAGACTCCTCTGTGCACGAGCTTTTCCAGGCAAGGATACTGGAGTGGGTTGCCATTTCCTTTTCCAGGGTGTCTTCCTGACCCAGAGACTGAACCCAAGTCTCCTGCAGTGGCAGCTGGGTCCTTTACCACTGAAGCACTGGGGAAGCGTCTTGAAGCTTCACGTGGGACAGTGTAAGCCATCCGAACCTTCCCGAATCCTGGCCTTTTCTGCCCCCTGGTGGCTGTAGACTTTGCCAACCAAGCCCAGGGAGGCAGCTGAGTGGCAGCTGGAAATCCCTCCCTCCTGCCCTCCCCTTCCCATCCAGCTCAGCACCAGACCTCTCCCTCCAGCCTGCTGCCCTCCCTGCCCCAATCCCCTCTAAGCTCCTGTCTCTTTGTCCTTTAACTCCCTCCAGGACGGGATGTATCACCTGCCCCACCAGGTGGACGGACCGTCACCCAAGACTGCATAACTCATCCCACCACAGCCTAGGCACCAGGTCACCTGGGAGACAGCTGTTTATACCGAGTGACACACGCTTCAGAAGCACAAGAGACGTGACTCCGTGGCCAATGAAGGGCAGAGCTAAAGGGATCCCCTTTCCAGTTCAAGTCCCACAAAGGCATTCTTTGCCCTCTGTTTTCTTCAGAGAATCCATGACAACCTCACTCTTTAAAACCATGGTCTTGTGTTGGTTTTGTTTTGGTGTTTTTCTGTTTCCACCCTAAAACTCATGAGCACATGCCTTCTTGAGCATCGCACCAGCAGCCGCTCAAGGACAAATGTTTGTTGAATGAGTCTGGGTGAGAGGAAGGAGGGGAGGGCTGAGCCTCCTGTTTCAAGATGAAAAACTTGAGTTTTTATCAGCTCTGTTCCAGGTGAACATCCTAGGTCCAGATGGAACAACAGTATGCTTAAAACTAACATTCAAAAAAACAAAGATCATGGCATCTGGTCCCATCACTTCATGGCAAATAGATGGGGAAACAAAGGAAACAGTGACAGACTTTATTTTCTTGGGCTCCAGAATCATGGTGGACGGTGACTGCAGCCATGAAATTAAAAGATGTTTGATCCTTAGAAGAAAAGCTATGATAAATCTAGACAATGGATTAAAAAGCAGAGACATCACTTTGCTGACAAAGGTCTGTATAGTCAAAGCTATGGCTCTTCCAGTTCAGTTCAGTCGCTCAGTCGTGTCCGACTCTTTGCGACCCCATGAATCGCAGCACACCAGGCCTCCCTGTCCATCACCAACTCCTGAAGTTCACTCAGACTCAGGTCCATCGAGTCGGTGATGCCCTCTAGCCATCTCATCCTCGGTCGTCCCTTTCTCCTCCTGCCCCCAATCCCTCCCGGCATCAGAGTCTTTTCCAATGAGTCAACTCTTCGCATGATGTGGCCAAAATACTGGAGCTTCAGCTTTAGCATCATTCTTTCCAAAGAAATCCCAGGGCTGATCTCCTTTAGAATGGACTGGTTGGTATTCCTTGCAGTCCAGGGACTCTCAAGAGTCTTCTCCACCACCAGTTCAAAAGCATCAATTCTTCGGCGCTCAGCTTTCTTCACAGTCCAACTCTCACATCCAACATGACCACAGGAAAAACCATAGCCTTGACTAGACGGACATTAGTCGGTTTGAATGTGCTGAGACATTACTTTGCTGTCTAAGGTCCGTCTAGTCAAGGCTATGGTTTACAGACATGAGAGTTGGACTCTAAAGAAGGCTGAGCTTGAAGATTTGATGCTTTCAAACTGTGGTGCTGGAGAAGACTCTTGAGAGTGTCTTGGACTGCAAGGAGATCCAACCAGTTCCTCCTAAAGGAGATCAGTCCTGAGTGTTCATTGGAAGGACTGATGCTGAAACTGAAACTCTAATACTTTGTCCACCTGATGCAAAGAACTGACTCGTTGGAAAAGACCCTGATGCTGGGAAAAGATTGAAGGTAGGAGGAGAAGGGGACGACAGAGGAAGAAATGGCTGGATGGCATCACCGACTCAATGGACATGAGTTTGGCTAAACTCCAGGAGTAGGTGATGGACAGGGAGGCCTGGCGTGCTGCAGTCCATTTGGTCACAAAGAGTCGGAATTGACTGAGGGAATGAACTGAACTGAACTGAACTGAACTGAACTGAATTGTTAATATTTTTATGGCAATTTTCCTCATTATGCCTCCATCCTCCATATTAGACGTCAGCTCTCAAGCTAGACAGGGGTGTACCTGGAGGAAAGTTTTGCCGTTTCTTTTCAAAAGCAATTCACAGGTGACATTTTTCTATTTCTGATGTGGACATTCCCCTGCAGCCGCTGGAATTCTGTGTCAAGTAGGAGGTTTATGCACCCCTGGTCCAGGTTGTCACATGGTTATTCAAATATTCTCCAGGGAAATCTTTGTATGAAAATTCACTGTTTTTGTAGGACACACAGAAAGTTCCTCTTGCACCTCTAAGACTTTGGACAGTGGCCTGCTGAGCAAACCAGTGAAACGGTCTGGATTTTCTTTTTTTATGGGAAGGAGAAACATATCCAGCCAACAAATCGTGGGTCAATAGCTGTCCAGGTAGCAAGCCAGTTCCTCCCGGGACCTTGTCTCAGAGGAAGACAAGCTTTTGGTGCAATTGAGGTGCTTGCTCTCAAGGCTGGGGCAGCACTTTGAAACAGGTATTCCTGGTGGCCCTCGTCGCTTACAGCACCTACACACGGGCACAGCCTGAGGGCTCTGGGATTCAGACGCAGCTCAGGGCCAGCGTGATATTGCCTCTGAGGTAAGAATTCGAAGGGCAGGAGTGACATGTGGCCAGGCAGTGGCATGGGGGAGCTTCTGGGTAATAAATCTGGGTGTTTGCAGCTGCCTGGCCCAGGATGGCGCCCGAGGAGCGGAACAGGATTGACACGGGTGGGTTGAGGCCAGCCCTGACCTTCACTACTTTATCCGGGGCCTGAAGACCTTCAAGGAGGTTCAGCTGCTGCGTGTGGCTGAGGGTCCTCTGGGCCTGAGCCCTGTCTACTGTCACCGTGGTGACCATCCATGCCTTCCCCAGATATCTGCAGATTTTCTGCTGTGCGTGCAGCTCAGGATTTAGGGAGCGGCCTTGATGGGGAAAGGCAGGGGCTGAGAGGGCGAATAACAATGCCAAGTTCCCTGGGGGAGGAAGAGGTTCTTTCTGGTGGACCTTGAAAAGCATTCTCCTGAAGTCTCAGGTTAGAGAGGTCTTGCTTGAAAACGCTGGATCAGCATGGCTGGACGGACCTGTGAAGGTCATCACTGGCTCAGCCTCCGATCTGGTCTTTGTCCCTGGTGTGCTTTGCCCGTGGTCAGCTGAGAAAGGAGCTGCTCTTCTCACGGGGAAGGGACGCCCCCTCTGTGGAGCTGATCCAGGCGCTGGGCTCTGGAAGGACCAGGCGGGGAGGAAGGTGGAGTGGGCTATGCCAGGCTGCTTCAGCCTCCCCGTGAGAAGCTGTGAGTGTGAAGCAGGTGCATCGGGCCCGAATATGCAGAGGTCCTCTGCCTTGTCCCCAGCGATGGTGTGGTCCAATCTGCCCCCAAGGATGGACTTAAGAGTGACTGGGGGCGGATGCAGGTGAGGGTGCCTGTCGGCCTGGATGACGGTGTAAGGAAGGGTCTTGAGTCCCCACAGGCTGGGAGCTGACGGCCGAAATGAACAGAAGGAGACACCCACGGGCACCCCTGTTAGGGCCCCTCCCCAAGGCCCCTTGCCCAGGCCCCCTCCCCACCGCCCAGGGCATCCGCCCTGACCTGTGCAGAGGCCCGTGAAGGGGACCGTGGTCCAGGACATGCTGGTGATGCTCCTACACGCGGTGCTCCCTGAGGGCCTCGTGGCTGCGGCCCGCCTCCCGCGCCGTGAACTCTCCCCTGTCTCTCCAGGGAGGAGCAGCCCTCGGGCCCATCCCCAGCCACCCAGCTTCCTGCCTGCACCGGGGCTGGGTCCCAGCTGGGGACCCCTGCCCGACCAAGGGAGGGCGGAGGGGGTGGTGAGGGCTTCGTGCCTGCTTTCCTCCTGCTGTCACCCACTGTTGCCGGGCATGAGGGCCCTCGTGGCTCCTGAGGCACGCGCGAGGACCACTTTCAGGAAAGGAGAATGGCGTCAGATGAAAAGATACTCAGCTGGGCCATCTCCCACTAACGGAGACAGGGACTCACAGTGCCCCCTGCTGCTGAAAAGTCTGAAAGTCTCCTTTCCCCAGACTCCAGGCCTGATAGACTTGACCATGGGCCTCTGGTTGATTCCCTCGAAAATAAGCTGCTTCTTCTTTTTTTTTTTTTTTTTAAGTACTTTTAGCTCTTTTTTAGAAAATTTATTTATTTATTTATATTTATTTTTGACTGCAGCGAGTCTTCATTGTGGAATGGGCTTTCTCCAGTTTTGGCAAGTGGACAGAGGAACTTGGCGGGCTACAGTCTACGAGGTTGCAAGAGACTTAGCAGCTTAACCACCACCACCACCAACCTGGCTCAAGGCTGGAAATTGATCCAGGCGCTGTGACTTGAGTTAGACTTCTGTTCACTTGACCTAGAAGGCTTTGGAGCAAAGTAGGAGTTTGGCGGTGGTTTAATTGATAAGTTGTGTCCTACTCTTGCGACCCCATGGACTGTAAACACCGCTCTTCTATCCATGGGATTTCCCAGGCAAGAATACTGGACTGGTTTGCCATTTCCTTCTCCTGGGGATCTTCCCCATCCAGGGATTGAACTCTGGTCTCCGGCTGGGCAGGTGGGTTCTTTAGCACTGCACCACGTGGGAAGCCACCTCCAAGTGTGGGTAGCAGGTCTTAGAGCACAAATCTACTCTAACCTTACAATCTCCTTAGGTGTTGAGTCCCTTTGTGTTCAGGCAGACAGGTCTGGGTCCTCTAGGTCACTCACTAGTGAGAGGGAAACAGGAAGGAAGGCTGTGGTCTGCAGATGGAGGAAACAGGCTTCCAGTATCAGGCGGTTTCTCTCTCTCTGAAGGGCCGGGAGGAAACAACCCAGAAGTGTCAGCTGTTTTCCCTTCTCTCTACAACATTACAAGGAGGTTTCTCTTACCATCTGTGTTGCCATGACAACTCCTGGTTCCATCAGAACTCAGCTTTTCTCAAACCTTGAGCTAAGCAGTGCATTTTTTTAACCAGTGCGTTTTCTTACGGAAATGCTTTTCTTACGTTATGTTAATGATCTATGTATTTACCCTGGAAGTGAAAGTGAAGTCACTCAGTCCTGTCTGACTCTGCGACCCCGTGGCCAGTAGCCTACGAGGCTCCTGTGTCCATGGGATTTTCCAAGCAATCGTCCTGGAGTGGATTGCCATTTCCTTCTCCAGGGGATCTTCCCAACCCAGGGGTCGGACCTGGGTCTCCCCCATTGTAGACAGACACTTTCCTGTCTGAGCCACCGGGGAAGCCTTGTGTTTACCCTAGACTCTTGTTTTCCTTCGAGTTGATTCTGCCTAAGGCTCAGAACCATAATGGCTCAGCAAACCAGTATGTTTTACTCATGCAAATGTTCTCTTGAGCTATATGAATGAGACTATGTGTTTGCTGGGAAACCTAGCTTTCTTTAAGAATCACCTCAAATGTTTTATGGCCTGGGGTGACTTACCTTGTGCCAATATTATCTGAAAATGCATGTTGTGGTTGAGGGCCTGGTGCCACTCTCTGAGTTTTGAGACATTTCCTTTCAGCAGCCTGCGCATAGGTGCATAACTTCCTGCTAAAAACTAGCAAGGGCCACTCTTTCTGCTTCTGATGTCTATGTCAGACGCTTTCTCTATCTCGTTTACACTTTAATGAAACTTTATTACTCAAGAGCTCTGAGCCATCAAGCCTCGTCACTGGCCCCGGATCGAATTCTTCTCCTCCGGAGGCCAGCAATCCCAGCGTCCTCCTGGCTTTCACTAAGGATCACTGGACTCTGCTTCCAGTAACTAATCAACCAAACCACTGGGACTCCCCTGTACCCTCTGCCCCCCCTGCCAGCTGCAGGCAGCATGAAATGCAGAGTCTGTGTGAAGGGGCCCCAGGTCAGTGAATCCAGCTGGTCCAGCTGTGTTCCACCCACCACTGACCACCTCCTTCCTGTCCGCTGCCCGTTTGGCCTAGGGGTTTCCGTCCCTGTGAAATAGGAGAACCAAGCAGTTCCTGCAGTGCAGTGTCCCTCCTGTGGGTCATAGTCTCTACTCAGCCTAGGAACCTGCTGAGCTGATTGCGGTTGTTGGTCTAGAAGCAAAGAGGGGCAACACGGGTGGGGGCCCAGGGGAGAATCAGTACAGGCCAAGTGGCAGCATCCTCACGAGCCGTGACTATTTTCTTGGGTCACGCTCCCACTCAGATGCTGCTTAAAGAGGAGGGAAAACAACCATGAACCACCGCTTCCTCTTCTCCTCATCCCTGAGAAGGGTCCTCAGGGGCCCTCTCAGCTGCTGCCGATTCAACATCAGATGCAGACGAGCTACCAGCAGAGTCAGAGCAACAGGGAGCCTGTGGCCTCAGGTGGGTTTTGGCCTCACTTCCCCATGAACTTGAACCATTGTGCACAGTGTAAGCACTTTTATATGAGCTGCAGTAATAGTCGGCCTCGTCCTCTGCCTGGAGCCCAGAGATGGTCAGGGTGGCTGTGTTCCCGGACTTGGAGCCAGAGAACCGAGCAGGGATCCCTGAGGGCCGTTTGTTGACATTATAAATCAGAGTTTTGGGGGCTGAGCCCGGGAGCTGTTGGTACCAGCCCACACCATTATAACCGCCAATGTCACTGCTGGTGCCAGTACAGGAGATGGTGACCGTCTGTCCTGGATTCCCAGACACTGAGGCAGGCTGAGTCAGGGCAGACTGGGCCCAGGACCCTGCAAAGAGGAGAAACACACTGTGGTCAGTTTCCTGCTGGAGCCCAGGTCACCCTGAGGACAAAGACACCAGGGATGAGTCAGGTCCCCGGGTTCCCTTCCCTGGAGGCCTCACCTGAGCCCTGAGTGAGGATGCTGATGAGGAGCAGAGCCCAGGCCATGGTGGAGACGCCCCAGACGCTGCCTTCTGAGCCTGCAGCCCTGGGCCTGGTCCCCATTGCCCTCTTATCCCCTCCCCCAGAGGAGGGCGGGGCCCCCATGCAAATGTGCTTCCTGCTCCTGCCCCTCCTCACCCCCTCTGCTCACCCTCTCTGACCTGGCCCTTTGTTCTAGATACTTCTCCCTCCCTGGTTAGCAGAACTTCCTGAGAATTAACTCTTTCACATGTTCAGTGAGGACAGACCAAGTCCATGACAGGATGTGGGCAATGAACTTGGGGAATGAACTGTCTTGGTGTCTTTCCACAAGTCACCGTGGTTCCTGGAGGAGAAATCCCAGAATGCCCAGTGGCTGATCCGCAAAGAGAGAACTGGGGCCCCGATGGGTCAAAGCTCCAGCTGCCCCACACTCCAGGAGTCAAATGCAGAGCTGGAAACCATTACCCCTCAGCTCTTTCTGTTTAAAAGCTGTTATTGAGGGACTTCCCTGGTGGTCCCATGGTTACCTCTGTGAGCTTCCACTGCATGGGGCTTGGGTTTGATCACTGGGAACTAAGATCCTGCATACTGCGAGGCACAGCCAAAAAGAAAAAGGAAAAGGAAAAAGAAAAGATTCTATGGAAGTATAGTTGATTTACCATGTAGTGTTAATTCTGCTGTAGAAGAAAGTGGTTCGGGTATACTCACATATACATTCTTTCTCCATGTCCTTTTCCGACACGGTTTATCACAGGATAGTGAACACAGTTCCCTGTGCTGTGCATAGCACCTTGGTGTTTATCCACCCAACGGATAAGAGTCTGTCCTGCTTGTCCCAAACTCCCCACGGGTTCCTCCTCACCCCAGCTCCTTCTTGTCCCCCTCTCTTTGGAGAGTCCTCCCTCATGTTCCCCTCCACCCTCTCTCGGCGGTGCTCTGAGTCTGAGACCCGAGCCTGAGCCATTGGCCATCTGTCAGCACTTCTGAAGATGGTTTATTGCAGCGCGAATGCGTTGGGACATAAGAAGGGATCTGGGGAAGCAGCCGCTGACACCTCCCTTGCTGCTGTTGGTTAGGCATCAGGTGGTGTTAACTCTGTGCGACCCCTGCACTGTACCCACCAGACTCCTCTGTCCACGAGCTTTTCCAGGCAAGGATACTGGAGTGGGTTGCCATTTCCTTTTCCAGGGTGTCTTCCTGACCCAGAGACTGAACCCAAGTCTCCTGCAGTGGCAGCTGGGTCCTTTACCACTGAAGCACTGGGGAAGCGTCTTGAAGCTTCACGTGGGACAGTGTAAGCCATCCGAACCTTCCCGAATCCTGGCCTTTTCTGCCCCCTGGTGGCTGTAGACTTTGCCAACCAAGCCCAGGAGGCAGCTGAGTGGCAGCTGGAAATCCCTCCTCCTGCCCTCCCCTTCCCATCCAGCTCAGCACCAGACCTCTCCCTCCAGCCTGCTGCCCTCCCTGCCCCAATCCCCTCTAAGCTCCTGTCTCTTTGTCCTTTAACTCCTCCAGGACGGGATGTATCACCTGCCCCACCAGGTGGACGGACCGTCACCCAAGACTGCATAACTCATCCCACCACAGCCTAGGCACCAGGTCACCTGGGAGGCAGCTGTTTATACCGAGTGACACACGCTTCAGAAGCACAAGAGACGTGACTCCGTGGCCAATGAAGGGCAAAGCTAAAGGGATCCCCTTTCCAGTTCAAGTCCCACAAAGGCATTCTTTGCCCTCTGTTTTCTTCAGAGAATCATTTACAACCTCACTCTTTAAAACCATGGTCTTGTGTTGGTTTTGTTTTGGTGTTTTTCTGTTTCCACCCTAAAACTCATGAGCACATGCCTTCTTGAGCATCGCACCAGCAGCCGCTCAAGGACAAATGTTTGTTGAATGAGTCTGGGTGAGAGGAAGGAGGGAGGGCTGAGCCTCCTGTTTCAAGATGAAAACTTGAGTTTTTATCAGCTCTGTTCCAGGTGAACATCCTAGGTCCAGATGGAACAACAGTATGCTTAAAACTAACATTCAAAAAACAAAGATCATGGCATCTGGTCCCATCACTTCATGGCAAATAGATGGGGAAACAAAGGAAACAGTGACAGACTTTATTTTCTTGGGCTCCAGAATCATGGTGGACGGTGACTGCAGCCATGAAATTAAAAGATGTTTGATCCTTAGAAGAAAAGCTATGATAAATCTAGACAATGGATTAAAAAGCAGAGACATCACTTTGCTGACAAAGGTCTGTATAGTCAAAGCTATGGCTCTTCCAGTTCAGTTCAGTCGCTCAGTCGTGTCCGACTCTTGCGACCCCATGAATCGCAGCACACCAGGCCTCCTGTCCATCACCAACTCCTGAAGTTCACTCAGACTCAGGTCCATCGAGTCGGTGATGCCTCTAGCCATCTCATCCTCGGTCGTCCTTTCTCCTCCTGCCCCCAATCCCTCCCGGCATCAGAGTCTTTTCCAATGAGTCAACTCTTCGCATGATGTGGCCAAAATACTGGAGCTTCAGCTTTAGCATCATTCTTTCCAAAGAAATCCCAGGGCTGATCTCCTTTAGAATGGACTGGTTGGTATTCCTTGCAGTCCAAGGGACTCTCAAGAGTCTTCTCCACCACCAAGTTCAAAGCATCAATTCTTCGGCGCTCAGCTTTCTTCACAGTCCAACTCTCACATCCAACATGACACAGGAAAACCATAGCCTTGACTAGACGGACATTAGTCGGTTTGAATGTGCTGAGACATTACTTTGCTGTCTAAGGTCCGTCTAGTCAAGGCTATGGTTTACAGACATGAGAGTTGGACTCTAAAGAAGGCTGAGCTTGAAGATTTGATGCTTTCAAACTGTGGTGCTGGAGAAGACTCTTGAGAGTGTCTTGGACTGCAAGGAGATCCAACCAGTTCCTCCTAAAGGAGATCAGTCCTGAGTGTTCATTGGAAGGACTGATGCTGAAACTGAAACTCTAATACTTTGTCCACCTGATGCAAAGAACTGACTCGTTGGAAAAGACCCTGATGCTGGGAAAAGATTGAAGGTAGGAGGAGAAGGGACGACAGAGGAAGAAATGGCTGGATGGCATCACCGACTCAATGGACATGAGTTTGGCTAAACTCCAGGAGTAGGTGATGGACAGGGAGGCCTGGCGTGCTGCAGTCCATTTGGTCACAAAGAGTCGGAATTGACTGAGGGAATGAACTGAACTGAACTGAACTGAACTGAACTGAATTGTTAATATTTTTATGGCAATTTTCCTCATTATGCCTCCATCCTCCATATTAGACGTCAGCTCTCAAGCTAGACAGGGGTGTACCTGGAGGAAAGTTTTGCCGTTTCTTTTCAAAAGCAATTCACAGGTGACATTTTTCTATTTCTGATGTGGACATTCCCCTGCAGCCGCTGGAATTCTGTGTCAAGTAGGAGGTTTATGCACCCCTGGTCCAGGTTGTCACATGGTTATTCAAATATTCTCCAGGGAAATCTTTGTATGAAAATTCACTGTTTTTGTAGGACACACAGAAAGTTCCTCTTGCACCTCTAAGACTTTGGACAGTGGCCTGCTGAGCAAACCAGTGAAACGGTCTGGATTTTCTTTTTTATGGGAAGGAGAAACATATCCAGCCAACAAATCGTGGGTCAATAGCTGTCCAGGTAGCAAGCCAGTTCCTCCCGGGACCTTGTCTCAGAGGAAGACAAGCTTTTGGTGCAATTGAGGTGCTTGCTCTCAAGGCTGGGGCAGCACTTTGAAACAGGTATTCCTGGTGGCCCTCGTCGCTTACAGCACCTACACACGGGCACAGCCTGAGGGCTCTGGGATTCAGACGCAGCTCAGGGCCAGCGTGATATTGCCTCTGAGGTAAGAATTCGAAGGGCAGGAGTGACATGTGGCCAGGCAGTGGCACGGGGAGCTTCTGGGTAATAAATCTGGGTGTTTGCAGCTGCCTGGCCCAGGATGGCGCCCGAGGAGCGGAACAGGATTGACACGGGTGGGTTGAGGCCAGCCCTGACCTTCACTACTTTATCCGGGGCCTGAAGACCTTCAAGGAGGTTCAGCTGCTGCGTGTGGCTGAGGGTCCTCTGGGCCTGAGCCCTGTCTACTGTCACCGTGGTGACCATGCATGCCTTCCCCAGATATCTGCAGATTTTCTGCTGTGCGTGCAGCTCAGGATTTAGGGAGCGGCCTTGATGGGGAAAGGCAGGGGCTGAGAGGGCGAATAACAATGCCAAGTTCCCTGGGGGAGGAAGAGGTTCTTTCTGGTGGACCTTGAAAAGCATTCTCCTGAAGTCTCAGGTTAGAGAGGTCTTGCTTGAAAACGCTGGATCAGCATGGCTGGACGGACCTGTGAAGGTCATCACTGGCTCAGCCTCCGATCTGGTCTTTGTCCCTGGTGTGCTTTGCCCATGGTCAGCTGAGAAAGGAGCTGCTCTTCTCACGGGAAGGGACGCCCCTCTGTGGAGCTGATCCAGGCGCTGGGCTCTGGAAGGACCAGGCGGGGAGGAAGGTGGAGTGGGCTATGCCAGGCTGCTTCAGCCTCCCGTGAGAAGCTGTGAGTGTGAAGCAGGTGCATCGGGCCCGAATATGCAGAGGTCCTCTGCCTTGTCCCCAGCGATGGTGTGGTCCAATCTGCCCCCAAGGATGGACTTAAGAGTGACTGGGGGCGGATGCAGGTGAGGGTGCCTGTCGGCCTGGATGACGGTGTAAGGAAGGGTCTTGAGTCCCCACAGGCTGGGAGCTGACGGCCGAAATGAACAGAAGGAGACACCCACGGGCACCCCTGTTAGGGCCCCTCCCAAGGCCCCTTGCCCAGGCCCCCTCCCCACCGCCCCAGGGCATCCGCCCTGACCTGTGCAGAGGCCCGTGAAGGGGACCGTGGTCCAGGACATGCTGGTGATGCTCCTACACGCGGTGCTCCCTGAGGGCCTCGTGGCTGCGGCCCGCCTCCCGCGCTGTGAACTCTCCCCTGTCTCTCCAGGGAGGAGCAGCCTCGGGCCCATCCCCAGCCACCCAGCTTCCTGCCTGCACCGGGGCTGGGTCCCAGCTGGGGACCCCTGCCCGACCAAAGGGAGGGGGGGTGGTGAGGGCTTCGTGTCTGCTTTCCTCCTGCTGTCACCCACTGTTGCCGGGCATGAGGGCCCTCGTGGCTCCTGAGGCACGCGCGAGGACCACTTTCAGGAAAGGAGAATGGCGTCAGATGAAAAGATACTCAGCTGGGCCATCTCCCACTAACGGAGACAGGGACTCACAGTGCCCCCTGCTGCTGAAAAGTCTGAAAGTCTCCTTTCCCCAGACTCCAGGCCTGATAGACTTGACCATGGGCCTCTGGTTGATTCCCCTCGAAAATAAGCTGCTTCTTTTTTTTTTTTTTTTAAGTACTTTTAGCTCTTTTTTAGAAAATTTATTTATTTATTTATATTTATTTTTGACTGCAGCGAGTCTTCATTGTGGAATGGGCTTTCTCCAGTTTTGGCAAGTGGACAGAGGAACTTGGCGGGCTACAGTCTACGAGGTTGCAAGAGACTTAGCAGCTTAACCACCACCACCACCAACCTGGCTCAAGGCTGGAAATTGATCCAGGCGCTGTGACTTGAGTTAGACTTCTGTTCACTTGACCTAGAAGGCTTTGGAGCAAAGTAGGAGTTTGGCGGTGGTTTAATTGATAAGTTGTGTCCTACTCTTGCGACCCCATGGACTGTAAACACCGCTCTTCTATCCATGGGATTTCCCAGGCAAGAATACTGGACTGGTTTGCCATTTCCTTCTCCTGGGGATCTTCCCCATCCAGGGATTGAACTCTGGTCTCCGGCTGGGCAGGTGGATTCTTTAGCACTGCACCACGTGGGAAGCCACCTCCAAGTGTGGGTAGCAGGTCTTAGAGCACAAATCTACTCTAACCTTACAATCTCCTTAGGTGTTGAGTCCCTTTGTGTTCAGGCAGACAGGTCTGGGTCCTCTAGGTCACTCACTAGTGAGAGGGAAACAGGAAGGAAGGCTGTGGTCTGCAGATGGAGGAAACAGGCTTCCAGTATCAGGCGGTTTCTCTCTCTCTGAAGGGCCGGGAGGAAACAACCCAGAAGTGTCAGCTGTTTTCCTTCTCTCTACAACATTACAAGGAGGTTTCTCTTACCATCTGTGTTGCCATGACAACTCCTGGTTCCATCAGAACTCAGCTTTTCTCAAACCTTGAGCTAAGCAGTGCATTTTTTTAACCAGTGCGTTTTCTTACGGAAATGCTTTTCTTACGTTATGTTAATGATCTATGTATTTACCCTGGAAGTGAAAGTGAAGTCACTCAGTCCTGTCTGACTCTGCGACCCCGTGGCCAGTAGCCTACGAGGCTCCTGTGTCCATGGGATTTTCCAAGCAATCGTCCTGGAGTGGATTGCCATTTCCTTCTCCAGGGGATCTTCCCAACCCAGGGGTCGGACCTGGGTCTCCCCCATTGTAGACAGACACTTTCCTGTCTGAGCCACCGGGGAAGCCTTGTGTTTACCCTAGACTCTTGTTTTCCTTCGAGTTGATTCTGCCTAAGGCTCAGAACCATAATGGCTCAGCAAACCAGTATGTTTTACTCATGCAAATGTTCTCTTGAGCTATATGAATGAGACTATGTGTTTGCTGGGAAACCTAGCTTTCTTTAAGAATCACCTCAAATGTTTTATGGCCTGGGGTGACTTACCTTGTGCCAATATTATCTGAAAATGCATGTTGTGGTTGAGGGGCCTGGTGCCACTCTCTGAGTTTTGAGACATTTCCTTTCAGCAGCCTGCGCATAGGTGCATAACTTCCTGCTAAAAACTAGCAAGGGCCACTCTTTCTGCTTCTGATGTCTATGTCAGACGCTTTCTCTATCTTGTTTACACTTTAATGAAACTTTATTACTCAAGAGCTCTGAGCCATCAAGCCTCGTCACTGGCCCCGGATCGAATTCTTCTCCTCCGGAGGCCAGCAATCCCAGCGTCCTCCTGGCTTTCACTAAGGATCACTGGACTCTGCTTCCAGTAACTAATCAACCAAACCACTGGGACTCCCCTGTACCCTCTGCCCCCCCTGCCAGCTGCAGGCAGCATGAAATGCAGAGTCTGTGTGAAGGGGCCCCAGGTCAGTGAATCCAGCTGGTCCAGCTGTGTTCCACCCACCACTGACCACCTCCTTCCTGTCCGCTGCCCGTTTGGCCTAGGGGTTTCCGTCCCTGTGAAATAGGAGAACCAAGCAGTTCCTGCAGTGCAGTGTCCCTCCTGTGGGTCATAGTCTCTACTCAGCCTAGGAACCTGCTGAGCTGATTGCGGTTGTTGGTCTAGAAGCAAAGAGGGGCAACACGGGTGGGGGCCCAGGGGAGAATCAGTACAGGCCAAGTGGCAGCATCCTCACGAGCCGTGACTATTTTCTTGGGTCACGCTCCCACTCAGATGCTGCTTAAAGAGGAGGGAAAACAACCATGAACCACCGCTTCCTCTTCTCCTCATCCCTGAGAAGGGTCCTCAGGGCCCTCTCAGCTGCTGCCGATTCAACATCAGATGCAGACGAGCTACCAGCAGAGTCAGAGCAACAGGGAGCCTGTGGCCTCAGGTGGGTTTTGGCCTCACTTCCCCATGAACTTGAACCATTGTGCACAGTGTAAGCACTTTTATATGAGCTGCAGTAATAGTCGGCCTCGTCCTCTGCCTGGAGCCCAGAGATGGTCAGGGTGGCTGTGTTCCCGGACTTGGAGCCAGAGAACCGAGCAGGGATCCCTGAGGGCCGTTTGTTGACATTATAAATCAGAGTTTTGGGGGCTGAGCCCGGGAGCTGTTGGTACCAGCCAATATAGTTATAACCCCCGATGTCACTGCTGGTGCCAGTACAGGAGATGGTGACCGTCTGTCCTGGATTCCCAGACACTGAGGCAGGCTGAGTCAGGGCAGACTGGGCCCAGGACCCTGCAAAGAGGAGAAACACACTGTGGTCAGTTTCCTGCTGGAGCCCAGGTCACCCTGAGGACAAAGACACCAGGGATGAGTCAGGTCCCCGGGTTCCCTTCCCTGGAGGCCTCACCTGAGCCCTGAGTGAGGATGCTGATGAGGAGCAGAGCCCAGGCCATGGTGGAGACGCCCCAGACGCTGCCTTCTGAGCCCTCAGCCCTGGGCCTGGTCCCCATTGCCCTCTTATCCCCTCCCCCAGAGGAGGGCGGGGCCCCCATGCAAATGTGCTTCCTGCTCCTGCCCCTCCTCACCCCCTCTGCTCACCCTCTCTGACCTGGCCCTTTGTTCTAGATACTTCTCCCTCCCTGGTTAGCAGAACTTCCTGAGAATTAACTCTTTCACATGTTCAGTGAGGACAGACCAAGTCCATGACAGGATGTGGGCAATGAACTTGGGGAATGAACTGTCTTGGTGTCTTTCCACAAGTCACCGTGGTTCCTGGAGGAGAAATCCCAGAATGCCCAGTGGCTGATCCGCAAAGAGAGAACTGGGGCCCCGATGGGTCAAAGCTCCAGCTGCCCCACACTCCAGGAGTCAAATGCAGAGCTGGAAACCATTACCCCTCAGCTCTTTCTGTTTAAAAGCTGTTATTGAGGGACTTCCCTGGTGGTCCCATGGTTACCTCTGTGAGCTTCCACTGCATGGGGCTTGGGTTTGATCACTGGGAACTAAGATCCTGCATACTGCGAGGCACAGCCAAAAAGAAAAAGGAAAAGGAAAAAGAAAAGATTCTATGGAAGTATAGTTGATTTACCATGTAGTGTTAATTCTGCTGTAGAAGAAAGTGGTTCGGGTATACTCACGGATGCATTCTTTCTCCATGTCCTTTTCCAACACGGTTTATCACAGGATAGTGAACACAGTTCCCTGTGCTGTGCATAGCACCTTGGTGTTTATCCACCCAACGGATAAGAGTCTGTCCTGCTTGTCCCAAACTCCCCACGGGTTCCTCCTCACCCCAGCTCCTTCTTGTCCCCCTCTCTTTGGAGAGTCCTCCCTCATGTTCCCCTCCACCCTCTCTCGGCGGTGCTCTGAGTCTGAGACCCGAGCCTGAGCCATTGGCCATCTGTCAGCACTTCTGAAGATGGTTTATTGCAGCGCGAATGCGCTGGGACATAAGAAGGGATCTGGGGAAGCAGCCGCTGACACCTCCCTTGCTGCTGTTGGTTAGGCATCAGGTGGTGTTAACTCTGTGCGACCCCTGCACTGTACCCACCAGACTCCTCTGTCCACGAGCTTTTCCAGGCAAGGATACTGGAGTGGGTTGCCATTTCCTTTCCAGGGTGTCTTCCTGACCCAGAGACTGAACCCAAGTCTCCTGCAGTGGCAGCTGGGTCCTTTACCACTGAAGCACTGGGGAAGCGTCTTGAAGCTTCACGTGGGACAGTGTAAGCCATCCGAACCTTCCCGAATCCTGGCCTTTTCTGCCCCCTGGTGGCTGTAGACTTTGCCAACCAAGCCCAGGGAGGCAGCTGAGTGGCAGCTGGAAATCCCTCCTCCTGCCCTCCCCTTCCCATCCAGCTCAGCACCAGACCTCTCCCTCCAGCCTGCTGCCCTCCCTGCCCCAATCCCCTCTAAGCTCCTGTCTCTTTGTCCTTTAACTCCCTCCAGGACGGGATGTATCACCTGCCCCACCAGGTGGACGGACCGTCACCCAAGACTGCATAACTCATCCCACCACAGCCTAGGCACCAGGTCACCTGGGAGGCAGCTGTTTATACCGAGTGACACACGCTTCAGAAGCACAAGAGACGTGACTCCGTGGCCAATGAAGGGCAAAGCTAAAGGGATCCCCTTTCCAGTTCAAGTCCCACAAAGGCATTCTTTGCCCTCTGTTTTCTTCAGAGAATCATTTACAACCTCACTCTTTAAAACCATGGTCTTGTGTTGGTTTTGTTTTGGTGTTTTTCTGTTTCCACCCTAAAACTCATGAGCACATGCCTTCTTGAGCATCGCACCAGCAGCCGCTCAAGGACAAATGTTTGTTGAATGAGTCTGGGTGAGAGGAAGGAGGGGAGGGCTGAGCCTCCTGTTTCAAGATGAAAAACTTGAGTTTTTATCAGCTCTGTTCCAGGTGAACATCCTAGGTCCAGATGGAACAACAGTATGCTTAAAACTAACATTCAAAAAAACAAAGATCATGGCATCTGGTCCCATCACTTCATGGCAAATAGATGGGGAAACAAAGGAAACAGTGACAGACTTTATTTTCTTGGGCTCCAGAATCATGGTGGACGGTGACTGCAGCCATGAAATTAAAAGATGTTTGATCCTTAGAAGAAAAGCTATGATAAATCTAGACAATGGATTAAAAAGCAGAGACATCACTTTGCTGACAAAGGTCTGTATAGTCAAAGCTATGGCTCTTCCAGTTCAGTTCAGTCGCTCAGTCGTGTCCGACTCTTTGCGACCCCATGAATCGCAGCACACCAGGCCTCCCTGTCCATCACCAACTCCTGAAGTTCACTCAGACTCAGGTCCATCGAGTCGGTGATGCCCTCTAGCCATCTCATCCTCGGTCGTCCCTTTCTCCTCCTGCCCCCAATCCCTCCCGGCATCAGAGTCTTTTCCAATGAGTCAACTCTTCGCATGATGTGGCCAAAATACTGGAGCTTCAGCTTTAGCATCATTCTTTCCAAAGAAATCCCAGGGCTGATCTCCTTTAGAATGGACTGGTTGGTATTCCTTGCAGTCCAAGGGACTCTCAAGAGTCTTCTCCACCACCAAGTTCAAAAGCATCAATTCTTCGGCGCTCAGCTTTCTTCACAGTCCAACTCTCACATCCAACATGACCACAGGAAAAACCATAGCCTTGACTAGACGGACATTAGTCGGTTTGAATGTGCTGAGACATTACTTTGCTGTCTAAGGTCCGTCTAGTCAAGGCTATGGTTTACAGACATGAGAGTTGGACTCTAAAGAAGGCTGAGCTTGAAGATTTGATGCTTTCAAACTGTGGTGCTGGAGAAGACTCTTGAGAGTGTCTTGGACTGCAAGGAGATCCAACCAGTTCCTCCTAAAGGAGATCAGTCCTGAGTGTTCATTGGAAGGACTGATGCTGAAACTGAAACTCTAATACTTTGTCCACCTGATGCAAAGAACTGACTCGTTGGAAAAGACCCTGATGCTGGGAAAGATTGAAGGTAGGAGGAGAAGGGGACGACAGAGGAAGAAATGGCTGGATGGCATCACCGACTCAATGGACATGAGTTTGGCTAAACTCCAGGAGTAGGTGATGGACAGGGAGGCCTGGCGTGCTGCAGTCCATTTGGTCACAAAGAGTCGGAATTGACTGAGGGAATGAACTGAACTGAACTGAACTGAACTGAACTGAATTGTTAATATTTTTATGGCAATTTTCCCTCATTATGCCTCCATCCTCCATATTAGACGTCAGCTCTCAAGCTAGACAGGGGTGTACCTGGAGGAAAGTTTTGCCGTTTCTTTTCAAAGCAATTCACAGGTGACATTTTTCTATTTCTGATGTGGACATTCCCCTGCAGCCGCTGGAATTCTGTGTCAAGTAGGAGGTTTATGCACCCCTGGTCCAGGTTGTCACATGGTTATTCAAATATTCTCCAGGGAAATCTTTGTATGAAAATTCACTGTTTTTGTAGGACACACAGAAAGTTCCTCTTGCACCTCTAAGACTTTGGACAGTGGCCTGCTGAGCAAACCAGTGAAACGGTCTGGATTTTCTTTTTTTATGGGAAGGAGAAACATATCCAGCCAACAAATCGTGGGTCAATAGCTGTCCAGGTAGCAAGCCAGTTCCTCCCGGGACCTTGTCTCAGAGGAAGACAAGCTTTTGGTGCAATTGAGGTGCTTGCTCTCAAGGCTGGGGCAGCACTTTGAAACAGGTATTCCTGGTGGCCCTCGTCGCTTACAGCACCTACACACGGGCACAGCCTGAGGGCTCTGGGATTCAGACGCAGCTCAGGGCCAGCGTGATATTGCCTCTGAGGTAAGAATTCGAAGGGCAGGAGTGACATGTGGCCAGGCAGTGGCACGGGGGAGCTTCTGGGTAATAAATCTGGGTGTTTGCAGCTGCCTGGCCCAGGATGGCGCCCGAGGAGCGGAACAGGATTGACACGGGTGGGTTGAGGCCAGCCCTGACCTTCACTACTTTATCCGGGGCCTGAAGACCTTCAAGGAGGTTCAGCTGCTGCGTGTGGCTGAGGGTCCTCTGGGCCTGAGCCCTGTCTACTGTCACCGTGGTGACCATGCATGCCTTCCCCAGATATCTGCAGATTTTCTGCTGTGCGTGCAGCTCAGGATTTAGGAGCGGCCTTGATGGGGAAAGGCAGGGGCTGAGAGGGCGAATAACAATGCCAAGTTCCCTGGGGGAGGAAGAGGTTCTTTCTGGTGGACCTTGAAAAGCATTCTCCTGAAGTCTCAGGTTAGAGAGGTCTTGCTTGAAAACGCTGGATCAGCATGGCTGGACGGACCTGTGAAGGTCATCACTGGCTCAGCCTCCGATCTGGTCTTTGTCCCTGGTGTGCTTTGCCCATGGTCAGCTGAGAAAGGAGCTGCTCTTCTCACGGGAAGGGACGCCCCTCTGTGGAGCTGATCCAGGCGCTGGGCTCTGGAAGGACCAGGCGGGGAGGAAGGTGGAGTGGGCTATGCCAGGCTGCTTCAGCCTCCCCGTGAGAAGCTGTGAGTGTGAAGCAGGTGCATCGGGCCCGAATATGCAGAGGTCCTCTGCCTTGTCCCCAGCGATGGTGTGGTCCAATCTGCCCCCAAGGATGGACTTAAGAGTGACTGGGGGCGGATGCAGGTGAGGGTGCCTGTCGGCCTGGATGACGGTGTAAGGAAGGGTCTTGAGTCCCCACAGGCTGGGAGCTGACGGCCGAAATGAACAGAAGGAGACACCCACGGGCACCCCTGTTAGGGCCCCTCCCCAAGGCCCCTTGCCCAGGCCCCCTCCCCACCGCCCAGGGCATCCGCCCTGACCTGTGCAGAGGCCCGTGAAGGGGACCGTGGTCCAGGACATGCTGGTGATGCTCCTACACGCGGTGCTCCCTGAGGGCCTCGTGGCTGCGGCCCGCCTCCCGCGCTGTGAACTCTCCCCTGTCTCTCCAGGGAGGAGCAGCCCTCGGGCCCATCCCCAGCCACCCAGCTTCCTGCCTGCACCGAGGCTGGGTCCCAGCTGGGGACCCCTGCCCGACCAAGGGAGGGCGGAGGGGGTGGTGAGGGCTTCGTGTCTGCTTTCCTCCTGCTGTCACCCACTGTTGCCGGGCATGAGGGCCCTCGTGGCTCCTGAGGCACGCGCGAGGACCACTTTCAGGAAAGGAGAATGGCGTCAGATGAAAAGATACTCAGCTGGGCCATCTCCCACTAACGGAGACAGGGACTCACAGTGCCCCCTGCTGCTGAAAAGTCTGAAAGTCTCCTTTCCCCAGACTCCAGGCCTGATAGACTTGACCATGGGCCTCTGGTTGATTCCCTCGAAAATAAGCTGCTTCTTTTTTTTTTTTTTTTTTTTAAGTACTTTTAGCTCTTTTTTAGAAAATTTATTTATTTATTTATATTTATTTTTGACTGCAGCGAGTCTTCATTGTGGAATGGGCTTTCTCCAGTTTTGGCAAGTGGACAGAGGAACTTGGCGGGCTACAGTCTACGAGGTTGCAAGAGACTTAGCAGCTTAACCACCACCACCACCAACCTGGCTCAAGGCTGGAAATTGATCCAGGCGCTGTGACTTGAGTTAGACTTCTGTTCACTTGACCTAGAAGGCTTTGGAGCAAAGTAGGAGTTTGGCGGTGGTTTAATTGATAAGTTGTGTCCTACTCTTGCGACCCCATGGACTGTAAACACCGCTCTTCTATCCATGGGATTTCCCAGGCAAGAATACTGGACTGGTTTGCCATTTCCTTCTCCTGGGGATCTTCCCCATCCAGGGATTGAACTCTGGTCTCCGGCTGGGCAGGTGGATTCTTTAGCACTGCACCACGTGGGAAGCCACCTCCAAGTGTGGGTAGCAGGTCTTAGAGCACAAATCTACTCTAACCTTACAATCTCCTTAGGTGTTGAGTCCCTTTGTGTTCAGGCAGACAGGTCTGGGTCCTCTAGGTCACTCACTAGTGAGAGGGAAACAGGAAGGAAGGCTGTGGTCTGCAGATGGAGGAAACAGGCTTCCAGTATCAGGCGGTTTCTCTCTCTCTCTGAAGGGCCGGGAGGAAACAACCCAGAAGTGTCAGCTGTTTTCCCTTCTCTCTACAACATTACAAGGAGGTTTCTCTTACCATCTGTGTTGCCATGACAACTCCTGGTTCCATCAGAACTCAGCTTTTCTCAAACCTTGAGCTAAGCAGTGCATTTTTTTAACCAGTGCGTTTTCTTACGGAAATGCTTTTCTTACGTTATGTTAATGATCTATGTATTTACCCTGGAAGTGAAAGTGAAGTCACTCAGTCCTGTCTGACTCTGCGACCCCGTGGCCAGTAGCCTACGAGGCTCCTGTGTCCATGGGATTTTCCAAGCAATCGTCCTGGAGTGGATTGCCATTTCCTTCTCCAGGGGATCTTCCCAACCCAGGGGTCGGACCTGGGTCTCCCCCATTGTAGACAGACACTTTCCTGTCTGAGCCACCGGGGAAGCCTTGTGTTTACCCTAGACTCTTGTTTTCCTTCGAGTTGATTCTGCCTAAGGCTCAGAACCATAATGGCTCAGCAAACCAGTATGTTTTACTCATGCAAATGTTCTCTTGAGCTATATGAATGAGACTATGTGTTTGCTGGGAAACCTAGCTTTCTTTAAGAATCACCTCAAATGTTTTATGGCCTGGGGTGACTTACCTTGTGCCAATATTATCTGAAAATGCATGTTGTGGTTGAGGGCCTGGTGCCACTCTCTGAGTTTTGAGACATTTCCTTTCAGCAGCCTGCGCATAGGTGCATAACTTCCTGCTAAAAACTAGCAAGGGCCACTCTTTCTGCTTCTGATGTCTATGTCAGACGCTTTCTCTATCTTGTTTACACTTTAATGAAACTTTATTACTCAAGAGCTCTGAGCCATCAAGCTCGTCACTGGCCCCGGATCGAATTCTTCTCCTCCGGAGGCCAGCAATCCCAGCGTCCTCCTGGCTTTCACTAAGGATCACTGGACTCTGCTTCCAGTAACTAATCAACCAAACCACTGGGACTCCCCTGTACCTCTGCCCCCCTGCCAGCTGCAGGCAGCATGAAATGCAGAGTCTGTGTGAAGGGGCCCCAGGTCAGTGAATCCAGCTGGTCCAGCTGTGTTCCACCCACCACTGACCACCTCCTTCCTGTCCGCTGCCCGTTTGGTCTAGGGGTTTCCGTCCCTGTGAAATAGGAGAACCAAGCAGTTCCTGCAGTGCAGTGTCCCTCCTGTGGGTCATAGTCTCTACTCAGCCTAGGAACCTGCTGAGCTGATTGCGGTTGTTGGTCTAGAAGCAAAGAGGGGCAACACGGGTGGGGGCCCAGGGAGAATCAGTACAGGCCAAGTGGCAGCATCCTCACGAGCCGTGACTATTTTCTTGGGTCACGCTCCCACTCAGATGCTGCTTAAAGAGGAGGGAAAACAACCATGAACCACCGCTTCCTCTTCTCCTCATCCCTGAGAAGGGTCCTCAGGGGCCCTCTCAGCTGCTGCCGATTCAACATCAGATGCAGACGAGCTACCAGCAGAGTCAGAGCAACAGGGAGCCTGTGGCCTCAGGTGGGTTTTGGCCTCACTTCCCCATGAACTTGAACCATTGTGCACAGTGTAAGCACTTTTATATGAGCTGCAGTAATAGTCGGCCTCGTCCTCTGCCTGGAGCCCAGAGATGGTCAGGGTGGCTGTGTTCCCGGACTTGGAGCCAGAGAACCGAGCAGGGATCCCTGAGGGCCGTTTGTTGACATTATAAATCAGAGTTTTGGGGGCTGAGCCCGGGAGCTGTTGGTACCAGCCAATATAGTTATAACCCCCGATGTCACTGCTGGTGCCAGTACAGGAGATGGTGACCGTCTGTCCTGGATTCCCAGACACTGAGGCAGGCTGAGTCAGGGCAGACTGGGCCCAGGACCCTGCAAAGAGGAGAAACACACTGTGGTCAGTTTCCTGCTGGAGCCCAGGTCACCCTGAGGACAAAGACACCAGGGATGAGTCAGGTCCCCGGGTTCCCTTCCCTGGAGGCCTCACCTGAGCCCTGAGTGAGGATGCTGATGAGGAGCAGAGCCCAGGCCATGGTGGAGACGCCCCAGACGCTGCCTTCTGAGCCTCAGCCCTGGGCCTGGTCCCCATTGCCCTCTTATCCCCTCCCCCAGAGGAGGGCGGGGCCCCATGCAAATGTGCTTCCTGCTCCTGCCCTCCTCACCCCCTCTGCTCACCCTCTCTGACCTGGCCCTTTGTTCTAGATACTTCTCCTCCCTGGTTAGCAGAACTTCCTGAGAATTAACTCTTTCACATGTTCAGTGAGGACAGACCAAGTCCATGACAGGATGTGGGCAATGAACTTGGGAATGAACTGTCTTGGTGTCTTTCCACAAGTCACCGTGGTTCCTGGAGGAGAAATCCCAGAATGCCCAGTGGCTGATCCGCAAAGAGAGAACTGGGGCCCCGATGGGTCAAAGCTCCAGCTGCCCCACACTCCAGGAGTCAAATGCAGAGCTGGAAACCATTACCCTCAGCTCTTTCTGTTTAAAAGCTGTTATTGAGGGACTTCCTGGTGGTCCCATGGTTACCTCTGTGAGCTTCCACTGCATGGGGCTTGGGTTTGATCACTGGGAACTAAGATCCTGCATACTGCGAGGCACAGCCAAAAAGAAAAAAGGAAAAGGAAAAAGAAAAGATTCTATGGAAGTATAGTTGATTTACCATGTAGTGTTAATTCTGCTGTAGAAGAAAGTGGTTCGGGTATACTCACGGATGCATTCTTTCTCCATGTCCTTTTCCGACACGGTTTATCACAGGATAGTGAACACAGTTCCCTGTGCTGTGCATAGCACCTTGGTGTTTATCCACCCAACGGATAAGAGTCTGTCCTGCTTGTCCCAAACTCCCCACGGGTTCCTCCTCACCCCAGCTCCTTCTTGTCCCCCTCTCTTTGGAGAGTCCTCCTCATGTTCCCCTCCACCCTCTCTCGGCGGTGCTCTGAGTCTGAGACCCGAGCCTGAGCCATTGGCCATCTGTCAGCACTTCTGAAGATGGTTTATTGCAGCGCGAATGCGTTGGGACATAAGAAGGGATCTGGGGAAGCAGCCGCTGACACCTCCCTTGCTGCTGTTGGTTAGGCATCAGGTGGTGTTAACTCTGTGCGACCCCTGCACTGTACCCACCAGACTCCTCTGTGCACGAGCTTTTCCAGGCAAGGATACTGGAGTGGGTTGCCATTTCCTTTCCAGGGTGTCTTCCTGACCCAGAGACTGAACCCAAGTCTCCTGCAGTGGCAGCTGGGTCCTTTACCACTGAAGCACTGGGGAAGCGTCTTGAAGCTTCACGTGGGACAGTGTAAGCCATCCGAACCTTCCCGAATCCTGGCCTTTTCTGCCCCCTGGTGGCTGTAGACTTTGCCAACCAAGCCCAGGGAGGCAGCTGAGTGGCAGCTGGAAATCCCTCCCTCCTGCCCTCCCCTTCCCATCCAGCTCAGCACCAGACCTCTCCCTCCAGCCTGCTGCCCTCCCTGCCCCAATCCCCTCTAAGCTCCTGTCTCTTTGTCCTTTAACTCCCTCCAGGACGGGATGTATCACCTGCCCCACCAGGTGGACGGACCGTCACCCAAGACTGCATAACTCATCCCACCACAGCCTAGGCACCAGGTCACCTGGGAGGCAGCTGTTTATACCGAGTGACACACGCTTCAGAAGCACAAGAGACGTGACTCCGTGGCCAATGAAGGGCAAAGCTAAAGGGATCCCCTTTCCAGTTCAAGTCCCACAAAGGCATTCTTTGCCCTCTGTTTTCTTCAGAGAATCATTTACAACCTCACTCTTTAAAACCATGGTCTTGTGTTGGTTTTGTTTTGGTGTTTTTCTGTTTCCACCCTAAAACTCATGAGCACATGCCTTCTTGAGCATCGCACCAGCAGCCGCTCAAGGACAAATGTTTGTTGAATGAGTCTGGGTGAGAGGAAGGAGGGGAGGGCTGAGCCTCCTGTTTCAAGATGAAAACTTGAGTTTTTATCAGCTCTGTTCCAGGTGAACATCCTAGGTCCAGATGGAACAACAGTATGCTTAAAACTAACATTCAAAAAAACAAAGATCATGGCATCTGGTCCCATCACTTCATGGCAAATAGATGGGGAAACAAAGGAAACAGTGACAGACTTTATTTTCTTGGGCTCCAGAATCATGGTGGACGGTGACTGCAGCCATGAAATTAAAAGATGTTTGATCCTTAGAAGAAAAGCTATGATAAATCTAGACAATGGATTAAAAAGCAGAGACATCACTTTGCTGACAAAGGTCTGTATAGTCAAAGCTATGGCTCTTCCAGTTCAGTTCAGTCGCTCAGTCGTGTCCGACTCTTTGCGACCCTGTCCATCACCAACTCCTGAAGTTCACTAGACTCAGGTCCATCGAGTCGGTGATGCCTCTAGCCATCTCATCCTCGGTCGTCCCTTTCTCCTCTGCCCCCAATCCTCCCGGCATCAGAGTCTTTTCCAATGAGTCAACTCTTCGCATGATGTGGCTAAAATACTGGAGCTTCAGCTTTAGCATCATTCTTTCCAAAGAAATCCTAGGGCTGATCTCCTTTAGAATGGACTGGTTGGTATTCCTTGCAGTCCAAGGGACTCTCAAGTCTTCTCCACCACCAGTTCAAAAGCATCAATTCTTCGGCGCTCAGCTTTCTTCACAGTCCAACTCTCACATCCAACATGACCACAGGAGAGTTGGACTCTAAAGAAGGCTGAGCTTGAAGATTTGATGCTTTCAAACTGTGGTGCCGGAGAAGACTCTTGAGACTGTCTTGGACTGCAAGGAGATCCAACCCGTTCCTCCTAAAGGAGATCAGTCCTGAGTGTTCATTGGAAGGACTGATGCTGAAACTGAAACTCTAATACTTTGTCCACCTGACGCAAAGAACTGACTCGTTGGAAAAGACCCTGATGCTGGGAAAGATTGAAGGTAGGAGGAGAAGGGGACGACAGAGGAAGAAATGGCTGGATGGCATCACCGACTCAATGGACATGAGTTTGGCTAAACTCCAGGAGTAGGTGATGGACAGGGAGGCCTGGCGTGCTGCAGTCCATTTGGTCACAAAGAGTCGGAATTGACTGAGGGAATGAACTGAACTGAACTGAACTGAACTGAACTGAATTGTTAATATTTTTATGGCAATTTTCCTCATTATGCCTCCATCCTCCATATTAGACGTCAGCTCTCAAGCTAGACAGGGGTGTACCTGGAGGAAAGTTTTGCCGTTTCTTTCAAAGCAATTCACAGGTGACATTTTTCTATTTCTGATGTGGACATTCCCCTGCAGCCGCTGGAATTCTGTGTCAAGTAGGAGGTTTATGCACCCCTGGTCCAGGTTGTCACATGGTTATTCAAATATTCTCCAGGGAAATCTTTGTATGAAAATTCACTGTTTTTGTAGGACACACAGAAAGTTCCTCTTGCACCTCTAAGACTTTGGACAGTGGCCTGCTGAGCAAACCAGTGAAACGGTCTGGATTTTCTTTTGTTATGGGAAGGAGAAACATATCCAGCCAACAAATCGTGGGTCAATAGCTGTCCAGGTAGCAAGCCAGTTCCTCCCGGGACCTTGTCTCAGAGGAAGACAAGCTTTTGGTGCAATTGAGGTGCTTGCTCTCAAGGCTGGGGCAGCACTTTGAAACAGGTATTCCTGGTGGCCCTCGTCGCTTACAGCACCTACACACGGGCACAGCCTGAGGGCTCTGGGATTCAGACGCAGCTCAGGGCCAGCGTGATATTGCCTCTGAGGTAAGAATTCGAAGGGCAGGAGTGACATGTGGCCAGGCAGTGGCATGGGGGAGCTTCTGGGTAATAAATCTGGGTGTTTGCAGCTGCCTGGCCCAGGATGGCGCCCAAGGAGCGGAGCAGGATTGACACGGGTGGGTTGAGGCCAGCCCTGACCTTCACTACTTTATCCGGGGCCTGAAGACCTTCAAGGAGGTTCAGCTGCTGCGTGTGGCTGAGGGTCCTCTGGGCCTGAGCCCTGTCTACTGTCACCGTGGTGACCATGCATGCCTTCCCCAGATATCTGCAGATTTTCTGCTGTGCGTGCAGCTCAGGATTTAGGGAGCGGCCTTGATGGGGAAAGGCAGGGGCTGAGAGGGCGAATAACAATGCCAAGTTCCCTGGGGGAGGAAGAGGTTCTTTCTGGTGGACCTTGAAAAGCATTCTCCTGAAGTCTCAGGTTAGAGAGGTCTTGCTTGAAAACGCTGGATCAGCATGGCTGGACGGACCTGTGAAGGTCATCACTGGCTCAGCCTCCGATCTGGTCTTTGTCCCTGGTGTGCTTTGCCCATGGTCAGCTGAGAAAGGAGCTGCTCTTCTCACGGGGAGGGACGCCCTCTGTGGAGCTGATCCAGGCGCTGGGCTCCTGGAAGGACCAGGCGGGAGGAAGGTGGAGTGGGCTATGCCAGGCTGCTTCAGCCTCCCCGTGAGAAGCTGTGAGTGTGAAGCAGGTGCATCGGGCCCGAATATGCAGAGGTCCTCTGCCTTGTCCCCAGTGATGGTGTGGTCCAATCTGCCCCCAAGGATGGACTTAAGAGTGACTGGGGGCGGATGCAGGTGAGGGTGCCTGTCGGCCTGGATGACGGTGTAAGGAAGGGTCTTGAGTCCCCACAGGCTGGGAGCTGACGGCCGAAGTGAACAGAAGGAGACACCCAAGGGCACCCCTGTTAGGGCCCCTCCCAAGGCCCCTTGCCCAGGCTCCCCTCCCCACCGCCCCAGGGCATCCGCCCTGACCTGTGCAGAGGCCCGTGAAGGGGACCGTGGTCCAGGACATGCTGGTGATGCTCCTACACGCGGTGCTCCCTGAGGGCCTCGTGGCTGCGGCCCGCCTCCCGCGCCGTGAACTCTCCCCTGTCTCTCCAGGGAGGAGCAGCCTCGGGCCCATCCCCAGCCACCCAGCTTCCTGCCTGCACCGGGGCTGGGTCCCAGCTGGGGACCCCTGCCCGACCAAGGGAGGGCGGAGGGGGTGGTGAGGGCTTCGTGCCTGCTTTCCTCCTGCTGTCACCCACTGTTGCCGGGCATGAGGGCCCTCGTGGCTCCTGAGGCACGCGCGAGGACCACTTTCAGGAAAGGAGAATGGCGTCAGATGAAAAGATACTCAGCTGGGCCATCTCCCACTAACGGAGACAGGGACTCACAGTGCCCCTGCTGCTGAAAAGTCTGAAAGTCTCCTTTCCCAGACTCCAGGCCTGATAGACTTGACCATGGGCCTCTGGTTGATTCCCCTCGAAAATAAGCTGCTTCTTTTTTTTTTTTTTTTAAGTACTTTTAGCTCTTTTTTAGAAAATTTATTTATTTATTTATATTTATTTTTGACTGCAGCGAGTCTTCATTGTGGAATGGGCTTTCTCCAGTTTTGGCAAGTGGACAGAGGAACTTGGCGGGCTACAGTCTACGAGGTTGCAAGAGACTTAGCAGCTTAACCACCACCACCACCAACCTGGCTCAAGGCTGGAAATTGATCCAGGCGCTGTGACTTGAGTTAGACTTCTGTTCACTTGACCTAGAAGGCTTTGGAGCAAAGTAGGAGTTTGGCGGTGGTTTAATTGATAAGTTGTGTCCTACTCTTGCGACCCCATGGACTGTAAACACCGCTCTTCTATCCATGGGATTTCCCAGGCAAGAATACTGGACTGGTTTGCCATTTCCTTCTCCTGGGGATCTTCCCATCCAGGGATTGAACTCTGGTCTCCTGCTGGGCAGGTGGATTCTTTAGCACTGCACCACGTGGGAAGCCACCTCCAAGTGTGGGTAGCAGGTCTTAGAGCACAAATCTACTCTAACCTTACAATCTCCTTAGGTGTTGAGTCCCTTTGAGTTCAGGCAGACAGGTCTGGGTCCTCTAGGTCACTCACTAGTGAGAGGGAAACAGGAAGGAAGGCTGTGGGTCTGCAGATGGAGGAAACAGGCTTCCAGTGTCAGGCGGTTTTCTCTCTCTCTGAAGGGCTGGGAGGAAACAACCCAGAAGTGTCAGCTGTTTTCCCTTCTCTCTACAACATTACAAGGAGGTTTCTTTTAGAATCGATGTTGCCATGACAACACCTGGTTCCATCAGAACTCAGCTTTTCTCAGACCTTAAGCTAACCAGTGCGTTTTCTTAACCAGTGCGTTTTCTTACGGAAATGCTTTTCTTACGTTATGTTAATGATCTATGTATTTACCCTGGAAGTGAAAGTGAAGTCACTCAGTCCTGTCTGACTCTTTGCGACCCCATGGCCTGTAGCCCACCAGGCTCCTGTGTCCATGGGATTTTCCAAGCAATCGTCCTGGAGTGGATTGCCATTTCCTTCTCCAGGGGATCTTCCCAACCCAGGGGTCGGACCTGGGTCTCCCGCATAGTAGACAGACACTTTCCTGTCTGAGCCACCGGGGAAGCCTTGTGTTTACCCTAGACTCTTGTTTTCCTTCCATTTGATTCTGCCTAAGGCTCAGAACCATAAAGGCTCAGCAAACCAGTATGTTTTACTCATGCAAATGTTCTCTTGAGCTATATGAATGAGACTATGTGTTTGCTGGGAAACCTAGCTTTCTTTAAGAATCACCTCAAATGTTTTATGGCCTGGGGTGACTTACCTTGTGCCAATATTATCTGAAAATGCATGTTGTGGTTGAGGGGCCTGGTGCCACTCTCTGAGTTTTGAGACATTTCCTTTCAGCAGCCTGCGCATAGGTGCATAACTTCCTGCTAAAAACTAGCAAGGGCCACTCTTTCTGCTTCTGATGTCTATGTCAGACGCTTTCTCTATCTCGTTTACACTTTAATGAAACTTTATTACTCAAGAGCTCTGAGCCATCAAGCCTCGTCACTGGCCCCGGATCGAATTCTTCTCCTCCGGAGGCCAGCAATCCCAGCGTCCTCCTGGCTTTCACTAAGGATCACTGGACTCTGCTTCCAGTAACTAATCAACCAAACCACTGGGACTCCCCTGTACCCTCTGCCCCCCCTGCCAGCTGCAGGCAGCATGAAATGCAGAGTCTGTGTGAAGGGGCCCCAGGTCAGTGAATCCAGCTGGTCCAGCTGTGTGCTCCACCCACCACTGACCACCTCCTTCCTGTCCGCTGCCCGTTTGGTCTAGGGGTTTCCGTCCCTGTGAAATAGGAGAACCAAGCAGTTCCTGCAGTGCAGTGTCCCTCCTGTGGGTCATAGTCTCTACTCAGCCTAGGAACCTGCTGAGCTGATTGCGGTTGTTGGTCTAGAAGCAAAGAGGGGCAACACGGGTGGGGGCCCAGGGGAGAATCAGTACAGGCCAAGTGGCAGCATCCTCACGAGCCGTGACTATTTTCTTGGGTCACGCTCCCACTCAGATGCTGCTTAAAGAGGAGGGAAAACAACCATGAACCACCGCTTCCTCTTCTCCTCATCCCTGAGAAGGGTCCTCAGGGGCCCTCTCAGCTGCTGCCGATTCAACATCAGATGCAGACGAGCTACCAGCAGAGTCAGAGCAACAGGGAGCCTGTGGCCTCAGGTGGGTTTTGGCCTCACTTCCCCATGAACTTGAACCATTGTGCACAGTGTAAGCACTTTTATATGAGCTGCAGTAATAGTCGGCCTCGTCCTCTGCCTGGAGCCCAGAGATGGTCAGGGTGGCTGTGTTCCCGGACTTGGAGCCAGAGAACCGAGCAGGGATCCCTGAGGGCCGTTTGTTGACATTATAAATCAGAGTTTTGGGGGCTGAGCCCGGGAGCTGTTGGTACCAGCCCACACCATTATAACCGCCAATGTCACTGCTGGTGCCAGTACAGGAGATGGTGACCGTCTGTCCTGGATTCCCAGACACTGAGGCAGGCTGAGTCAGGGCAGACTGGGCCCAGGACCCTGCAAAGAGGAGAAACACACTGTGGTCAGTTCCCTGCTGGGGCCCAGGTCATCGGGAGGACAAAGACACCAGGGATGAGTCAGGTCCCATGGGGTTCCCTTCCCTGGAGGCCTCACCTGAGCCCTGAGTGAGGATGCTGATGAGGAGCAGAGCCCAGGCCATGGTGGAGACGCCCCAGACGCTGCCTTCTGAGCCTGCAGCCCTGGGCCTGGTCCCCATTGCCCTCTTATCCCCTCCCCCAGAGGAGGGCGGGGCCCCCATGCAAATGTGCTTCCTGCTCCTGCCCCTCCTCACCCCCTCTGCTCACCCTCTCTGACCTGGCCCTTTGTTCTAGATACTTCTCCCTCCCTGGTTAGCAGAACTTCCTGAGAATTAACTCTTTCACATGTTCAGTGAGGACAGACCAAGTCCATGACAGGATGTGGGCAATGAACCTGGGGTTTCCTCTCTTTCCACAAGTCACGTGGGTCCTGGAGGAGAAATCCCAGAATGTCCAGTGGCTGATCCGCAAAGAGAGAACTGGGGCCCCGATGGGTCAAAGCTCCAGCTGTCCCACACTCCAGGAGTCAAACGCAGAGCTGGAAACCATTACCCCTCAGCTCTTTCTGTTCTAAAAACTGTTATTGAGGGACTTTCCTGGTGGTCCCGTGGTTCTCTCTCTGAGCTTCCACTGCATGGGGCTCGGGTTTGATCACTAGGAACTAAGATCCTGCATACTGCGAGGCACAGCCAAAAAGAAAAAGGAAAAGGAAAAATAAAAGATTCTATGGAAGTATAGTTGATTTACCATGTAGTGTTAATTCTGCTGTAGAAGAAAGTGGTTCGGGTATACTCACGGATGCATTCTTTCTCCATGTCCTTTTCCGACACGGTTTATCACAGGATAGTGAACACAGTTCCCTGTGCTGTGCATAGGACCTTGGTGTTTATCCACCCAACGGATAAGAGTCTGTCCTGCTTGTCCCAAACTCCCCACGGGTTCCTCCTCACCCCAGCTCCTTCTTGTCCCCCTCTCTTTGGAGAGCCCTCCCTCATGTTCCCCTCCACCCTCTCTCGGCGGTGCTCTGAGTCTGAGACCCGAGCCTGAGCCATTGGCCATCTGTTAGCACTTCTGAAGATGGTTTATTGCAGCGCGAATGCGTTGGGACATAAGAAGGGATCTGGGGAAGCAGCCGCTGACACCTCCCTTGCTGCTGTTGGTTAGGCATCAGGTGGTGTTAACTCTGTGCGACCCCTGCACTGTACCCACCAGACTCCTCTGTGCACGAGCTTTTCCAGGCAAGAGTACTGGAGTGGGTTTCCATTTCCTTTTCCAGGGTGTCTTCCTGACCCAGAGACTGAACCCAAGTCTCCTGCAGTGGCAGCTGGGTCCTTTACCACTGAAGCACTGGGGAAGCGTCTTGAAGCTTCACGTGAGACAGTGTAAGCCACCAGAACCTTCCCCAAATCCTGGCCTTTACTGCCCCCTGGTGGCTGTAGACGGTGCCAACCAAGGCTGAGTGGCAGAGGGAAATCCCTCCCTCCTGCCCTCCCCTTCCCATCCAGCTCAGTTCCAGGGCTCCTCCAGCCCACCGCCCTCCCTGCCCCAATCCCCTCTAAGCTCCTGTCTCTTTGTCCATTAACTCCCTCCAGGACGGGATGTATCACCTGCCCCACCAGTAGACAGACCCTCACCGGAGACTGCCTAACTCATCCCACCACAGCCTAGGCACCAGGTCACCTGGGAGGCAGCTGTTTATACCGAGTGACACACGCTTCAGAAGCACAAGAGCCGTGACTCCGTGGCCAATGAAGGCAGAGCTAAAGGGATACCCTTTCCAGTTCAAGTCCCACAAAGGCATTCTTTGCCCTCTGTTTTCTTCAGAGAATCCGTGACAACCTCACTCTTTAAAACCATGGTCTTGTGTTGGTTTTGTTTTGGTGTTTTTCTGTTTCCACCCTAAAACTCATGAGCACATGCCTTCTTGAGCATCGCACCAGCAGCCGCTCAAGGACAAATGTTTGTTGAATGAGTCTGGATGAGAGGAAGGAGGGGAGGGCTGAGCCTCCTGTTTCAAGATGAAAAACTTGAGTTTTTATCAGCTCTGTTCCAGGTGAACATCCTAGGTCCAGATGGAACAACAGTATGCTTAAAACAATGCTTAAAACTCAACATTCAAAAAAACGGACATATGGCATCTGGTCCCATCACTTCATGGCAAATAGATGGGGAAACAAAGGAAACAGTGACAGACTTTATTTTCTTGATCTTCAAAATCACTGTGAACGGTGACTGCAGCCATGAAATTAAAAGATGTTTGATCCTTAGAAGAAAAGCTATGACAAATCTAGACAACGGATTAAAAAGCAGAGACATCACTTTGCTGACAAAGGTCTGTATAGTCAAAGCTATGGCTTTTCCAGTAGTCATGTACAGATATGAGAGTTGGACCCTAAAGAAGGCTGAGCTTGAAGAATTGATGGTTTCAAACTGTGGTTCCGGAGAAGACTCTTGAGAGTCTCTTGGACTGCAAGGAGATCCAACCAGTTCCTCCTAAAGGAGATCAGTCCTGAGTGTTCATTGGAAGGACTGATGCTGAAACTGAAACTCTAATACTTTGTCCACCTGACGCAAAGAACTGACTCGTTGGAAAAGACCCTGATGCTGGGAAAGATTGAAGGTAGGAGGAGAAGGGGACGACAGAGGAAGAAATGGCTGGATGGCATCACCGACTCAATGGACATGAGTTTGGGTAAACTCCAGGAGTAGGTGATGGACAGGGAGGCCTGGCGTGCTGCAGTGCATGGGGTCACAAAGAGTTGGACCAGACTGAGTGACTGAACTGATCGGAACTGAACTGAATTGTCAATATTTTTGATGGCAATTTTCCCTCATTCTGTCTCCATCCTCCATATTAGACGTCAGCTCTCACGCTAGACAGGGGTGTACCTGGAGGAAAGCTCTGCCTTTTCTTTTCAAAGCAATTCACAGGTGACATTTTTTTATTTCTGATGTGGACATTCCCCTGCAGCCGCTGGAATTCTGTGTCAAGTAGGAGGTTTATGCACCCCTGGTCCAGGTTGTCACATGGTTATTCAAATATTCTCCAGGGAACTCTTCTTCGTATGAAAATTCACTGTTTTTGTAGGACACCCAGAAAGTTCCTCTTGCACCTCTAAGACTTTGGACAGTGGCCTGCTGAGCAAACCAGTGAGATGGTCTGGATTTTCTTTTGTTATGGGAAGGAGAAACATATCCAGCCAACAAATCTTGGGTCAATAGTTGTCCAGGTAGCAAGCCAGTTCCTCCCCGGACCTTGTCTCAGAGGAAGACAAGCCTTTGGTGTAATTGAGGTGCTTGCTCTCAAGGCTGGGGCCGCATTTTGAAACAGAACAGGTGTTGCTGGTGGCCCTCGTCACTTACAGCACCTACACACGGGCACAGCCTGAGGGCTCTGGGATTCAGACGCAGCTCAGGGCCAGCGTGATATTGCCTCTGAGGTAAGAATTCGAAGGGCAGGAGTGACATGTGGCCAGGCAGTGGCACGGGGGAGCTTCTGGGTAATAAATCTGGGTGTTTGCAGCTGCCTGGCCCAGGATGGCACCCGAGGAGCGGAGCAGGATTGACACGGGTGGGTTGAGGCCAGCCCTGACCTTCACTACTTTATCCGGGGCCTGAAGACCTTCAAGGAGGTTCAGCTGCTGCGTGTGGCTGAGGGTCCTCTGGGCCTGAGCCCTGTCTACTGTCACCGTGGTGACCATCCATGCCTTCCCCAGATATCTGCAGATTTTCTGCTGTGCGTGCAGCTCAGGATTTAGGGAGCGGCCTTGATGGGGAAAGGCAGGGGCTGAGAGGGCGAATAACAATGCCAAGTTCCCTGGGGGAGGAAGAGGTTCTTTCTGGTGGACCTTGAAAAGCATTCTCCTGAAGTCTCAGGTTAGAGAGGTCTTGCTTGAAAACGCTGGATCAGCATGGCTGGACGGACCTGTGAAGGTCATCACTGGCTCAGCCTCCGATCTGGTCTTTGTCCCTGGTGTGCTTTGCCCGTGGTCAGCTGAGAAAGGAGCTGCTCTTCCTACAGGGAGGGACGCCCCGTCTGTGGAGCTGATCCAGGTTCTGGGCTCCGGAAGGACCAGGCGGGGAGGAAGGTGGAGTGGGCTATGCCAGGCTGCTTCAGCCTCCCCGTGAGAAGCTGTGAGTGTGAAGCAGGTGCATCGGGCCCGACTATGCAGAGGTCCTCTGCCTTGTCCCCAGTGATGGGGTGGTCCAATCTGCCCCCAAGGATGGACTTAAGAGTGACTGGGGGCGGATGCAGGTGAGGGTGCCTGTCGGCCTGGATGACGGTGTAAGGAAGGGTCTTGAGTCCCCACAGGCTGGGAGCTGACGGCCGAAGTGAACAGAAGGAGACACCCACGGGCACCCCTGTTAGGGCCCCTCCACAAGGCCCCTTGCCCAGGCCCCCTCCCCACCGCCCAGGGCGTCCGCCCTGACCTGTGCAGAGGCCCGTGAAGGGGACCGTGGTCCAGGACATGCTGGTGATGCTCCTACACGCGGTGCTCCCTGAGGGCCTCGTGGCTGCGGCCCGCCTCCCGCGCCGTGAACTCTCCCCTGTCTCTCCAGGGAGGAGCAGCCCCCGGGCCCATCCCCAGCCACCCAGCTTCCTGCCTGCACCGGGGCTGGGTCCCAGCTGGGGACCCCTGCCCGACCAAGGGAGGGCTTCGTGCCTGCTTTCCTCCCGCTGTCACCCACTGTTGCCGGGCATGAGGGCCCTCGTGGCTCCTGAGGCACGCGCGAGGACCACTTTCAGGAAAGGAGAATGGCGTCAGATGAAAAGATACTCAGCTGGGCCATCTCCCACTAACGGAGACAGGGACTCACAGTGCCCTCTACTGCTGAAAAGTCTGAAAGTCTCCTTTCCCCAGACTCCAGGCCTGATAGACTTGACCATAGGCCTCTGGTTGATTCCCTCGAAAATAAGCTGCTTCTTTTTTTTAAAGTACTTTTAGCTCTTTTTTAGAAAATTTATTTACTTATTTATATTTCTTTTTGACTGCAGCGAGTCTTTATTGCGGAGTGGGCTTTCTCCAGTTTTGGCAAGTGGGCAGAGGAGCCTGGTGAGCCACAGTCCATGGGGTTGCAAGAGTAGGACACGACTTAGCAGCTAAACCACCGCCACCACCAACCTGGCTCAAGGCTGGAATTTGATCCAGGTGCTGTGACTTGAGTTACACTTCTGTTCACTTGACCTAGAAGCTTTTGGGGCAAAGTAGGAGTTTGGCAGTGGTTTAATTGCTAACTTATGTCCTACTCTTGCGACCCCATGGACTGTAGCCCATCAGGATCCTCTATCCATGGGATTTCCCAGGCAAGAATACTGAACTGGGTTGCCATTTCCTTCTCCTGGGGATCTTCCCCATGCAGGGATTGAACTCTGGTCTCCTGCTGGGCAGGTGGGTTCTTTAGCACTGCACCACGTGGGAAGCCCCCTCCAAGTGTGGGTAGCAGGTCTTAGAGCACAAATCTACTCTAACCTTACAATCTCCTTAGGTGTTGAGTCCCTTTGAGTTCAGGCAGACAGGTCTGGGTCCTCTAGGTCACTCACTAGTGAGAGGGAAACAGGAAGGAAGGCTGTGGGTCTGCAGATGGAGGAAACAGGCTTCCAGTGTCAGGCGGTCTCTCTCTCTCTCTGAAAGGCCGGGAGGAAACAACCCAGAAGTGTCAGCTGTTTTCCCTTCTCTCTACAACATTACAAGGAGGTTTCTCTTACCATCTGTGTTGTCGTGACAACACCTGGTTCCATCAGAACTCAGCTTTTCTCAGACCTTGAGCTAAGCAGTGCGTTTTCTTAACCAGTGCGTTTTCTTACGGAAATGCTTTTCTTACGTTATGTTAATGATCTATGTATTTACCCTGGAAGTGAAAGTGAAGTCACTCAGTCACGTCTGACTCTTTGCGACCCCATGGCCTGTAGCCCACCAGGCTCCTGTGTCCATGGGATTTTCCAAGTAACAGTCCTGGAGTGGATTGCCATTTCCTTCTCCAGGGGATCTTCCCAACCCAGGGGTCGAACCGGGTCTCCCGCATTGTAGACAGACACTTTCCTGTCTGAGCCACCGGGGAAGCCTTGTGTTTACCCTAGACTCTTGTTTCTCTTCGAGTTGATTCTGCCTAGGGCTCAGAACCATTAAGGCTCAGCAAACCAGTATGTTTTACTCATGCAAATGTTCTCTTGAGCTATGTGAATGAGACTATGTGTTTGCTGGGAAACCTAGCTTTCTTTAAGAATCGCCTCAAATGTTTTATGGCCTGGGGTGACTTACCTTGTGCCAATATTATCTGAAAATGCATGTTGTGGTTGAGGGGCCTGGTGCCACTCTCTGAGTTTTGAGACATTTCCTTTCAGCAGCCTGCTCATAGGTATATAACTTCCTGCTAAAAACTAGCAAGGGGCCACTCTTTCTGCCTGCTTCTGATGTCTACGTCAGACGCTTTCTCTATCTCTTTTATACTTTAATAAAACTTTATTACTCAAGAGCTCTGAGCCATCAAGCCTCGTCACTGGCCCCGGATCGAATTCTTCTCCTCCGGAGGCCAGCAATCCCAGCGTCTTTCCTGGCTCAGCCACAACCTTTCACTAAGGATCACGTTTTGGACTCTGCTTCCAGTAACTAATCAACCAAACCACTGGGACTCCCCTGTACCCTCTGACCCCCCTGCCAGCTGCAGGTAGCATGAAACGCAGAGTCTGTGTGAAGGGGCCCCAGGTCAGTGAATCCAGCTGATCCAGCTGTGTGCTCCACCCACCACTGACCGCCTCCCTTCCTGTCCCCTGTCTGTTTGGTCTAGGGGCTTCCGTCCCTGTTGTTATGCCCTGTTCCGAGTCCCCAGAACTGAGAGAATAAGACGTCCACAGCAATGCAAAGGCATAAAGGGGTTTTTTGCTAGCTCGAGCCAGGGCTCCTATCACATCCAACACAGTGGACAAGAGCCCCAAGCCCAGATTTACAGCAGGATTTATAAGTTTAGAACAAGGACATGGAGTTGGCAAGGGTTGACTGGCTGCAGGGGTTTCCTGGTATTTACTGATTGGCCAGTCATCATCCCTCTGATTGGCCAGAGTTATCCCTCTGATTGGCCAGAGTTACCATCCCCAGAAGCCCCGGAAGCATGACTCAGGCATTTTTTTTGGTCTAGTGCACCTCTCTGAGCCTGTCATGGCTCTGGTGAGGTTGTAACCTTCCCCCCTGTCTTTAGATCATATAAAGGAATCTTCCTCTTTGTTCTGGGGTACAGTTTGATATTGCTGTCTAAGCACAAATAGTTGAACTGTATTAATACGCTCTTTTATAAACGTAATGAGCCTATTGAGGATGCATGGGCCAAAGGTGAGTATTAGTAAAAGCACCATAAGAGGTCCCACCAGGGTGGAAATTAATGTTGTCAGCCAGGGAGATTGTTGAAACCAATATTCAAACCATCCCTGCTGGGCTTCTTGCTCTCTCTCTCGCTGGGCTAGTCCTTCTCTCACCTTTGCCATAGATTCTCTTATTATCCCGGTGTGGTCTGCATAGAAACAACATTCTTCTCCCAGGGCCGTGCAGAGCCCCTCTTGCTGCAGAAAAATTAGATCTAGCCCTCTTCGGTTTTGCAAGACCATCTCGGACAGGGAGGTCAGCGATTTTCCTAGGTGACTAATTGACTCTTCTAGGCGGGTAATGTCTTCATCTATGGCTGCCTGCAATGAAGTAAATCCCTGGCCTTGGAGGGACAAGGCTGCTATCCCAGTCCCTGCCCCAGCGATCCCAAGTCCAAACATGGTCGCTATGGTGAAGGCTGTAATAGGCTCTCTCTTGGTTCTGTCTTGTATCATTTGACCAGGTGTTTGTTCTGGGGCCCAGTAGTCGTACATTAGCTTTTCAGGGTGGTACAGGATTTTTGGCACAACTGCCACCAAGATGCAGAACTCTTCTTTAGGATTGAGTATTGAGATGTGTAAACAAAGGGGTTAGACCAGTACGTGAGCAGATCCACCATCCCTCCATCTCTGGGATAATCTATTTAATCCCAGTTAGCTCTGTGGGTTCGGCTGTGTAGGCACATAAGGGGGAATTTTGGGGCGGAACTCTGCCCACACAGAGTCCCTTTCCCCAAACTTTTTCCATTGTGAGGCCCATTTTTTGTTCTCCCCAGCGACATTGAGGAGGATCTATACTATCAGTCAGGCCGTAAGAGGCGTTAAGACCCACTGCTTCATAGTAAGGGGGAATAGATTATAGCAAAGCCAGCATATCTAGTTGCTTCCGGGTTAGTTTGATTTAAGGTTATATAGGCTGCCTTAACTAATTTCCATAACGGGTCTGAGTTTCTGAGGTTGCGGATGGGACCAGGAGGATGGAGTGAGACAAGGATGTGGAAACTGCTGTGATAGGGCTGGGAGTTACGTCAATTATTTTAATTGGGTTGGGACCTATACTGTGTATCTGCGTTGGCTCTAGAATCTGGCTTATAATTATAATTTCTCCATAAATGTGTGTGCCTGCCACCGTTCTTGTTTGTATTTCCCAGGATAAGCCAGAAATCCAAGCCCTCTCTTTTTTGCCTTTTTTCCGATCGAACCTTATCTTAACCTGTACATAGTTACAACCCTCTTCACATTCAAAAGTTGGGTCCCCAAGGGCTCTGAGGGTGGGCTTTGCGAACGAGAAGTTAAGTAGGTCCCGATTTCCTACCTCCCAGTGCAGAGGCCCATCATCAGAAGTAACACAATCCCATGATTTACAAAAATAATCTTGTGCCCCCCCCCCAAGCCTTCCATTTGGTCCTCTGGTGGCCCGGGCATGCCCAGAACCCCTGCATCCGGAGGAAACCCCTAGCCCAAGGCACATTTACCACCGGCTTTAAGTCAAAATATAGGTCTGGCCACCAGGTGTCCGGAGGATGTACTTCTGTGGTTAAGTTGAGCACCTCTCGTGTTAGTCCATCTTGAAGCTTCCAGGTGATTTTGGCCGGCTGGTGAGGGTTGTTATGGGTGGCTCCAGGGTTGAGGAGGATGGTCACCAACAGGACAGTCAGGATGACTTGCCTGGATCCCTTCGGTGGATGAGCTTTATCTTGAAGGGGTTTGACGGGTGCGGCGTTACCTCCCATTCTTTTTGGGCCCTTTCTTGCTCTTCTGGAGTGGCTTGGCGTACGTGGTTGCAGTGCACCCAACGTCCGATACCGTCGACCTTTAAAGCAGTGGGGTGGTAAGAAGAACAACATAAGGACCTTTCCATCGAGGTTCTAATGTCTTGGGTTGGTGTCGCTTGACCCAGACCCAATCTCCGGGACCAATATTATGTGAGGGGATGGTCCCCTTGTTCTGACTCTCGTGGATTTCCCTGATCAATTCCCAGACATGCGTATGCACCTTGCCTAATGCCATCAGGGCTTCCTGGAACTGTCCTAAAGAAGGGGGTGGTTGTTTCCTTCCCTCAAAGATAGGGCATATGGGAGGGGGCCTCCCATACATAATTTCAAATGGGGTTAAGTTCAGCTTGTAGGGGGTATTACGTGCACGGAAGAGAGTGAAGGGAAGGAGAGTCACCGAGTCCCCGCCAGTCTCTATTGCCAGTTTTGCCAAAGTTTCTTTTAGAGTCCGATTCATCCTCTTAACCTGTCCTGAGCTCTGGGGATTGTATTCACAATGCAGCTTCCATTTGGTCCCCAGAGCTAAGGCCAGTGCCTGTACAATCTGACTCACAAAGGCAGGCCCGTTATCAGAGCCAATAGTCACCGGCAGCCCAAACCTAGGTCCTATTTCTTCTAGGATCTTTTTAGCTACTATCATTGCGGTTTTTCCCTTAGTAGGGAATGCTTCCACCCGCCCAGAAAAAGTATCCACCAAAACTAACAGATAACGGTACCCATACTTGCCTGGTCTTACCTCTGTAAAATCTACCTCCCAGTGTTGCCCTGGCCTCTCTCCCCGGTACCTCATTCCCGTATGCTGTCCTTTTCCCGGCTTCATCATCTGGCATGCTTTGCAGGCCTGGACTATGTCTCGTACAGTTGCCTGTTGTTGGGGAAACCGAAACGTGCTATCTGTAAGAGGGTTAGAGTCTTTTTTTTTCTCCTAGATGGGTGGTCAGATGTAGGTGCGTACAGAGGTGTTGACCCAAGTTGGTGGGAAGTATCAAGTTGTCATCTTGGTCCCGATACCATCCGTCTTCACCCTCCTGAGGGCTGGCATTTTTTGAATCCAATTGAGATCAGAAGAGGAATACTTGGGGGTTGGGGGCAAGGTTCCCATACCTGGGGGTGGCAGCCCCACAGTCAGTATAGGGGCTGTGCAGTCCCTGTTAGCCGCCTCATGAGCCGCCATATCAGCGGCTCGGTTGCCTCGAGCCTTGAAGTCTCTTCCCTTTTCATGTCCAGGGACATGTATTATTGACATTGCTCGAGGCTGTTGGACGGCCGTTAAGAGTCTGCGGATTTCAGGCAGGTTTTTAACTTGTTCTCCCTCGGCTGTCAAAAATCACCTGTTCTTTATATATTGGGCCCTGGATGTGTACGGTGCCAAATGCATACCGACTGTCGGTATAAATAGTGACTCCTTTTCCTTTTGCCCTCTCCAGAGCCTGTATTAAGGCTATTAGTTCCGCTTTTTGGGCGGAGGTACCCGGGGGAAGGGCTTCAGCCCATATTATCTTTCCAGAGTCATCAACTATTGCAGCTCCAGCCTTTTTCTGTCCATCTTTTATAAAACTGCTTTCATCTGTAAACCATATCAGCTCACTGTTATTTAAAATAAGGCACATCTGTTAGGTCTTTTCGTATTGCCGTCATCTCAGCCAGTATCTCACCACAATCGTGGAGGGGGCTGTCTTCTTCCGGGTTGGGTAAGAGAGTGGCCGGGTTCAGGAAGCAGGGCGCCTGGAAGTGTATCCGTGGGGTGTCCAGCAGCAAAGCCTGATAATGGGTCAAACGGGCGTTAGAGATCCATTTACCCGGTGGCTGCTTCAGAATCCCTTTGATGGTATGGGGAGTGTAGACCAGGAGTCGCTGTGCATAAGTCAGCTTGTCAGCATCATGGACCAGGAGGGCAGTAGCGGCAATGATTCAGAGGCAAGGTGGCCACCCTGCAGCCACCGGGTCCAGTCGTTTGGGTAGGTAGGCCACTGGTCACCTCCAAGGCCCCCATTGCTGCGTCAAGACTCCTTTTCCCATTCCCCGTTTTTCATCTATGAACAATTGGAAGGGCTTGGACGGGTCAGGGAGAGCAAGGGCTGGGGCTTCCAGCAGAGCCTGTCTGAGTTCTTGAAAAGCCCATTTCATTGGCTCAGTCCAAGTCCAGTTTTTATTTTCTCTACTTCCTTTATATAGTGGCCGGGCCTTTTCAGCAAATCCCAAGATCCATAGCCGGCAATACCCAATAGTCCCAAGAAATTCTCTCACTTGTTGAGGAGTTGCCGGCTCAGGGGTCTGCAATATGGCCTCTTTCATGGCCTGTGTCAGCCATCTCCGTCTTTGTTTTATTTTATACCCTAGGTATATGACTTCTTGCTTAGCAATTTGGGCCTTCTTTGCACTAGCCCAGTACCCCAAGGTCCCCACAGTTTGAAGGAGGTGGCCTGTTGCTTTTGGGCATGCTTCCTCAGTGGTTGTGGCCAGCATAAGATCATCAACATACTGCAATAGAACAATGTTGGGGTGATCAACCCGGTACTCATGGAGGTCTTCACCCAGAGCCTCATTGAATAGCGTTGGTGAATTCTTGAAGTCTTGCAGGAGTCGAGTCCAAGTTAGCTGTCCTGAGGTCTGGCTGCCTTCTTCTATCCGTTCGAATGAGAAGGTCTCTTGGCTCAAGGGGGCCAAGGGTAAACTGAAAAAGGCATCTTTCAAGTCCAGGTCAGTATACCAGACATAGTCTGGTGGGAGGCCACTCAAAAGGGTGTACAGGTTAGGGATGGTTGGATGTATATCATTCACCCGTTTGTTGACTTCACGAAGCTCTTGCACAGGCCTGAACTCTGTTCCCCCTGGCTTTTTCACAGGTAACAAAGGAGTATTCCATGGAGATCAGCACCTTTGAAGAATTTTTGCCTCCAGAAGCCGTTGTATATGTGGTGTGATTCCTCACCGGGCTTCTAGGCTCAAAGGGTATTGTTCTACCTGGATAGGGGTAGCGTCCGATTTAAGTTCGACAATGATGGGAGGCCTCTGCTTGCCTAGTCCTACCCCCGCAGTTTCTGCCCAGGCTAGAGGGTATTTTTGGACCCAAGGTTGTACATTGGGGTCAATGGCCATGAGCGGCTTTGGCTGATACAGTCTGTATTCGTCCCTCAATGTCAGAGACAAAACTTGTATGGGATGTCCGGTCCCATCTAGAACTGATCTCTCTCCGTGGTCAAAGTGAATTTGGGCATTGACTTTAAATAGTAAGTCTCTTCCCAACAAGGGTGCTGGGCATTCTGGTATTACAGGAAAAGAGTGGGTCACCTGCTGGGCCCCCAAGTTCACTTGACGTTTAGTAGTCCATCCATATCGTTTAGTCCCGGTGGCGCCTTGTACCCAGCTGGTCTTTTTAGACATTGGTCCGTCTTTCCGGTTAAGGTCCGAGTATCGAGCTCTCGGGTCCACCATGAAGCCAACCGGTTTCCCCTCCACATGTATAGTTACCCAGGACTCGGGGAGGGGTGCCGGGTCCTGACCCCCCTAATCGCTATCCTCTCCTGCATATAGGATGTGGGCCCCCGTGGAGGTCGAGGAGGACACCTCCTGCTTGGCGGGTCTTTCCCTTAGGTTTCTCTTGGGGCACTTATTCTTCCAGTGTCCTGTCTCCTTGCAAAACGCACACTGGTCCTTTTTAAGTCCTTGCCTTGCTGGCTTTCCTTCACCCTTTGAATGGACTTCCCTTGTTCTCCGAGAACTAGCTCCCTGTTCCACCCCTGCCAAGAATATCTGGGCTAATTCTTTCTGATTCCTACGGTTTTCTTCGGCCCTGAATTCTATTTCCTCTCGCCTAACACGTTCCTCCCTTTCCTCTGGAGTCTCTCTATGATTAAAAGCCCTCTCTGCTGCCCTCACCAGGTCTTGCAGGGATTGCTCTCCCAACCTCTCTATTTTTTGTAGTTTTCTCCTGATATCTGGGGCTGCCTGATTCACAAATGCTAGCATGACGGCTGTGTGCGACTCATCGGCTTGTGGGTCCATGGGGGTGTACTGTCTAAAAGCTTCCATTAATCTCTCAAGGAAAGCTGCCGGGCTCTCATTTGGCTCTTGTCTAATCGGATTTACTTTAGCCAACTTTGTTGGCCTCCTGGCGGCTGCTCGGAGGCCGGCCATGAGAGTCTGGCGGTACACTCGAAGACGCTCCCTACCTTCAGCGCACTCGAAGTCCCAGCAGGGCCTCGTCAGGGGAAATCCCTCATCAATCAGTCAATCAGGTTAGGCTGCGTAGTGGGTCTCCCATCTACCCCTGGCACATTTCTTCGTGCTTCTGACAAGATCCGTTCACGTTCCTCTGTAGTAAAGAGCACTTGTAACAACTGTTGACAGTCATCCCAGGTGGGGTTATGGGTGAAAAGGATAGATTCTAAAAGGTCAATGAGGCCCTGAGGTTTTTCAGAGAATGAAGGGGTCTGAGTTTTCCAGTTGTAAAGATCACTGGTGGAAAAGGGCCAGTACTGGTATGTCCGTTCTCCGTCTGCTCGGGCAGGCCCTGCCTGAACTGGAAATGCCTGGACTGTGGAGGAGGGGGCACCCGGGTTGTTTTCTTCCACCATACTGGTGATGCCCCTGGTTTTTCCCCAAGTCCCTTAGGCGGGGCCTCCTTCCCGGGCTGGGGCCGAGGGCTCGGTGTCCCTTTGTATCCCTCCAGAAGAGACCTAAGGAAACTGCGGGGGCAGAAGTGGATCCGCAGAGTGGGGCGGGGAGAGTTCGGTCTCCAGGTCAAGTAAATTGGGGTATAGTGAGGATTCCTGGAACACCGGTTTCACCCGGTTGCTGTGCTCTTTGTCTTCTTTCTCTTTGGATGCTTCCATGACTAGTACCTGTGGACGTAATGAAGCCGAGGGCGGGGAAGAGGGAAGGGAAATGAGGGGCTGAAAAACAAAAGGTTTTAGCCAGGCCAGGGGGGTTTCCACCAGGTCCTGCCAGACCAAAATGTATGGAGTTTGGTCTGGGTGCCCCGAAGGGTAGGGGCCGAGCACCTTCTCTCTGATTGCTAGAATAGTAGGCAGGCTGAAGGTGCCTTCTTGTGGCCAGCCAACATCAAAAGCAGGCCACTCAGCAGAACAAAAAGTTACTAACTTGCTTTTCTTCACCAGCAATGATAGATTCTGTGCTCTAGACTTAAAATCAGAGAAGTGGTTAGTCATAAGAGATAAAGGAGTAGAAGTTGTTTGTCCCATGATCACAGAGTACACTGGGAGCCAGCAGGGCACACAAAGAGCAACGCAGACACCACAAATAGACAAACAGATAACAAACGCAAGGTGGCCACCGACAATGCACTCAGTCTTACCTGCAGGATGTTCACAGAGCCAGCCGCCTCCCCAGCACGATACCGGGCCTCGGCCTTTCACTGGACTTAATCCAGTAACCAGAGCCAGCCGCCTCCCCAGCACCATACCGGGCCTCGGCCTTACGCTGGACTTAATCCAAAACTAACACCGGTGTTCAGATATCTCTCCTCCTAGTGAGGAAACCCCTTCTACCGGGAGAATGTTATTCTTCCCAGTTGAAGGGATCCCGGACGAGCCCCCAAATGTTATGCCCAGTGTCCGAGTCCCCAAACCTGAGAGAATAAGACGTCCACAGCAATGCACAGGCATAAAGGGGTTTACTGCTAGCTCGAGCCAGGGCTCCTATCACATCCAACACAGTGGAGTAGAACAAGAGCCCTGAGCCCAGATTTACAGCAGGATTTATAAGTTTAGAACAAAGACAGGGAGTTGGCAAGGGTTGACTGGCTGCAGGGGTTTCCTGGTATTTACTGATGGGCCAGTCAGCATCCCTCCGATTGGCCAGAGTTATCATCTCTCTGATTGGCCAGAGTTACCATCCCCGGAAGCCTCGGAAGCATGACTCAGGGATTATTTTTGGCCTAATGCACCTCTCTGAGCCTGTCATGGCTCGGGTGAGGTTGTAATACTGTGAAATATGAGAACCAAGCAGTTCCTGCAGTGCAGTGTCCCTCTTGTGGGTCATAGTCTCTACTCAGCCTAGGAACCTGCTGAGCTGATTGCGGTTGTTGGTCTAGAAGCAAAGGGGGGCAACACGGGTGGGGGCCAGGAGAGAATCAGCAGAGGCCAATTGGCAGCTTCCTCACGAGCCGTGACTATTTTCTTGGGTCACGCTCCCACTCAGATGAGGCCTAAAGAGGAGGGAAAACAACCATGAACCACCGCTTCCTCTTCTCCTCATCCCTGAGAAGGGTCCTCAGGGGCCCTCTCAGCTGCTGACGCTTCAACATCAGATGCAGACGAGCTACCAGCAGAGTCAGAGCAACAGGGAGCCTGTGGCCTCAGGTGGGTTTTGGCCTCACTTCCCCATGAACTTGAACCACTGTGCACACTGTAACCACTTCTAGCTGAGCCGCAGTAATAGTCGGCCTCGTCCTCTGCCTGGAGCCCAGAGATGGTCAGGGTGGCTGTGTTCCCGGACTTGGAGCCAGAGAACCGAGCAGGGATCCCTGAGGGCCTCTTACTGACTTCATAAATCAGAGTTTTGGGGGCTGAGCCTGGGAGCTGTTGGTACCAGCCAATATAGTTAAAACCCCCGATGTCACTGCTGGTGCCAGCACAGGAGATGGTGACCGTCTGTCCCGGATTCCCAGACACTGAGGCAGGCTGAGTCAGGGCAGACTGGGCCCAGGACCCTGCAAAGAGGAGAAACACACTGTGGTCAGTTCCCTGCTGGGGCCCAGGTCACCCTGAGGACAAAGACACCAGGGATGAGTCAGGTCCCCGGGTTCCCTTCCCTGGAGGCCTCACCTGAGCCCTGAGTGAGGATGCTGATGAGGAGCAGAGCCCAGGCCATGGTGGAGACGCCCCAGACGCTGCCTTCTGAGCCCTCAGCCCTGGGCCTGGTCCCCATTGCCCTCTTATCCCCTCCCCCAGAGGAGGGCGGGGCCCCCATGCAAATCTGCCTCCTGCTCCTGCCCCTCCTCACCCCCTCTGCTCACCCTCTCTGACCTGGCCCTTTGTTCTAGATACTTCTCCCTCCCTGGTTAGCAGAACTTCCTGAGAATTAACTCTTTCACGTGTTCAGTGAGGACAGACCAAGTCCATGACAGGATGTGGGCAATGAACCTGGGGCTTCCTCTCTTTCCACAAGTCACCATGGTTCCTGGAGGTGAAATTCCAGAATGTCCTGTGGGCTGATCCACAAAGAGAGAACTGGGGCCCCGACGGCTCAAAGCTCCAGCTGCCCCACACTCCAGGAGTCAAACGCAGAGCTGGAAACCATTACCCCTCAGCTCCTTCTGTTTGAAAAACTGTTATTGAGGGACTTCCCTGGTGGTCCCATGGTTACCTCTCTGAGCTTCCACTGCATGGGGCTCGGTTTTGATCACTGGGAACTAAGATCCTGCATACTGCGAGGCACAGCCAAAAAGAAAAAGGAAAAAATAAATAAAAATAAAAGATTCTATGGAAGTATAGTTGATTTACCATGTAGTGTTAATTCTGCTGTAGAAGAAAGTGGTTCGGGTATACTCACGGATACATTCTTTCTCCATGTCCTTTTCCGACACGGTTTATCACAGGATAGTGAACACAGTTCCCTGTGCTCTGCATAGCACCTTGGTGTTTATCCACCCAACGGATAAGAGTCTGTCCTGCTTGTCCCAAACTCCCCACGGGTTCCTCCTCACCCCAGCTCCTTCTTGTCCCCCTCTCTTTGGAGAGCCCTCCCTCATGTTCCCCTCCACCCTCTCTCGGCGGTGCTCTGAGTCTGAGACCCGAGCCTGAGCCATTGGCCATCTGTCAGCACTTCTGAAGATGGTTTATTGCAGCGCGAATGCGCTGGGACATAAGAAGGGATCTGGGGAAGCAGCCGCTGACACCTCCCTTGCTGCTGTTGGTTAGGCATCAGGTGGTGTTAACTCTGTGCGACCCCTGCACTGTACCCACCAGACTCCTCTGTCCACGAGCTTTTCCAGGCAAGAGTACTGGAGTGGGTTGCCATTTCCTTTTCTAGGGGGTCTTCCTGACCCAGAGACTGAACCCAAGTCTCCTGCGGTGGCAGCTGGGTCCTTTACCACTGAAGCACTGGGGAAGCGTCTTGAAGCTGCACGTGGGACAGTGTAAGCCACCAGAACCTTCCCCAAATCCTGGCCTTTACTGCCCCCTGGTGGCTGTAGACGTTGCCAACCAAGCCCAGGGAGGCAGCTGAGTGGCAGCTGGAAATCCCTCCCTCCTGCCCTCCCCTTCCCATCCAGCTCAGCACCAGAGGGCTCCCTCCAGCCTGCTGCCCTCCCTGCCCCAATCCCCTCTAAGCTCATGTCTGTTAGGTAAAAGATGACCAGGTACACCAAAAAATGTTTAACTGGCTTTTATGGCCAAGCGGTCCCGGGCAGGGTTCCCGGACCCGAACGGGGCAGGTGGAGGAAATCCGCGCACCGGACCGTGTTGGAAGTTTGTGTTGCGAGGGATGGCGGGGCTAGGGGATGGGGGTTTGGATAGGCTGCTGGTTCCTTGTGTTGCGAGCTGATAGGTTTCTCTATGCACCTGGGGCGGGGCGGCTTTACCTGGCGGAGTGTGCTGTCATTGGTCCCTGGGATCTGGGAGGATCCTCTGTTAGGGACTTTCTCCTGGGCGGGAGGCAGAGGAGGGGCGGCCCATCATGGCCCCCGGGGTCCCACCTTACATTCTGACCCTTTTGATAGGATAAGGGGTGCCGTGATCGTTTCTCACTACTTCCTGCTGAACTGGGGCATCGTTGGGGCTGAGGGTGGTGGCCGGATCCCAGTGACCTTAAGGGGGCCTCAGGGTCTCTGGATGGGAGTTTGGAGTATGTGGCCACCATCAGCATCCGTCCAGTAGCCGTCTGGTTCAGATCCCTGACCCTCTGGAGGATGATCTGAAAAACACCAGGTCCTATCGACAGGATGAGGAACAAGGCAGTGAGGGGTCTGAGAAGTGGGAAAAGGCATTTTGCCCAAGATGACTTCCACCATCCCAAAAAGTCGGAACCGCCTGACTCGGCCTGTCTAAGTCTGATGCTTTCTCTCAACTCTTGGACTTTGTTCTAAATTATCCCCGAGGCATTAATGAAAAAACAACAGTCTTCCCCCAAGAACTGACAGGTTCCCCCTTTTTCGGCCGTTAGCAGGTCTAGGGCCCTTCGATTTTGGAGAGCTACTCCTGCCAGAGAAGTTATCTGGGTCTGTAATGCCATCAGGGAGTCTGCCACCTTGTCCAGGTCTCGACTGAGGTCGCGGAGAGCTTTTAGTAAGAGTGTGTGGCTGATCCCAATGCCCCCGCCCCCAGTCCTAAGGCTGTGAATAAACCTCCTCCGAGGAGCAGGGGAGCCGCCGCCAATGCCCTTCGTCGGCGGTGGGTTGGTCGGATCTGGTCTTCCATCGCCTGTGGTGTCAGAATGTCAGCTAGGGCGTAAGGAAGACTGGGGTGCAAGGCTGAGCCAGTTGGGTGGAAAACACTGTAGTAAGGCGGTCTGATTACAGAGAAAGAATATCCCGGGTTTTCTGCATATTGGAGGGTTTGGGGATGGGGGCCTTGTCTCGAGCCATCACAGGCCACTGTGGTCAATGAAATGTCGTTGGCCAGAATGCAAGAGGCATTGGCTGGTAGATACAATACCTCGGTGGTCATGGGCCCCATTGGCCAGGTTACTTTTGTGGCATTTCCAGTGAGATTTTGGGCCTCTATCCCTTTGCTGGGAATCGATTGGGCAAGGAATGGCCGGGGTCTCCAGGGAAGACAGAGCCAACATGAGAGGTTTGGTGAGGTTTCAGTTAGCGTCTGATAGGTGTCATTGATGCTGGTGAAAATTTGGGATGAAAAATCTAAGGGTTTGAGCGCCTGATGAACCTGGCCTAGGAGTTTGTTGGGCTCATGGTGTGGATTAGAGGCTTCAGTTGCTAGCTTTATGAGGTCTTGTTGGACCTTATGTTGGATTTGTTTTCGCCTCTGATCTTGGGCCCCTTTCCCATCTGTCACTCCATAATGAGTTTGCATGGTAAAACAGAGATCTTTGCCTCTAGCTTTGTGGCAGTCAGAGGCTGAACTTGACTTGGCTGTACCTAGGCCCTTAGCCGTCCAATGCCATTTACCTCCATGAGAGCATGGCTGGGCAGGTGGAGCATAACAGTCTCGGTGGACATAAGTGTAGGCTGTGAACCCAGTTCCCCAGGGGCTTCGTTCTGTGCAGCCCCTGGGGCAGGGTGTAGGTTGTCCAGCTCGTATTATCATGGCCAGGAGCAATAGTGGCAAGAACATGTTTAGCTATAATATTAAAACTCCGTAAAAAAGAGGAAGGTCCCCTGTAAATGTAGATCCAAAATTGCCTGAAAGAGTCACAGTCGGTGATCGGGGCGGCTAGCCAAAGGTCCTGCAGTAAGGCCAAGATGAAGTCCTCAAGGCAGGCTAGGGTGAGAGACATATGGCCAGGTCAGGATGCCCCAAGGGAATAGCACCCCACGAGTAGGGAACAGATGGCAAGGTAAGCAAGGGCCAGTGAAAGTCGGAGTGTGGGCGGCCAGTCCTGGGGGTGGGGGGTGGGTGGTAGGTGACAGCCAGTCCAATGGTGAAGAGTATAGCCAAAGTTGTGATTGGCAACAGCCACAGCAGATGAGGCCAGTCAAGCATTGGACAGGGCGTGTCACTCACTGGCAGGAGGCAGGGGTGTCTTAGTAATGGCGAATTGCTGGAGCCGAGAGTCGCTAAGGTCTGACAGGAATGTGGAAGCCAAGAGGTCAGCCAGGCAGTGTGGTGAGAATATAGTTGGGGGTTGATCTAGAATTAGCTTTTTGCATCTGCGTATAGAGAAGCTGCTGCTGCCAGGGCACATAGGCAGGGGAACCATCCCTGGGCGGTGGGGTCTAACTGTTTGGAGATAAATGCCACTGGCAGCATTTCAGGGCCCGCAGGCTGTATGAGGGCTCCAAAGGCTATGCCCCTTTTTTATCAGTATACAGGTGATAGGGGAGATTGGAATTGGGCAGGAAGAGTGGGGAAGAGGACAGCAAAGCTGAGCGGAGGTTGTAGAAAGCCTTTTTGACCTCTGTTTCTGAAGAGAGTGGTCCAGTAGGGGTGTCTTTTGCGGCTGTGTAGAGGGGTTTAGCCAGTGAAGCATAGTTGGGGACCCAGTGCCAGAAGAATCATGTTAACCCCCAAAAGGATAAGATTTGTTCCCCAGTGGAAGGGGGGCAGAGGTCTCGGAGAAGACTGAGTCTGTCAGTAGTCAGAGCTTTAGTTGTTGGGGTAATTTTTAGACCTAGGTAAGTTACAGAGGTCTGGGTGAGTTGGGCCTTTTGTTGAGATGCTCAGTGTCCTTTAGAGCTAAGGAAGTTAAGAAGAATAGTGGTATGTGTCTGAGACAGAGCTTGTGAGGGGCTGCTGAGCAGAAGGTCATCCACATGCTGTAAGAGGACACTAGGGGCCAGCAGGCACGTAGCCGGATCCCGGGCCAGAGCCTGGCCAAGAAAATGGGGGCTGTCTCTACACCCTTGGGGGAGGACTGTCTATGTTAGCTGGGAGGACTGTAAGGTTTCTGGGTTGGTCCATGTGAAAGCAAAGAAGAACTGGCACTCTGGGTGTAAGGGGACAGTGAAAAAGGCATCTTTGAGGTCTGTGACAGTGAAGTGAGTCATCCTGCTAGAGATGTCAGAAAGCAAGGCATAGGGATTGGGGACAATCGGATGGGTAGGGATCATGGCCTCGTTTATCAGTCGAAGGTCTTGGGCCAGTTGGTAGCCAGCAGCAGGTTTCTGTATCGGGAAAATGGGGGTATTGCAGGGCGAGGCTGTGGGGACCAGGAGGCTGTGGCCTAAGAGGCGGTCTACGATTGGCTTAAGACCGCGTAGGTGAATGTGAGAGATGGGGAACTGAGGGCTGCTTGGGAAGTGGGAAGGATCACGTAGTTTGATCAGGATGTGGGTGTGCTGGGTTGCTACCAGAGGGATTTCAGTGTCCCAAATGGTAGGGTCGACAATTGGAGAAGGGATTCTCAGAAAAGAATGTGCAAACAGGAAGTGGTCAAGCTGGCAGGGCTGTGGCCCAGTCTGCAAGGGTCGTGAAGACCTGCCATCTATACCCACCGCCAAGACCTGGGAAGGATGTAAGGTGCCCCCGAAGGAGGGAAGAACCGAATAAGCAGTCCCCATATCTATCAAAAAATTGATAGACTTACTTGCCACTTGACGCATTACCCTGGACTCGGCTTGGGTTATGGGGGTCCCCGAGTCTGGGCGCCGTCAATCTTGATCAAAGGAGAGAAGTTCCAAGGCGGGGTGTGGAGAGGAAATGTCCTTTTGGGTGCCCAGACCTCGGCCCGGTAAGGTCGGGGTCTGAGTCGCCTGGGGACAATCACTCGCCAGATGTCCCCATTGTTTGCAACGAGGGCACGGCTTTGTCGGGGGCCGGGGGTTTGGGCATCGGCAAGCCCACTGGTCATCTGAAGCAGGCTCCCGGTGGTGGCTTCTGGGGACCCACCTTTTGTCCCGTGGCCGGCCACAGGGCTGCTACCAGTGCCTGGGTGTGTCTCTCAAGGAGGTTAGCCTGGAGTTTGGCTTTTTGTTTAAGCCTTGCCTTGCAGCTGGCTTCGGTGGCTTCTTCCCGGGCATTGTAAACCTTAAAGGCCATTTTTACCAGGTCTCGGAGGGGGGTCTGAGGCCCATCCTCAGCCGTGGAAAGTTTTTTCTGATGTCTGGAGCTGATTGGGATATAACACGGTTGGCTAGGGTAGTAACCCCCGCCGGAGAATCTGGGGCAATCCGGGTATAGGTGGTGAGAGCCTCTGTCAGCCTGTTAAGAAAGGCTGCTGGGTTTTCATCGGGGCCCTGGGTCGCTTCATCTAGTCTAAGTAGGTTTACTACCTTAAGGGAGGTGGTCTCCATTCCCTCTAATGGGCATTCTATCATGTACTGAATATTGGCCTTCCCTCTTTGTCCCTCTTGATAGTCCCAGTGTGGGTCTACGTCTGGAATAGCAGCCCCTCCAGGTGGCCGAGCAGGGTCAGCTGGGTTGGCTAGATGCTTCCAGTCTGCTATCTCCCTTGCTGCGGCCCAAATGGCCTTTCTCTTTTTCTGGGGTAGTAGTGGACCCCAGGATGACAAATATGTCTTGCCAGGTGAGGGCGTAAGATTGAGATAGCTGGGTGAAGTTTTTGATGTAGTTAGAGGGGTTGGCCGAGTAGGAGCCTAGCCGTTGTTAAATATGGGCAAGATGTTGGAGTAAAAAAGGACATGTGGACATGGGTGAGACCCTCCGGGCTGGCCACCTAGTGCAGAGGAAGCAGGGGAGCTGGCGGCAGATTGGCAGCGGTCTGCGACCTTGTGTGTGAGCTGACTGGTGAGTCAATAAAGGGGGGGCATGGAGGAAGGGGTGGATATTGAGGTGGAGCCACGGGAGCGGCGGGAGGCGTAGTCACAGGAGAGCTGGATGTGGAGGGAGTGGGTGAGGGCGATAGAGAGGAGGTTGGTGTGGGGGAGGTCGGTGAAGCCGGGCATGAAGTGAGGGGTGGATAGAGAGGCGGCTTTGTCACAGGAGGGCTGGGCTGTGAGGGCGGTGGAGGAGGGGAAGATATGGGAGAAGTTGGCAAGGGCGATAGTTAGGAGAATTTCAGAAGGGGAACAGTGGGTATATAGGGTGGGACGGGAGCGCAACAGCCAGAAAGCCCGTTTGTAGGGTACCTCAGACCATTTTCCTGTCTTTTGGCAGTAATTATCTAAGTCACGGAGGATGTCAAAATCGAAAGTTCCGGTTGGTGGACATTGTGAGCCATTATCTAAGGAATATTGGGGCCATGCCTCAGAACAAGGAAGGTTAAGCATTTGGAACGAATCTCTCCAGAGATATGCAGAGTTCTGAGGTTGGCAAGTAAACATCTTAGTGGTGTAGACCAGGGCCGGTCGGGCTTGGAGGGAGCTGCCCCCATGGCGACTAGGAAATGAAGGTCCTGGACCAGTCGTTAATGAGGCTGGGAGTGGTCCAGCCAGGCGTCCCCGAACAGGCCGTCAACCCAGCGAGGAGAAGGCCACTCAGCCAAGATGGACGTCTCCAAATTGACAGGCGGCGAGGAAGCAAGCCTGGCTTGCGGAGGAGGGGTCAGGACGCGGCCGCGATTTACCGGAACCTGGACACCCTAGGGAATAATCGCCATGGGAGCAAAAACCCCCAGAGCCCGACCGATGGAACTTACCCCGTATCCTGCCAGACGGTTGAATGGTCCCAGAGGGGTGACGGGGTGACCTGGTCCAGCACAGGCCAGACCCGAGGGGGGCCGAAAATCCTGCTCTCAGCGGGATGGGCCCTCGCCTCGAGCCCCACGTTGGGCACCAGATGTTAGGTAAAAGGTGACCAGGTACACCAAAAAATGTTTAACGGGCTTTAATGGCGAAGCGCTCCCGGGTGCGGTTCCCGGACCCGAAAGGGGCAGGTCGAGGAAATCCATGCGCCGGGACCACGTTGGAAGTTTGTTTATCCACGCACGTTGCGAGGGATGGCTGGGCTAGTGGATGGGGGTTTTGATAGGCTGCTGGTTCGTGGTGTCGTGAGCTGATAGGTCTCTCTACGCAGCTGGGGTGGGGCGGCTTTAGCTGGCGGAGTGTGCTGTCATTGGTCCCTGGCATCTGGGAGGCTCCTCCTTTAGGGACTTTCTCGCCAGCAGGAGGGAGAGGAGGGGCGGCCCATCATGGCCCCCAGGGTCCGACCTTACAATGTCTCTTTGTCCATTAACTCCCTCCAGGACGGGATGTATCACCTGCCCCACCAGTAGACAGACCCTCACCGGAGACTGCCTAACTCATCCCACCACAGCCTAGGCACCAGGTCACCTGGGAGGCAGCTGTTTATACCGAGTGACACACGCTTCAGAAGCACAAGAGCCATGACTCCGTGGCCAATGAAGCCAGAGCTAAAGGGATCCCCTTTCCAGTTCAAGTCCCACAGAGGCATTCTTTGCCCTCTGTTTTCTTCAGAGAATCCCTGACAACCTCACTCTTTAAAACCATGGTCTGTTGGTTTTGTTTTGGTGTTTTTCTGTTTCCACCCTAAAACTCATGAGCACATGCCTTCTTGAGCATCGCACCAGCAGCCGCTCAAGGACAAATGTTTGTTGAATGAGTCTGGATGAGAGGAAGGAGGGGAGGGCTGAGCCTCCTGTTTCAAGATGAAAAACTTGAGTTTTTATCAGCTCTGTTCCAGGTGAACATCCTAGGTCCAGATGGAACAACAGTATGCTTAAAACAATGCTTAAAACTAACATTCAAAAAAACGAAGATCATGGCATCTGGTCCCATCACTTCATGGCAAATAGATGGGGAAACAAAGGAAACAGTGACAGACTTTATTTTCTTGGGCTCCAAAGTCACTGTGAATGGTGACTGCAGCCAAGAAATTAAAAGACGCTTGCTCCTTAGAAGAAAAGCTATGATAAATCTAGACAATGGATTAAAAAGCAGAGACATCACTTTGCTGACAAAGGTCTGTATAGTCAAAGCTATGGTTCTTCCAATAGTCACGTACAGACATGAGAGTTCGACCCTAAGGAAGGCTGAGCGCTAAAGAATTGATGCTTTCAAACTGTGGCACTGGAGAAGACTCTTGAGAGTCTCTTGGACTGCAAGGAGATCCAACCAGTTCCTCCTAAAGGAGATCAGTCCTGAGTGTTCATTGGAAGGACTGATGCTGAAACTGAAACTCTAATACTTTGTCCACCTGATGCAAAGAACTGACTCGTTGGAAAAGACCCTGATGCTGGGAAAGATTGAAGGTAGGAGGAGAAGGGGACGACAGAGGAAGAAATGGCTGGATGGCATCACCGACTCAATGGACATGAGTTTGGGTAAACTCCGGGAGTTGGTGATGGACAGGGAGGCCTGGCGTGCTGCAGTGCATGGGGTCACAAAGAGTTGGACCAGACTGAGCGACTGAACTGAACTGAACTGAACTGAATTGTCAATATTTTTGATGGCAATTTTCCCTCATTTTGCCTCCATCCTCCGTATTAGACGTCAGCTCTCAAGCTAGACAGGGGTGTACCTGGAGGAAAGTTTTGCCTTTTTTTCAAAAGCAATTCACAGGTGACCTTTTTCTATTTCTGATGTGGACATTCCCCTGCAGCCGCTGGAATTCTGTGTCAAGTAGGAGGTTTATGCACCCCTGGTCCAGGTTGTCACAGGGTTATTCCAATATTCTCCCCGGATAGAATTCCTCTCCTCTGGAGGCCAGCAATCCCAGCGTCTTTCCTGGCTCAGCAACAGCCTTTCACTAAGGATCACGTTATGGACTCTGCTTCCAGTAAATCATCAACCAAACCACTGGGACTCCCCTGTACCCTCTGCCCCCCCTGCCAGCTGCAGGTAGCATTAAACGCAGAGCCTGTGTGAAGGGGCCCCGGGTCAGTGAATCCAGCTGGTCCAGCTGTGTGCTCCACCCACCACTGACCGCCTCCCTTCCTGTCCGCTGCCCGTTTGGTCTAGGGGTTTCCGTCCCTGTGAAATAGGAGAACCAAGCAGTTCCTGCAGTGCAGTGTCCCTCCTGTGGGTCATAGTCTCTACTCAGCCTAGGAACCTGCTGAGCTGATTGCGGTTGTTGGTCTAGAAGCAAAGGGGGGCAACACGGGTGGGGGCCCAGTGGAGAATCAGCACAGGCCAAGTGGCAGCTTCCTCACGAGCCGTGACTATTTTCTTGGGTCACGCTCCCACTCAGATGAGGCCTAAAGAGGAGGGAAAACAACCATGAACCACCGCTTCCTCTTCTCCTCATCCCTGAGAAGGGTCCTCAGGGGCCCTCTCAGCTGCTGACGCTTCAGCACCAGATGCAGACGAGCTACCAGCAGAGTCAGAGCAACAGGGAGCCTGTGGCCTCAGGTGGGTTTTGGCCTCACTTCCCCATGAACTTGAACCATTGTGCACAGTACCACCACTTTTATATGAGCCGCAGTAATAGTCGGCTTCGTCCTCTGCCTGGAGCCCAGAGATGGTCAGGGTGGCTGTATTCCCGGACTTGGAGCCAGAGAACCGAGCAGGGACCCCTGAGGGCCTCTTACTGACTTCATAAATCAGAGTTTTGGGGGCTGAGCCCGGGAGCTGTTGGTACCAGCCCACACCATTATAAGCCCCAATGTCACTGCTGGTGCCAGTACAGGAGATGGTGACCGTCTGTCCCGGATTCCCAGACACTGAGGCAGGCTGAGTCAGGGCAGACTGGGCCCAGGACCCTGCAAAGAGGAGAAACACACTGTGGTCAGCTCCCTGCTGGAGCCCAGGTCACCGTGAGGACAAAGACACCAGGGATGAGTCAGGTCCCCGGGGTTCCCTTCCCTGGAGGCCTCACCTGAGTCCTGAGTGAGGCTGGTGATGAGGAGCAGAGCCCAGGCCATGGTGGAGACGCCCCAGATGCTGCCTTCTGAGCCCTCAGCCCTGGGCCTGGTCCCCATTGCCCTCTTATCCCCTCCCCCAGAGGAGGGCGGGGCCCCCATGCAAATCTGCTTCCTGCTCCTGCTTCTACTCTTTCTCTTCTCACCTGTGACCTGGCCTTGGACATAGAGTCTCTATATTGTGAACAGCAGGACTTTCTGAGAGGATGAAAGTCTTAGACGTGTTGTCCTCAGTCAGGACACTGACCGTTACAGGCCCAGGAATGTGGGCCATCTTGGACGGTCCTGACATCCATGATGGGAGTCACGGTGTTCTTAACTGATAATCCTGACACTCACTCTCTGGCTTTTGTGGGGGGATGATGAGGTCAGGGGCTCGAGGAGCTGGGGTTACTTAGAGATTCACTTTTTCCTCCTCCTGACACTGCAGGAGACCCGGGATTGTCCATCCCCTCTGTTAACTGTCTCCTCTGCAGGATGGAGCCCCGGACTCCTGTCCCCTGCCTTTGCAGGCCTCTGAGGATGAACCCTGAGACCTTGTAGCTAAGGCTTATGAAGCAGATCAGATGGGTCACTGCACCCTGCACTCCTTAGGGGGCTCAGGTGGCAGCAGCTGTGGCTTCATGCAGGTCAGGAAACCACACCACAACCTCCCGACACGCAGGCCCTCACTGCCCCCAGTGGCCTCAGATCCCACTGACACCATCACAGTCTCACCCTGATGCCATGTGGGATCCTGGGACCGCGGTCTCTCTGTTACCTCTGTCGTCCCCTCTGGGACACACAGCTATCAGACAGGGGCAGCCTCTCACCCGCCTGACACGTGGGGGGACACCAGGACTCTGGACATTCTCAGTGCCCACTAGCTGACATCCCTTCCCCTGTGCTCTGACCCACCTGCTCGGGAGCCCTCGTAGGACCCTGTTCCAGCCAAGGATTAAAGCATGAAGATACTGTTTATGAGTTCACATTGAAGGAAAGAAGGTAACAGGCAAGGATTTGAAAAAATAATTATGGTAAGAACAATCTGAGAAGAGCGCACTTTCTGCTAGGAGGACTTTTTCATCAGGGTTCTCTAGGAAAGAAACAAACAGAAATATGTACATATATAGTGAAGGATTTTATGTTAAGAATATATTCATATGTATATGTTAAGAATATATATATATTTCAGTTCCATTCAGTTGCTCAGTTGTGTCCAGCTCTTTGCAACCCCATGGGCTGCAGCACGCCAGGCTTCCCTGTCCATCACCAACTCCCAGAGCTTGCTCAGACTCATGTCCATCGAGTTGGTGATGCCATCCAATCATCTTATTCTCTGTCGTCCCCTTCTCCTCCTGCCTTCAATCTTTCTCAGCATCAGGGTGTTTTTGAAGGAATCAGTTCTTTGCATCAGGTGGCCAAAGTATTGGCGCTTCAGCTTCAGCAGAGACAGAGAGAGATTATTACGGAATATTGAGCAGGAAAATCCCAGGAGCCACTCTCTGAAGCTGAGAGCTGAGAAAGCTGGTGATGCAATTCAGTTTGTGTCTAGAAATTTGGGAACCAGGGGAACCGGTGATGTAAATTCTGGCCTAAAGGTTGGAGAAGTGGAGGTGAAATGCCCCAGCTCCTGCAGAGAGGAGAGAAAGAAGAGGTGACGCCCTCCTGCCTTCTCCCCTTGCTCCACTCAGACCCTCAGCAGGCTGCATGATGGCCCCACCTTGGGGAGGGCCGTGTGTCTACTGAGCCCCAGGCTCAGCTGCTCATCCCCTCCAGGAACATTCCTCAGATCCGTCCAGAGATGATGCTTCATCTGGGCCCCCGTGACCTGTCAAGGTGACAGACACATGACATTAACCATCTCAGTGACCATCTACCCTGATTTGCCCCAGACTGAGGTCCCAGTCAGGTCAGGGCGGTTTCCGATCCAAAACTGGGAAAGTTCTGGCAAAACAAGAGACTTGGCCGTGGCCTGGTTTGGGTGCTTATACCTGGTCCACCCAGATGTTCAAACAGCGAGGTCGGGGCTGAAGATGCGACGTTCTTCAACCATAAGAAGGGATGAAGTACTCACATGGACTTTAAATGGAAAGAACCTTGAAAACATTATAAAGAGTGAGAGAAGTTCTTCTCTGGCGTCCTGCAGTTATGAATCTGCCTGACGATGAAGGGGAATCAGGTTCAATCCCTGAAGCACGAAGATTCCACATGTGATGAACCAACTAAGCCCACGTGCCCCAGCTATTGGGCCCGTGCTCCAGAGACCATACTCCGCAACAGGAGAAGCCCCACAATGAGAAGCCCGCACACCTCAGCTGGAGAGTGGTCCCCGCTCTGCACAACTAGAGAAGAGCCCGCACAGCATCAAAGACCCAGGTCAGCCAAAAATTAAAAGTAAATAAAATAAACAGATATTGTTAAAAAGCTTAAAAAAAAAAAGAGTGAGAGAATCCAGACCCAAAGTCCACATAGAGTGTATCTGCATTTGTGTGGAAAACCTAGAATAGGCAGGAAGTCCAGGCGTGGTTTCTAGGGCTGGAGGGGCTAGGGACAGGGATTGACTGGTGATGGATGAGGGGCTTCTCTTAAAGGAACAAAAATATTCTGGAAGATAGAGTGTTAATGGATGTTCAAACTTATGAGTATATTAAAAACCATTAGGTCCTTCACCTTAAATGATGTATATTTTCAGTTGTGAATTGTATGGAAGAGACTGTGAAGACTCAGGTGCGGGTAGATACAAATCGTTTTCAAATGATTCAGAAAGTACATGCTTTGTGCTCCGGATGTGGGCTGGGTATGCAGATGGCTGTGATTGTGTGTAGACGCACAAACGCAGGGAGATAGTGAGAGAAAATTGGATGTGAAAAAATCAGATATGGCAAAGTTTAGAAACCAGTGAATCTGGGCAAAGTTTCTGAAAACTTCCTGATAGAAACTTTACATTTTTATTTGTTTGCAATTAATACAAAAAAGAGCAAAAACACATGAAAGCCTGAGTTTAGAATTAAGGGCTGAATGATCTCAGAGGGGTTTGGCCTCACTTCCCTGTGAACTTGAACCACTGTGCACACTGTAACCACTTTTATATGAGCCGCAGTAATAGTCGGCCTCGTCCTCTGCCTGGAGCCCAGAGATGGTCAGGGTGGCTGTGTTCCCGGACTTGGAGCCAGAGAACCGAGCAGGGATCCCTGAGGGCCGTTTGTTGACATTATAAATCAGAGTTTTGGGGGCTGAGCCCGGGAGCTGTTGGTACCAGCCCACACCATTATAACCCCCAATATCACTGCTGGTTCCAGCACAGGAGATGCTGACCATCTGTCCCGGATTCCCAGACACTGAGGCAGGCTGAGTCAGGCCAGACTGGGCCCAGGACCCTGCAAAGAGGAGAAACACACTCTGGTCAGTTCCCTGCCGGGGCCCAGGTCACCCTGAGGACCCCAGGGCCCCTTCCCTGGAGGCCTCACCTGAGCCCTGAGTGAGGATGGTGATGAGGAGCAGAGCCCAGGCCATGGTGGAGACGCCCCAGATGCTGCCTTCTGAGCCCGCAGCCCTGGGCCTGGTCCCCATTGCCCTCTTATCCCCTCCCCCAGAGGAGGGCGGGGCCCCCATGCAAATGTGCTTCCTGAACCTGCCCGTCCTCATTCTGTCCTCACCTCTGACCTGGCCTGGACACTAGAGTCTCTATGTCCCTGGACATCAGGGCCCTTCTGAGAGGATGAAAACTCTCGGACACGTCACCCTTAGTCGGGACACGGACCATCACTGCCCAGGACTTGCGGCCGTCTTGGGAGGTCCCTGTCCACTCTGGGAGTCACCGTGTCCTTGGCTGATAATCCTGACAATCACTCTCTGGGTTTTGAGGGTGGAAGGTGAGGTCCCCTGAGGAGCTGGAGTTACTTAGAGTTTAATTCCACCTCCTCCCAGCACCATAGGAGAACTGGGGTGTCCATCTCCTCCCCAAATTGTCCCCTCCACAGGACGGACCCCCTGTAGTCCTGTCCCCTGCCTCAGCAGGGCTCTGAAGATGAGCCCTGAGACCTTTATTGCCGGCTGTAGTCAAGGGCTCATAAGACAGAACAAATGGGTCACTGCACCCCACACTCCCTTAGGGGGCTCAGAAGCCAGCAGCTGGGGCTTCACACAGGTAAGGAAGCCACACTAAAACCTCCCCACACCCAGGCCCTTGCTGCCCCCCTGGTGGCCTCAGATCCCACTGACGCCATTACAGTCAGGGAGCGGGTCTCACCCCAGATGCCTCGGGGGGTCCTGGGACCGCGGTCTCTCTGTCTCCTCTGTCGTCCCCACTGGGACACAGCTATCGGACAGGTGCAGCCTCTCACCAGATTATGCATGAGGGGCCAGGACTCAGAACCCTGTTCGGTGTTCGGTAGCTAAGACCCTTCCTGGCAGTGCTGCGCCTGGCTCCTCTGGGGTGCTGGGATGCGTCATGACCCTGTTCCAGCCAAGGTGATTCGATCGTGAAGATACTGACCTGTGCATTTATAGGAAAAGAAAAAAGATAAAAAGCAAAGATTTTTAAAAATAATAATGATGAGAATATTATAATTAGATTGAGCTCTGTTGTAGGAGACCTGGATTGGTCAGGGTTGTCTAGGGAAACAAAACAAATAGAAATATATACCTATGTATATATAGAGAGGGGTTTTTTTAGAGGTTTATTTATTTATGTATTTGTTGTTTTATTTTTCATTTTTGGGTGCCCTGGGACTTCCCTGCTGTGCTCGAGACATTTCTAGATATTTCTAGGTGAGCGGGGGCGGCTCTCTAGTTGTGGTGGGCAGATTCCTCGCTGCTGCCTGTGTTGCAGCATGGGCGCTAGGGTGAGTGGAATTCAGTAGTTGCGCCTCCCGGCTCCAGAGCAGAGGCTCAGGACTTGTGGCTCTCTGGCTAAGATGCTCCATGGCACGTGGGATCTTCCCGGAACAGGGATTAAACCCTTGTCTCCTGCACTGGCAGGGGGATTCTTCAACCGTGGACCATGAGAGAAGTCCCTGTAATGGAGGGTTTATGTATGGAATATATATATGTATTATATTTATATAAATATAATATATGTAGAAATATGTACATAGAGACATTATTGTTGATTATTGAGCAGGCAAGTCCCAGGAGCTGCTCGCCTCCTGCTGTGTAACCTGGTTCCTGCCAGGCCACAGACCTGTACTGGTGGGGGACTCCTGTCTTAAGGGAATGGAATAGGCTGGACTGTGGGGTGATAATGAATGGACTAACTTGTAAATGCATTATAAACCACTGAACTCTACACCTTAAGATGATGACTGCAGTTTTAAGTGAACTCTGGCTAAAATCGATGTACTAAGCCTTAGATGAAGAAGGATGCAACCTCTTTCCAAAGGTTTAGAAAATGAATGCTCTGTTTCCATGTGTGTGTGTGTTAACTATGCATATTTATGGACACATACATCCATGTACATATTCAACTGCATATATATATACAGAGAGAATTGATGCTTTTAAACTGTGGTGTTGGAGAAGACTCTTGCAAGTCCCTTGAACTGCAAGGAGAGCAGACCAGTCAATTCTAAAGGAAATCAATCCTGAATATTGATTAGAAGGACTGATGCTGAAGCTGAAGCTCCAGTACTTTGGCCACACGATGCGAAGAGCCGACTCCTTAGAAAAGACCTTGATGCTGAAAAAGACTGAAGGCAGGAGGAGAAGGGGGTGATTGCCGGGTCCAGCCCCGGTGGATCCAGGGTGATTCGAAGGTGGGGGGATGGAGTCAGCGTCTTTGGAAAAATACATATTTAATTACAGATATATAGAGAGATTAGAAACGGATAGTGTAGTAGGAAGATTAGTGGAGAAAAAGAGGCTGAATAACTTGGATTACGTGGAATAGCATCCATGCTCCAGATGGGAATTCAGCCAGAGAAACGGGAGCAAGAAGGAAGTGACATGGGGGAATCAGTCTTTCCGGAAACTGATCCGATTTCTTTATTTTTGGGTTAGCTTATATACCTTTTGTTACACATAGGGATGAATACAGAGTCACGCGGGGGTCAGCAGTCCTCACCTTTATCAAAATCAGATGCTTCACATAAAAAGTTCTTAGGGATTTTATGATCCTTTCTTTCTGATAACCAAAAAACTTATTTTTTCCAAGGGTGTTTTTTCTTAAACAAGGCACCACCCTCCAAGTAAAGTTACATTCCTATAGGGTGAGGGTGTAGTGAGTTACAATCAAGAAAGGAATTTATTTAACCCAAGGTTAACATGATTAATCTTAAAGGTTAATACTTATTTCTCCTATATGCTAGTTAAATTCATTATAAGTGTAGGGAACATGGAGATTTAGCAGCAAACATCAGCCCAACAAATGAAAATTCTTTCACCAATGCTCCCCTTAAGATCTATTTAGTCTTAAGATAGTGATAAAGTAACATTTTTACATACTATAACAAGGACACAGTGATTTATAACAAAGCACAGTGATCTATTACAAAAGAGGAAATCCATTAACTCAAAAAGTCTAGTATTGCTAACCTTAAAAACTACTATATTTCCTTTTCTATAGTCCAAATACATTGATTAATATATTCCCAAGTGCCTAAGGATATGGAGGCCTGGCGGCAATCATTGACTCAACAAGAAGAAAAAGCCCTATGCTAATCAACACTCTCAAAATACTCCAAAACTCTCTGTGCTGTTTATGGTTGACAGGTAGTAAACAATCATGTGGCAGGAGTATGGACAATCCTGTCACACAAGCTAGTCTGTCAGCAGAGAGGTTTGACCTGAGACATCCTTGTCCCACCCAGAGCAGGGAATTAGCAGCAATTATTGACACAACAAATGAAGAACCCTTCACCAATATAATTCCTAACCAACACACTATACTAATAATTTCTAACTCCCCAAAAGAATTTGCCTTTAGTAAGTCTAAAACATGTCGTGCCTCTCAGATTGGGAGGCTGTAAACAATCACATGTGGCTGGACGAACCTATACAGGCGGGCTAGATAACCTTCAGAGGAGTCCGTAAGCTGAAACACTCTTGTCACGCCCAGGAATTTTTATTGCCTTGGAGCTGCGCGTTTACTCCTTCTCCAAGAGAAACGGTTATGGGGGAGAGCCCCCGTAAAGTCAGAGGTGTAGGTGAGAGCATAAAACAGACTCTGGTTTTGGGGTTAGATGCTCGGGAACAGGGGGTTTCCTGAGGCTTGATCACGCCTTTGCGTATGCCAAGCCTCCTTCCTCGTGACCTTTGGCATGGGCGGAGCTCCTCACGCTGGCTCCCGGCAGGTGATAGAGGATGAGATGGTTGGATGGCATCACAGATTCAATGGACACGAGTCTGAGCAAGCTCTGGGAGATGCTGAAGGACAGGGAAGCCTGGTGGGCTGCACTCCATGGGGTCACAAAGAGTTGGACGCGACTGAGAGACTGAAAAACAATACAGAGCGGGAATGAGAGAGAAGCTGATATAATGAGAAATAGATATCGGGAAATGTTAAATGTGCATGCATCTGGGAAAAGATATGAAGTCGATCTTTCTGAAATCTTCTAATTCAATTAAGTTGGCAATGATTGGCAAACAAAATAATAACAAACAGGAAACAAATGAAGCCCAGTAATTAGGAGTGAAGGGGCTTGAGGGAGCTCAGAGGAGGTTTTACTCTTAGTTCCCCGTGAACTTGGATCACTGAGCAAATCGTGTCCACTTCTATGTGAGCCACAATAAGAGTCAGCCTGGAGCCCAGAGATGGTCAGGGAGATCGTGTTGCCAGAGCTGGAGCCTGAGATGCAAACAGGACCCCTGAGGACCTTTTACTGACATCATAAATCAGAGATTTTAGGGCAGAGCCTGGGTGCTCTTGATACAAAGACACAAGGGATTAACCAGAGTTCTCCAGGGTCCCTTCCCTGGAGGCCTCACCTGAGCCCTGAGTGACGAAGGTAACAAGGAGCAGAACCCATGCCCAAGTGGAGATGCCCAGACGCTGCCTTCTGAGCCTGCGGCCCTGGATCTGGTCCCCAGACCCCTCTTATCCCCTCCCCGAGAGGAAGGCGGGCCCCCACACAAATCTGCTTCCTGCTCCTGCCCCTGCCCCTCCTCATCCTCTCTGCTCACCCTCCTCTAACCTGGCCCTTTGTTCTAGATACTTCTGCAGCCCTGGACAGCAGAGCTTCCTGAGAATTAACTCTTTCGCATGTTGAGTGAGAACAGAACGCGTCTATGACAGGGTGTGGGGAGTGAACCTGGGGTTTCCTCTCTTTCCGCATGTCATCATTGTCCCTGGGGGAGGAGTCCCAGAATGTCCCCTCCCGGCTGATGCGGCAAAGAAGAGAACTGGGGCCCCGACGGCTGAAAGATCCATTTTCCCTCCCTTACAGGAGTCAAACGCAGAGCTGGGAACAAGTATCCCCTCAACGTCTGTGTTTTTTTCTGCTGAGCTGGGTCTTCAGTGTGGCTTGTGAGCCCTTCAGTTGCGGTGCACGGAGTTAGTTGCTCTGTGGCCTGTGGGATCTAAGGTACTGACCGTGGATGGAAGCTGCATCCCTTGCCTTGTGAGGTTGATTCTTAACTGCTGGACCACAGGGGAAGCCCTCCTCAACTCCTTGTTTTCTTTTTTTTAATTGTTTTTGAAGAGCTGTCCTGGGCAGTACAGTGGTTAGGGTTCCACACCAATACTGCAGGGGGGCTTGAATTTGATCATTGGATGGGGAATGAAGATGCTGCATGTCATGCAGTGTGGCTAAAAAAATTTTTTTTAAATAAATAAACATTTTAAAAGGAGAAAAAACAAAGAAATATTTATCAAAGTATAGTTGACTTACAATGTAGTGTTAATTTCTCCTGTACAGCTAAGTGAGGAGATACCCCTCGTCCAAGGTAAGGAGCAGTGGCTGCGCTTTGCTGGAACAGCTGTGAAGAGATACCCCATGCCCAAGGTAAGAGAAACCCAAGTAAGATGGTAGGTGTTGCAAGAGGGCATCAGAGGGCAGACACACTGAAACCATAATCACAGAAAACTAGTCAAGCTAATCACACTAGGACCACAGCCTTGTCTAACTCAGTGAAACCAAGCCATGCCAGTGGGGCCACCCAAGACGGGCGGGTCATGGTGGAGAGGCCTGACAGAATGTGGTCCACTGGAGAAGGGAATGGCAAACCACTTCAGTATTCTTGCCTTGAGAACCCCATGAACAGTATGAAAAGGCAAAATGGTAGGATACCAAAAGAGGAACTCCCCAGGTAGGTAGGTGCCCAATATGCTACTGGAGATCAGTGGAGAAATAACTCCAGAAAGAAAGAAGGGATGGAGCCAAAGCAAAAACAATACCCAGCTGTGGATGTGACTGGTGATAAAAGCAAGATCCGATGCTGTAAAGAGCAATATTGCATAGGATCCTGGAATGTCAGGTCCATGAATCAAGGCAAATTGGAAGTGGTCAAGCAGGAGATGGCAAGAGTGAACGTCGACATTCCAGGAATCAGAACTGAAATGGACTGGAATGGGTGAATTTAACTCAGATGACCATTATATCTACTACTGTGGGCAGGAATCCCTCAGAAGAAATGGAGTAGCCATCATGGTCAACAAAAGAGTCTCAAATACAGTACTTGGATGCAATCTCAAAAACGACGGAATGATCTCTGTTCGTTTCCAAGGCAAACCATTCAATATCACGGTAATCCAAGTCTATGCCCCGACCAGTAACAATGAAGAAGTTGAAGTTGAATGGTTCTATGAAGACCTACAAGATCTTTTAGAACCAATACCCAAAAAAGATGTCCTTTTCATTATAGGGGACCGGAATGCAAAAGTAGAAAGTCAAGAAACACCTGGAGTGACAGGCAAATTTGGCCTTGGGATGCAGAATGAAGCAGGGCAAAGGCTAATAGAGTTTTGCCAAGAAAATGCACTGGTCATAGCAAACACCCTCTTCCAACAACACAAGAGAAGACTCTACACATGGACATCACCAGATGGTCAACACCAATATCAGGTTGATTATATTCTTTGCAGCCAAAATGGAGAAGCTCTATACAGTCAGCAAAAACAAGACCAGGAGCTGACTGTGGCTCAGATCATGAACTCCTTATTGCCAAATTCAGACTTAAATTGAAGAAAGTAGGGAAAACTGCTAGACCATTCAGGTATGACCTAAATCAAATTCCTTATGATTAAAGATGTGGAAGTAAGAAGTAGATTTAATGGTCTAGATCTGATAGATAGAGTGCCTGATGAACTATGGAATGAGGTTCGTGACATTGTATAGGAGCCAGGGATGAAGACCATCCCCATGGAAAAGAAATGCAAAAAGCAAAATGGCTGTCTGGGGAGGCCTTACAAACAGCTGTAAAAAAGAAGAGAGGCAAAAGCAAAGGAGAAAAGGAAAGATATAAGCCTCTGAATGCAGAGTTCCAGAGAATAGCAAGAAGAGATAAGAAAGCCTTCTTCAGCGATCAATGCAAAGAAATAGAGGAAAACAACAGAATGGGAAAGACTAGAGATCTCTTCAGGAAAATTTGAGATACCAAGGGAACATTTCATGCAAAGGTGGGCTCAATAAAGGACAGACCTTTATTGGGTCTGGACCTAACAGAAGCAGAAGATATTAAGAAGAGATGGCAAGAATACATGGAAGAACTGTACACAAAAGACCTTCACGACCCAGATAATCATGTGATCACTAATGTGATCACTAATCTAGAGCCAGACATCCTGGAATGTGAAGTCAACTGGGCCTTAGAAAGCATCACTACGAACAAAGCTAGAGGAGGTGATGGAATTCCAGTTGAGCTGTTTCAAAACTTGAAAGATGATGCTGTGAGAGTGCTGCACTCAATATGCCAGCAAGTTTGGAAAACTCAGCAGTGGCCACAGGACTGGAAAACGTCAGTTTTCATTCCAATCCCAAAGAAAGGCAATGCCAAAGAATGCTCAAACTACCACACAATTGCACTCATCTCACATGCTAGTAAAGTAATGCTCAAAATTCTCCAACCCGGGCTTCAGCAATACATGAACCGTGAACTCCCTGATGTTCAGGCTGGTTTTAGAAAAGGCAGAGGAATCAGAGATCAAATTGCCAACATCCACTGGATCATGGAAAAAGCAAGAAAGTTCCAGAAAAACATCTATTTCTGCTTGATTGACTATGCCAAAGCCTTTGACTGTGTGGATCACAATAAACTGTGGAAAATTCTGAAAGTGATGAGAATACCAGACCACCTAACCTGCCCCTTGAGAAATCTGTATGCAGATCAGGAAGCAACGGTTAGAACTGGACATGGAACAATAGACTGGGTCCAAATAGGAAAAGGAGTACGTCAAGGCTGTATATTGTCACCCTGCTTATTTAACTTCTATGCAGAGTATATCATGAGAAAGGCTTGACTGGAAGAAACACAAGCTGGAATCAAAATTGCTGGGAGAAATATCAATAACCTCAGATATGCAGGTGACACCACCCTTACGGCAGAAAGTGAAGAGGAACTAAAAAGCCTCTTGATGAAAGTGAAAGAGGAGAGGGAAAAAGTTGGCTTAAAGCTCAACATTCAGAAAACAAAGATCATGGCATCTGGTCCCATCACTTCATGGGAAATAGATGGGGAAACAGTGGAAACAGTGTCAGACTTTATTTTTGGGGCTCCAAAATCACTGCAGATGGTGACTGCAGCCATGAAATTAAAAGACGCTTACTCCTTGGAAGAAAAGTTATGACCAACCTAGATAGTATATTCCAAAGCAGAGACATTACTTTGCCAACTAAGGTCCGTCTAGTCAAGGCTATGGTTTTTCCTGTGGTCATGTATGGATGTGAGTGTTGGACTGTGAAGAAGGCTGAGTACCGAAGAATTGATGCTTTTGAACCATGGTGTTGGAGAAGACTCTTGAGAGTCCCTTGGACTGCAAGGAGATCCAACCAGTCCATTCTGAAGGAGATCAGCCCTGGAATTTCTTTGGAAGGAATGATGCTAAAGCTGAAACTCCAGTACTTTGGCCACCTCATGTGAAGAGTTGACTCATTGGAAAAGACTGTGATGCTGGGAGGGATTGTGGGCAGGAGGAGAAGGGGACAACCCAGGATGAGATGGCTGGATGGCATCATGGACTCGATGGATGTGAGTCTGAGTGAACTCTGGGAGTTGGTGAGGGACAGGGAGGCCTGGTGTGCTGTGATTCATGGGGTCGCAAAGAGTCGGACACGACTGAGCGACTAAACTGAGTGTATTCTTCAGGGAAAGCCTTCTCGCCCTCCAAATAGAACAACTGTTGGAGCCTCACAAAGCCAGTTGTGGAGAGGTTCCGTCCGTCTGTGTTCTTAGACCGCAGCAGAACCAGCGTGTCAGCCAGCCTAGCAGGGGCTTCACCCCACACCCTTTGATGCAGGCTTTGCACCTCCCCAGGGAAAAAGTCCGTGTTGCTACCTGTGCTTAATCAGAGCAAAGGAAAAACTGAATTGTATTTGTGGGCTTAAGTTGAGCTCCCATCAGAATCTGTAAGTGAGAGCCTTAGTGGAGGGAGAGGGGTGAGGGGTGAGGGTTTCAAAGGCTCTTTGCATACTGAGGGAACGTCAGGTTACCCACTACACTTGGGAAGGAGCCTTTGAAGGTCATGGTGAGGGTACAGGTCGCTGGACAGAGCCCAGGCTGGGATGTGCAGGGGGACACCTGAGCCTCTGGTTGCAGCCGTTTGCTGACATAGATTTGTGTCCTTGGCCCACATTTATTTCCCTTCAGGAGACCCCACAGTCCTAAGCCCTCAGTGACCTTCAGGCAGAACAATGTGTGTCCCAGGTTTGGCCAGCCAAAACAGTTCCATGCTCTCCTAACCCACAGTCCTAAATTTAATCTCCTAGCTTCAGGGAGGAAATGCCCTTTGCCTCCAGGGAGGGAGGAGGCATGGATCTTGGGTTTGCCTTGGGTTTAAGGGATCCACCCGGTCCCTTTTTAGCCACTCCCTCTGCTGGCAATTTCTCAAGCCTAGCCTAAGAAAGGCTTTGAATTCCTCCAAACAAAACACACTTTTCTTGGGTACTTTCCTTGGTTTTGTTACAAATGTCTGGTCCCTCTGTTGTCCTGGCCAGCTGCTAGGTGTCAGTTTGACCTGACCAGTCAAAGGGAGCCTGGACCCTCCAAATCTGGAGGACCCAGCATCGCTCCATCACACCTCTGTTCCCCTGCGAACAGGCACGTGTTTCGCTGTCTGACATAAAGATAAGTGACTGTGTGATACTCGGGAATCTTCTGCTCCCCCGCGAATGGGCACGTGTTTCGCTGTCTGGTGTAATGATAAGTGACAGTGTGATACTCGGGAATCTTAGTCTGTTTCTTTTCCTTCTGGGGTGACACCACCATCCGCACAAAGCTGTCTGAACGTGACCATTTGGGTGATTTTGATGTGGCCCAGACTCCCCCAACGAATGTACCTTCAGGTTGGTTTTCTTCTTTTATATTTTGCTTTTGTAAACAGACATAGGATCCCATCAGTTGTATGTAGTGAGAAAGTAAAAAACCCACTCAGCCTTAGCTGGATGGGGATCTAGTAGTAAGATAGTAAGACAGCACGTTAGCCGGAAATGGAAACTGCAGTCGGAATCTGGAAAGCGTGTCCTGGAAGGAGAAGAGGGACTCAGGCCTGAGCACACTGCCCCACGCTGGCGCCTCGGGCTCTGACAGCCGTCCCTGCCGGGGCCTTCGCGGGACAGGCCACGCTGGCCAGGATCCTGCTGAGAATTTTCTTCGCCTTTCCGTCACGTTGGCAGTTGCACTCCTTGCTTTCGCGTCTACGTGCAGTTTTACCTTTATCCCAGACAGTTTGGCTTCTTCTCTGATTGTCGCCGATTGTACAGACCGTTACAATATTTCTTAACCAAATAGAATTTGGCAGGGGGCGTGGGGGGGCATGGGATAGGGTGGGGGGAGAGTGAGGGGAGGGGGCCGCGCCGAGCAGCGTCTGGGGTCATGGCTCCCTGGCGGGGATACTCGTGCCCCTGCAGCGACAGCACAGAGTCCTCCTCACTGGACTGGTTCAATGAAAGGCATCTAATTGGGGATTTGGGGTGAGATTTTACATTTTAGTTTGTTACCAGTGATTATAGTTCATATCATTTTATAGTTTTGTGATTTTACTAGCTTAAAGGGTTTTGGGGGTTTCTTTTTGTTTTAAAAAGCTAAAATCTGTTTTTTAATTCCATGGAATTAAAAAAAAACAAAACTGTAGAATATTTTAAAGAGTGGAGGCTTTGTTCCGAATGTGAGAACTTTGCTCCACTGAACCGAATAGTAATAACATTTGTAGACGAGACGCACAGTGAAAGGTACGTCTTTTTGTTAAGTGACATAACAGCACCCATTGCGTGAGTTATTGGCTGGAGTTTAGAGACAGGCCGTGTTGGGCTAAACTCCTTATTCCTGTTTTCAGCCCTTGAGTAATAATCAGAAGCTTTTTCCGAAGAGAGTGGGGTCAGCTGTCAGACTCCTAGGTATCTACCGGCCAGCAGGGCTGGGATTAAATGCAGCAGCCGGTAGATATGGGATGGGGCAAGAGGTCACTTTGTCCCTTTGTTGCTGCCTGGAGAGATGCTTGTCCTGGTGCCAGTGGGGCCAAAGCTGTGACTTTGTGGCCACAGGAAGTCTCTGACCCTGCCTTGGGTTCCCTGAGGGTGGAGGGGCAGCAGGGTCTCCCTGGTTCCTTGGCCGGAGGAGGCCTCTCCACCCCTTGCTCTCTGACATCCCCCCAGGACTCGTTCTGGAGTAGGTTCTTCAGGGTGGGCGTCCGGGCCCCGCCCCAACTCCTGGAGCTGGCTGGCCAGAGCCTGCTGCGGAATGAGGCCTTGGCCATTGGGGCCCTGGAGGGAGCTGCCCATCGAGCTCTTCCCGCCGCTGTTTACGGCGGCCTTTGCCGGGAGGCACACCCAGGCCCTGAAGGCGTGGCCCTTCCCCTGCCTCCCGCTGGGGTCCGTGATGAAGGACCACCAGCCTCATCTGGAGACCTTCCAGGCTGCACTTGAAGGCCTGGACGTCCTGCTTGCTCAGGAGGTCGGCCCCAGGAAAGGTCGACCTGGCAGACTGGTGGCTCCTGGGGGTGTGAGCAAGACACAGCCAGGGCAGGAGGATAAGGGGTCACCTGGGAACAGGCATTCCCATGTACAGGCCTGGTTCAGGGGCAGAGGGGACAAAAGGCACGTGGGCCCCCCAGTGTCCCTTACAGTGGGGACCAAGGGGGGCCCGGAAGCCGGAGGAGCTGTGGTGCGTGGAGTGCAGAGCCCCCGCGGGGTCCCGGTGCCCGTCGGCCTCTGCACAGCTCCGCGTGTCCCCTGCGGCCCCACAGGCGGTGAAGCTGCAGGTGCTGGACTTGCGCTGGAACGCCCACCAGGACTTCTGGACCGTGTCATCCGGCATCAAGGCCAGCGTGTCCTCGCTGCTGGAGCCGAGCCAGCCCAGCCCACGCAGAAGAGGCGCAGGGTGGAGGGTTCCAAGGCGGGGCTGAAGCTGGCGCGGGCCCCTATGGAGGTGCTGGTCGACCTGTGGCTCAAGGAGGACACCTTGGACGAGACCCTCAGCTACCTGCTGAAGCAGGCCAAGCAGAGGAGCGGCCTGTTGCACCTGTGCTGCCAGGAGCTGAGGATCTTCACCATGCCCACACAGAGCATCAGGAGGATCCTGAAGCTGGTGCGGCTGGACTCTGTCCAGGACCTGGAGGTGAACTGCACCTGGAAGCTGGCCACGGTGGGCAGGTTTGTGTCGCACCTGGGCCGATGGGCAACCTGTGCCGGCTGCTGCTGTCTCACGGCCACGTGTTGCCGCACACCGCCCCCGACCAGGAGGAGCACTGCGTCGGCCAGCTCACCTCCCCGTTCCTGAGCCTGCCCCACCTGCAGGAGCTCTGCCTGGACTCCATCTTCCTGGAGGGCTGGCTGCACCAGGTGCTCAGGTGAGGCGCCAGCTCCGCAGACCAGAGCGGGCCTCTCTCATTTCATGCCCGCTGGGGACATTGCCAGGGTGCTTGAGCTGCTCGGAAGTCCTCAGGATGCCGCTGCTCTGTCCCCGGGTGTCTTGTCAGGTCACCTCCCTGGTCAGGGTCAGAGGCGTGGCCCAGGTTAGATGCTGTCAAAGGGGACTTCTTGCTGGGAGTCTGCATAGCGGGGGTCAGGTGTGATGCCTTTGGGAACTCCTTGCGAGAGAGTGATGTCTTAGCTGAGACGATGATAGATAAGTAAGCGAGAAGGACGTTGGTCCATCAGGCGTGAGGATAGAAGTCCGAAGCTCTGTCTCTCCCTCCCACCTGCCACCTCTGTCCTGAGCTGTTTTAGGCTCCAGGTGAGCTGTGGGAAGTGGGTGATTCTGGAGATGACAAGAAAGGATCAGGAGGGGAAAATTGTGGCTCCTAAGCAGTCCAGAGAAGAGAAAAAGTCAAATGAGCATCATTGTTGAAGTGGCTCCAATCTCTTTAAGTCCAAATTATAATCACTATTTTCCTCTAAGACTTCTGAATACACAGGAAATCCTCAGTAACAGGTTATCGCTCTGCCTTGAACACAGTGAGAGAAGCTGAGAGGATGCAGCCTAATCTATCTGTATGAGTTGCATTGATTCCCTTTTGGGCAGCTGCAAACTCCAAGCATTAGGAATAAATATGTTCACTGAGAAATCAGAAGAAAGAAAGAAAGAAAAAAAAGAATTGTAGGTGGTGATGGATGGTCTGTGGCCCCCGAATATCTGGGGGATATTCACCCAGGGATCGTCTGTAACTGCGGGGACCCAGCAGCCCATGTCCACTGCATGCAGCCTGCTGTTGACTTCAACTAATCGTGTCCTGTAAAAACATCTTAATTCCTGCTAACCAAATCCTAGTAAGCTGAAATAGGCATATAACATTGATTACTGTTTGTTTCCCACATTGAAAATAGTTCATCATTTTGTGCAGGGGGAGGTCATACCCATGTGAGCATGACCTTCCCCCCGGAAGACCTCCTGCCTTCCCGTCAAGAAGGTGAGAGGCCAGCTCGAAGCCAGCGAGATGCCCTGTGTTCCGGTGAAACAGGCCTCTCCTCCCCACATCCCTCCGCCCGCCACCTCCGTCCCTGGGACTGACTGCCCTGTCTCTCCCCAGGTGCCTGAAGACCCCTCTGGAGACCCTGTCGATCACCAACTGCCTGATTTCGGAGTCAGACCTGACGTACCTGTCACAGTGCCCGAGCGTCAGCCTGCTGAAGGACCTGGGCCTCGGCAGGGTCAACCTGACCAGCTCCAGCTTGGAGCCCCTGCAGGTCCTGATCGAGAGGACCTCGGCCACCCTGCAGGACCTGGACCTGTACGACTGTGGCATCATGGACTCCCAGTTCAGCGCCCTCCTGCCCTCCCTGAGCCCCTGCTTCCAGCTCACCACCTTCAGCTTCTGCAGCAACCCCATCTCCATGGCCATGCTGGAGAGCCTGCTGCACCACACTGAAGGGCTGAGAAAGCTGAGCCTGGTGCTGTGTTCTGCACCCCTGGAGAGCTGTGAGGATGTGCGTGGTACCCTGCACCTGGGCCGCCTGGCTCAGCTGCATGCCCGGCTCAAGCAGCTGCTGTGCGCCTCTGTGAGCCTCTGGGCCAGCATGGTCTCGTTCAGCACCAACCCCTGTCCGCACTGCGGTGAGCAGATCATCTACGACACCGACACCCAGCCCATCCTGTGCTCCTGCTACGCCCGCCTAGCCCAGCCTAGTCCCACCCCGGCACTGGGACACTGCCACCCAGACCTCAGTGCATCTAGAAGGAACACAAACCACAGTTTCAGACAATTGTTCCGGGCATGCAGGAAAAGGAAAGGTGATTTAGAGTGGGCAGGGGGGAGGGGTTGGTGGGATTTTTGGAGAGATGTGTTCCTACAAAGTTAGAAATGTGAATCTGAATTTTGGAGGGGGAATTTGGGCTTGGGAGGTTGATGGGGTCGTTACCCCTGTGTTGGATTGTTACAGGGAAATAAAGGGAACTCCGGTGTCAGTCATTCGGTGTCCTCCGCGATCTGTGACCATGATTGTGACCATGATTCTCCCCTTTAAGCTCATGACTCTCCTGTGAGTGGTGAAATAAAAGGGCCTGAGCGTGAGTGGGGCCTAGACGCTCTCTGACAGGCAAGGATCGGCTACAGGAGGTCAGGGCACTGTTTACCCGCTCCCTGTGGTTCTCATTTCCAGGGCAGCCGCCTCCTCACTTGTTTCTGAGGCTGTTCAACCTGTCATCATATACAAGGGGCGTCCTCAGGGCCTGGGACGAACTGAGTGTCCAGGAGCGAGCACCGCTGGAGGGAACCTTCTTCCCAGGGACCCTCACTGCTACCCCCACCCAGGCCTTGGACTAAAGCATTTTCCCCAGTGGATCCAGCAGACGCAGAGCCTCCATCTCGGACCCTGGGCAGTGCCAAGACGGCTCACTGTGCAACGTCAGGCCCGGAGTCCTGGGGGGTATTCACCCGCAGACCTTCGGGAGCCTCTGGGACCCACCAGCCCGTGCCCACCTTCCCACTGCTCGGCTGTATCTGACCCTTTGGGACCCCATGGACTTTAGCCTGCCAGACTTCTCTGCCCATGGAATTCTACAGGTGAGAATACTGCAGTGGGTAGCCGTTCTCTTTTCCAGGAGATCTTCTCAACCCAGAGCTTGAACTTGGGTCTCCTGCATTGCAGGCAGGTTCTTTACCATCTGAACCACCAGGGAAGCCTCCAGTTTCTAACAGACAACCCAACATCCCTGAATCCATTGTCTAAATGTGCTTTTATGTCACTAATATCCCCACAAATTATTTTGTTTTTACATTAATAAAAACTTTCACACACAATTTATTCAAAGGCTGACGGAAATCCATTCCAGATCATCAAAAAAAGTCACTTCCGAGTTCAATATTTCAGTGTTGAGTGTAACTTGGCATTTTTCTCCTTGGTGTGATTCATCTGTAACTTTTTTTTTAAACCTTAATCCTTAAGTTTTTACCTTAAGCCACATGGTAAAGATAAAATTTCCTCCAAATCCTGGTTCTCTGCCAACCTGGCAGCACCAAGGCTTTTAACTAATTCTCTTTGCCCGTCAGAGCTCTTTGCTGAGACCAAGTCCTCTAAGATTCAGAGAAGATTTAGCAAAATAACAGCACCTCTTCAGAGTGGAAGGCTCCAACTATCCCCTTTTTGGTGATTGAAAGAGCTGGGACCGGCATGGACCACCAAAATTTTGATCTAGGAAAGTCCTGGAAACTAGCATCACCTTGATTTGAGCTTTCCTGGTGGCTCAGATGGTAAAGAATCTACCTGCAATGCGGGAGACTCAGGCTTAGTCCCTGAATCAGGAAGACCCCCTGGAGAAGGGGGTGGCTACCCACCCCCGTATTCTTTCCTGGAGAATTCCCTGGAGGAGGCTGTCGGGCTACAGGACATGGAGTCATGGTGAGTCAGACAGGACTGATTGCCACTTTCGCTTCGCCTTTAATCCTGTGGAGAAGCAGCTGGTGCAAGTCGTCATTGATTGAGTTTTTCAGAGTGTCACGGTCCCTTATGTTTCGGTCTCTCTCTGTCCCACCCTTGCATGTAAGCTGCGAAACCATCCTTTCATGATTTCTCACTCAGGGAATTCGAACTGAGAGCAGAAGCAGCAAGAAGCCAGATGCTCGGCACTGATTAGGTGAGGATGAAGGAGGAGAGTGAAAGAGCCGGCTTAAAACTAAGTATTAAAAAAACTTACTATCGTGGCATCTGGCCCCATTACTCTGTGGCAAATGGAAGGGGGGGAAAAGGTGGAAGTACTGACAGATTTCCTCTTCTTGGGCTGTACAATCACTGTGATGGTGATTGCAACCATGAAATCAAAAGACGATTGCTTCTTGGCAGGAAAGCTACGACAAACCTAGACAGTGCGTTGTAAAGCAGAGACGTTGCTCTGCTGACAAAGGTCTGTAGAGTCAAGGCTATGGTCTTCCTAGTGGTCATGTATGGTTGTGAGAACTGGACCACAAAGAAGGCAGAGCGCCAAAGAATTGCTGCTTTTGAGTTGTGGTGCTGGTGAAGACTCCTGAAAGTCCCTTGAACAGCAAAGAGATCAAACCAGTCAATCTTAAGGGAGATCAACCCTGAATACTTGTTAGAAGGGCTGATGCTGAAGCTGAAGGTCCACTATATTGGTCATCTGATGTGAACAGCTGATTCACTGGAAAAGTCCCTGATGCTGGGCAAGACTGAGGGCAGAAGGAGAAGAGGGCGGCAGAGAATGAGACAGCTGGATGGCATCACCAATGCAATGGACATGAACTTGGGCAAACTTCAGGAGATGGTGAGGGACAGGGAGGCCTGGTGCGCTGCAGTCCATGGGGCTGCAGATACAACTGGGCAAATGGACAACAACAATCTCTTGAGATAAAGCTGTCTCAGGGAGAGTAGAAGAGGAAAAGGTTTGTGAGAACAACGGAAGCACCAAGCTCTCCCCTAGAGGCGGAGGAAGTGGGTCGAGGCTGGCCACCTGGATGAGTGCCCTCTTGAAAGGTGTGCCTTCTGGCCACCTTGTCGAGTCCACTTCTCACACATCCCTGATCTGTAGGTCAGCAGGCACCAGCCTGGGTCCCGAGGGCCCGATCTCCTGGGTACCGGGTTCTCAGTTGGTGTGAGACGCCCAGCCCCGTTGGTGGACACTCAGGTTGACCACATGTCACTCCACGGCCACAAGCCCCAGGGAACTTCCTCCTTGACGACAGCAATGGACCTGGACTGGAGTTGGCCTTGAGGTTGTCCACGGAAGGAAAGGTGGGAACAGGTCATGTCTTTCTCTTTTTGTTTCTTTTGGTGGCCAGCCAACGCAGCTTGCAGGATCTTAGTTCCCCAACTAAGGATAGAATCCACGCCCTCAGCAGTGAAAGTGCAGAGTCCTAACCACTCCAAGACTACCAGAGAGTTCCCAGTAGGTCATTTCTTGAGCCTGGCAGGCGGCCCAGAAGTCTGATGTTGGCTGCTGAGAGGCTGCCTTCTATGGGTCAGGCTTTGATGAAGTCACCAAACATTCCTCTCTCCCTGACCTCTGGGAGCCCTGTGACCACGGCCCATATCATAAAACTTCTGGAGGCAGAGAACTGAAGGACGGCATACCCCCTCCCCACTCATATTCCTTTCCTGGCTAAGGACCCAAATGCCTTCCAATCATTTCATCTGCTCTCAACCCATCTACAGAAAGCATGCTGTCCTCCTTCCTGGAAACCCTCCCTGCAGAAGAGGTTGAACTCGTGTCCTCTGCTTCTTCCTAACCCAACATGTGAAGGCTTTTCTGTGCATCTGGTGATAAGCTTCAGTGTGCTTTGCTGGACAGCTGTGTTTTTTCTTCCTTTTTTTTTTTTTTTTTTGGTTAAAACACACTCCCTTTCACATCCAGGATGGTTTGAGCACAGGCCTCGCTCTGTTCTCAACGTTCTGTCCCTCACAGTCTAGGAGAGAAGTGAAAAAAGCTGGGGCCAGAAAGAGAGTTGGGTGGGGACCTTTAGCAGCAGTGGCCTGCAAGAAGTGGTCCAGGAGCAGGCTGCGTCCTGCAAAGTCTGGGTGGGTGGGCATTTCCTGATGGGTGGGAGTCACCTGGGAGCTGAGTCATCACCGCATACCCCCTCCCTGTCTCTGAGGTGAGCCCTCTCTAGGGACCCCTGATCTAAAGAACTTGTTAAAGTACTAAGGTGGCCACCAGAAATATCACAGACTTAAACAACAGGAAAGTGTTTTTTTTTTCCAGTTGTGAAGGCGAGAAATCCAGGATCAAGGTGCTGACAGTGTGGTGTCTCCGGAGGCCTCTTTCCTTGACGTGCAGACAGCTGCATTCTCCTGTCCTCCTGTCTCTGTATGTACAAGCATGCCTGATGTCTTGTGTGTCCTAATCTCCTCTTTTTTTTTTTTTTTTTTTCTGTCCATGCTGCTTCGCTTCTGGGTCTTAGTTTCCAAACCAGGGATTGAACTTGGGCCCTTGGCAGTGAAAACTCTGAGCCCTAACCACTGGCCTGCCAAGGAATTCCCCTCTCTCTTTTTATATGGAGAACCATCAGATTGGACTAGGGCCCACCCTAGTGACCTCGTTTTAACTGCATCACCTCGTTAAAGGTATTATCTCCAAATATGGTTACATTCCAAAGCGCTGGGGGTTAGGAGTGAATTTCTTTGACGGCACCGGGTGTTAGTTGTGGCACGTGGGGTCTTCGGTCTTCCTGGCAGCATGCGGGATGTAGCTCGCTGACCAGGGACCGAAGCCCAGCCCCCCGCACTGGGTGTGCAGAGTCTTAGCCACTGGCCCCCTGTGAAAGTCCCCTCCACATATGGATTGTGCAGGACACAATGAAGCCCCAAACAGGGTTGATGGTAGGGCGATTTGCCTGGCTACAAATTTGCACCCTACCTGCTCCTTAGAAATATCTGAGACCTTTAATAACGTTGACTCCCTGTTCCTGTTCCTGGAGATACTGATTCTGTGGATATGGAGTAAGATCGGCAGAATCAACCAGAACATTAGTACTTTTCAAAAGCTCTCTAGTACTCACTGTTTAATATGGACACCTTAAGCAGCCTGGGCAACACCTGGAGCTTGGGAGAAACTCAGCCTCTCAAGGCGCCACCCACAACTGTTGGACGAGAATGTGTTTTTGCACAAGACACGTAGGCAATTCCTTAGATTCACTGAGGGTTAAGAAGCACAGCCCTGGAGATTTGAAAGTGTGGCCCAAACTGAGAAGTTTGGATCCGGATCTCTGGGCTTTGCTTACACCCTAACTTCCTTCAATACGAAGGACACCCAGAAGCCCCGAGAGAGGGTGTGGGAGTCCTAGAATCTCTGGAGGGTGGTGGGGAGGATGAGCTCCCAGCTCAAGCTACAGCATCTGACCGATTGATTGAATTAGCAATAACCTGCTCCTCCCAGGGCAGGAGCTCAGTGTGTCACATGAAGGAAAAATGAATTCCTGACCCTCAACCCTCAGGGTCTCCGGAAGGAGTAGATTCTTGGGTATTTTAAGCGTGTTCTTATTGCTGTTTGGGCTTCCCTTGTGGCTCAGCTGGTAAAGAATCTGCCTGCAATGTGGGAGACCTGGGTTTGATCCCTGGGTTGGGAAGATCCCCTGGAGAAGGGAAAGGCCACCCACTCCAGTGTTCTAGCCTGGAGGGTTCCATGCCCTGCGTATTCCATGGGGACGCGAAGGGGGGGACACGGCTGAGCGACTTTCACTTCCACTGTTGTGGTTTAGTTGCTAAGTTGTGTCCGACTCTTTGGTGACCCCACAGGCAGGCTGTAGCCTGCCAGGCTCCTCTGTCCATGGGATTTCCCAGGCAAGAATACTGAAGTGGGTTGCCATTTCTTCCTCCAGGGGATCTTTCCGACCCAGAGATTGAACCCAGGTCTCCTGCATTAACAGGTGGATTCTTTCCTGCTGAGCCACCAGGAATCAATGTTTCCCAAAGTACTGGAGGATTTTACACCCTGGGATACACTTCACTTCAGAATCAAGTGAGGCAAACATTGAACTTTCAGATTCCCAGGCCCCCTCCTCTGGCAATCTGAGTTTCTTAGGTGTGATATGCAGCCCTGGAATCTCTATGTTTAACAATGTCCCAGGTGATTCTGAGATTTGAGCAATCTTTAGAAGCATATGAAAGTGAAAGTGTTAGTCATCCAGTTGTGTTCAACTCTTTGCAGACCCAGGCTCCTCTGTCCATGGAATTCTCCAAGCAAGAATACTGGAGTGGATAGCCATTACCTTCTCCAGGAGATCTTCCTGACCCAGGGATCAAACCCCGGTCTCCTGTACTGCAGGCAGATTTTTTTTTTTACTGTCTGAGCCATCAGGGAAGCCTAGAAGCATAAATAAGTAGTCAAAATTTTCCTTTCTTTCTCCTAAGTTTTTGCAAACATTTAAAAATTGACCTCATAAGTGTAAACACTGCAAAGGATGAAGCTTTTGGCATACAATAAAAATAAACCCTTTAAGTAAATAAAACTAGGAATTCCCTGGCAAACCAGTGGGTGGTGCTCAATGCTTCCACTCTGGTGACCTGGGTTCAGTCCCTGGTCAGGAAACTAAGATCCTGCAGGAAGTCGCATGGTGTATTCATAAATAAATAAAACTGTTAATATCATGCTTTCAAATACATCCAGAAGAATGTAAATAGCATAGAGTTTTAAAAAGTATTTATTTTTATTTAGTTATTGGCTGCCTGGGGTCTTAGCTGTGGCATGCAGGATCCTTTGTCGGGTCCACTGCCCTCTGGCATGTGGGATCTTAGTTCCTCAACCACAGATCAAACCCACGTTCCCTGCACTGGAAGGCAGATTCTCAACCACTGGACCACCAGGGAGGTTCCTAGCCTTGGGTTTTGATACTCACCAACTTTGGAGAAGGACATGGCAACCGACTCCAGTATTTTTGCATGGAGAATTCCATGGATAGAGGAGCCTGGCTGGCTACAGTCCATGGGGTCACAAAGAGTCAGACAGGACTGAGCAACTAGGCACAGCACTCAGCATCAACTGGCTTGCTGCTAAGTCAGTTCAGTTGTGTCCGACTCTGTGCGACCCCATAGACAGCAGCCCACCAGGCTCCCCCGTCCCTGGGATTCTCCAGGCAAGAACACTGGAGTGGGTTGCCATTTCCTTCTCCAATGCATGAAAGTGAAAAGTGAAAGGGAAGTAGCTCAGTCGTGTCGGACCCTCAGCGACCCCATGGACTGCAGCCTTCCAGGGTCCTCCGTCCATGGGATTTTCCAGGGAAGAGTAACCAGCTCTTTCTAATGGCCAGGTTTTTTTTTTTTTTTTCCTGTTTCATTGAGATGTAATGGACATATATATTGTGTAAATTTAAGGTGAACATGTCTTGATTTGATAAGAAAGGTATTTTTGATGTTATATCTGGTTACAGCACTTGAGATCACGTTCATTAGTGACCTTCATTTTTGTTCTAATTCAGTGACTCTGTTACCTTATAAGGTATGGAAATACACATATTTCTTCTCTGAAACCCTCCCTCCCCTTAAGAATCTGTGTGCAGAGCGCTGTAAAGGCAGTGGGAAGGAAAGCTTGAGATATAATCTTGGTGGTGCAAAGGGGAAGGAGAGAGAAGAGGGGGAGTGTGGGAGGAAGGGAGAAGGAGGGGGACCAGGGTGTGGCCTGACGCACCTGACGGGGTTTAAGAACTCATGAGCCCCTGCCTAGAGAAGCTCTTGCGGTTCACAGTGAGGACCCCGGGAATCCAGCGGGAATCCAGCGGGTGCTGCACTTCAAGTGCAGATCGCTTGGGAGCAAGCTTGCTTCCTGCCCCCTCACCCTGACCCTCCGCCCCCCAACCCACCCCCCTTGCCCCTGGAAGAGAACAGCGGTTTGCTGTTTGCAGCCAGAGAATTTTCTAGCACTGGAAGAGGACCCCTGCCTTTTTAGGTTCCTGACATCAGCCCAAGCTCTGTTGGAATAGCTGTGTGGACCACCTTCCGCTGCCCTTAAGCTATTGAACCGCAAATAACTAAAGACGCAGATAAATTGGAGACAAGGTGGTGGGCCTCTAGATGCCAGAGAGGTAAGTAGGGACTCTCACCACACTGAGACCTGGAAAACAGCCCCTGGGCAGGGCCCTGAAGCCCCACCCACATTCTTTCCTCTCTCTAGCAATTTGGTAGAAAGGTTTCTAGCTGAAAGATCCTATGGGGAAAAACTGGTTCAGAAACCTGATTGGAGCCCAGTTTGGATACTATGGATTGGATTATAAAGGGCTTTAAAAGGCTTGTAATCCCCTGATCCAGCCTCACTGAGAAAAGGCTTTTGGGGAGCCAGGTAGGAGTTTCATGGACACAGGAAGCGGTGCTGGTATTTCCAGAGAAATCTCTCTGGGACGTGGAGACAGAGACACTCCAGCTTCACCCTTAGCTGCACGGAGTCAACTGGACTTCAGGAGCTGGTGAGCCATGGGGTTTGGAATGCTTCATTTTGTTTTCTGCAGCCATGAGTCTGCAAAATTTCTCTGTAAAGGGCTAGATAGTAACCAGGCATTAAGGGCCCCGCGGTCTCTGCCATTAGCAGTGTGAAACAGCCTTTAGCAGTGTGAAACAGCCTTGGGCAGCGGCAAATGATCACGGCTGTCTTCCAATAAAACTTTATTTGTGACACTGAAATTTAGACATCATGTAATTTTCACATGTCAAAATATTCCTTTGTTCCCCCCAAATTTAAAAAAAAAATAAAAATATTAAACGTATTTTTTAAAGTTAAAAAAAACTAAAACGTAAAAATCATTCTTAGCTTGCTTGTTGGGAGAAAAAACCAGGAGGCAAGCCAATTTGTCAATCCCTGTCTAAACCATTTGCCTATATGATGCAGCTAGCAACCTATTAGTGACTTGTGACATGAATTTAGTAGGCTGGATTCTGCTTATGAAAAATAGAAATTTCCATTAAATCTCAGATGACATCACTGTAAGATACAACATTATTCCCTTTTTTTTTGGCCACACCCTGTGGCATGTGGGATATAGGTCCCCGACCAGGGATTGAATCCATGCCCCCTGGAGTGGAAGTGAGGAGTCTTAAATATTGGATCACCAGGGAAGTCCCACAGCATTATTTTTCATACCACTATAAGATTATACATATATTTATATACATATGTATGCATGTGTCCTCAGTTGCTTCAGTCATGTTTGACTCTTTGCAACCCTCTGGACTGTAGCCCACCAGGCTCCTCTGTGAATAGGAGTCTTCAGGCAGGAATACTGCGTGGCTTGCCATGCCTTCCTCCAGGGGGTCTTCCTGACCCAGAGATGGAACCTGCGTCTCTTACGTCTTCTGCATTGGCAGGAGGGTCCTTTACCGCTAGGGCCGCCATTCACACACAGCCAAACAAACTATCATATGCTACTGATGAAGTGTGATCTGGTATCAGAAATGGTCACAGGTAAACTTTAGAATGTCCCTTAATGTCAATGAAATGTGTTAATGGCATGGAAGCTATCAACAAATGTATTAAATGGAGACAAATTGTGTTACAAACCTTTTATTTCAATGAGCACCACCGCCCCTGTCTGCATCCAGCTACATACTGGCTGACTTTCTCCCTTGCATGATAGTTTTAAATCATTAAGATTCGGATTTCATTAAGTGCTTGGAGAAATCGCTTCTCAGCCTTCTGGCTAAGATCAAGTGTAAGTACCTGGGGAGCCAGGAATTAGTGGGTCGAGCCTGTGGTCCAGATAAATGATTGTATTAGTGACAGTTACCGTTTATTTATGCAGCAGACATGCAGCACAGACAGATGCCACATGTTGTTTTAGAAACAAAAATACAGCAGCCCAAGAGCTCTGGAGGTGAATATGGCACGTGAGTTGGGGGAGGCTATGATTTCCGACATCATGGTCAGGGAAGCCTGGCAGAGAAACTGTGGACCGAGGCAGGTCAGGAGCTGGGCGGCGGTACTTGAGACAGCGTCCAAAGCAAGGGGAGCAGCAGAAGTGCTGAGAAGGCCCCGTCCCTTCTCCTCGGTGCCCTTGCGGGATTGGGTCCGGGAACCCTTCACCCGAAGTTACCAAAGTCCATGGGTGCTCAAGTCCCTTATACAAAATGGTGCAGTAACTTAAGGGGATGCTCCCGCATGCTTTAAATCATCTCCACATTCCTTATAATACCTAATACAATGTCGATGCTGTGTAAATAGTTTCGAGTACAGTGTAAATGCTATGTATATATAGTTGCCAGCATGAGACAAGTTCAACTTTTGCAGTTAGAACTTTCTGGAATTTTTAAAAAAATATTTTTGATCCATATATAGAGTCTGGTGCCTTCTGGACTCGCAGAATGGAGGGAGTGAAGGGTACCCCCAAGGGACAGCTGGGGGCTCTTTTGGACATTTTATGTTGGTCAGCATTTCTGCGTGAGATTGGAGATCTGTAAGCAAGATGGTGCCTCACAGCTCTCCTGCAAAGTTTAAGAGGAGCGCTGGGGCCACCATGGAGAGATAAGGCAAAAGTGGCGGCTGGAGAAGGAAGTTTAACATGGTCATGTCACTTAACTGAGTTTGAGATGTTTCCTTATGTCTAAGGGTGTTAATAGGTATCTCAATGTTTCAGCTGATGATTAAATCAGGTACTAATTTTGTCTTTTGAAAGAACTATCACCACTTATCTGCAGAGAATAAGTTCCAAGACCCCCAGCGGACTCTGTAACCTCACATAGTATCAAATCCTATATACACAATGTTTTTTCTATGCAAACATATCTGTGATGCAGTTTATTTTATAAAAGCACAGTAAGAGATTGGCAACTAACTAATACTAACAGGAAAGTGAAAGTGAAGTCGCTCAGTCATATCCGACTCTTTGAGACCCCATGGATTACAGCTTACTACGCTCCTCTGTCCATGGGATTTCCCAGGCAAGAATTCTGGAGTGGGCTACCATTTCCTTCTCCAGAGGATCTTCCCGACTCAGGGATCAAATCCAGGTCTCCCGAACTGTAGGCAGACACTTTACCATCTGAGCCACCAGGGAAGGTGTAATAATAACATAGAACAATTATAACAATATACTTTTATAAAAGTTTTGTGAATGTAGTCTCTATGTAAAAAATATTACTGTACTAATTTAGAGATTTTTTTCACCCTAACTAAGCACTGACTATGCTCTGTGGCCATAACTTTTGCAGTTTGAGGTTTGAGAGCAAAACTAACCCAGATTTCTTTTCTCTTCTTCACATTCACCACAGATCTTAGCAACCTCAGCGTACAATTTTCTCTTTTTATATCACATTGAGAACTTCTATCTTTGCACTTAAAGGAAGCACTCAGTGGATTCTCTCTGGCATATCTAAATTGCCAGCATCACTCCACTTACGCTTTGGGGCCGTTATTGGGTAAACTAAGGGTGACTTGGTCACAAGCCCTGTGACATCTCAGCAGTCACTGTGGTAACCGAGTGGCAAACGGGTGGGGTGTGTAGGACAAAGAACGAGTCACATTCTGGGCAGGAGGGAGCAGGATGGTGAGATTCCAATCACGCTCCTCAGAATGACATGGAATTTAAAACTTACGAGTTATTTATTTCTGGAATTTCCCATTTAATATTTTTGGTGAACAACTGAGGGTTAACTGAAACCACAGAGAGTGGCCCCTGAGATCAGAGGCGATGACCTTGTCCTGTGGTTGCCTTTAGGTGGAAAAAGCACTAGAAGAAGGGGCTACTTGAAGCCAAAAGTGATTGTAAAATGGCCCATCTCTTCCCGTGTGAGGGAGCACAAGCACCGCCACAACCCGAGCAAAAGACCAGAGGGTCCAAAGCTAGCGATGAGCACGGAGACGATGCTGAGGTCATCTTTGTGGGAGTGCAGCACGTCAGTGAGGATGCTGAAATCCTCTTTGTCAGAGTGATTTCAAGTTCAAAGCCAGTCATTTCTAACATTTTGAACAGAGTGACCAGGGACTCATCTTCAAGAAGAAAGAAGGGCCACGTGAGTCCAGACCCCTCCTGCACGTTGCAACCTGCAAATCTCAGGAGCCCAGCATCAGAGCCAGCGGCCGTCTCCCCAGCTTCTCAGTCTGAATGGGGAGGAAGAGACAGTCCTGTTATTTTCGAGCCTTCGTCTAAACCTGATTATAAAACGAGCTCTCTGCAAGCCGTGCTTCACAATTCAGAATTGCTCTCTCCGCAGTCTCACTGTCTATCTGGAGCTGTTCTCTCATTAGGAGGCAAGGATGAAAATCCTCTTAATTCAAAGCGATGTTCCACTTCAGATGTAAATGTTAACGGTGGGAATCCCAAAAGACCTAAACTCAGCGATGGAATCCCAGGGGGACCTGCCTCCACCATGCCTCCTCCAGGAATCTCTCCTACAAAGAATACGATTATGACCTTGGACGATCTCCCGACCTCACTGAGCCATGTTCATGGTGGGGCATCATTTTCACGGACTCACGCAAATGACCAGGCATGCTTCAGTCTTATGGATCCAGAAGGAACATGTAGTTTGGAAAAGCTGGAGAAAACAGACTTTTTGACTCTAGCAAGTCAGAGCAAGACTGTTGATCCCATGAAAGGAAATCTGGTCATGTTACTCGATGACTTTTACTATGGACAGCATACAGGAGATGGGCAGCCAGAACCGAAGACTCACACAACCTTTAAATGCCTCAGCTGCTTGAGAGTTCTAAACAATGTCAAGTTCATGACCCATGTGAGGAACCATCTGGAGCTTGAGAGGCAGAAGGGTGACGGCTGGGAAATCCATACCACCTGCCGGTGCTGCCACCGCCAGTTCCCCACCCCGTTCCAGCTGCAGTGTCACATTGAAAGTGTCCACGCTCCCCGGGAGCCCTCCGCGGTCTGTAAAATCTGTGAACTGTCCTTCGAAACTGGTCAGCTTCTCTTACAGCACATGGGGGACAGTCACAAACCTGGCGAAATGCCCTACGTGTGCCGCGCTTGCAATTACAGATCATCAGCCTTCGCTGACGTAGAGGCGCATTTTAGAACGTGGCATGGAAACACGAACAATTTGCTTTGTCTGCTTTGCCTCAGAATTTTCAAACTGGCGACATCCTTCGTAAATCACGCCTGGAGGCACTGGAACAAGAGGGTCTTTCCGTGTTCCAAGTGCCGGCTGCAGTTTTTGAACCTGAAGGAGAAGGCAGAGCACCAGACCAAGCATCATCAGTCATTCAAAACGCCAGAGCAATTGCGAGGGCTGCCTCCTGAAACAGAGGTCACGATCCGAACATCAGTTCAGCTGGGACTGAGAGAGACAGCATCCATCACTGTGAGGAACATGGACTCCCAAGCGCCAAAGACCACGCAGAAGCTGACTACGAACACCAAATATTCCAGACGTCTTGCAGCAAGGGATCTGGTTAAAAATCATGCTCTACCCACCTCCGGAAATTCGAAAAAGCCCTATTGAGGTTCAGCCAGCTGTACATAAAGACCCTGCCTGGCTTTTGTTCTTGTTCAGTTGCTCAGTCGTGTCTGACTCCCTGTGACCCTATGAATTCAGTACGCCAGGCTTCCCTGTCCATCACCGTCTCCTGAAGCTTGCTCAAACTCATTCCATTGGGTTGCTGATGCCATCCAACCGTCTCATCCTCTGACACCCCTTCTGCTCCTGCCTTCAATATTTCCCAGCATCAGGGTGTTTTTTTTTTTTTTTTTTCCCAATCAGTTGACTCTTCCCATCAGGTGGCCAAAGTATTGGAGCTTCGGCATTAGTTCTCCCACTGAATATTCAGGGTTGATTTCCCTTAGGATTGACTGGTTGGATCTCCTTGAAGTCCAAGGGACTCTCAAGGGTCTTCTCCATTCTCCAGCACCACAGTTCGAAAAGATCAGTTCTTCAGCACTCAGCCTTCTTTATGGTCCAGCTCTTCCATCTGCATCTGACTACTGGGAAAACCATAGCTTTGACTTTATGGATATTTGTTGGCAAAGTAATGTCTCTGTCTTTTAATATGCTGTATAAGTTTGTCACAGCTTTTCTTCCAAGGAGTGAGCATCTTTTAATTTCATGGCCTCAGTAACCATCCACAGTTATTTCAGAGCCCAAGAAAATAAAGTCTGGCTTTACTGTAACTGAAATTGTACTTGCTTCATCTCTCTACCATCAAGTAGCTTTGAAATCTCCATGTTCCTTCCTGGACACTCTCTGCTCCCCAAAGTAACCACTTCTCTGACCTCTAGCACCAGGGATTCATTTTTCTATGTTTCAAATTTTAAATAAATAGAATTACACAGTACACTTTCTGTTCCTCTGGTCTTGGTTTTCTTTTAAATACGTGAGATGCATCCTTATTGCATGTAGCTGTGGAACATTCTTTTTCATTGCTGGGTAGAATTCCCTTGGATGAATGGGCATAGTCTTATATGTCCATTTTACTGTGCCTGAAATTTGAGGCTCTTATTTTGCCTTTTTGAATAAACCGCCTATGAACCTGTGTGTGTCTTTCATAGTAATTTCTCTAGGATAGCTATATCTGTATGTCTAGATATGAGATTCTCTGATAATGCATGTGGTAATGGTTTAGTTGCTAAGTGGTATTTGACTCTTGCAACCCCATAGACTCTAGCCCACCAGGCTCCACTGTCCATGGGATTTCCCAGGCAAGAATACCACAATGGGTTGGCATTTCCTTCTCCAGGGGTTTTTCCAGACCCAAGGTTCAAACCTGGGTCTCCTGCATTGCAGGCTAATCTGTCACTGACTGAGCCATTCTAATATGCAGGTACAGTCAAATGCTTTTTCAAAGTGATTGAAGCAATGTGTATTTCCACTAACAGTACTGGCATTTCCATTTTTATCAGACCCTTGGCACTGTCAGTCTGTTTCATCATATAACTGAGCAGGACCCTGCAGGGCTTTCCCAGGGACAGACCATGTCCCCCCCACACCCCCCACCGCCCCGCCCCTGCAATGTACCCTGTCTCTCATTTGTAGGAAAACTTTAGGTCCTAGACCTTCCATGAGTTTCCAAGAACAAATTTAATTAGAAGTGAAAAACTGCAGAAACAAAAAAATCAAGCAAGACAATAATTTGCTGTTGTGCAGTTGTGCTCACTCTTTGCAGCCCCATGGACTGCAGCACACCAGGCTTCTCTGTCCTTCCCATCTCCTGGAGCCTGCTCAAGCTCAAGTCCATTGAGTCTGTGATGCCATCCAACCATCTCATTCTCTGTCATCCCCTTCTCCTCCTGCCTTCAATCTTTTCCAGCATTAGGGTGTATTCTAATGAGTCGGCTATTCCCACAAGGTGGCCAGAGTAATGGAGCTTCACTTTCAGCATCAGTCCTTCCAGTGAATATTCAGAGTTGATTTCCTATAGGACTGACTGGCTTGATTTCCCTGCAGTCCAAGGGACTCTCAAGAGTCTTCTCCAACACCACAGATCAAAAGCATCAGTTCTTTGGTGCTCAGCCTTCTTTACGGTCCAACTCTCACATCCATACACGACTAGTGGAAGAACCATAGCCTTGACTACATGGACCTTTGTTGGCAAAGTAATGTCTGTGCTTTTTCATATGCCATCTAGGTTTGTCACAGCTTTTCTTCCAAGGAGCAAGCGTCTTTTAATTTCATGGCTGCAGTCATCATTGCAGTCATTTTGGAGCTCAAGAAAATAAAGTCTGTCATTGTTTCCATTGTTTCCTCATCTATTTGTCATGAAGTGATGAGACCTTTGACTGTGTGGACAACAACAAGCTCTGGAAAATTCAGAAAGAGATGAAAATACCAGCCCATCTGACCTGCCTCCTGAGAAATCTGTATGCAGGTCAAGAAGCAACAGTTAGAACTGGACATGGAACAGACTGGTTCCAAATAGGAAAAGGAGTGCATCAAGGCTGTATATTGTCACCCTGCTTATTTAACTTATATGCAGAGTACATCATGAATGCTGGGCTGGATGAAGCATAATCTGGAATCAAGATTCCTGGGAGAAATATCAACAACCTCAGATATGCAGATCAGTGCGATTCAGTTCAGTCACTCAGTTGTGTCCGACTCTTTGTGAACCCATGAATTGTAGCACGCCAGGCCTCCCTGTCCATCACCAACTCTCAGATCTTGCTCAGACTCAGGTCCATCGAGTTGGTGATGCCATCCAGCCATCTCATCCTCTGATGTCCCCTTCTCCTCCTGCCCCCAATCCCTCCCAGCATCAGAGTCTTTTCCAATGAGTCAACTCTTCGCATCAGGTGGCCAGAATATTGAAATTTCAGCTTTAGCATCAGTTCTTCCAAAGAACACCCAGGACTGATCTCCTTGAAGTCCTAGGGAGTCTTGGACTCAAGAGTCTTCTCAAAGAGTCTTCTCCAACATTTCTCCATCTCTTTCAATTGATGCACTTGAAAAGCATCAATTCTTTGGCGCTCAGCTTTCTTCACAGTCCAACTCTCACATCCATACATGACCACAGGAAAAACCATAGCCTTGACTAGATGGATCTTTGTTGACAAAGTAATGTCTCTGCTTTTGAAGATACTATCTAGGTTGGTCATAACTTTCCTTCCAAAGAGTAAGCGTCTTTTAATTTCATGGCTGCAATTACCATCTACAGTGATTTTGGAGCCCCCAAAATAAAAGTCTGACACTGTTTCCACTGTTTCCCCATCTATTTCCCATTAAGCGATGGGACCAGATGCCATGATCTTCATTTTCTGAATGTTGAGCTTTAAGCCAACTTTTTCCCTCTCCTCTTTCACTTTCATCAAGAGGCCTTTTAGCTTCTCTTCACTTTCTGCCATAAGGGTGCTGTCATCTGCATATCTGAGGTTACTGATATTTCTCCCAGCACTCTTGATTCCAGCTTGTGCTTCTTCCAGTCCAGCGTTTCTCATGATGTACTCTGCATATAAGTTAAATAAGTGGGGTGACAATATACAGCCTTGACGTGCTCCTTTTCCTATTTGGAACCAGTCTGTTGTTCCATGTCCAGTTCTAACTGTTGCTTCCTGACCTGCATATAGGTTTCTCAAGAGGCAGGTCAGGTGGTCTGGTATTCCCATCTCTCTCAGAATTTTCGACAGTTGATTGTGATCCACACAGTCAAAGGCTTTGGCATAGTCAATAAAGCAGAAATAGATGTTTTTCTGGAACTCTCTTGCTTTTTCCATGATCCAGCAGATGTTGGCAATTTGATCTCTGGTTCCTCTGCGTTTTCTAAAACCAGCTTGAACATCTGGAAGTTCACGGTTCACGTATTGCTGAAGCCTGGCTTGGAGAATTTTCAGCATTACTTTACTAGTGTGTGAGACGAGTGCAATTGTGCGGTAGTTTGAGCATTCTTTGGCATTGCCTTTCTTTGGGACTGGAATGAAAACTGACCTTTTCCAGTCCTGTGGCCACTGCTGAGTTTTCCAAATTTGCTGGCATATTTAGTGCAGCACTTTCACAGCATCATCTTTCAGGATTTGAAATAGCTCCACTGGAATTCCATCACCTCCACTAGCTTTGTTCGTAGTGATGCTTTCTAAGGCCCACTTGACTTCACATTCCAGGATGTCTGGCTCTAGATCAGTGATCACAGCATTGTGATTATCTGGGTCGTGAAGCTCTTTTTTGTACAGTTCTTCTGTGTATTCTTGCCACCTCTTCTTAATATCATCTGCTTCTTTTAGGTCCATACCATTTCTGTCCTTTATCGAGCCCATCTTTGGATGAAATGTTCCCTTGGTATCTTTAATTTTCTTGAAGAGATCTCTAGTCTTTCCCATTCTGTTCTTTTCCTGTACCTCTTTGCACTGATCGCTGAAGAAGGTTTTCTTATCTCTTCTTGCTATTCTTTTGGAACTCTGCATTCAGATGCTTATATCTTTCCTTTTCTCCTTTGCTTTTCGCTTTTCTTTTCACAGCTATTTGTAAGGCCTCCTCAGGCAGACATTTTGCTTTTTTGTATTTCTTTTCCATGGGGATGGCCTTGATCCCTGTCTCCTGTACAATGTTATGAACCTCATTCCATAGTTCATCAGGCACTCTATCTATCAGATCTAGGCCCTTAAATCTATTTCTCACTTCCACTGTATAATCATAAGGGATTTGATTTAGGTCATACCTGAATGGTCTAGCGGTTTTCCTTATTTTCTTCCATTTAAGTCTGAATTTGGCAATAAGGAGTTCATGATCTGAGCCACAGTCCTGGTCTTATTTTTGCTGACTGTATAGAGCTTCTCCATCTTTGGCTGCAATCAATATAATCAATCTGATTTTGGTGTTGACCATCTGGTGATGTCCATGTATAGAGTCTTCTCTTGTGTTGTTGGAAGAGGGTGTTCACTATGACCGGTGTGTTCTCTTGGCAAAACTCTATTAGTCTTTGCCCTGCTTCATTCCGCATTCCAAGGCCAAATTTGCCTGCTACTCCAGGTGTTTCTTGACTTCCTACTTTTGCATTCCAGTCCCCTAAAATATGCAGATGATACCACCCTAATGGCAGAAAATGAAGAGCCTCTTGATGAGGGTGAAAGAGTAGAGTGAAAAGGCTGGCTTTAAACTCAACATTCAAAAAACGAAGATTGCGACATCTGGTCCCATCACTTCATGGAAACAAATGGGGAAAAAGTGAAAACAACAGCAGATTTCATTTTCCTGGGCTGTAAAATCACTGTGGACGGTGAATGTAGCCATAAAATTAAAAGAAGCATGCTCCTCGGAAGAAAAGCTATGAAAAAAGCTGAGGCCTCACTCTGCTGACCAAAGTTCTTACAGTCAAAGCTATGGTGGCTCAGACAGTACGGAATTCACTTGCAATGTGGGAGACCTGGGTTCGATCATGGGAAGGACATCCCTGTAGTCCAGTGGTAAGACTCTGTGCTCCCAAATTAGGGAGTCCTAGTTCTTTCCTGGTCGGGGTATTAGATCCCACTTACTGCAACTAAAAATACTGCATGTAACAATTAAAAATCCTGCTCCCACGTGCTATGAGGAAGACTTAGGAGCCCTTGTGCTGAAGCTAAGACCAAACATAGCCAAGTAAATGAATAAATATTTGAAAGAAAGAGGGAAAAATATATGAGAATTCCCTGTTGGTTCAGCGGTTAGGACTTGATGCTTTCACTGACAATGGCCGGGGTTCAACACCTGCTTGTGGAACTAAGATCCCACAGGTTCTGTGGCATGGCCAAACAAAAACCCAGAAAGATAATTGAGGAGGAAAGAACTCCCAAAGGTTGAAAACAAAGCAACAGGCTGAGGATAGAGTCAGGATTTCCAGGAACCCAAAGTGCAAAAGTGGCACCTCTGTAATTCACAAGCCTCTTTAATGTTGTGGTTTAGGCTCCTCCTACTCCTGCTTCTGAACCTAAATAACTTGTCGCTCCTAAGATAAATTGTTATGGAAAAAAGACAATATTTGAACTGAATGATACTGAAAATAGCACATTTTTTGAGATAGAGCTAGGGCAGTTTAATGTGCTAAAGTGCATTACATTTGAAAAGAAGAAAGATTGGCAAAACAATGATCTAAGTCAGTGCTATTCACAGAAGTTTCTGCAGCAATAGAAATTTTTAAAATTGTTACATGTATTCCCTAATAAGGACGATCAGCTTTTCACATATATAAATGCATATTTTTCTCTTCTGTGAGGTGACCTGTTTATATCCTTTATCTGTTTTTTCAGATGGAGTGTTCATCTTGTAGGAATTCTTGTTTTTTTTTTTGCCTTGCTGTGAGGCTTAAGGGATCTTAGATCTTCAACCAGGGATGGAATCTCTGCCCTCTGCAGTGGAAGCACAAAGCCCTACCAGATCACTAGGGAATTCTCAATGAAAATATTTTCTATCTCCTTGTCTAATATGCCACTTCAAAGATGTTAAAATGTAGCTAGTGTGACTGAGGTATTAAATCTTTGCGTGTGTTCAGTCACTTCAGTCCTGTCCAACTCTTTGCGACTGCATGGACTGTAGCCTGCCAGGCTCCTCTGTCCATGGGATTCTCCAGGCAATAATACTGGAGTGGGTTGCCATTTCCTTTCCAGGGATCTTCCCTATCCAGGGATTGAACCCGTGTCTTTTACATCTCCTGCATTGGCAGGCAGGTTCTATACCACTAGCACCACCTGGGAAACCTATTAAATCTTTAATTTAATTTAATTTAATTAATTTACAATTAAAATATATGGCTAGAAGAACCAGATCTTCCTTATAAATGAGTTTCAATTACTTTGTATATTCAGTAATTTGTGTATCTCTTAGATATTTTCCTCAAGATGAGAGTCCATGGCCCTCCCTAAGTGTAGGCTGGGTTTAGTGTCTTGTTTCCAAAGAACAGAATATGTCAGTGGGAAAGAGATAACTTTATAGCTGAGGAAGTAGTGGTAAGTCATATTGATAGTATGAATCCTTGATGGGAAGTGATGAGAAATATATATTGCCTTGGAGGTATAGTTCTAACAATATATAAACCCCAGTGCAACCAGGAGAAACATATCAAACCCATATTGAAAGTCATTCTGCAAAATACCTGTCCCTGAAGGACTCCTGAAAATTGTCAAAAGTCATGAAAAGCAAGGAAAGTTTAAGAAACTGCTATAGACCAGAGTAAGCTAAGGAGGTATCTATAGCTTTTAGGTATATATCCTCATGCAATTTGGTATCCTATATGGGAATATGAAACTGGAAAAGAACATTTGTGGAAAAACTGGTAAAATTTAAATAAAACCTGGAACTTAGTTAAAGGTACCCTACTGAAAGATGCTGGAATAATTGTGAGGCTTAAAGGAGGTCATTTCACATACACATTTTAGACATTGAAGCATTTTCTCTATATCACTCCGACTTCATTTTGACTTCACTGAATGGAAATCTTCAAATACAAAGGATCAATAATATTTAGGCTGTGTGATCTGACCGTAATGCAATAGTGAGAAATTGACGAGGAAACATCCTTTAAAATGCCATTCATACATAATATATATCTCCATGGAATTTTCAGGCGAGGCTACTGGAGCAGATTGCCATTATTTTCTCCAGGGGATCTTCCTGACCTGGGATCAAACCTGGGCCTCTTGTGTCTCCTGCACTGGCTGGCAAGTTCTTTACCAGTTGAGCGACTAGAGAAGCCCATATAATATGCAATCTTTGTCTTAACAAGAGAGTATTAGGATATACTTGGAAGTGAATGATAATGAACATACTATTCAGCAAAAATTGTGGGACACAGTTAAATTTGTATGGGGAAATGATGGAAACAGTGACAGACTTTATTTTCTTGGGGTCCAAAATGATTGTGGATGGTGACTGCAGCCATGAAATTAAAAGATATTTGCCCCTTGGAAGAAAAGCTATGACAAACCTAGACAGCATATTAGAAAGCAGAGACATTACTTTGCTGACAAAGTTCATCTAGTCAAAGCTATGGCTTTTCCAGCAGTCATGTATGGATGACAGTTGGATCATAAAGAAGGCTGAGTGCCAAAGAATTGATGCTTTTGAACTGTGGTGTTGGAGAAGACTCTTGAGAGTCCCTTGGACAGCAAGGAGATCAAACCAGTCAATCCTAAGGGAAATCAACTCTGAATATTCACTGGAAGGACTGATGCTGAAGCTGAAGATCCAATACTTTGGCCACCTGATGTGAAAAGCCAACTCACTGGAAAAGACCTTGATGCTGGGAAAGACTGAGGGTAGAAGAAGTGGGCAGCAAAGGATGAGATGGTTGGATAGTATCATCAACTCAATGGACATGGGTTTGAGCAAACTCCAGGAGATAGTGAAGGACAGGGAAGTCTGGTGTCCTGCATGCAGTCCATGGGGTTGCAAAGAGTTGCACATGACTGAGGGATTGAACAACAACAAATTAAGGTAAATTTGTAGCATTACATATAAGAGAAATGGGAGTTACAAATAACTATCTCAAAAAGTTGTAAAGATGAGCAACAGAACAAACTTACAGCGACAAGAAGGAATGAAATTAATAAAGAATGAAAAATGAATATAATAGAGAAGAAAATATTGTAACAAAACCAAAACTTTCTTCCCCCATGTGACTACTGGCAGACCTCCAGCAGAACAAGGCCTGTAGCAAAGACTCTGTAAAGGGCCAGAAAAGAAATACTTTAGCCTTTGCGAATATGATCTTTGGCGATTAATCAAGTTTGCAGCCACAGACAATGACCAAAGGAACTGGCAAATCCCTGTTCCAACTTTAAGGACTCTGAACATTGAATTTCACACAATTTTCACGTCAGAAAATAATATTCTTTTCGGTTTTTCCTCAGTCATTAGAAAGTGTAAGGATCTAAAATTAAAAAAAGAAGTAAAGCTCATTTTCAGCTCAAAGACAGGGGCAGGCTGCCCTGCATCGATCCAAATGGAATTCCAAGAGGAGGGGCTTCAAGACCCAGGTGTACGGTCAAGTGCCTTAAGCAAGGGGCAGGTCACCCCTGAGGGCTGTGAGTGCTGGACACCGTCCCTGGACTCCCCTGGTAGAGTCGGATGCCGCTCTCAGCCCTGTGCCCTGGAGACTGTGCAATCTGTTTCTTGTTTTCTTCTGTGAGCTGCGCAATCTTGACAGACCCAAGACCCTTGAGATGCAGGTTCAGCCTGACCGCGCCCCCAGCGGTTGCCGCCAGAGGCGCTACCGCGCGCGCATGCGCCCAACTCGGCCTCGCGGCCAATCAGCTTGCAGGCGCCGACACCTGGCAGCCAATCATCGGTGGCAGCGGGCGCGCCCGTAGGGGCAGCTGCGGCGGCGCCCCGGGCCCGAGGAGGCGTCGTCGCCTCAGGCTTAACCCGGGGACCGCCTAGGGGCAGGTGAGCAGCCGGCAGTTCTGGCACCGCCGCCACCGGGGACCGGTAAGGACTGGGGCGTGGTGCGGCCAGAGCGGTGCCTGAGGGCCGGGGGGCGGGCTTCTCGGGTCCCCGCGCGCGCGGGGCCTTGCTCGGCGGGCGGCCTGTGAGGGCCCGCGGGCCCGCGGGAGGGAGCGTGCGGCCGGGCCCACAGACCCCGCGGCCCCTCTCGCCCTCTCCCCTCTCTAGTCTGGGCGGGCGCTGCCCTCCGGCAGCCTTCCTGCCCCGGCGGTGGGACGAGCCAGCTCCGGGGAAGGGCCTGTCGGGCCCCCGGCCCCCGCCCAGGTCTCGAACCTAATGTATTTAAACACGCACAAAAATCTTCACGGCGGGTTTGTGACTCGGGCCCAACCCGGTTCTGGACCCAGTCAGTCAGGCGGGCGCAGCAAAAAAAAAAAAAAAAAATCGATCTAGTGGCCTCTTCACTGTCGTTTTCCTGTGTCCTCTGCCTCTCGTCGGACTCCGGGCTGCCCGGTCCCTGGGGCCCCCGAGATTCAGGCCTTTGGTTCGGGAAGCTGGCAGATGAGGTATTTGTTACTCAGAGAAGGGAGGTGGGAGGAAGAAGCTCAGGGAAGAGTTCAATCGCTTGCTCTGGTTGAGTGTGAGACGCCTGGTCAGCATCCGTAGCGTAGGACCAGGTAGGGCCTGGGGGATGGAACATTCCCGGAACACGTGACTCGCCCTGACCTTTCCCTCTGCCCGCCCCCAGGATGTGACCTTCTCCTGCCTGGGAAGTCTGAAGCGCTCGGGTTTTCAGTGTGCCTCTGAGGTAAGGTGGCAGACAGCTTTACAATAAGGAACAAAGTTGTGTCTTTCTTGCCTTCCGTTTTTCTCCTTTGATTCACGAGCTGACACGTTGCTGTTGAGAGACAGTTCTCCTGATTGGGGATTAGCTGACCCTGATTGCGGGTGGTGACTTCAGGGCAATCATGGTTTCAGGTCAGTCTGAAGCTCTCTTGAGTTGCAACCTTAAAAACAGGCAGGGAGGCTGGTGGCTTGCTTTCTCCTGCAGTCTTGAAAGAAAAAAAGTAAGAGCACCGTGAGTTTTAAGTTGTGTAGAGCTGATTCCTACCACTTGGTGAGGCTAAAATTGGGCAATGCACATATCCTAAGGTTTTAACTACAAAATCAAAGTAATGAAGGCGTGGGAGTTCCCTGGTGGCCTGGTGGTTAGGATTCTGGGCTTTCACTGCAGTGGTCTGGGTTCAATCTCTGGTCAGGGAATTGGGATCCCATAAGCCGACCAGCATGGCCAAATGTATAAATGAATAAAGTGGTTCATTCAGAGAAAATGTGTTGTGATTTAACATGTTTACGTGGGATTACTTGCTCATTTCTGTATCCTTAAGGGCTTTATTTCATTAAGTAATTGAATTCCACTGGATGAGGGCGGGGGACCATCTGAGTTCATTTCATGCCGGTAAACAAGATCATAGGTAGCTCTGTGCCCAGCAACTTGTGCCTACAGCTCTGTTGTATAGTTACCTATTGCTGGTACAGCTTTGAACTTCCCAGCATATCAATGTTGCCATGTTTTGTTTTGGTCACACCATGTGGCTTCATAGGATATTAGTTCCCCAACCAGGGTTCGAACACAGGACCTTGGCAGTGAGAGGGCTGAGTCCTAAGCACTGGACTGCCAGGCAACTCCTGTTTTTAGGTGTTTTGGTTTGTTTTGTGTTTTTTAATTTTTGCCATGTTTATAGGAGAACTATTCTCTGTGTAAGTATGATGTGAATATTATAACTCGAAATGTTTGTGTTGTACATATCTCAAAATTGAATAGTTTGAAAGAACTTACATTTATTATCTCTTGATCTAGAATCCAGTTGGGTAGTTTAGCCTCAGGGCCTCTCCTGAGGTTGTAGTCCAGCTTTTATCTGGTTTGGCAACCTCTGAAGACCTGGCTTGTTGAGTCTAAGCTCTCTCACTTGGCTGTACTCATGAGGCCTCAGCTCCTCCCTCTGTGGGCCTCTCCAGGGAGCTGCTTGTGTGGAGGCTGCTGTCTTTTCCCAGAATGAGTAATTCAGGAAAGAACTTGCACCCAAGATAAAGCGCAGAGTCTTTTTCAGAAGTTACACATCTTCACGTCTGTATTTGCTTAGTCTTACAGGTCAACCCTGTGATAGTTTGAGAGAGAACTACGCAGGGGTGGGAGTATCAGGAGATGTGATTCACTTGGGGTCATCTTGAAGGCTGGCTACCGTACCCATTAATCCAGCATGCCAGCCTTTCTTCATATGATATCAGTTCTGTTACTGTGAGCAAATTATTTGGCTTGTGCACGCTTCTTGTGTGCTAGATCTACTCAATTCTTGTTTATTCAGTGATATTCTAGCAAGTCTCTTCTTTGTCCTGGATTAAGTTTTCTGTTTCTCTGGATGGTTCCCATCAGCAAACAGACTGACTATAATGTCACCTCTCGTTAAAAATCAGTCTTTTGGTGACACATCCTGCTTCTGCTTATTTTATTTCATATTTGCTTATTATAGACTTCTACAGAGTTGTTTGTAGAATTTTTTATCTCCAATTTTCTCATTTTCCTTTAAATCCACTCTTGTCAAGGTCACTAGTGAATTCCAAATGTTTAACTCAGTGGTCAATTTTTAGTTTTTATTTTATTTAATTTATTGGCAGCCTTTATCAGAGTAGTTCATTTCCTTCTCCCCCCAAAAAAATTTTCATTTGGGTTACAGAACGCTTCTCTTTCCTGCTTCTATTCTACCTACAGTTTTCCCGCATACAATGTGTGACCTTTGTGTCTCGCTTTATTCAGATATCATATTTTCTTTTTAAATATTTATTTGGCTATGCAGCATGTGGGATCTTAGTTCCCAGCACAGGGATGGAACCTGTGCAGAGTCTTAAACACTGGCTGTCCAGGAAAGTCCCATAGTTTGTGTATTTTCAAGATTCATCCATTTCATGGATAGCAGTGCATGTTTTTTTATGGCTGAATATGGTATATTAATATGGTATATGGCTTACATGTAGTCCATTGTGAGCATATACCACAGTTTATCCATTCATCAATTAATGGATAATATTTGGATGGTGTACTCTTTGTGGCTATTGTGAGTAATGTTGCTGTGAACATTGTTTTTCGCATGGACTTAACAGTTTCAGTTTTTATGGATATATACAAAAGACTGAAATTGCTGGATCATATGGCTACTCTATATTTAATTTTTGAGGTACTGACAAACCACTTTTCCAAAGCGGTTGTACCATTTTACAGCAATTACATCAACAATATATGAAGATTCCTTTTCTCCGCATCCTCTGCAGCACTTGTCATTACTCCTCTTTTTGATTATAGCCAACCTAATGGGTGTGAAGTAGTTTCTCACTGAGACTGATTTACATTTTCCTAATCATGTTAAGCAGTATTTTTTGTGATTGTTGGCCATTTGTGTATCTTCTTTGGTGAAATGTCTATTCAAATTCTTTTCCTGGTTTTTAAATTTTTTTTCTTTTATTGTAAAAAACATGTAACTTAAATTTTACCATTTTAACCATTTTTACATGCTAAGTATTTCACACACTTTGATCAGCCTTTTTGGAGAAGGAAATGGCAACCCACTCCAGTATTCTTGCCTGGAGAATCCCATGGACAAAGGAGCCTGGTGGGCTACAGTCCATGGGGATGCAAAGAGTTGGACACGACTGAGCGACTAATACACACACACACACACACACACAGAGTCACAGTGTTGTTTTGTTGTTGTCGTCATTGTTTTAGCTGTGCTGTGCAGCTTGAATGACAGTTGCCTGGTTGAGGATCATACCCAGGCCCCTGATAGGAAAGCGTGGAATCCTAACCTCTGAACTACCAGGGAATTCCTTATCACATTGTTATGAAACAGATCTCTACACCTTTTCATCTTGCAAAATTGAAACTCTGTACCCATCACCTGTCCCATTAAACAACAACAACTCTTTTCTTCCCTGTTTCCCTAGACCCTGGAATCCATCGTTCTTCTTTGTTTCCTTTCTATTGCTTGACTATATTAGATATTTCATGTAAGTGGAAACATACAGTGTGTATCTTTTTATGACTGGCTTATTTCATTTAGCTTGATGTCTTAAAGGATCATGCATGTTGTAGCATGTGGCAGAATTTCTTTTATATTAAATAATGTTTCATTGTATGTATATATCACATTTGATGGACATTTAGATGCTTCCACCTCTTAGTTGTGGTTAGTGCTGCTGTGAGCATGGCTGTGCAAATATCTCAAGACCCCATGTTAACGTCTTTTGAATTTATATCCAGAAGTGGAATTGCTGAATCATGTGGTAGTTCTAGTTTTAATTTTTCAAGGAGCCTTTATACTGTTTTCTGTAGCAGTTGCACCATTTAAAAATCTATCCATTACACACAAGGATGGTTTCTGTACGTGCTTGCCAACAGTTGTCCTTTCCTTTCCTTCACCTTTCCTTCATATGTAAACACACACATGCACACACAATTTTTTTCATATCCTTTTCCATTATTGTTTATCACAAATTATGAATATAGTTCCTTGTGCTATACAGTAGGATCTTGTTTATCTATTCTCTGTATTAATATTATAGTTTGCATCTACTAATCACCAGCTCCCAGTCTATGCCTGCCCACCCTTCCCCTCTTGGTAACCACATAGTCTGCTCTCTATGTCTGTGAGTCTGTTTCTGTTTCATAGATAAGTTCATTTTGTCATATTTTAGAGTCCACATGTAAGTGATACCATACGATATTTGTCTTTCTCTTTCTGACTTCCTAAGGATTCTTTTTAATGCTAGTGTAGATTGAAGTGTTTACTTAACTTCATTTTCAGAACATTTGTTGCTGTATAGAAATGTGGTTGATTTTTAAAATATTTATCTTGTAGTCTGCAAGCTTTTTATTAGTTGTAATACTTGTGGTTTCTTCAGGATTTTCTATATACAAAAGTATGTTATCTCCAATATACTTTTACTTTTTCCTTTCCATTCTGAATGCTTTTTTTTTTTTTTTTTAAAAAACAACAACAACTCCTTTTTCTTAACTGATTGCCCTGGTTATAGAACTGCCAGTATAATATTGAGCCAAGGTGTGGAATAGACATCCTTGTGTTGTTCCCAATCTTAGAGGGAAAGCTTTCAGTTTTTCATTATTAAGTATGATGTTAGCTGCAGGTCTTTTACAGGTAACCCTTTGATTGAGAAATTCTCTTCTGTTCTTAGTTATTAAGTGTTTTTTTTAACCCCTATTATGAAAAGGTGCTGGATTCAGGGAAATGCTTTTTCTGCAGGCAGATGTGTTTTTTGTCCTTTATTCTATTAAAATGGCATAATGTTGATTGACTTTCATATAATGAACCAACTTTGCATACTTCCATAAATCCCATGTGATCATGGTATATAATCTTTTTTATATGTTGTTAGATTTTGTTTGCCAGTATTTTGTTGAGGACTCTTGCCTCTATATTCATAAGGGATATCAGTTGTGTGTGTGTGTGACGTCTCTGTCTGATATTGGTATTAGAGAAATACTGGCATCACTTTGCCTGCTATGTGGGGAAGAAACATGTGGAGTGAAGGATGAAGCATTGTTGGATTTAAGTTTAGTCAGGATTAGAGGGAGAATTTAGGATGTATCAGTGTGGAATTGGGGTGAGATTATCAAGAGAGTTCATTCTCAATTTGCTAGGCCTGTATTAAGTGCTTGACATTGAATTATGCTGTTTGTTGACTATGTATAGATACTTTATACTTTGAATTTGCTACCTATTTTCTGTATTAACATTTATGAAATTAGTATTTGTGAATCAGTTGTGATGTGCATTTAAGATGCATTTTCTTCCAATTTTACTACAAAACAAGATGCTATTGAATAGCTGATGCTTTTTAGAAAGAGCTGTTAACCTTAAGTCTAAGAAATAAGCATTTTTGTCTTTAAGATACAGAAACACATTTAAAAGTTACAAATTTGCCCAAAAAGATGCAGCCGGTGTGTGGTTAACTTAGAATTCCAGCTTAATCTGTTTTGACTCTGAAGTCCATGTTTCTAAACACGGTACAATAGTGCTTTTGTAAAAATACTCCTCCTTTACATATGATTTCACCTAATGATCAGCGGTGTTGGTTTTTTTTTTCTTCTTTTTTTAAATAGAAGAGATTAAAGTCAGCATGGGACAAAGCTATGATTCTAGAGTCATGTAGACTTGTAGTCATAGGTTTTTCAGCTGTCATTTAGTCTCTTTGACACTCAGTGTCTTTGTCTATAAGATAAGGGTGTTTATAATTACCCTGGAGTTTTGGAGATAGTCAAATAGCACGTTTTTCTGTACTTAACTAATATGTAGTATGTTTATACTTAGGTGGCAGTTTGTATAAAGGAAGCACTGGGACTTGTGGCCACACCCTCCAAGAATAAAAAAATATTTAAAATATGGAACCACCATGTATGTTATGTGAAGAAGACCAAGAGCCAGAACCACAGAAAAGTGTAGGAGAAACCAAACAAGTAGATGATGAAGATGCTGAACTGATCTTTGTTGGAGTGGAACATGTAAATGAAGATGCTGATCTGATCTTTGTTGGGATGACCTCAGCTTCAAAACCAGTCGTTTCAAACATATTGAACAGAGTTACCCCAGGTTCCTGTTCAAGGAGAAAAAGGTATGGTCACTTCAGGAAAGATAATGCTCACAAATCACAGCCTGTTAGTCATGTGATTCCTACATTAGAAGCAAAGACTGTCTTGCCAGTTTCTGACTCTGAATCAAGATCAACAGATAGTCCTATTATTATTGAGCCTTTGTCTAAACCTGGTTATAAAAATATTTCACCACAAATAGTGCCTAATAGCTTTTCAGAGTTATGTTCTCCTTTGATTACCTTCACAAGTTCATTGCAGCATCCAGTAGAAACAGCAGTTTCTGCAGGAGATATGAATAAAAGTCCTCGTGTATCAAAGCGACTTTCCAGTTCCGAAACAAATAGCACAAATCCCAAAAGGCCTAAACTCAGTGATGGAATTACAGGGAAACATTCTTTAGCTTTGTCCCTTCAGGTATTTTTCGTACAGTGACTACTGAGCAAAGCACACCAGACAGTGTTCATACCTCATTAAGCCATGTTCAGAATGGAGAACCTTGTCCAACAGCTTTCCCAAAGGACAGTGGTCATTGCAAGCCTGTAAGTCCTTTAGGGGAAAATGGACTGACAAAAACTGACTTTCCAAGTTTAGCAAGTCCAAACAAGATTGTTGATCCCACAGAAGGAAATCTGATTGTGTTACTTCGTGACTTCTACTATGGACAGCATATAGGAGATGGGCAGCCAGAACCGAAGACTCACACAGCCTTTAAATGCCTCAGCTGCTTGAAAGTTCTAAAAAATGTCAAGTTTATGAATCACATGAAGCACCATTTGGAACTTGAGAGGCAGAGAGGTGACAGCTGGAAAAACCACACCACCTGTCAGCACTGCCACCGCCAGTTTCCCACCCCATTCCAGCTGCAGTGTCACATTGAAAGTGTCCACACTCCCCAGGAGCCCTCTGCGGTCTGTAAAATCTGTGAATTGTCCTTTGAGACAGATCAGGTTCTCTTAGAGCACATGAAAGACAATCATAAGCCTGGCGAAATGCCCTATGTATGCCAGGTTTGCAATTACAGATCATCAGTCTTTGCAGATGTGGATTCACATTTCAGAGCATACCATGGAAACACTAAGAATTTGCTTTGCCCGTTTTGTCTCAAAATTTTTAAAACTGCAACACCATACATGTGTCATTATAGAGGGCACTGGGAAAAGAGTTTTCACCAGTGTTCCAAATGTCGGCTACAGTTTTTAACTTTCAAAGAGAAAATGGAGCACAAGACCCAGTGTCATCAAATGTTTAAGAAGCCTAAGCAGCTAGAAGGATTACCTCCTGAAACAAAAGTTGTTATCCAGGTATCACTGGAACCTCTGCAACCAGGATTGGTGGAAGTAGCATCCATTACTGTGAACACAGCTGATTCTGAACCATCACCCCCCAAATCTAAAAGTAGGAGTTCAAAAAAAACCCGTTAATTCTACTTCAGTAAGTCTGAAGCAAGTATTTCAGTCAAAGTTAAAAACCCAATTAAAAACAAAAAATCCAAATTATAGCATTATTCAATAGTATCAAATATAGTGAAACCAATGGGTAATTTGTGTTTTTTTTAAATTCATGAAGTACAATTTTGTTTGATCTGAATGTTGAGATGTTATTTAAAAATATATTACCTGTTTTTCATATAATTGTCTTAACACGTAAAAAGTATGTGTGTGTGTGAGAGAGAGAATGAGGGGGAGAGAGGAAAAGTAACAACCTGTTTATTTTCATATTTCATGTTATTTGTATGTTCGAAAGCACTACTATACATATAGTCTGTAGAGTGTTTTAGCAATGTAATTTTCAACTGTTTTCATGCCTTGAAGATCTCAGTATTAACTATATAGCTAGATTGGAATGGCTTTGTTATGGTATGGTCCTGTGTGCTGCTGAACTCTCCGAAGTGCCTCTGTTATGCTGATCTAAGATAACCTGGCTCCAAAAGCCTGGTGTGGAGAAGTTGATGGAGAAGCTGTGATGTGAGTTTGGACCAGACACAGGGGATCAGCGGAGAGCTGTGGCTTCTTGTCCCAGTTGAGTAAGAGGCACACATTCACTCCAGGCATGGAGCCAAAGCAGAAGGAACACTGTCTCAGAGTGTCTTTACCTAGCCCAGGGACAGCTAAGGAAGCCAGCCATTAAAATGCTCGTGTTTGGTGAGGGGCCCCTGCAAGCATCAAGCAGGCCCTGTGTGTCACTGACTGCAGTTGGAGAAGCAGAGATAATAGAATGAGGCCTGGTGCCCGTGGACCTCCTGTTGAGTGATCAAAAGGGGAATTTGATTCATTCCGTCCCCTTTCCCATTTGGCTGGCCTTTAGTCACAGTGAAGTAGCCATATCTGTCTCAGACACAGTAGTAAAGCAAGTTAAGTTTCCCAAGGAAAAAGCCTTGACTTCTAGTTTGATTTGTACTGGACCCATAGTTTTAACTGAAAAGGATCAAACACAGGGAGTCTGTTCAGTTTATGAATTGGGGTAAATTTAGTTCTCTTACCCTTAAGCTACAATGGAGTTGTCCAAGAATAGTAAATGTAGTGGATAAAAATGGTCCAGGGTGATTAAACCCTTTATAGAACTTTTCTTTACCATTTCCAGTTACATGTGTCTTACCCTAGTTGAACATATGAAGATTTCAGTTTTGTATCTTATCTTGCCTTGGACACGAATGTATTACAGTTAACAGTTAATTCTTTGAGTGTGTAATTTTCCAATTTATCAAACTAATACTGAGTTTCTGTCTTACTTGACACAGTCTGATGTGCAAGAATTGTCTCGTTTATTTCAGTAATTATCAGGTCATAGAGTTATTATCCTTCCTCTAATCTATCCAACTATCTAATCTGTGATTATACTCGTGGACACCTTTTTTCTTGCAGTCTCCAAGGGCTCTTTCACAGACCTGCGGGGTACCCTCTAAGTACTGGTTCCTGAACATCAGCACACTTGGCTGCCTCCGTGGGTTCCTGGAGTTGAGTCTCCTTAGGCATGTTTTAATGCCATCCTTTCTCCACTTTGGCAGATACCTAGCAATCTCTGTGCACCGTTCAAGGAACCTGGGATCCTGGCTGTAGGCCTGTGCCAAGAGAAATCTCTCCGTTTCCTCTTCCTTTCTCCTCCTTTTTGTCTCTTTCCACTTTTTTTTCCCTCCCTCCTCAATTTATTTAAATTCTCTAAGCTTTCACAAAATGCTGGAAAGTGATAATCACCAAGGGGTTGATGTCCCTCTCAGAGCTGGAGAGGAAGGATACAGATGACTAAGCTGTAGTGAGCATATTGTCTGCATTCTAGGTAATTTAGAGTATAAATTCTATTGTATTTATTTACTCAGTGCTTGATTGATTGATTTGCACTTTGAATATTTAGGCCTTTCCAGTTAGTTTGCTTGGGCCAAAGCACTTTGCTAAGTGTCAGCTTAAACCACTTTCTTTAGGTGTGTAGAAAGAGTGTCTGTGTGTGTGTTCTGGTCTCAGGTGAAAACTTATATGTATAAATAAATGTGCAGACTTTTGCATACTTACCTCTTTTATTCTATTTCTATAGTAAAAATATGAAATGTTTTAGTTATGTGTTTTTATTGTTGCTTAGTATTATCGACACTGTTACTGTTGTTTGCTCTGAAGTATGCTCCTAAGGAGTACAAGTTGTTATTTATTGCCAACTAAAAAGGTTCCAGTGATGTGGCCCCTGACTACCTCCTCTCTTCCATTCTGTCATTGTACTCCACTATTTTCCCCACTGGTGCACTGTTGTTGACAACACTGGCCTTGCTTTTCCTCAAGCAAATTCCATTTCTTCCCGATCCAAAGACTTTGCAACTGCTGTTCCTCTGGAAATTCTCTTCCCCTAGGCCTGCATGGCTTGCTACCTCCCTTGTTTGAACTTCACCAATGTTAAAATCACACAATGAAATTTCCAACCCCCTCCCTTTCCTCCTCCTTCTTAAAGGCACTTTAAGTCTCTACCCTCTTCTTCCCTCTCCAGCCTAATTTCCTAGATTTTCACAAAAAAACAAACAAACTGAGAAGAGATAATAATATCAGGGCTTTGCATCTTAGAATTAACTTGAGTCAGTTTCTGTGCCTGCAAATAAAAGATAGTTAATAGTGAGTTGAGTTCTTTCAGGAGCTTTCTCTGTTTTTCTATTGATACCTCTATATTTTTTTAAGGCAATGTCACTTTGTTTTGTTTACAAATATATTGAATATCTGTCAAGATTACTATTTTGTTATTGCCCTTTGTGAATTTCCTTGTCTATTTTGCTTGTTCTTTCAGATAAAATTTATTATTTTATTAATGTTGCCAAAAAATTGTAAGTAAAATTAGTATTTATAGAAATAAACTGTTTTTTAAAAAATTATTTCTGCTGTCTGTCTTTTTACAAATAACATGGCATATTTTTAGATTTTTTATATAATCTTATTGTGTTGGCCAGGACTTCTAAACAGTGATGTGTAAATGGGTTTTCTTGTTCTTAGTACCATCAAAGGCAATGAGTATATGGCTTAATAAATTTCTATTTCTGTTTTTAGAATTTAAAGAGAATTGTCTTATTGGATAGTTTACAACATCTGTTGAGACATTTGCTTTTCTTTCTTTCTCCCTTACTTTCCTTTTCTTCCTTTCTTCCCCTATCTCTTTTCTTCTTTCTTTCCTTCCTTCCTCCCTTTCTTTCCCCAGGTTTTTGCTTGACTGGACCTTTCCTGAAACAAAAGTAATTCCACTCAGGGTTGAATATTATCCTCTTAGAATCTCATTCCATTTCTCATTTCTAGTATTGGAGTTAACTTCCTCTTCCCCTTATTAGATTTGCCACAGTTGTATCGATGTTTCTGATTTACTTTTTCCAAGAAGCAGCTCTTGCTTTATTATTCCAACAGGTTTTATTTTTGTTGTTTTCTATTTTTGTTTCAATTCATATATACCTTATACTTTCTTTAAGATTTTTTTATAGCCTTGTATTTTAAAAGCTTTCTTTACGAATTTTTATGGAAATATATTTGATTTACAATGTTGTGTTTCAGATGTATATCAGTGACTTAGTTATGCAGATACATATCTATTCTTTTTCAGGTTCTTTTCCATTATAGGTTATTACATGATACTGAGTATTTCTTTTCTTTTTTTTTTATAAAGGGTTTAGGACTTGACCTACCTTTATTTAAACAGCAGTTTTGTCTGAATCCCAAATATTTTTATGTATACATTTTTTTAAATTAAAATTCATTCACTATGATTTTTGGCAAGTTAATTCCAAAGATTTCACTATTTGCAGGCTGAATGTTTTAATTTATAGTTTACTGAGAATTCAGTTTTCCTTGGAGCTCTGAGGGTATGTATGTATATACACTGACATGTCTATATATACATCCTTTTCAGATTACTACATGGGTTTTTTTTTAAAGATATATAATTATTTTAAAAGATATTTTCTGTTTGTTATGGTAAAAATGTGAAAATGTTTTAATTCTAGAAATCTGTTCCCCAAAATTAATATAGTAAAAAAGTAAAGGTATAAACATATTCATTTGAGAGTAATTCCTAGTAACAGAACTTGGAAATGTTAAAAAATTGTTCATAACACTTACTAAAGGTGGTAAGAAAAACTGTATTCAAGGTAAGAGTACTGCAGTGGGGTCTTATAATCAGGGAGAGAGATTGAGCTTAAGTCTGACTCCAGCAGGGACACAGCTGGGATTTATAGCTAAAGAACAAGGTGGGTCCACAGGGTTGCAAAGAGAGACTGGGAGCCTGAAAAGCAAGGAACAGCAACAGGGTGGGTGTCAGTGGATGGAAACTTACTAAGAGGACCCTAAGGGTGAGGGTGGCTTCTGGCTAAGCTGAGGATCATTGCTGAGGCTAGGCAAGGCTGATAAGATACTGAGGTGAGTGATAAGGAATTTGATCTGATACTGAGGGTGGTCAGATCAAGGGTGGGGTATTTTTTCTAAACTGACTTGGCAGATTCTGGCTAAAATTGGACTAAATGGACAGGCGCCCCTGCATAAAGACATTGCCCAAAGTTAGCAGTGCATTAATGAACTACAGCTGCATAATAAATTTCCCCAAACTAACAGCTTAGAGCAATATTATCTCATACTGCTGCTGAAAGTTGGGAATCCAGGAGTAATTCAGCTGAGTGTTCTGGCTCAGGGTTTCATGAGATTGCCGTCATCTGAAGCCTTGACATGGGCTGGTGGATTTCCTTCCAAGATGGCTTACTCACATAGCTGTTGAAACCAGTTTCCTTGCTGGCTGTTGGGAGAAAGCCTCAGCTCTTTCACCTGGGCCTCTCTACTGGGTTACCTGAGTGTTCTCAAACGACTAAGCTGGCTTCTAGAGTGAGTGATCCAAGAGGATGAGCAAGGAGGCTGCAGTGCCTTTTATGACCTAGTCTCAGACGCTTCATTTTCACTTTTACAATATTCTAACATTAGAAGTGAGCCACTAAGTCCAGCCCACATGTGAAGGGGAGTATAAGGTCCACCCTTGAAGGAAAGGATTTGTGGACATAATTTAAAACTACGTGGACACACATGGCCACAAGTTGTTTACATACTTCTATGTCCAAAATGCATTTTCCTGCCAATGTGTTCAAAGATTTTATCCATTATAGCATTAACTTGAAGTTCAGGACCTTGTCATCTAAGTCAGGTCCAGATATGGGTCAGGGTCCAGTAGTGCAGTATCTCAAGTGTTCAGTCACTCAGTTGTGTCCTACCCTTTGCGACCCCATGGACTGCAGCACGCCAGGCTTCCCTGTCCATCATCAATTCCAGGAACTTGCTCAAACCCAAGTCCATTGAGTTGGTGATGCCATCCAACCAACTCATCTCTCTTGTCCCCTTCTCCTCCTGCCTTCAATCTTTCCCGCATCAGGGTGTTTTCCAATGAGTCAGTTCTTCCCATCAGGTAGCCAAAGTACTGGAGCTTCAGCTTTAGCATCAGTCCTTCCAATAAATATGCAAGACTGATTTGCTTTAGGATTGACTGGGTTGATCTCCTTGCAGTACAAGAAACTCTCAAGAGTCTTCTCCAACACAATAGTTCAAATTATACAAGTGTAGTTCCTCTAGACCTGAGGATCTGTGAATAAAAGAGATGAGTTAATCTGCTCACTTTCCCAGCCAACATACAGTGGTGGGTCAGGCATAGCTAACCTTCATAGACGCTCCTGTTCCAGAAAGGGGAGGGGAGATGGGAGTCAATAGTAGCAGTTCTGAAATCCCATGGTTTTTTTTGGCAGTCTTTGATTAGGATTCAAGGCCTGGAAACTTCCTAGGCTTCAGTCTCTGAATTTTTAATTCTGCCCTCTGACATGATTCCTGTCCAAGGAATGGTGATCAAAAACAACAGAGTGATCTCTGCTCGTTTCCAAGGCAAACCATTCAATATCACAGTAATCCAAGTCTATGCCCCAACCAGTAATGCTGAAGAAGCTGAAGTTGAACGGTTCTATGAAGACCTACAAGACCATTTAGAACTAACACCCCCAAAATATATCCTTTTCATTCTAGGGGACTGGGATGCAAAAGTAGGAAGTCAAGAAACACCTGGCTGCTGCTGCTGCTGCTAAGCTGCTTCAGTCGTGTCCGACTCTGTGTGACCCCGTAGATGGCAGACCACCAGGCTCCGCTGTCCCTGGGATTCTCAGGCAAGAACACTAGAGTGGGTTGCCATTTCCTTCTACAATGCATGAAAATGAAAAGTGAAATCGCTCAGTCGTGTCCAACTCTTCACGACTCCATGGACTGTAGCCCACCAGGCTCCTCCGTCCATGGGACTTTTGAGGCAACAGTACTGGAATGGGCTGCCATTGTCTTCTCCGAAAACACCTGGAGTAACAGGCAAATTTGGCCTTGGAATACGGAATGAAGCAGGGCAAAGACTAATAGAGTTTTGCCAAGAAAATGCACTGGTCATAGCAAACACCCTCTTCCGACAACACAAGGGAAGGCTCTACACATGGACATGACCAGATGGTCAACACCAAAATCAGATTGATTATATTCTTTGCAGCCAAAGATGGAGAAGCTCTATACAGTCAACAAAAACAACACCAGGAGCTGACTGTGGCTCAGATCATGAACTCCTTATTACCAAATTCAGACTGAAATTGAAGAAAGTAGGGAAAACCGCTAGACCATTCAGGTATGACCTAAATCAAATCCCTTATGATTATACAGTGGAAGTGAGAAATAGATTTAAGGGCCTAGATCTGATAGATAGAGTGCCTGATGAACTATGGAATGAGGTTCGTGACATTGTACAGGAGACAGGGATCAAGACCATCCCCATGGAAAAAGAAATGCAAAAAAGCAAAATGGCTATCTGGGGAGGCCTTACAAATAGCTGTAAAAAGAACAGAAGTGAAAAGCAAAGGAGAAAAGGAAAGATATAAGCATCTGAATGCAGAGTTCCAAAGAATAGCAAAAAGAGATCAGAAAGCCTTCTTCAGCGATCAATGCAAAGAAATAGAGGAAAAGAACAGAAAGGGAAAGACTAGAGATCTCTTCAAGAAAATTAGAGATACCAGGGGAACATTTCATGCAAAGATGGGCTCGATAAAGGACAGAAATGGTATGCACCTAACAGAAGCAGAAGATATTAAGAAGAGCTGGCAGGAAGATACAGAATAACTGTACAAAGAAGATCTTCACAACCAAATAATCGTGATCGTGTGGTCACTAATCTAGAGCCAGACATCCTGGAATGTGAAGTCAAGTGGGCCTTAGAACGCATCACTATGAACAAAGCTAGTGGAGGTGATGGAATTCCAGCTGAGCTATTTCAAATCCTGAAAGATGATGCTGTGAAAGTGCTGCATTCAATATGCCAGCAAGTTTGGAAAACTCAGCAGTGGCCACAGGACTAGAAAAGGTCAGTTTTCATTCCAATCCCAAAGAAAGGCAATGCCAAAGAATGCTCAAACTACCGCACAATTGCACTCATCTCACATGCTAGTAAAGTAATGTTCAAAATTCTCCAAGCCAGACTTCAGCAATACGTGAACCGTGAACTTCCTGATGTTCAAGCTGGTTTTAGAAAAGGCAGAGGAACCAAAGATGAAATTGCCAACATCTGCTGGATCATGGAAAAAGCAAGAGAGTTCCAGAAAACATCTATTTCTGCTTTATTGACTATGCCAAAGCCTTTGACTATGTGGATCACAATAAACTGTGGAAAATTCTGAAAGTGATGGGAACACCAGACCACCTGACCTGCCTCTTGAGAAATCTGTATGCAGGTCAGGAAGCAGCAGTTAGAACTGGACTTGAAACAACAGACTGGTTCCAAATAGGAAAAGGAGTACGTCAAGGCTGTATATTGTCACCCTGCTTATTTAACTTCTATGTAGAGTACATCATGAGAAAGGCTGGACTGGAAGAAGCATAAGCTGGAATCAAGATTGCCAGGAGAAATATCAATAAACTCAGATATGCAGATGACACCACCCTATGGCAGAAAGTGAAGAGGAACTAAAAAGCCTCTTGATGAAAGTGAAAGAGGAGAGTGAAAAAGTTGGCTTAAAGCTCAACATTCAGAAAACGAAGATCATGGCATCTGGTCCCATTGCTTCATGAGAAATAGATGGGGAAACAGTAGAAACCGTGTCAGCCTTTATTTTGGTGGTCTCCAAAATCACTGCAGATGGTGATTGCAGCCATGAAATTAAGAGCGCTTACTTCTGGAAGAAAAGTTATGACCAACCTAGATAGTATATTCAAAACCAGAGACATGACTTTGCCGACTAAGGTCCATCTAGTCAAGGCTATGGTTTTTCCAGTGGTCATGTATGGATGTGAGAGTTGGACTGTGAAGAAGGCTGAGCGCTGAAGAATTGATGCTTTTGAACTGTGGTGTTGGAGGAGACTCTTGAGAGTCCCTTGGACTGCAAGGAGTTCCAACCAGTCCATTCTGAAGGAGATCAGCCCTGGGATTTCTTTGGAAGGATTAATGCTAAAGCTGAAACTCCAGTACTTTGGCCACCTCATTGGAAGAGTTGACTCATTGGAAAAGACTCTGATGCTGGGAGGGATCGGGGGCAGGAGGAGAAGGGGACGACCAAGGATGAGATGGCTGGATGGCATCACAGACTCGATGGATGGGAGTCTGAGTGAACTCTGGGAGTTGGTGATGGAGAGAGAGGCCTGGCGTGCTGCGATTCATGGGGTTGCAAAGAGTCGAACACGGCTGAGCGACTGAACTGAACTGAACTGAACTGACCCTTCTTTCAGGCTAGTTCCCATCTGGAGCACAGAGGTCCGCTGTGCTTACTTACCCGCCTGGGCTTCTAAGACCAGAACAGGAAGGCGCCCTGCGTCTCACTTCCTCGGGAGACCGGGAGGGCGCCTGTGGCCTATGTAGAGGGTGCAAGTTACTTGTTTCAAGACTTTATTGATTTTCTGTGTAATCCAAGGAACATCAGCCTCTTTTGTCCTCTATTTTTCCACTACACTATTCGCTCCTATTCTCTCCTCTCTCATTCATTCATTCACCGATGCGGTTTCTCCTGAGGGTTTCCCTGGATCCTGTGGGGGCTGGACCCCGACACTGAAACCCTGAGTGTCCCTCACCTCTGTCATCGGTCACAAAGGCAGGGCTTTGCCTCGAATCTCTTGTCATCATTGCCATGGTGATCCCCGCTTCCCCGCTGTTCCTTCTACAGGATGTGCGGCCCTTGGATCTAGACTCATTGTGGGCATCACAAGCAGAGGGACCCGGGCACCTCTTGGGGAGCCCCTGCTCCTGACAGGCCACAGACCACCCCAGCCCTCAAGGAGAAAATGCTCCAGTGGGGTGGAGATGAGAGGAGCAGAGGGCAGGGCAGAGCCGGCACCTGTGGGTTAGGAGAGCCACTCCCGGGGCTCCCCGCCTCCTGCGATGTATCCCCGGTGCCCCTCACTCCTCACGCTCTCTGCTCTGCCCCTTCAGGAGCAGAGTTCTCACCCTGGGGGACGATCTGCCTGCTGGGATGGTCCAAGGAATCTGCTGGAGGCGCATCTGGGAAAGCCTCCTGCTCCTGATCTCAAGTGAGGGAGCTCAGCTCCACCGCTCCCGTCATCACCCGGCTGCCCAAGGTGCACCTCAGTGGAATCAGAATCTGTTTATATTTTCTGAGATTTCAGCAAAACTGACTGTACAATTGGGAGGAGACATATTATGAACCAGAACATACCTCAGGAATAAGTTGATTCTGGGGTAATATTTAAGATTTGACGGCTCTCTAAGAACAAGCCCCTGCCAGGCTGAGGCTCTCGTCCCGGTTTCCCGTCTACCTGTGTCGCTGTGCGGAGCCCTGTTGCACCAGCCTGCATGGTCAGAGTCAGCCTCGTCCTCACGCTGCAGTCCAGAGACGAGCAGGAGCCCTGAGTTGGCCGAGACACCTTTGGATCCAGAAAACTCGCAGGGACCCCAGAACCTGGTTCTTCCTGGAGTCTGAGTGGTAGGACTGAGGAGGGCTCACTGGCTTCTGCTGGTTCCAGTAAGAGCAGAGTGGCAGACACTGATGTCACTGCTGAGGGTGCAGCGAGCCACAGAGTCTCCTGTGGTCTCTGACGGGACAGGGGTCTCCCCCACACACAGGCCCTGAAACCATTGCTGGTCACAAGAGTCCATGGTTCAGGGCTGGTGATTCAGTGTTGACACCCACAGCAGCACCAGGGGAACAGCTGTTCTGTGGTGAGAGAAACCATCAATAAATGGGGGTGGACTCAGTAGGCTTACAACTTAGGTTATCAATAGTGAAAGTCACTCACTCGTGACCGAGTCTTGCGACCCCATGGACTGTAGCCCGCAAGGTTCCACTGTCCGTGGCATTCTCCAGGCAAGAATACTGGAGGGGGTTGCCATTAATACAACTATGAAATTAAGATTCTCCAAAATATCAAATGAAAATAACAAACATCCCATGACTCTTGAGCGGATCTGAGAGTGGGCACGCGTCTGGCAGGATGGTGTGCGCGCCGTGGAGTATCCTAAACCCCCTCCCCCTAAGTGACCTCACACGGGGCAGGAGGGTGGGGAAGAGCAGCTGAGGGGGCTTAGGGTGAAAGCCTCTGCAGGAAGTTGTGAAGTACGGCCACAACATTCCTATTCTCACCGCGTGAAACGAACATGACTCTATGTCCATTTCTGAGCTGCTGCTCCGTGTCCGCTTCCCACAGCGTGCGGCAATTGTGATCCTTCTCAGGATCTGTGTCTGAGGCCCGATTCCCCAGCCAAAAACACTCACTGTCTGATATGGAGCCTGTTGAGCCAGGTTCCTCAACACAGTGGAAAATATGTCATTTTGTGTGTATGAAAAATGAGAATAAGGCAAATTTAAGGCTTAAGGGAAAAGGGAGAATTAGAAGGAATAATCCCACTTATTCCAAAATATCTCTGTAAACTGTGGCCCCACAGCCCAGGCGGGCAATGTCCAGACCCCGCACGTGTGAGTGAAAGGGCAGTGACAGGGAGCAGGACACAGGCGTGTGACCTGTGCTCTGTGACCCACGTCGCGGTGAGGCCGGGAGCTCAGGGTTAGGGTCACTTCCCCTTGGCCTGAGGCCTCCTGTGAGCAGCAGGGCTGAGTCCCAGCTGAGCAGGAACAATCAGCCCAGAGACAGTCAGGGGGCCCCACCCAAATCAGAGCCCGCCAGCCTCGCTGAGACCCTGCGGGCGGGTTGTGACTCCTGTGCTCAGAGCTTGGGACTCAGCATGACTGAGACGGCAGCCAAGCCGCCCCCTTGGTGCCAACAGTATTGCTGTTCCCAGGCAGGTGAGTGTGGCTGAGCGTCCATGGCATCAGCGACCCTGGCTGAGTCCATGCTGCCTGAGCCTCAGACACCACGAGGGGACAGAGGAGGCTGAGAGCAGGACCTGCTCCCTGTGCAGGAGAGAGGCCAAGGGCGTGGGGGTCTCCCAGGGCTGAGATGCGCTGACGGACCCCCACCTCGGACACTGAGACAGAGAACTAACAGACCCTGTGTCCCCAGAGATGGGAGAGATTTTCTGTGTCCTTTGAGACCCTCTCCTGCGACTGGGCTGCTGCAGGGACTTTGAGGACAGAGGGGAGAGGAGGACCCTCCATGCTCGGGTAGACCCCTGATGACCTGGACCCAGGGTGGGCCAGCAGCAGAAGGTCCAGCAGAGCCTGAGCAGGAAGCCCCTGGGCTGCCCTGGCTCCCCCAGTGACGCAGGCGTCCTGGTCTAGTCCCTGCAGGCCTGGAGCCCTGGGGGAGCCAGAGAGGCGGTCACAGGACAGGCAGGAGCAGCAGCCCGGGCCCCAGCTCCGCCAGGGACGGCCGAGGAGCTGAGGGTCCTGAGTCAGACACAGCTGGATGCTGCCTCTCTGGTTCTGACCCAACCGTCATGGACTCTGTCCGCCAGGACCCGCCTCTGGCATTCAGGGCCTTCTGCTCAACTTCAGATTTTCATATAAAATGTGGTTGCTGAAAGCAAAGCCTTGGGGAGGGCGCAGAATGAAGAACTGAATGGATTTCCCAGACCAATTTCCTGGGGTGGGGCTCAGACCTCTGTTTTAAACCAAACAGACCACAGAAGTGTCTGCTTTGACAGCAGATGCTTCAGCCCGGGAGCCCGTGACTTGGGGGAGAGCAGGTTTTTGTCTCGCTTCCCCCCTGGCCTGGAGCACTGTGCCATTGCTGCTACTACCAGCATAACTTCCACAGAAATAATCAGCCTCGTCCTCAGCCTGGAGCGAGCTGATGGTCAGGGTGGCTGTGTTGCCCGACTTGGAGCCAGAGAATCGGTCGGGGACCCCTGAGGGTCGATTGGTACTACCATAGATGACGGTTCTGAGGCCCGATCCTGGGACCTGTTGGAACCAGCCTACACCACTACTACCGATGTAGCTTCCAGAGCAGGTGATGGAGACCCTCTGGCCCGGGGACCCAGACACGGAGGACGGCTGAGTCAGCACAGCCTGGGCCCAGGATCCTGGAAGGGAGAGAGACAGAGATGGTGACTCTGGGGTCCAGACATGATAGCAGGGAACACAGCATGTGTGTCTTCCCAAGACCTCTCCCCTGCCCGCCCCACCCCCATCCAGTCACCTGTGCAGAGAGCGACCAGGGTGAGGAGCAGAGGGGACCAGGCCATGGTGAACACAGTCAGGGCGTCCTGCCGTCTGTGGCCCCACAGCTGAGCAGAGCGTCCCCACACCGCTCCTGCCCCTCTTCATAGCCTGAGTGGGGGCGGGGCCTCCCATGCAAATGACCGTCCTCCCCCAACCCCACAGTGCTCTGATGACCTCTGGGACCTGGCTCAGCTTCCTGTGCCTGAGGGAGACCTTGGGTGATCAGAGGCGGGGTCGTGTGGGCCTTGGGGGTGCGAGGTCACAGCTGGGAACCCTGAGCAGTAAGCACCAGGAAGCACCAGGGGACTCATCTCAGCTCAGAGCTGCAGACCCACAGGAATGGATTGGCACCGCCCCCTGGTGTCCTGGCCCACACATACATCCTGTGACCTAGTGATCAGAGCTCTTAGAGTCAACTTTCCCCAAACTGGCTTTGGAGTTACGCAGTTCAGGAAGTGTTGTGTTGGAAAAAGAGGTCCAGGTGTCAGTTACCCTGTAGTGCATGTGAGTGTTACACAGTAGATGTGTGACTCTGAGATTTCAAATCAAGCAAAATGGGACCGTGGATTAGTAAAGTCTAAGGTCATCCCTTAAAATAGATGCCTGAACTTCACTGGAGAGAATGCTGTGGTTCAGTCACTAAGTTGTGTCCGACTCTGGCTCTGTTTTAATTTTACCTTGCCATGGTGCTATTTCCAAAACACCATTTTCCTTGTCGATTCTGTCCTTTAAATAACATCATTTTAAAGCCTTTCTGACACAGCATCTCCACTGAAGGATTTTCATGTCTTAGCAGGACGTCCTATCTGTGAAACAGGGCAGGCTGAGGTGTCAGAGCCATGGGTCGGTCTCAGATCTGAGATCAGCGACAGGACAGGACAAGGCAGGTCAGCTGTTCTCAGGAATCCCAGACGGGACCATGGGGAGCAAACCTGACTTAGGCGTGGTCCAGACAGAGCAGCAGTCAGGGCCCCGGGGGCAGAGCCCCACGACAGGGTTGCTTTCCCAGCCCAGGGCCCCGCAGCTTCACCAGGGCTCACTGTGCATAAAGTCAGTCCCACAGCAGCTGAGCACAGATGCTCCTCAGCCAGGAATCATTTCCCAGGTCTCAGGACCAGGGTTTCTCTCCCCTCCTGACTCCTCACTCGATGGGCACACAGGACACCGTGTGAGTGTTCACGGGATAAATCAGCTGCTGGGGGCATCACTGGATCCCTTGGGAAATGAGGAGGAACCAGGGGTGAAATAGGGAGGGGTCGACCTGGGGTCACAGCTGAAAGGAGGGGTGACCTGGGATCACAGCTGGGAGCCGGAAACCTGAGGCTTCCTGGGAAGGAAAGGTTAGACAGGCTCAAGGAGGGGGATGAGGAGGTGAATGTTTCAGGAAGATCTGGAAACTCGTTCATGAGCTTCTAAGAGCATGAGCTGGGTCATCACTGTGGAGGTCAACAGTGTATGTTTGTAGAAAGAGAGAGGCCCAGGACTGGGAGGAGAGTCGTGAGTGAGGGGAGCGGGAGGGCAGGCTCTGAGCAGAGATGAGGAGGAGCGGGCGCAGGCTGAGGAGAGCTGGAGGGGTGCACGGGGTGGGCTCGGGGCTCCTCCCTCCTCTCTTCTGGGAAGAGGGTGGGGACTGATGACCCCTGACCCCTTCACCCTCCAATTCTGGGTGCTCTGCCCCGTGTGCTGCTTCAGTCCCAGGAGGAGGCCTGGGGGCCGCGGCTCTGCGTCTGTCCCCTGAGAGGAAGCACCTGCTGTCCCGTCCAAGTCAGGCCGCTGAGCCCGGGGGCAGGGCCAGCTCTGGGGACCATGGGGATGTGTTGAGATGTTGCGGGTTCTGAGCGGTGCACAGCGCCCCCTGGTGACGCAGCCGGGGAACGTTCACGGCGTTGAGAGTGGGAGCAATGTTCTGCTCAATTACTTGGTTCTCAATCCTGTCTGAGTGTTTTGCGGCCCCGCGGACTGTAGCCCACCAGGCCCGTCTGTCCATGGGCTTCTCCAGGCAGGAATACTGGAGTGGGTTCCCGTTTCTTGCTCCAGAGGATCTTCCCACCCCAGGGACAGAACCCATATCTCTTATGCCCCTTGCATGGGCAGGCGGTTCTTTACCTCTAGCGACACCAACCTAGGTTATGACCAACCTAGATAGAATATTCAAAAGCAGAGACATTACTTTGCCAACAAATGTCCATCCAGTCAAGGGTATGGTTTTTCCAGTGGTCATGTATGGATGTGAGAGTTGGACTGTGAAGAAGGCTGAGCGCCAAAGAATTGATGCTTTGAACTGTGGTGTTGGAGAAGACTCTTGAGAGTCCCATGGACTGCAAGGAGATCCAACCAGTCCTTTTTAAAAGAGATCAGCCCTGGGTATTCATTGGAAGGACTGATGCTAAAGCTGAAACTCCAATACTTTGGTCACCTAATGCAAGGAGTTGACTTATTGGGAAAGACTCTGATGCTGGGAGGGATTGTGGGCAGGAGGAGAAGGGGACAACAGAGGATGAGATGGCTGGAATGTATCACCCAGTCGATGGACATGAATTAAGTAAATTCCGGGAGATGGTGATGGACAGGGAGGCCTGGCGTGCTGCGATTCATGGGGTCGCAAAGAGTTGGACATGACTGAGTGACTGAACTGAACTGAACTGAATTGGACTGCAAGGAGATCCAGCTAATCCATCCTAAAGGAAATCAGTCCTGAATATTGATTGAAGGGACTGATGCTGATGCAGAAACTCCAATCCTTTAGCCACTTGATAGCGAAGAGCTGACTCATTTGAAGAGACCCTGATGCTGGGAAAGATTGAAGGCAGGAGGAAAAGGGGCCAACAGAGGATGAATGGATAAGGGATGTAAGACCTTGGCAGCAAGCATAGGCTCAACAATGTTGCAAGAGTCTGGCTAAATCTGCCAAGTAAGCTAGAATGCTAACAGAGGGTTTGAAACACTCCTTTCATGCCCAGGAGATTGATCAACTAGAGCCCTAAGTTAACTCTTTTAGTCAGGGACAGCCCCTGCTACTCTCAGGAGAGCTGGTGAAAGACATAAAATAGGAAGACAGACAGACTCTGGTTCGGGGGTAGATGCTCGAGCAGGTCCAGGGGGTCCGTCGAGTCCTGAGGCCTTGCTCATCAGGACACTTCTACATGACCTTGTCATGGGTCGGATGGCCCAGGGATTCCTTCGAGTCCTGCATGACCTTGTCATGGCTCCTGGCACTGCAGGAAAGGTTCCCAGAGTCTGAGTCCCAGGGGCTGATGAGGCTGGGGCTGAGCCCTGGTGCCCGGGGCCTGTCCCTACCTGTGCAGAGAGAGACAAACACAAGCAGGAGAGGAGTCCAGGCCATGGTGCTCACAGAACCCTGGTCCCCACAGTGGGCTGGGCTGCCCCAGGCCTCCTTTTCTGCCCCTGCCTCTGCCAGAGGAGGGGCTGAGGTACAAATGAGGGTCCACCCAGGGCCTGGCCAGCCCCTCCCTGAACCCTGGTGCTGGATCTCAGCTCACAGCCCAGACTCACAGGTGGAAGGGGCTTCCTCCTTGGGACCCAGTGGGAGGAAGCACCTGCTGAGACCACACAGGTCCCTGCTCAGGGGACTCTGCAGCCAGAGCGGACACAGGGCTGAGTCCCCCCAGGAGCTCAGGCCCCGCCCCCAGCCCAGCTGCTGTAGTCAGTGATGCTCCCTGAATGCCAGTGCAGGGTCCCCAGGGTAGCCCTGTAGGTGACATGTGGAAAATTATAAATGGAAATTTATAACAGAAATTATACATAGAAAGCAAGAGATAAAATTCATGCTTTTTGGCAAGTTACAATGCTGGCTCTATTGGAGAAAATATGTAAACAGACTAAACTGCTTTCCAGAGTAAACACATTTCTTGCACTTCTCTGCTGGTTCGGTGGTTAAGAATCCACCCGCCACTGTAGGGGACGGAGGTTCAAGCCCTGGACAGGGAGGACTCCACATGCTGCAGAGCTCCTGAGCCCTGCAGCCACAGCTGCTGAGCCTGCATCCCAGAGCCCGTGCCCCACAAGGAGAGAAGCCCCTTCTTGCCACAACTACGACAGCGCGCTTGCAGCAATGAAACATGTTTTTACCGAATCTCTTTCGGAAAGACATGATGTATGCACTTTCGGGAATATCTACAAAACCAGCAGTGGTCCCGTGGTTCCAATAGATCTGCTTTGTGTATTATTGCAAAACATGAAGAAAATGTAAATTTTCCTAGTTCTTTGGTAAAACAATTAAACCACTTATACATGCACCTAATACATTAAACTTCAGATGAAAATTGACGAACACCTATCACTGATCAGCCATCTAATTATTCTTAAAAATCAATATAGAGATTCCTATACCAGATAAGCAAATTGATACTATTACTACATGCCTTTTCTCAAGCAAAAACCTTGTGTTTTTATTAGGATATAAAGCCATAAATTTACCATCCAAAATAGAAAGCACCACACACATCTGTAATGTGCTGATACAGCCTTTTCACATACCTCACCCCACACACGTCACCCTGCGGGGCCTCTGCCCACAGCTGTATCTTCTCTGTACAGACTCTCCCAGGAGCCACCTCCTCCTTGGAGACACCTTCCGACTTCTCGCCTTCCAGCATCCCCTCCCTGACCCAGACTCCACCACAACCCCACGTGGACCAGGATGAGGGACCTGAATCTGAGCTGCGTGGGGACGGACCAGGAGCTCCAGTGGATGGGCCTCACAATTCTGAGGGTCCCCATAAGGGAAGACAGTTTCCCCATCGCCCAGTGTTTGCCCTGTTGTCTGGCCCAGAACCCCTTGTGGGACTCTGCACTGCACCCCCTGCTGGCCACAGGCACCTCCTCCAGCTCCTGGGATGTCCCAGCCCCCATGCAGAATGGCCCCTTGTTCAGCAGGCATTGAGGATGGCACTCCTGGGAGAGAAGGATGAGGGGCCTTGGTAGGTCCTCCCTGGGCACAGGGATGCCCTCACACTGGGACTCTCATCTCCATGGAAACTGACCATACTCCGCAGTGTGCATCTGTGTTACGGTCCAGCCCCACCTGCTCTGCAGACCCTGCAGGTGTGTGTGACAGGGCACTGACGGGGAGCAGCAGGGCACACGCCTGGAGACCTGTCTCATGTGCTGCTTGTGCCATGATCCGGTTTGGCTCAAAGGGGCCTGAGGAAACCTTGCTCGGTTGGAATGTGAGGAGGAGTCAGGCATCTCCCTGCAGAGACAGGAAGCATCCGGGGCAGGGGGTCAGGGCACGTGTCCAGAGAAGGGGAGGCGGGTGACCCTGGTGAACGGCCATTCTAGGTCAGAGAGCTGGGCGCTCTGAGCTTAGGACTCAGCTCTTCCAAATAGAGCAGAGAGGAAAGGCTAGGGAAAACAACATCATCTTGCTGAAACCCCTAAAGCACTTTTTGAAAATAGTATTTATTTTGGCGGCGTGTGTCTTTGTTGGTGCCCGTGGCCTGGCTCTAGTTGCAGAGAGTGAGGGCTACTCTCCATTTACGGGGCAAGGGCTTCTCCTTGCAGTGGCTTCGCTTGTTACGGCGTCTGGTCTCTGTGGCAAGCGCGCTTCAGTCACTGTGGCTTAGGATTTTGTTGCCCCAGGCATGTGGGATCCTTCTGGAGCAGGAATCAAACATGTCTCCCCTGCATTTGGAGGCCAATTTTTCACCTCGGAACCACCAAGGAAGTCACTGAAAGCCTTTTATATTTCTGCTTCTTATTTTAGTCTCTGTGAAGGTACGTGTGTTTCTACATCCTCAAATCCAGTCACAGCGATGTTGACTACATTATTGTGTTTAATCCCCTGCCTAGCACCCAGCGGTGCCAGAGGGACCCAGCCTGCTCTCGTGGGACAGCAGGCAGGGCTGTGTGAGCCCCGAGTGCTGCACTCGACTCCCTGTAGCTGCACAGACCCACTGATGTGGACTGATCTTTGTCCCTCAAACTCTGTGTCGAACCTCTCATTCTTGAGTGACTGGCTTTCAGGTAAGACAATGAAGGCGGGACCTGGGGTGACTGAGGTCATAGGAAGACGCCCTAAGACACAGAGCTGCTGCCCCTGTAAGAACAGGGGAACCCCCAGGACGTCACATGGAGAAAAGCCTGGGTGGGGCCAGTCAGGACACAGGTGTTTGCAAGCCAAGCAGAGAGGCCTCAGGGGAACCAGGCCTGCCTCACCTGGACCTCGGGCCTCAGCCTGCGTGGCCCTGAAGACACCATCTGTTGGCTGACCCACCCCATCTGTGTGCTGTGACAGCAGCCGTGACAGGTATCAGCCTCAGCCTCAGCCTCATGCACTGTGTCCCCACGGCAGCCTCGCCAGCACCCGGGATGTCACACAGGCTGAGAGCATCTGCCACCAAGGACAGGCTTTGGGGGCAGATTTTGAGAGGAGGACACATTGTCCCAACAAAGTCCCCTGGTGTGGGTCTAGACCCCACTTTTAGGTTAAACAAAAACAGAGGCAGTTTACCTGCCCGAGGATGGCTCTGCCTCGGGACCCCCAGGGCTGTGGGGAAAGCAGGCTTTGGTCTCACTTCCCCCCTGGCCTGGAGCACCGTGGGACCATTCAAGCTGTCATCCCATGATAAACAGTAATAACCAGCCTCCTCCTTCGCCTGGAGTGAAGCGATGGTCATGGAGGCCGAATTTCCAGACTTGGAGCCAGAGAACCACTCTGGGCCCCCCGAGGGTCGATTGCTATCACCATAGATCGGGGTTTTGGGGTCCGTTCCTGGGAGCTGCTGGCACCAGCCCACAAAATTACCCCCCATGTTGCTGCTGCTTCCAGAGCAGGTGATGGTGACCCTCTGGCCCAGGGACCTGGACACGGAGAACGGCTGAGTCAGCACAGCCTGGGCCCGGGATCCTGGAAGGGGGAGAGACAGAGATGGTGACTCGGGGGTCCAGACACGAGAGCAGGGAGCAGGGCCCATGAGTCTTCCCAGGGCCCATGAGTCTTCCCAGGGCCCTTCCCCTGTCCCCGCATCAGGTCACCTGTGCAGAGAGCACCCAGGGTGAGGAGCAGAGGGGACCAGGCCATGGTGGACACGGTCAGGGCGTCCTGCCGTCTGTGGCCCCGCAGCTGAGCAGAGCGTCCCCACACCGCTCCTTCCCTTCTTCATAGCCTGAGAGGGGGCGGGGCCTCGCATGCAAATGACCTCCTCCCCGCCCCGCCCCCACAATGCTCTGATCCCTTCTGGGCCCTGGCTCAGCTTCCTGGGCCTGAGGGAGGCCAGTGTGTGATCAGGGGCGGGGTTGCGTGGGCCTTGGGGTGGGAGGTCACAGCAGGGAGCCCTGAGCAGAAGCCAAGATGCAGTGCCAGGAGACTGGGCCCGGCTCTCACAACCCACCAACCCTCAGGACCGGCTCCCGCGCGCGCCCTGCGGTCCAGGCCCGGACCCTCGTCCTGTGACCTGGTGGCCTGGGCCCTCAGGGACAGCCCCGCCCCTGTTCAGCGCACTGCCCCCTCCTTAGGGAAAAACTGCACTTCTGGCCCCTGTGCCTCAGGGCTTTCTGGGAGCTCCCCTCAGACCCTTCGGGAGAGTCAGTTATGGTGCCCTGTCTGCTCAGGGGTCAGGAGTGAGAGGCATCTAGGACACAAACTCCTCTCAGCTCAGGATCAGGGCAGGGCAGTGACATCCCAGGGGGTCCCGTCCCCCGCTGTGCAGGACAGAGGTCCCCCCTCTGAGGGTTCCCTGTCAGTGGGGAGTGTCCTCCTTCCTCTGTGTGTCCCCTCAGCCCTGAGGAGGACGGGGCTCTTCCCTCTGGAGGGAGGGAGGGTGTGGGGACAGGCCTGGGGTGTGACCCTGGGCCCCTAAATGCCTGGATCTTTGCTGTGTGAGTCTTTCCACACACCGGACCCCGTCCCGTGTCCTGTCCTTCGAAGGGACCCATGCTGGGTGACTCTCCTATAGGCACAGGGCACAGAAGGCTATGATCTTCTGACAGACGGACCTTGCTCATGATGGAGGCCATCTCATACGGGGGTTGAGGAATAAAGAGGAGCCCGGGATTCGGTAGGAAAGTCATGAATCATAAGAGGAGGGGAGGAGCCCTTAGGAAAGAAACAGTTGAGGAGCCAGAGGAGGCAGGGCGGAGCTGAGGGAGGCAGGTCGGAGCTGAGGGGTGCAGTGGGGAGCTGAGGGGTGCAGGGGGCTCGGCTCTGGGGGCTCCTCCCCTCTCTGCTCCTGGGGAAGCGGGTAGGGTCTGATGACCCTGAAGAGGACACCCTCTCATTCTGGGTCCTCAATCCTGTTTGAAGCTTCACCCCCAGAGCTTGAGGGGTCACGGCTCCAAGTCTGTCTCCTGAGAGGAAGCACCTGCGAGACCTCCAACTCGGTCCACTGAGCCCGGGGACAAGCCCAGGTCAGGGGACCATCTGGTGCGCTCAGGTTCCCCCAGCTCCGGGAGGGTGCACAGCGCCCCCTGGTGACGCACTCGGGGAATGTCCACGGTGGGAAAATGTGAGGAAGGAAGGAGCTCCCCATTCATTTTCCAACTAAGAGCCCATCAGCGAGGGGTGTGCATCCTCTGCCCACTGACCCAGCAACCGGGTGCCCTGACCCCACTGCTCTGTGTCTGACGCTGACCTGGGCACCTGGGGCAACTCCTGTCAGCAGCTCCTTCCACCCAGGGGTTTGAGACCACTCCTTGTTGGCCGGGCTGAGGGGGCTGCGGTGCTGCACAGCGTGACGCTCAGCTCCCTGGACTCTGAGGACTTGGGACACCAGGGAGGGAGGGGGCGATCGCAGGGCCAACCACCAGCCCCCATCTCACAGTCAGCACTGACGACCCAGGTGGGGTCAGGCCCAGGCCTTCCTGGCCCCACAGTCACCAGTAGAGGGGACGGGGGTGCACACGAGCCTGCTTTCCCACTCGCTCGGTCTTCCCTTGTTGCTGCTCCATCTCCCCGCGCACTGTTTACGGGGCGGGGCCTGGGGGCGGTCCACGTGCTGAGGAGCCCGGCCATGACCTGGCATCCGGGCCCCCAGGGAGTCACCGAGAGTGTGGGGATTTGGGGAGCCAGTTCTGAGCAAGGTTCTTCCAGGAGCATAAGTCCTCCCATGAGCCTCGAGGTGTCTCCTCAGACAGCACAGGTTTGCGGAAATTCCTCCCAACTTCCAGTCTTATGTTTAAATACAGACACAGTTTTCCCCATGGCCTCAGATGTGAATTGTGTTTCTGGGGTTTGGGATTTTGACCGTGACCTGGGAGTGAATGTGTTATGGGGAATTAACATGCCTGGACTAACTTGTTACACAATTCTCAGGGGTTATTTCCAGATAACAGACAAAGACATACATCTGGAAATTTGATGTTCCTAAATATTTGGGGAGAGGGGGTGGTTCCCTGTTAAGCACAGATTCCTGCCACCAACAAAAGGCTGTGACTTAGGAGCTCCAGTTGGGAAACTGCACTCTAGAAAACCCCACGGGTGGTGCCCCTTCGGGTAAATGGAATATTAATTTGTCTCCAAGGTCAAGTTCATGATGCTGTGCATCTCTTAGTGTGACTTGAATGACAAGAGGCCTAATGGCCGTGGTGGGGGTCTGAGTCTCCCTGTGGAGCCAAGCCTCCTTCCCAACAACATGGGCAGAGAGGGGTCCCCCTGGAGAGATGGACGCACCCGGGGAGAGCTGGGAGGAGACACGGGGCCACGAATCACCGGACAGGAGACGGGCCCAGAGCCTCCCTCCCGTGGGGACCCTGACCTGTCCCACCCCCTCCCTGCCTCTCCTGCCACTAAGCGCTGAGCCCTCTGAGCACAAGGGCAGGTTTTGGTAGCCCTTCCCCGTGGGCTTACATCACTGCGGCACTGAAACGACTAGTTCCCAGATCACAGTAATAGTCGGCTTCGTCCTCGGGCTGGGCCCCGGTGATGGTGAGGGGGGCTTTGTTTCCAGAGATGGAGCCAGAGAAGGAATCAGGGGCCCCAGAATATCAGCTGCTTGTGCTGTAGATAAGCAATCAGGGAGCCTGGCCTGGGGTCTGCTGGAACCAGCTGGGGTAGTTACTGGTAGTGACTGACCCAGAGCTCAGTCCACAGGTGAGGGTGACCGTCCCTCCTGGAGACACTGACAGCGCTGGCTCCTGGACCACAGTCCGAGCGTCCACCCCTAAGAGCAACAAAAGAGAGACAGGGGTTGTTATGGAGACAGGGCCCTCAGACCCTGCTTGGAGGTACCCCAAAGATGCAGAATCTCAGCCCCTGACCTGAGCTGTAAGTGAGGAGCCTGAGTAGAACCATCCAGGCCATGGTGAGGACCCTCCCAGGACGCGGCCTCCTCAGCCTCCTGGGCTGCAGGTGGGGTCCTGGGCCTTTTCATGCCTCCAGCCTCTCAGGAGGAGGAGGGGCCTCATGCAAATCACTTCCTCCTCTCCCTGCCAAGGTCACCAGAGGTCCCCTGGGGTGGGGGCTCTTGAAGGAGGCAGATGCTGGACCTCACACAGGGCAGGGACAGCTCGGGCAGGAGCCCCTGAGTGATGGGGTGACGTCTTTCAGCAAATGTGCTCCTGTGACCTTGGTGACCTGGGTCCTCTATCTTCTCCCTGGAGTGTCTGAGGCTTGAGGAGTTTGCACGTCTTCCTCTGCTGCTGCTAAATTGCTTCAGTTAAGGCTTCTCCATCCCTGGCACTCTCCAGGCAAGAACGCTGGAGTGGGCTGCCGTTTCCTTCTCCGGTGCATGCACGCACGCATGCTGAGTCGCCGACTCTGTGTGACCCCAGGGACAGGCTCCTCTGTCCACGGGATTCTCCAGGCAAGAATACTGGGGTGGGCTGCCATTTCCTTCTCCTAAGTCTGTCTCTCTTGTCCCAATAATCCAGCCTTTCCCACACCTGAGCCCGTCTTTAGAACACTCTCTGTCTTCTCAGGGAGCCCTGAGTCCCGTCTGTGCAGTGCTGTCCGTCCTCCTCCACCAGCCCTGAGCCGAGCAGGAAATCCCGGAGCCTGTGTCTGCTGTGAAGGGTGAGGGGTGGCCCTTGAAGCACTCTTTTAAACTGTCTCTAGTCCCAGCGGTGGGGAGACCAGATGGGAGGTGGGGAGTGACAGGCAGAGCCGCGTGGGCAGGCTCAGGGTGACGGCGTCCTGTGCTGTAAACAGCCATGACCATGCGGAGCACCTTCCACAGAACTGCGGATCTTACGGGTAAAGGTCACCGTCTCATCATGCAATGACGACAGCGGGCAAGTTCAGTTCCAACAAAGTTGGGACACATGTCTCATCATCAGAAATAGAAAAACCCCGTGTGTAAGAGCTAGGTGTGCTGAGCGTCGTGGACCTTGTAAAACTCCCTTCCCTGTGGTTCTGCTGTGGAGCCGGATGGACGCGGCACAGAGGAGGGGTGTGAGGGCAACGAGGAGGAGAAGGGGCTCAGACGTCTCAAGTTAACGTGTGTGGAAGAGACGGGAAAGGTCTTGTTCATCTCTTGTTGCTTTCACATAAAAATCTGAATACTCTTCTTATTTTGTATTCGTGTTAGATTTGCTGCTAAAGCATCTGTTTAATGAAATCCACCTGATCTCTGTCAGAGGCGCTTGAAAAGCTCAGCTCATAAAGGTGGAGATATGTATTCCTCCTTAACTCTCTTCTTATGCGAACGTGCTGATGACAGTTGGCGGAGCTCTGAGTTCATGTATTTCATGTCACAGGTGTCAACATAAAGGGAAGGGACGAGGAATGAAGCCACATAAACAGACACAGTCCCGGTTTCCAGGCTTCACTCCAAATGCTGAAACTGCCAAATAACACCACAGGGGACACTTTTAAATGACAGGCATGGTGACAGAGGGCTCTTGCCTGCGTCCCTCCTCTGCTGGGAACACCCGGGCGCTCTGCGGGCAATGGGGCAGCCTCTGCAGGGGTCTCACCCCCTGTCCAGGTGCCCCTGGAGGGCGAGGTTCCTGAAGGAAATCTATTTTCGTTGTATGACTGGCCCTCTGTCCTTGGGTGGATGTCAAGTCTGGGCACTGACCCCACGACAGAGCAGCAGGAACTGAGAGGCGAGCCTGTGGCTCTGAGCTGAGAGCTGCCATGTCCCCTGGGGGCCCAGGTGCAGGACGTCACCCTCCAGTGAGGACCCTGCTGCCCACGTGGGCAAGAGCCAAGGGAGGAGGTGCCAGCCTGCCTGGCCAGGACCCTGCGCTCTCAGGACCAGACCCACAGCGCCCCCTGCTGGACTCAGGCCTCCTTCTCCCCACTTCACACCACAGCCTCTAGGAAGGGCTTTCTCACACTTGCAGCTGGGTCTTCCTGATGTCACCGCCCAGGGCAATAGAATGAGCCCCCTTCGTCTAGTTTGGGCCTGGTCATTGAGTTTTCCAGGTGCCTAATGACCTCAGACCCCTGAATGGCATGCTGATAAACTAATGAAGTTCAGGATTCCCTGATGTCTCAGCTCGCTCCGCCTAGCTCATGGGTTCACTGCCAGAACACAACCACCGGAACCTCAGTTTCCAGGTTCAAACTCCCAGCATGCCCGTGGGTCATGCCTGCTCATGGTTCTGTGTGAGCTTCCTTCCCAGGTTGACAGGTGGTCAGGGCTGAATGTGCAGGGCCTCCCGGGACCTTCCCAGCCCAGACTGCATGCCTCTGCTCTTATTTCTCTCTTTGCAAAGAGGATAGGCAGCTCTCAGGTGCAACAGTCCTCTTCTTGGTCACTTCCAGGGCTTCTCACTTACCCTTGATCAAGGGCCTCACAGTACGTCTTTTTGACTCAGATATTTAAAGATGTTTCTAGTCTAATTTTATAATCTTTCTATATTAAATGTTTGATATAAAATATTATGCCTATAAATGGGTATCTCATCCTTGTCTGGGCTCCTGTTTCATCTCTGGTTGAGAAACCCTTATGACCGTTACCTGATCTTCACTGGACATGGTGAAGTCTAAGGTTCTGACCTTTGATTGTTAGAATCCATAGATTTAATGGAGATGGGTTTATAAGGTCCGTGTCCAAAATAATGACATTTATCCAATATCATCTCAAACAAGGAACCAGGGAGGGAAAAGGGGTAGAGACCATGAGGCAAAAGTCGAGGGTATGGGCAAGTGAGGAGTCTGAGAGCCGTGTCCTAAGGGGAAGTGTGTCCTTCACCTGGAGAGGAGGGCTCCTAGGGTGCAGTGTCCAGAGACAGGGAGGCACCCAGTTTCCCTAAGGGTCAGGGTTCAGGGCAGAGCACAAAGCCTGGAGCAGGAGAGGGACGTGCGGGGGTGGGAGAGGCCCCTGGGGTCCAGGGCACAGATGCCAGGCTTCTGCTTCCTCGACATCCTGCTCAGACCTGTGAGGGACTGCCAGGAGACAGCACGGGAGATCCCACCCATGACAAGTTCATGCAGGACTCGAGGGAATCCCTTGAGCAAGGCCTCAGGACTCGACGGACCCTCTGGACCCGCTTGAGCATCTACCCCCGAACCAGAATCTGTCTGTCTTCCTATTTTATGTCTTTCACCAGCTCTTCTGACATTAGCAGGGTGCTGTCCCTGACCAAAAGAGTTAACTTACGGCTTTAGTTAATAAATATCCTGGGCATGAAAGGAGTGTTTCAAACCCTCTGTTAGCATTCTAGCTTACATGGCAGCTTTATCCAAACTCTTGCAACATTTTGAGCCTCTGTAATGCTTGCTGCCAATTTCTCAAATCCCTTATCCATTCTGTTCCTGGGATTGCATATAATCAGATGTAGAAAAAAACAAGTAATAGCCTTAGCATTAGCAACATTAGACTTTGAGTTAATAAGTTCTTTCTTTGCTGTAACCTGCTGAATCTTTGCTCCATAAAAATGTAACTTTGTACTTTAAGGGTGACGCAGGCTAAGAATTTAAAAAGAAACACTTTAAGGGAAAATCATTGTTCTGGTGCTCTGGCTGACCAACCTTTATCAAAAAGAGGTCATGGAATATCAACAGGCCTCCGGAATAGAAGACGATGTACAGAAAATAAGACTTCTGCAGGAAGGAACCTGATATTGATAAAAGTTGTTACTGATGGAATGTTGAGTTGCCTCTGCATTTCTCACCTTGCTGTATGTATAACTCAGGGTATAAAAGTCCCGAGAAGAATAAAGTCAGGGGCCTCGCTCACTGAAGAAACTTGGTCACCCCATGTTGTCTCTTTATCTCTATCTCTATCTTTCTTCATTTGCGGATGTCATCCATCCGGAGGATATCGCTGGACTCTGCTGAAGCTGGACCCCAGCAAGGGACCCTGTGTATCTGGGCACATGGGCATTCTGCTTGTATTTGGAGACCAGAGAGGAAAAGAGACAATTTCACGGACCCCTAATGATGGAGCAGGATGAGGAGATGAGCCTGCCTGGATTTAATAGCACAAGTGACAGCAGAGGTCTAAACCAGTACTGGTGACGTCACAGCCAGGGTCAGGCAGTGATGGGGCCGACACAGGAGTACAGGCCAAGCTTTCATCAGACATCCCGATCACATGGGAATTCCTGTGGCTGTGGTTAGTGATGAGCTGTGTGACACTGATGACCAGCCTCCTCATCAGGATGGGGTCCAGAGTGATCCAGGAGGGCGAGAGGACCCACCAGGAGCCAGAGAACAGGGCTGAAACCCTCAGTGTCCCTCACCTCTGTACAGGGTCACAAATACAGGGAATTTGCCAGGAATCGCTTGTCATCATTGCCATGGTGATCCCCGCTTCCCTGCTGTTCCTTCTACAGGACATGGGGCCCCTGAATCTGAACTCATCATGGGTGTCACAAGCAGAGGGACCCAGGAACATCTTGGGGAACCCCTGCTCCTCACAGTCCACAGACCACCCCAGCCCTGAAGGAGGAAATGCTCCAGTGGGGTGGAGACGAGAGGAGCAGAGGGCAGGGCAGAGCCAGCACCTGTGGGTCAGGAGAGCCACTCCTGGGGCTCCCTGCCTCCTGTGATGTATCCCCGGTGCCCTTCACTCCTCACGCTCTCTGCTCTGTCCCTTCAGGAGCAGTGTTCTCACCCTGGGGGACGATCTGCCTGCTGGGATGGTCCACGGACTCTGCTGGAGGTGCACCTGGGAAAGCCTCCTGCTCCTGATCTCAAGTGAGGGAGCTCAGCTCCACGGCTCCCATGATCACACAGCTGACCAGGGTGCACTTCAGTGGAATCATAAATTGTTTACATTTTCTGAGATTTCAGCAAAACTGACTGTACCATTGGGAGGAGACATATTATGAACCAGAACGTACCTCAGGAATAAGTTGGTTCTGGGGTATTATTTAAGATTTGATGGTTCTCTAAGAACAAGCCCCTGACAGGCTGAGGCTCTCGTCCCGGTTTCCCGTCTACCTGTGTCACTGTGAGGAGCCCTGTTGCACCAGCCTGCACGGTCAGAGTCAGCCTCGTCCTCACGCTGCAGCCCAGAGACGAGTAGGAGCCCTGCGCTGGCCGAGGCATCTTTGGATCCAGAAAACCCACGGGACCCCAGAGCCTGGTTCTTCCTGGAGTCTGAGTGGTAGGACCGGAGGACTGAGGAGGGCTCGCTGGCTTCTCCTGGCTCCAGTAAGAGCAGAGCGGCCAACACTGATGTCACTGCTGAGGGTGCAGGGAGCCACAGAGTCACCTGTGGTCTCTCTGGGGACATGGGTCTCCCCACACACAGGCCCTGAAACCATTTCCGGTCTCAGCAGTCCAAGGCCTCAGGGCTGCAGTGTGGTCACTCACAGTAGCACCAGCTCTGGGGGTTTAGAGAAACCAACAGTAAACAGGTGTAGAATTAATATACCTGCAACCTTATCGAAGAAGGTTAACAATAAAGCCATTAAATTGAGATTCTTCTAAAATATCAGTTGACAATAATAAGAAAACACACTACTCAAGATTAGAAATTAAAATGATAATGTTTGAACAAGTAGGTTTGAATATGGTGGAGTATTCCAAATTCCCTTTGCCCTAAATGGTCTTACATGGATCAGAAAGACTGGGAAGAGCAGCTGAGGGCGTTTTGGGTGAAAACATGCAGTAAGTTGTGAGTATGACCACACATTCTTGTTCTCACATGCGCAAAGAAAAACGATTTTATGTCCATTTCAGAGCTGCTGCTCCAGTGTCTGCTTGGACAGAGATGCTTCAGCCCCGGGAGGCCCATGTCGGGAGGAGAGCATGTTTTTGTCTCACTTCCCCCCTGGCCTGGAGCACTGTGCCATTATAGCTACTGCTGTCACCAGTTGCACAGTAATAATCGGCCTCGTCCTCAGCCTGGAGCGAGCTGATGGTCAGGGTGGCCGTGTTGCCAGACCTGGAGCCGGAGAATCGGTCCGGGACACCCGAGGGTCGACTGCTAGTACCATAGATGACGGTTCTGAGGCCTGATCCTGGGAGCTGTTGGAACCAGCCTACACCATATCTACCAACGTTGCTGCTGCTTCCAGAGCAGGTGATGGAGACCCTCTGGCCCAGGGACCCAGACACGGAGGACAGCTGAGTCAGCACAGCCTGGGCCCAGGATCCTGGAAGGGAGAGAGACAGAGATGGTGACTTGGGGGTCCAGACATGATAGCAGGGAACACAGCATGTGTGTCTTCCCAAGACCCCTCCCCTGCCCCCCCACCCCCATCCAGTCACCTGTGCAGAGAGCGACCAGGGTGAGGAGCAGAGGGGACCAGGCCATGGTGGACACGGTCAGGGCGTCCTGCCGTCTGCGGCCCCACAGCTGAGCAGAGCAGAGCATCCCCACACCGCTCCTTCCCCTCTTCATACCCTGAGAGGGGGAGGGGCCTCTCATGCAAATGACCGTCCTCCCCCAACCCCCACAATGCTCTGATGACCTCTGGGACCTGGCTCAGCTTCCTGTGCCTGAGGGAGACCTTGGGTGATCAGAGGCGGGGTTGTGTGGGGCTTTGGGGTGGGAGGTCACAGCTGGGAACCCTGAGTAGTAAGCACCAGGAAGCACCAGGGGACTCATCTTAGGTCTCAGAGCTGCAGACCCACAGGAATGGCTTCGCAACGCCCCTGGTGTCCTGGCCCACACATACATCCTGTGACCTAGTGATCAGAGCGCTTAGAAGTCAATTTTCCCAAAACTGCCTTTGAAGTTGCACAGTTCAGGAAGTGTTGTGTTGGAGAAAGAGGTCCAGGTGTCAGTTACCCTGTAGTGCATGTGAGTGTTACACAGCAGATGTGTGACTTTGAGATTTCAAATCAACCAAAATGGGACCGTGGATTAGTAAAGTCTAAGGTCATCCCTTAAAATAGATGCCTGAACTTCACTGGAGAGAATGCTGTGGTTCAGTCACTAAGTTGTGTCCGACTCTGGCTCTGTTTTAATTTTACCTTGCCATGGTACTATTTCCAAAACACCATTTTCCTTGTCGATTCTGTTCTTTAAATAAGATCATTTTAAAGCCTTTCTGACACAGCATCTCCACTGAGGGGTGCACGGGGTGGGCTCTGGGGGCTCCTCCCCTGCTCTCTTTCTGGGAAGAGGGTGGGGACTGATGACCCCCTGACCCCTTCACCCTCCAATTCTGGGTGCTCGGCCCCGGGTGCAGCTTCACTCCCAGGAGGAGGCCTGGGGGCCGCGGCTCTGCGTCTGTCCCCTGAGAGGAAGCACCTGCTGTCCCGTCCAAGTCAGGCCGCTGAGCCCGGGAGCAGGGCCAGCTCAGGGGACCATGGGGATGTGTTGAGATGTTGCCGGTTCTGAGCGGTGCACAGCGCCCCCTGGTGACGCAGCCGGGGAACGTTCACGGCGTTGAGAGTGGGAGCAATGTTCTGCTCAATTACTTGGTTCTCAATCCTGTCTGATTGTTTTGCGACCCCGTGGACTGTATTCCACCAGGCCCGTCTGTCCATGGGATTCTCCAGGCAGGAATACTGGAGTGGGTTCCCGTTTCTTGCTCCAGAGGATCTTCCCACCCCAGGGACAGCGCCCTCATCTCTTATGCCCCTTGCATGGGCAGGCGGTTCTTTACCTCTAGCAACACCTGGGAAGCCTTATGAGAGGAAACAGGCCCGCTCTTTTATCCTGTCACCAAACACCCTTTCAATAAACGAATGAGCTGAACAGCAGTAAGTATTACACGTCTTGGACAGTGTACAGATACTTCTTTTTCATTTCTCCTAAAGTATTTTCAGGTGAGTCTGACTACTTTTTCTCCTGGAACATTGATCTCCTTTTCCTTAGGACCCAAGAGTGTTTGTATGTGCTTATCAAATAGATTTGATGTCTTGTCCCTAAAAATATCTGTCACCTGATTTCATCATCTCAGGCATCTCACCGTTGATGTCTATGCCGTCTCACTTCCCTTCAACACTTAGTTTCCTGGTTCTTCATATAAGTGACAGCTTTTACTCGATCCTGTACTGTGTGGAAATTGCTGTAGAAACTCTGGGTTCCATTTCCTTTTCCTTTAACAGGAGATGCTTCTGTGGCAGAATCTCAGGGATGTGCGTTCGCTGCCCAGTGACCCAGCAAGGGCGGCACTGACCCCTGCTCTGTGCTGCCGACTCTGACCTGGAAACCGGTGGCAACTGCTGTGAACAACTCTGTCATCCAGGGGCGTGTGACCACCCCTGTGTGCCGCTGCCCTCGGGAGGGGAGTCGGGCTGAGAGGGCAGCTGGGCTGCACTCAGGGGACACCCAGTCTGCTGGGTTCCGTGGCCTCAGGGCCTCCAGGAAGGGAGGGCAGACCCCTCACCCTGGGAGCCCCGTGGCTGTGGGGGAAGCTGGCCTTTGTCTCCTTTTGCTCTGGCCTGAAGCACTGTGCAAACTTTCAAGCCGTCAGCCCATGAGAAACAGCAATAATCAGCATCATCCTCAGTCTGAACTGAGATGGTCAGAGAGGCCGAGCTGCCAGACTTGGAGCCAGAGAACCGATCCGGGACCCCTGAGGATCTTTAGCCATTTTCATAGATCAGAAGTGTGGGCGCCGATCCTGGGAGCTGTTGGTGCCAGCTCACATAATAACCCCAGTGTTGCTGCTGCTTCCAGTGCGGGAGAGGGTGATCCTCTGGCCCAAAGTCCTGGACACGGAGGGCGGCTGAGTCAGCAGAGCCTGGGCCCAGGATCCTGGAAGAGGGAGAGACAGAGATGGTGACTGTGGGCTTCAGGAAGGAGAGGAGGGAAAAGGAACATGTCTTCCCTGGGCCCTTCCCCTGTCCCCGCATCCAGTCACCTGTGCAGAGAGCGCCCAGGGTGAGGAGCAGAGGGGACCAGGCCATGGTGGACACGATCAGGGCATCCTGCCTTCTGTCGCCCCACAGCTGAGCAGAGCGTCCCCACACCAGAACATACCTCAGGAATAAGTTGGTTCTGGGGTATTATTTCAGATTTGACGGTTCTCTAAGAACAAGCCCCTGACAGGCTGAGGCTCTCGTCCTGGTGTCCCGTCTACCTGTGTCACTGTGAGGAGCCCTGTTGCACCAGCCTGCACGGTCAGAGTCAGCCTCGTCCTCACGCTGCAGCCCAGAGACGAGCAGGAGCCCTGCGCTGGCCGAGGCATCTTTGGATCCAGAAAACACACGGGGCCCCTGGAGCCTGGTTCTTCCTGGAGTCTGAGTGGCAGGACCGGAGGACTGAGGAGGGGTCGCTGGCTTCTGCTGATTCCAGCAACAGCAGAGCCGCCGACACTGATGTCACTGCTGAGGGTGCAGGGAGCCACAGAGTCACCTGAGGTCTCTGAGGGGACAGGGGTCTCCCCACACACAGGCCCTGAAACCATTGCCGGTCTCAGCAGTCCAGGGCCTCAGGGCTGCGGTGTGGTCACTCACAGCAGCACCAGCTCTAGGGGCTAAGCTAGCCTCTCCTCAGAGAAACCATTAACAAATGGGTGGCCTCAATCTACTTGCAACTTTTTAGAAGAAAGTTAACAATACAACCATTAAATTAATTTCTCCCGAAATACCAAATGAAAATATTAGAAACACATGGGAGTTCTGATCAGAACTTGAATGATCCTGTGTCTCCCAAGCCAGTGGGAACGCTGTGGAGTATTCTAGATTCGCTTCCCTGATGCCCTTACATGGGGCAGAGGAGCAGGAAGAGCAGGGGAGGGGCTTCAGGGGGAAACTGTGCCGTAAGTTGTGCAGTGTGGCCCCTCCATTCTTATTCTCACTGCGTGAAATGGAATACAACTTTATGTCCATTTCTGAGCTGCTGCTCCGTGTCTGCTTCCCACAACGTGTGGCAATTGTGTTCCTTCTCAGGATCTGTGTCTGAGGCCCGATTCACCAGCCAGAGATCGGCTCTGCTTGATGTGGAGCCTATTGAGCAAGGTTCCTCAATACAGTGGAGATATGTCATTTTGTGTGTATAAAACTGAGGATAAGGCAAACTTAAGGCTTAAGGGAAAAGGGAGAATTAGAAGGAATAATCCACTCAGGTATGACCTAAATCAAATCCCTTATGATTCTACAGTGGAAGTGAGAAATAGATTTAAGGGCCTAAATCTGATAGATAGAGTGCCTGATGAACTATGGAATGAGGTTCGTGACATTGTACAGGAGACAGGGATCAAGACCATCCCCATGGAAAAGAAATGCAAAACAGCAAAATGGCTGTCTGGAGAGGCCTTACAAATAGCTGTGAAAAAAGAGAGGTGAAAAGCAAAGGAGAAAAGGAAAGATATAAGCATCTGAATGCAGAGTTCCAAGGAATGGCAAGAAGAGACAAGAAAGCCTTCTTCAGTGATCAAGGCAAAGAAATAGAGGAAAACAACAGAATGGAAAGACTAGAGATCTCTTCAAGAAAATTAGAGATACCAAGGGAACATTTCATACAAAGATGGGCTCGATAAAGGACAGAAATGGTCTGGACCTAACAGAAGCAGAAGATATTAAGACAAGGTGGCAAGAATACACGGAAGAACTGTACAAAAAGATCTTCACGACCCAGATAATCATGATGATGTGATCACTAATCTAGAGCCAGACATCTTGGAATGTGAAGTCAAGTGGGCCTTAGAAAGCATCACTACGAACAAAGCTAGTGGAGGTGATGGGATTCCCATAGAGCTATTTCAAATCCTGAAAGATGATGCTGTGAAAGTGCTGCACTCAATATGCCAGCAAATTTGGAAAACTCAGCAGTGGCCACAGGACTGGAAAAGGTCAGTTTTCATTCCAATCCCAAAGAAAGGCAATGTCGAAGAATGCTCAAACTACCGCACAATTGCACTCATCTCACATGCTAGTAAAGTAATGCTGAAAATTCTCCAAGCCAGGCTTCAGCAATACGTGAACCGTGAACTTCCAGATGTTAAAGCTGGTTTTAGAAAGGCAGAGGAATCAGAGATCAAATTGCCAACACACACTGGATCATGGAAAAGCAAGAGTGTTCCAGAAAAACATCTATTTCTGCTTGATTGACTATGCCACAGCCTTTGACTGTGTGGATCACAATAAACTGTCGAAAATTCTGAAAGAGATGGGAATACCAGACCACCTGAGCTGCCTCTTGAGAAACCTGTATGCAGGCCAGGAAGCAGCAGTTAGAACTGGACATGGAACAACAGACTGGTTCCAAATAGGAAAAGGAGTACATCAAGGCTGTATATTGTCACCCCGCTTATTGAACTTCTATGTAGAGTACATCATGAGAAATGCTGGACTGGAAAAAACACAAGCTAGAATCAAGATTGCTGGAAGAAATATCAATCACCTGAGATATGCAGATGACACCGCCCTTATGGCAGAAAGTGAAGAGGAACTAAAAGCCTCTTGATGAAAGTGAAAGAGGAGAGTGAAAAAGTTGGCTTAAAGCTCAACATTCAGAAAACTAAGATCATGGCATCCGGTCCCATCACTTCATGGGAAATAGATGGGGAAACAGTGGAAACAGTGTCAGACTGTATTTTTTTTTTTTTTGGCTCCAATATCACTGTAGATGGTGATTGCAGCCATGAAATTAAAAGACACTTACTCCTTGGAAGGAAAGTTATGACCAACCTAGATAGAATATTCAAAAGCAGAGACATTACTTTGCCAACAAATGTCCATCTAGTCAAGGCTATGGTTTTTCCAGTGGTCATGTATGGATGTGAGAGTTGGACTGTGAAGAAGTCTGGGTGCCGACAAATTGATGCTTTTGAACTGTGGTGTTGGAGAAGACTGTTGACAGTCCCTTGGACTGCAAGGAGATCCAACCAGTCCATTCTGAAGCAGATCAGTCCTGGGTATTCATTGGAAGGACTGATGCTAAAGCTGAAATTCCAATACTTTGGCCACCTGATGCGAGGAGTTGACTTATTGGGAAAGACTCTGATGCTGGGAGGGATTGGGGGCAGGAGGAGAAGGGGACAACAGAGGATGAGATGGCTGGATGGTATCACCCAGTCGATGGACATGAATTAAGTAAATTCCAGGAGTTGGTGATGGACAGGGAGGCCTGGCATGCTGCACTTCATGGGGTGGCAAAGAGTTGGACACGACTGAGTGACTGAACTGAACTGAATTGAACTGGACTGCAAGGAGATCCAGCTAATCCATCCTAAAGGAAATCAGTCCTGAATACTCATTGAAAGGACTGATGCTGATGCAGAAACTCCAATCCTTTAGCCACTTGATAGTGAAGAGCTGACTCATTTGAAGAGACCCTGATGCTGGGAAAGATTGAAGGCGGGAGGAGAAGGGGACAACAGAGGGTGAGATGGTTGGATGGCACCTCTGATTTAATGGACTTGAACTTGGGGAGATAATGAATGACAGGGAAGCCTGATGTGCTGCAGCCCACGGGGTCACAAAGAATCAGACATGACTTAGTGACTGAACAAGAACGAGCGGCTTTACAATGTTGTGCTAATTTCAATGACCGGTATCTCAGTGACACTCAGTGTTTTGAACTATAAACCAGGAGCACCTGTTCATTCTTTTCTTAAGTTCTCTTGTATGTATGTGGCTTTTAGTTCACAGGCTTTTAATATTCCTCAGAGTTCTTTTAAGTGTTTTATATTGATTATGTACTACATGTTACTATTTTTATTTTTAGGAGATTCGTTACTTGACTACAGAATACAATTCATTTCTGCATGTTGGCTTTTATTAAAAAACCCAAGTGAAACACTCACAGCAGCATGTCTTATTGTACCCTCAACCCTGAGCTGGGCCTGCCTGAAACCACCTCTTCATCATCGAAAGGTCCTTTTATTTCTGAACAAGCAATATTGGCCAAAAATACACACACCTGCATTGGATAAGAGTATTTTCGCCGTCTAAAAGATGAACTGAAGTAAAAGATACGGCATTATCAAATCTGCTGGCTCTAGGAAACTCAGCTGCTTGCCTAAATTCTGATGATTTAAGTCACCCCTGAGCTCGACTTCATCCGAGCCACGAGCAGGGGTGAGTGGAGGAGGTTTCTGTCTCACTTCCTCACTGCTCTGGAGCACCGTGTGAGCATTAGTGTCGCCATGCCACACAGCACAGTGATAGTCGGCCTCGTCCTCGGGCTGCAGCCCAGAGATGAGCAGGAGCCCTGCGTTGGTCGAGGCATCTTTGGATCCAGAGAAGTGGCTGGGAACCCCGGAGCCCTGGTGCTTATCCGAGTCTGACTTGAACCTCAGGAGGTACCGGGGAGGGCTCCCTGCCTTCTACTGATACCAGTATATGGTATAACTGCCAACACTGTAGCCACTGCTCAGGGTGCAGGTGAGTCTGGCTGATGCTCCTGGAGATGCAGAGAGGGAGGCCGGCTGAGTCAGCAGAGGCTGGGAGAGGGAACCTGCAGACACAGACACAGGGGAGACGGGGCAGGAGCTGCAGGAAAGAGTCCCAGAGTCTGCGCCCCAGGGGCTGATGAGGCTGGGGCTGAGCCCTGGTACCCGGGGCCTGTGCCTACCTGTAGAGAGAGAGAAGAACACGAGCAGGAGAGGAGTCCAGGCCATGGTGCTCACAGAACCCTGGTCCCCACAGTGGGCTGGGCTGCCCCAGGCCTGCTTTTCTGCCCCTGTCTCTGCCAGAGGAGGGGCTGAGATGCAAATGAGGGTCCACCCAGGGCCTGCCCAGCCCCTCCCTGAACCCTGGTGCTAGATCTCAGCTCACAGCCCAGACTCACAGGTGGAAGGGGCTTCCTCCTTGGGACCCAGTGGGAGGAAGCACCTCTTGAGACCACACAGGTCCCTGCTCAGGGGAGTCTGCAGCCAAGCGGACACAGGGCTGAGTCCCCCAGGAGCTCAGGCCCCGGCCCCAGCCCAGCTGCTGTAGTGAGTGATGCTCCTGAATGCCGGTGTAGGGTCCCCAGGGCAGCCCTGCAGCGGCCCCTGTAGGTGACATGTGGAAAAGTATAAGTGGAAAAACACATAGAAAACAAGAGATAAAATTCATGCTTTTTGGCAAGTTATAATACTGGCTCTATTAGAGAAAATATGTAAACAGACTAAACTGCTTTCCAGAGTAAACACATTTCTTGTACTTCTCTGTTGGTTCGGTGGTTAAGAATCTGCCTGCCACTGTAGGGGATGGAGGTTCAAACCCTGGACAGGGAGGACTCCACATGCCACAGAGCACCTGAGCCCTGCAGCCACAGCTGCTGAGCCTGCATCCCAGAGCCCGCGCCCCACGAGGAGAGAAGCCCCTTCTTGCCACAACTATGACAGCCCGCTTGCAGCAATGAGACGTGTTTTACCTAATCTCTTTTGAAAGACATGATGTATACACCTTCGGGAATATCTACAAAACAAACAGTGGTCCCGTGGTTCCAATAGATCTGCTTTGTGTATTATTACAAAACATGAAGAAAATGTAAATTTTCCTAGTTCTTTGGTAAATCAAACCAGTTATACATGCACCTAATACATTAAACTTAAGATGAAAATTGACGGGGGGGGGCAGTCCTAAGATGGCGGAGGAATAGGATGGGAAGACCACTGTCTCCCTCACAAATTCCTCAAAAGAACATTTCAACGCTGAGCAAACTCCACAAAACAACTTCTGTAGGCTGGAAGAGGACATCAGGCAACCAGAAAAGCAGACCATTGTCTTCAAAAACAGGTAGGAAAAAATATAAAAGATGAAAAAGGAGACAAAGGAGGTGGGGAGGGAGCTCCGTCCCGGGAAGGGAAGCCGGTCCCGGGAAGGGAATTTTAAGAAGAGAGGTTTCCAAACACCAGGAAACTCTCCCTGCCAAGTCTGTGGCAAGCCTTGGAAACACAGAGGGCAACATAACAGGAAGGAAAAAATAAATAAATAATTAAAACCAAGAGATTACAAGCCCACCAGTAACTCCCCCAGCGGATAAGCAGCACAGACGCCTGCATCCGCCATTGGGAAGTGGGGGCAGGGCAGGGACGCGCGGGAGGCGCGGGCTGCAGAGCTTTGCAAGAATCAGGCAGGAACGCCCCACGCGCAACCAGAACGATCTAACTTGGGCTAGCAAATCAGACTGTGGGATAGCTACCACGCGAAAAGCTCGAACCTAAGACACCGCCAGGACCAAGCACAGAACAAAGGGCGGAACGGAAAAAGCCGGCTGCAGACCATCCCCCCCGGGGACAGGCAGCCAGAGCCGCCGTAAGGACTGGGAAGGGGCAATTGCAGACCCGGAGAGACTTCACTTACCAAACTGCAAGCAGGCTTCTTTGCTAAGACTTCTGGGGGTGCTGGACAGTCACCATCTGCATCACAAGGGGTGCCAGTGGTCCACCCAGAAAACTGAGCAGCAGAGGCAGAAAAGGCGACAAGTCGCAGTGATTGCGCTCGCCAAACTCCTGAGCTGCTCGGACCTGGGAAGGGCACAAAGCGCAGTCCCAACCGAATCTGTGCCTCTGAGGGCTACCTGAGCGCCGAACCTGAGCAGCTTAGACCAGGGAAGTGCACGCAGCCTAGGGCCGGCCTCAGACAGTTCCCAGCTGAGCATCGTAGAGCCGGAGCGGTTTGTGCGCCTCGAGAAGGGACAGGTCAAGCGGGGCTGAGACACTGTGTGCACACGACAGCGCTGTTTGTTTGCAGCATCCCCCTCCCCACAGCGCGACTGAACTAGTGAGCCTAAAAACCAGCATAAAGAAGAAGTTAAACAGAGGGAACCGCCTTGGAAGTGACCCCACACTGCCCACAACATCAGACAAGGGCCAGATATATTTTTACTATTTTTAAAATCATTCCTTTTTTCCCTTTTTTTCTAACTTTTTAAAAATAGTTAAGTCTTCTATTTCTCCTCTAATTTTTATTTCTATAACCTATTATTACTATTCAGAAAAAACCCGACTCTTTTTTTTTTTTCCCCCTGGCAAACACCATATATAGTCTTTGGGTGGTTATTGGTGTTTTTTTTTAATTTTTAATAATTCTTGTGGCTTTCTTTTTTTCTTTTCCTTTTTTCTCTTTTTTCCTTCTGCTTCTTTTCTTTAATATTGTATTTTGAAAATCCAACCTCTACTCTAGATTTTTAATCTTTGCTCTTTGGTTTTTGTTGTTAATTTTGTACATTTAAAAACCCAAACTTCACTACCCAATTTTACCTGAGAGCGAGATTACTGGCTTGACCACTCTCTCCTCCTTTGGACTCTCCTTTTTCTCCACCAGGTGGCCTCTGTCTCTTTTCTCCCCATCTCTTCTCTATCCAACTCTGTGAATCTCTGTGTGTTCCAGACAGGGCAGAACACCTAAGGAACTGGTTACTGGCAGGATTTGTCTCTCTCCTTCTCATTCCTCTCTCTTATCCTCCTGGCCACCTCTGTCTACTTCCTCCCTCCCCTCTTGCCTGTATAACTCCGTAAATACCTCTGAGCAGTCCAGACTACGGAGCACACATAAGGAAGTGACTACTGGCTAGCTTGCTCTCTCCTCTTTTGATCTCACTGCATCTCATTCCAGTCACCTCTAACTACCCCCTCCCTCTTCTCTTCTCCTTGTAACTCAGGAAACTCTCTGAGTGTCTCTCAATGTGGAGAAACTTTTCATCTTTAACCTAGATGTTTTATCATCAGTGCTATATAGATGGAGAAGTCTAGAGGCTACTGTAAAAATAAAACTGAAAACCAGAAGCAGGAGGCTTAAGTCCAAAGCCTGAAAACATCAGAGAACTCCTGAATTCAGGGAACATTAAGCAATAGGAGCTCATCAAATGCCTCCATACCTACACTGAAACCAAGCTCCACCCAAGGACCAACAAGTTCCAGAACAAGACATACCACACAAATTCTCCAGCAACACAGGAACACACCCCTGAGCTTCAATATACAGGCAGCTCAAAGTTACTCCAAAACCTTTGACGTCTCATAACCCATTACTGGTCACTCCACTGCACTCCAGAGAGAAGAAACCCAGCTCCACCCACCAGAACTCCAACACAAGCCTCCCTAACCAGGAAACCTAGACAAGCCACTGATACAACCCCACCCACAGTGAGGAAGCTCCATAATAAAGAGAACTCCACACATTACCAGAATATAAAAAGGCCACCCCAAACGCAGAAATAGAATCAAGATGAAGAGACAGAGGAATACTCAGCAGGTAAAGGAACAGGAGAGTTGCCCACCAAACCAAACAAAAGAGGAAGAGGTAGGGAATCTACCTGAGAAAGAATTCCAAATATTGATAGTGAAAATGATCCAAAATCTTGAAATCAAAATGGAATCACAGATAAATAGCCTAGAGACAAGGATTGAGAAGATGCAAGAAAGGTTTAACAAGGACCTAGAAGAAACAAAAAGAGTCAATATATAATGAATAATGCAATAAATGAGATCAGAAACACTCTGGAGGCAACAAATAGCAGAATAATGGAGGCAGAAGATAGGATTAGTGAAACAGAAAATAGAATGGTAGAAATAAATGAATTAGAGAGGAAACAAGAAAAACGAATTAAAAGAAATGAGGACAATCTCAGAGACCTCCAGGACAACATGAAACGCTCCAACATTCGAATTATAGGAGTCCCAGAAGAAGAAGACAAAAGAAAGACCATGAGAAAATCCTTGAGGAGATAATAGTTGAAAACTTCCCTGAAATGGGGAAGGAAATAATCACCCAAGTCCAAGAAACACAGAGAGTTCCAAATAGGATAAACCCAAGGCGAAACACCCCAAGACACATATTAATCAAATTAACAAAGATCAAACACAAAGAACAAATATTAAAAGAAGCAAGGGAAAAACAACAAATAACACACAAGGGGATTCCCATAAGGATTACAGCTGATCTTTCAATAGAAACTCTTCAGGCCAGGAGGGAATGGCAAAACATACTCAACGTGATGAAAGAAAATAACCTACAGCCCAGATTACTGTACCCAGCAAGGATCTCATTCAAATACGAAGGAGAAATCAAAAGCTTTACAGACAATCAAAAGCTGAGAGAATTCAGCACCACCAAACCAGCTCTCCAACAAATTCTAAAGGATATTCTCTAGACAGGAAACACAAAAGGGTGTATAAACCCGAACCCAAAACAATAAAGTAAATGGTAACAGGGTCATACTTATCAATAATTACCTTAAACGTAAATGGGTTGAATGCCCCAACCAAAAGACAAAGACTGGCCGAATGGATACAAAAACAAGACCCCTCTATATGCTGCTTACAAGAGACCCACCTCAAAACAAGGGACACATACAGACTGAAAGTGAAGGGCTGGAAAAGATATACCATGCAAATAGAGACCAAAAGAAAGCAGGAGTGGCAATACTCATATCCGATAAAATAGACTTTAAAACAAAGGCTGTGAAAAGAGACAGAGAAGGCCACTACATAATGATCAAAGGATCAATCCAAGAAGAAGATATAACAATGATAAATATATATGTACCCAATATAGGAGCACCACAATATGTAAGACAAATGCTAACAAGTATGAAAGGGAAATCAACAATTACACAATAATAGTGGGAGACTTTAATACCCCACTCACACCTATGGACAGATCAACTAAACAGAAAATCAACAAAGAAACGCAGACTTTAAATGATACATTAGATCAGTTAGACCTAGTTGATATCTATAGGACATTTCACCCCAAAACAATGAATTTCACTTTTTCTCAAGTGCTCATGGAACATTCTCCAGGATAGATCACATCCTGGGCCATAAATCTAAACTTGATAAATTCAAAAAATCGAAATCATTCCAAGCATCTTTTCTGACCATAATGCATTAAGATTAGATCTCAATTACAGGAGAAAAACTATTAAAAATTCCAACATATGGAGGTTGAACAACACACTTCTAAATAACCAACAAATCACAGAAGAAATCAATAAAGAAATCAAAATATGCATAGAAACTAATGAAAATGAAAACACAACAACCCAAAACCTGTGGGACACTATAAAAGCAGTGCTAAGAGGAAAGTTCATAGCAATACAGGCATACCTCAAGAAACAAGAAAAAGTCAAATAAGTAACCTAACTCTACACCTAAAGCAACTAGAAAAGGAAGAATTGGAGAACCCCAGAGTTAGTAGAAGAAAAGAAATCTTAAAAATTAGGGCAGAAATAAATGCAAAAGAAACAAAAGAGACCATAGCAAAAATCAACAAAGCCAAAAGCTGGTTCTTTGAAAGGATAAATAAAATTGACAAACCATTAGCCAGACTCATCAAGAAGCAAAGAGAGAAAAATCAAATCCATAAAATTAGAAATGAAAATGGAGAGATCACAACAGACAACACAGAAATACAAAGGATCATAAGAGACTACTATCAGCAGTTATATGCCAATAAAATGGACAACGTGGAAGAAATGGACAAATTCTTAGAAAAGTACAACTTTCCAAAACTGAACCAGGAAGAAATAGAAAATCTTAACAGACCCATCACAAGCACGGAAATTGAAACTGTAATTAGAAATCTTCCAGCAAACAAAAGCCCAGGTCCAGACGGCTTCACAGCTGAATTCTACCAAAAATTTTGAGAAGAGCTAACACCTATCCTACTCAAACTCTTCCAGAAAATTGCAGAGGAAGGTAAACTTCCAAACTCATTCTATGAGGCCACCATCACCCTAATACCAAAACCTGACAAAGATACTACAAAAAAGAAAACTACAGGCCAATATCTCTGATGAACATAGATGCAAAAATCCTCAACAAAATTCTAGCAATCAGAATCCAACAACACATTAAAAAGATCATACACCATGACCAAGTGGGCTTTATCCCAGGGATGCAAGGATTCTTCAATATCCGCAAATCAATCAATGTAATTCACCACATTAACAAATTGAAAAATAAAAACCATATGATTATCTCAATAGATGCAGAGAAGGCCTTTGACAAAATTCAACATCCATTTATGATAAAAACTCTCCAGAAAGCAGCAATAGAAGGAACATACCTCAACATAATAAAAGCTATATATGACAAACCCACAGCAAACATTATCCTCAAGGGTGAAAAACTGAAAGCATTTCCCCTAAAATCAGAAACAAGACAAGGGTGCCCACTTTCACTGCTACTATTCAACATAGTTCTGGAAGTTTTGGCCACAGCAATCAGATCAGAAAAAGAAATAAAAGGAATCCAAATCGGAAAGAAGAAGTAAAGCTTTCACTGTTTGCAGATGACATGATCCTCTACATAGAAAACCCTAAAGACTCCACCAGAAAATTACTAGAGCTAATCAATGAATATAGTAAAGTGGCAGGATATAAAGTCAACACACAGAAATCCCTTGCATTCCTATACACTAATAATGAGAAAGTAGAAAAAGAAATTAAGGAAACAATTCCATTCACCATTGCAACGAAAAGAATAAAATACTTAGGAATATACCTACCTAAAGAAACTAAAGACCTATATATTGAAAACTATAAAACACTGATGAAAGAAATCAAAGAGGACACTAATAGATGAAGAAATATACCATGTTCATGGATCAGAAGAATCAATATAGTGAAAATGAGTATACTACCCAAAGCAATTTACAAATTCAATGCAATCCCTATCAAGCTACCAGCCACATTTTTCACAGAACTAGAACAAATCATTTCAAGATTTGTATGGAAATACAAAACACCTCGAATAGCCAAAGCAATCTTGAGAAAGAAGAATGGAACTGGAGGAATCAACTTGCCTGGCTTCAGGCTCTACTACAAAGCCACAGTCATCAAGACAGTATGGTACTGGCACAAAGACAGAAATATAGATCAATGGAACAAAATAGAAAGCCCAGAGATAAATCCACACACATATGGACAGCTTATCTTTGACAATGGAGGCAAGAATATACAACGGAGTAAAGACAATCTCTTTAACAAGTGGTGCTGGGAAAACTGGTTAACCACTTGTAAAAGAATGAAACTAGATCACTTTCTAACACCGCACACAAAAATAAACTCAAAATGGATTAAAGATCTAAATGTAAGACCGGAAACTATAAAACTCCTAGAGGAGAATATAGGCAAAACACTCTCCGACATAAATCACAGCAAGATCCTCTATGATCCACCTCCCAGGATACTGGAAATAAAAGCAAAAATAAACAAATGGGATCTAATTAAAATTAAAAGCTACTGCACAACAAAGGAAAATATAAGCAAGGTGAAAAGACAGACTTCTGAATGGGACAAAAAATAGCAAATGAAGCAACTGAAAAACAACTAATCTCAAAAATATACAAGCAACGTATGCAGCTCAATTCCAGAAAAATAAACGACCCAATCAAAAAATGGGCCAAAGAACTAAATAGACATTTCTCCAAAGAAGACATACGGATGGCTAACAAACACATGAAAAGATGCTCAACATCACTCATTATTAGAGAAATGCAAATCAAAACCACAATGAGGTACGACTTCACACCAGTCAGAATGTCTGTGATCCAAAAATCTGCAAGCAATAAATGCTGGAGAGGGTGTGGAGAAAAGGGAACCCTCCTACACTGTTGGTGGGAATGCAAACTAGTACAGCCACTTTGGAGAACAGTGTGGAGATTCCTTAAAAATTGCAAATAGAACTGCCTTATGACCCAGCAACCCCACTGCTGGGCATACACACCAAGGAAACCAGAATTGAAAGAGACACGTGTACCCCAATGTTCATCGCAGCACTGTTTATAATAGCCAGGACATGGAAACAACCTAGATGTCCATCAGCAGATGAATGGATAAGAAAGCTGTGGTACATATACACAATGGAGTATTACTCAGCCGTTAAAAAGAATACATTTGAATCAGTTCGGATGAGATAGATGAAACTGGAGCTGATTATACAGAGTGAAGTAAGCCAGAAAGAAAAACACCAATACAGTATACTAACACATATATATGGAATTTAGAAAGATGGCAATGACGACCCTGTATGCAAGACAGCAAAAAGACACAGATGTGTATAATGGACTTTTGAACTCAGAGGGAAAGGGAGAGGGTGGGATGATTTGGGAGAATGGCATTGCAACATGTATACTATCATGTAAGAATCAAATCACCAGTCTATGTCCGATGCAGGATACAGCATGCTTGGATCTGGTGCATGGGGATGACCCAGAGAGATGTTATGGGGAGGGAGGTGGGAGTGGGGTTCATGTTTGGGAACACATGTACACCCGTGGTGGATTCATGTCAATGTATGGCAAAACCAATACAGTATTGTAAAATAAAATAAAGCATTAAAAAAAAGAAAAAAATTGACGAACAACTAACACTGATCAGTCATCTAATTATTCTTAAAAAATCAATATAGAAATTCCTATACCAGATAAGCAAATTGATACTATTACTACATGCCCTTTTTCAAACAGAAAGCTTGTGTTTTTATTAGGATATGAAGCCATAAATTTACCATCCAAAATAAAAACCACCACACACATCTGTAATGTGCTGATACACCCTTTTCACATACCTCAGCCCACACACGTCACCCTGCGGGGCCTCTGCCCACAGCTGTATCTTCTCCTCTCTACAGACTCTCCCAGGAGCCTCCTCCTCCTTGGAGACACCTTCCGACTCCTCACCTTCCAGCAACCCCTCCCTGACCGAGACTCCACCACAACCCCACGTGGACCAGGATGAGGGACCCGAATCTGAGCTGCATGGGGACGGACCAGGAGCTCCAGTGGATGGGCGTCACAATTCTGAGGGTCCCCGTAAGAGAGGACAGTTTCCCCAGCGCCCAGTGTTTGCCCTGTTGTCTGGCCCAGAACCCCTTGTGGGACTCTGCACTGCACCCCCTGCTGGCCACAGGCACCTCCTCCAGCTCCTGGGATGTCCCAGCCCCCATGCAGAGTGGCCCCTTGTTCAGCAGGCATTGAGGATGGCACTCCTGGGAGAGAAGGATGAGGGGCCTTGGTAGGTCCTCCCTGTGCACAGGGATGCCCTCACACTGGGACTCTCATCTCCATGGAAACCGACCATACTCCGCAGTGTGCATCTGTGTTAACGGTCCAGCCCCACCTGCTCTGCAGACCCTGCAGGTGTGTGTGACAGGGCACTGACGGGGAGCAGCAGGGCACACGCCTGGAGACCTGTCTCATGTGCTGCTTGTGCCATGATCCGGTTAGGCTCAAAGGGGCCTGAAGAAAGCTTGCTCGGTTGGAATGTGAGGAGGAGTCAGGCATCTCCCTGCAGAGACAGGAAGCATCCGGGGCAGGGGGTCAGGGCACGTGTCCAGAGAAGGGGAGGCGGGTGACCCTGGTGAACAGCCGTTCTAGGTCAGAGAGGTGGGCGCTCTGAACTTAGGACTCAGCTCTTCCAAATAGAGCAGAGAGGAAAGGCTAGGGAAAACAACATCATCTTGCTGAAACCCCTAAAGCACTTTTTGAAAATAGTATTTATTTTGGCGCCGTGTGTCTTTGTTGGTGCCCGTGGCCTGGCTCTAGTTGCAGAGAGGGAGGGCTACTCTCCATTTACGGGGCAAGGGCTTCTCCTTGCAGTGGCTTCGCTTGTTACGGCGTCTGGTTTCTGTGGCAAGCGCGCTTCAGTCACTGTGGCTTAGGATTTTGTTGCCCCAGGCATGTGGGATCCTTCTGGAGCAGGAATCAAACATGTCTCCCCTGCATTTGGAGGCCAATTTTTCACCTCGGAACCACCAAGGAAGTCACTGAAAGCCTTTTATTTTTCTGCTTCTTATTTTAGTCTCTGTGAAGGTACGTGTGTTTCTACACCCTCAAATCCAGTCACAGCGATGTTGACTACATTATTGTGTTTAATCCCCTGCCTAGCACCCAGCGGTGCCAGAGGCACCCAGCCTGCTCTCGTGGGACAGTAGACAGGGCTGTGTGAGCCCCAAGTGCTGGACTCGTCTCCCTGTTGCTGCACAGACCCACTGATGTGGACTGAACTTTATCCCTCAAACTCTGTGTCGAACCTCTCATTCTTGAGTGACTGGCTTTCAGGTAAGACAATGAAGGCGGGACCTGGGGTGACTGAGGTCATAGGAAGACACCCTAAGACACAGAGCTGGTGCCCCTGTAAGAACAGGGGAACCCCCAGGACGTCACATGGAGAAAAGCCTGGGTGAGGCCAGTCAGGACACAGGTGTCTGCAAGCCAAGCAGAGAGGCCTCAGGGGAACCAGGCCTGCCTCACCTGGACCTCGGGCCTCAGCCTGCGTGGCCCTGAAGACACCGCCTGTTGGCTGAGCCACCCCATCTGTGTGCTGTGACAGCAGCCGTGACAGTTATCAGCCTCAGCCTCAGCCTCATGCACTGTGTCCCCACGGCAGCCTCTCAGCACCTGGGATGTCACGCGGGCTGAGAGCATCTGCCACCAAGGACAGGCTTTGGGGGCAGATTTTGAGAGGAGGACACATTGTCCCGACAAAGTCCCCTGGTGTGGGTCTAGACCCCACTTTTAGGTTAAACAAAAACAGAGGCAGTTGACCTGCCCGAGGATGGCTCTGCCTCGGGACCCCCAGGGCTGTGGGGAAAGCAGGCTTTGTCTCACTTCCCCCTGGCCTGGAGCACCGTGGGGCCATTCAAGCTGTCATCCATGATAAACAGTAATAACCAGCCTCCTCCTCCGACTGGAGTGAAGCGATGGTCATGGAGGCCGAATTTCCAGACTTGGAGCCAGAGAACCACTCTGGGCCCCCCGAGGGTCGATTGCTATCACCATAGATCGGGGTTTTGGGGGCCGTTCCTGGGAGCTGCTGGCACCAGCCCACAAAATTACCCCCCATGTTGCTGCTGCTTCCAGAGCAGGTGATGGTGACCCTCTGGCCCAGGGACCTGGACACGGAGGATGGCTGAGTCAGCACAGCCTGGGCCCGGGATCCTGGAAGGGGAGAGACAGAGATGGTGACTCGGGGGTCCAAACACGAGAGCAGGGAGCAGGGCCCATGAGTCTTCCCAGGGCCCTTCCCCTGTCCCCGCATCCAGTCACCTGTGCAGAGAGCGCCCAGGGTGAGGAGCAGAGGGGACCAGGCCATGGTGGACACGGTCAGGGCATCCCGCCGTCTGTGGCCCCACAGCTGAGCAGAGCATCCCACCCCGCTCCTTCCCCTCTTCATAGCCTGAGAGGGGGCGGGGCCGTTCATGCAAATGACCTCCTCCCCGCCCCGCCCCCACAATGCTCTGATCCCCTCTGGGCCCTGGCTCAGCTTCCTGGGCCTGAGGGAGGCCAGTGTGTGATCAGCGGCGGGGTTGCGTGGGCCTTAGTGGTGGGAGGTCACAGCAGGGAGCCCTGAGCAGAAGCCAAGATGCAGTGCCAGGAGACTGGGCCCGGCTCTCACAACCCACCAACCCTCAGGACCGGCTCCCGCGCGCGCCCTGCGGTCCAGGCCCGGACCCTCGTCCTGTGACCTGGTGGCCTGGGCCCTCAGGGACAGCCCCGCCCCTGTTCAGTGCACTGCCCCTCCTTAGGGAAAAACTGCACTTCTGTCCCCTGTGCCTCAGGGCTTTCTGGGAGCTCCCCTCAGACCCTTTGGGAGAGTCAGTTATGGCGCCCTGTCTGCTCAGGGGTCAGGAGTGAGAGGCATCTAGGACTCAAACTCCTCTCAGCTCAGGATCAGAGCAGGGCAGTGACATCCCAGGGGGTCCCGTCCCCCGCTGTGCAGGACAGAGGTCCCCCCTCTGAGGGTTCCCTGTCAGTGGGGAGTGTCCTCCTTCCTCTGTGTGTCCCCTCAGCCCTGAGGAGGACGGGGCTCTTCCCTCTGGAGGGAGGGAGGGTGTGGGGACAGGCCTGGGGTGTGACCCTGGACCCCTAAATGCCTGGATCTTTGCTGTGTGAGTCTTTCCACACACCGGACCCCGTCCCGTGTCCTGTCCTTCGAAGGGACCCATGCTGGGTGACTCTCCTGCAGGCACAGGGCACAGAAGGCTATGATCTTCTGACAGACGGACCTTGCTCATGATGGAGGCCATCTCATACAGGGGTTGAGGAATAAAGAGGAGCCCGGGATTCGGTAGGAAAGTCATGAATCCTAAGAGGAGGGGAGGAGCCCTTAGGAAAGAGTTGAGGAGTCAGAGGAGGCAGAGCGGAACTGAGGGGGTGCAGGGGGCTCGGCTCTGGGGGCTCCTCCCTCTCTGCTCCTGGGGAAGCGGGTAGGGTCTGATGACCCTGAAGAGGACACCCTCTCATTCTGGGTCCTCAATCCTGTTTGAAGCTTCACCCCCAGAGCTTGAGGGGTCACGGCTCCAAGTCTGTCTCCTGAGAGGAAGCACCTGCCGAGACCTCCAACTCGGTCCACTGAGCCCGGGGACAAGCCCAGGTCAGGGGACCATCTGGTGCGCTCAGGTTCCCCCAGCTCCGGGAGGGTGCACAGCGCCCCCTGGTGACGCACTCGGGAATGTCCACGGTGGGAAAATGTGAGGAAGGAAGGAGCTGCCCTTCATTTTCCAACTAAGAGCCCATCAGCGAGGGGTGTGCATCCTCTGCCCACTGACCCAGCAACCGGGTGCCCTGACCCCACTGCTCTGTGTCTGACGCTGACCTGGGCACCTGGGGCAACTCCTGTCAGCAGCTCCTTCCACCCAGGGGTTTGAGACCACTCCTTGTTGGCCAGGCTGAGGGGGCTGCGGTGCTGCACAGCGTGACGCTCAGCTCCCTGGACTCTGAGGACTTGGGACACCAGGGAGGGAGGGGGCGATTGCAGGGCCAACCACCGGCCCCCATCTCACAGTCAGCACTGACGACCCAGGTGGGGTCAGGCCCAGGCCTTCCTGGCCCCACAGTCACCAGCAGAGGGGACGGGGGTGCACACGAGCCTGCTTTCCCACTCGCTCGGTCTCCCCTTGTTGCTGCTCCATCTCCCCGCGCACTGTTTACGGGGGCGGGGCCTGGGGGCGGTCCACGTGCTGAGGAGCCCGGCCATGACCTGGCATCCGGGCCCCCAGGGAGTCACCGAGAGTGGGGGATCTGGGGAGCCAGTTCTGAGCAAGGTTCTTCCAGGAGCATAAGTCCTCCCATGAGCCTCGAGGTGTCTCCTCAGACAGCACAGGTTTGCGGAAATTCCTCCCAACTTCCAGTCTTATGTTTAAATACAGACACAGTTTTCCCCATGGCCTCAGATGTGAATTGTGTTTCTGGGGTTTTGGATTTTGACCGTGACCTGGGAGTGAATGTGTTATGGGAATGAACATGCCTGGACTAACTTGTTACACAATTCTCAGGGTTATTTCCAGATAACAGACAAAGACATACATCTGGAAATTTGATGTTCCTAAATATTTGGGGAGAGGGGTGGTTCCCTTTAAAGCACAGATTCCTGCCACCAAAAAAGGCTGTGATTTAGGATCTCCAGTTGGGAAACTGCACTCTAGAAAACTCCACGGGTGGTGCCCCTTCGGGTAAATGGAATATTAATTTGTCTCCAAGGTCAAGTTCATGATGCTGTGCATCTCTTAGTGTGATTTGAATGACAAGAGGCCTAATGGCCGTGGTGGGGGTCTGAGTCTCCCTGTGGAGCCAAGCCTCCTTCCAAACAACATGGGCAGAGAGGGGTCCCCCTGGAGAGATGGACGCATCCGGGGAGAGCTGGGAGGAGACACGGGGCCACGAATCACCGGACAGGAGACGGGCCCAGAGCCTCCCTCCCGTGGGGACCCTGACCTGTCCCACCCCTCCCTGCCTCTCCTGCCACTAAGCGCTGAGCCCTCTGAGCACAAGGGCAGGTTTTGGTAGCCCTTCCCGTGAGCTTACATCACTGCGGCACTGAAACGACTAGTTCCCAGATCACATTTAATAGTCGGGCTCGTCCTCGTGCTGGGCCCCGGTGACGGTGAGGGCGGCTTTGTTTCCAGAGATGGAGCCAGAGAAGCAATCAGGGGCCCCAGAATATCAGCTGCTTGTGCTGTAGATAAGCAGTCAGGGAGCCTGGCCTGGGGTCTGCTGGAACCAGCTGGGTTAGTTACTGGTAGTGACTGACCCAGAGCTCAGTCCACAGGTGAGGGTGACCGTCCCTCCTGGAGACACTGACAGCTGGCTCCTGGATCACAGTCCGAGCGTCCACCCCTAAGAGCAACAAAAGAGAGACAGGGGTTGTTATGGAGACAGGGCCCTCAGACCCTGCTTGGAGGTACCCCAAAGATGCAGAGTCTCAGCCCCTGACCTGAGCTGTAAGTGAGGAGCCCGGGCAGAAGAACCATCCAGGCCATGGTGAGGACCCTCCCAGAATGCGGCCTCCTCAGCCTCCTGGGCTGCAGGTGGGGTCCTGGGCCTTTCATGCCTCCAGCCTCTCAGGAGGAGGAGGGGCCTCATGCAAATCACTTCCTCCTCTCCCTGCCATGGTCACCAGAGGTCCCCTGGGGTGGGGGTTCTTGAAGGAGGCAGATGCTGGACCTCACACAGGGCAGGGACAGCTCGGGCAGGAGCCCCTGAGTGATGGGGCGACGTGTTTCAGCAAAAGTGCTCCTGTGACCTTGGTGACCTCGGTCCTCTATCTCCTCCCTGGAGTGTCTGAGGCTGAAGGAGGAGTTTGCACGTCTTCCTCTGCTGCTGCTAAATTGCTTCAGTCATGTCTGACTCTGTGCAAGCCCACAGACAGCAGCCCACAAGGCTCCTCCATCCCTGGCACTCTCCAGGCAAGAACGCTGGAGCGGGCTGCCATTTCCTTCTCCAGCGCATGCACCCACGCATGCTGAGTCGCGTCAGTCGTGCCCAACTCTGTGTGACCCCAGGGACAGGCTCCTCTGTCCACGGGATTCTCCAGGCAAGAACGCTGGGGTGGGCTGCCATTTCCTTCTCCTAAGTCTGTCTCTCTCGTTCCAATAATCCAGCCTTTCCCACACCTGAGCCCATCTTTAGAACACTCTCTGTCTTCTCAGGGAGCCCTGAGTCCCGTCTGTGCGGTGCTGTCCGTCCTCCTCCACCAGCCCTGAGCCGAGCAGGAAATCCCGGAGCCTGTGTCTGCTGTGAAGGGTGAGGGGTGGCCCTTGAAGCACTCTTTTAAACTGTCTCTAGTCCCAGCGGTGGGGAGACCAGATGGGAGGTGGGGAGTGACAGGCAGAGCCTCGTGGGCAGGCTCAGGGTGACGGCGTCCTGTGCTGTGAACAGCCATGACCATGCGGAGCACCTTCCACAGAACTGCGGATCTTACGGGTAAAGGTCACCGTCTCATCATGCAATGACGACAGCGGGCAAGTTCAGTTCCAACAAAGTTGGGACACATGTCTCATCATCAGAAATAGAAAAACCCCGTGTGTAAGAGGTAGGTGTGCTGAGCGTCGTGGACCTTGTAAAACTCCCTTCCCTGTGGTTCTGCTGTGGAGCCGGATGGACGCGGCACAGAGGAGGGGTGTGGGGGCAACGAGGAGGAGAAGGGGCTCAGACGTCTCAAGTTAACGTGTGTGGAAGAGACGGGGAAAGTCTTGTTCACCTCTTGTTGCTTTCACATAAAAATGTGAATACTCTTCTTATTTTGTATTCGTGTTAGATTTGCTGCTAAAGCATCTGTTTAATGAAATCCACCTGGTCTCTGTCAGAGGCGCTTGAAAAGCTCAGCTCATAGAGGTGGAGATATGCATTCCTCCCTAACTCTCTTCTTATGCGAACGTGCTGATGACAGTTGGCGGAGCTCTGAGTTCATGTATTTCATGTCACAGGTGTCAACATAAAGGGAAGGGACGAGGAATGAAGCCACATAAACAGACACAGTCCCGGTTTCCAGGCTTCACTCCAAATGCTGAAACTGCCAAATAACACCACAGGGGACACTTTTAAATGACAGGCATGGTGACAGAGGGCTCTTGCCTGCGTCCCTCCTCTGCTGGGAACACCCGGGCGCTCTGCGGGCAATGGGGCAGCCTCTGCAGGGGTCTCACCCCCTGTCCAGGTGCCCCTGGAGGGCGAGTTTCCTGAAGGAAGTCCGTGTTCGCTGTATGACCGGCCCTCTGTCCTTGGGTGGATGTCAGGTCTGGGCACTGACCCCACGACAGAGCAGCAGGAACTGAGAGGCGAGCCTGTGGCTCTGAGCTGAGAGCTGCCATGTCCCCTGGGGGCCCAGGTGCAGGACGTCACCCTCCAGTGAGGACCCTGAGGCCCACGTGGGCAAGAGCCAAGGGAGGTGGTGCCAGCCTGCCTGGCCAGGACCCTGCGCTCTCAGGACCAGACCCACAGCGCCCCCTGCTGGCCTCAGGCCTCCTTCTCCCCACTTCACACCACAGCCTCCAGGTGGGGCTTTCTCACACTTGCAGCTGGGTCTTCCTGATGTCACCGCCCAGGACGGTAGAATGAGCCCCCTTCGTCTAGTCTGGGCCTGGTCATTGAGTTTTCCAGGTGCCTAATGACCTCAGACCCCTGAATGGCATGATGATAAACTAATGAAGTTCAGGTTTCCCTGATGTCTCAGCCCGCTCCGCCTAGCTCGTGGGTTCACTGCCAGAACACAACCACCAGAACCTCAGTTTCCAGGGTTCAGACTCGCAGCATGCCCGTGGGTCGTGCCTGCTCATGGTTCTGTGTGAGCTTCCTTCCCAGGTTGACAGGTGGTCAGGGCTGAATGTGCAGGGCCTCCCGGGACCTTCCCAGCCCAGACTGCATGCCTCTGCTCTTATTTCTCTCTTTGCAAAGAGAATAGGCGGCTCTCAGGTGCAACAGTTCTCTTCTTGGTCACTTCCAGGGCTTCTCACTTACCCTTGATCAAGGGCCTCACAGTACGTCTTTTTGACTCAGATATTTAAAGATGTTTCTAGTCTAATTTTATAATCTTCCTATATTAAATGTTTGATATAAAATATTATGCCTATAAATGGGTATCTCATCCTTGTCTGGGCTCCTGTTTCATCTCTGGTTGAGAAACCCTTATGATCATTACCTGATCTTCACTGGACATGGTGAAGTCTAAGGTTCTAACCTTCAATTGTTAGAATCCATAGATTTAAAGGAGGTGGGTTTATAAGGTCTGTGTCCAAAATAGTGACATTTATCCAATATCATCTCAAACAAGGAACCAGGGAGGGAAAAGGGGGAGAGATAAAGAGGCAAAAGAGGAGGAAATGAGCAAGTGAGGAGTCTGGGAGCCGCATCCTAATGGGGAGGGTCTCCCAGAACCTGGAGTGGAGGGCTCTTCAGGCAGCAATTCCCTGGGAAAGGGAGGACCCAGCTTCCCTAAGGGTCAGGGGTTCAGGGTAGAGCACGAAGCCTGGAGCAGGAGAGGGACGTGTGGGGGTGGGAGAGGCCCCTGGGCTCCAGGGCACAGATGCCGGGCTTCTGCTTCCTCGACATACTGCTCAGCACCTGTGAGGGACCCTGTGTACCTGGGCACATGGGCATTCTGCTTGTATTTGGAGACCAGACAGAAAAAGAGACAATTTCATGGACCCCATAATGATGGAGCAGCATGAGGAGGTGAGACTGCCTGGATGTAATAGCACAAGTGACCGCAGAGACCTGAACCAGCATTGCTGATGTCACAAGCCAGGGTCAGGGCAGTGATGGGTCCGACACGGGAGTACAGGGCAAGCTTTCACCAGACATCCCCATCACACGGGAATTCCTGTGGCTGTGGTTAGTGATGAGCTGTGTGACACTGATGACCAGCCTCCTCATCAGGATGGGGTCCAGAGTGATCCAGGAGGGCGTGAGGACCCACCAGGAGGCAGAGAACAGGGCCCAAACCCTGAGTGTCCCTCACCTCTGTCATCAGTCACAAATCACGGATTTTTCCCGGAATCTCTTGGCATCGTTGCCATGGTGATCCCCACTTCCCCGCTGTTCCTTCTACAGGACGTGGGGCCCTTTGATATAGACTCATCAGAGGCATCACAAGCAGAGGGACCCGGGCACATCTTGGGGAGCCCCTGCTCCTCACAGTCCACAGACCACCGCAGCCCTGAAGGAGGAAATGCTCCAGTGGGATGGAGACGAGAGGAGCAGAGGGCAGGGCAGAGCCAGCACCTGTGGGTCAGGAGAGCCACTCCCGGGGCTCCCTGCCGCCTGCGATGTATCCCCGGTGCCCCTCACTCCTCATGCTCTCTGCTCTGCCCCTTCAGGAGCAGAGTTCATGCCCTGGGGGACGATCTGAGGCTGAGGCTCTCGTCCCAGTTTCCGTCTACCTGTGTCACTGTGCAGAGCCCTGTTGCACCAGCCTGCATGGTCAGAGTCAGCCTCGTCCTCACGCTGTAGCCCTGAGACGAGCAGGAGCCCTGTGCTGGCCGAGACATCTTTGGATCCAGAAAACCCGTGGGAACCCCGGAGCCTGGTTCTTCCTGGAGTCTGAGTGGTAGGACCGGAGGACTGAGGAGGGCTCGCTGGCTTCTGCTGGTTCCAGTAAGAGCAGAGCGGCCGACACTGATGTCACTGCTCAGGGTGCAGGGCGCCACAGAGTCTCCTGTGGTCTCTCCGGGGACAGGGGTCTCCACACACAGGCCCTGAAACCATTGCCGGTCTCAGCAGTCCAGGGCCTCAGGGCTGCAGTGTGGTCACTCACAGCAGTACCAGCTCTAGGGGTTTAGAGAAACCAACAGTAAACAGGTGTAGAATTAATATACCTGCAACCTTATCAAAGAAGGTTAACAATAAAGCCATTAAATTGAGATTCACCTAAACTATCAGTTGAAAATACTAAGAAAACTCACTACTGAAGATTAGAAATTAAAATGATCATGTTTGAACAAGTAGCTTTGAACATGGTGGAGTATCCACATTCCCTTTGCCCTAAATGGTCTTACGTGGAGCAGCAGGACTGGGAAGAGCAGCTGAGGGCGTTTTGGCTGAAAACATGCAGTGAGTTGTGAGTACGACCACACATTCTTCTTCTCACCGTGTGAAATGAAATATGTTTTACGTCCATTTCAGAGCTGCTGCTCCAGTGTCTGCTTGGACAGAGATGCTTCAGCCCTGGGAGGCCCATGTTTGGGGGAGAGCAGGTTTTTGTCTCACTTCCCCCTGGCCTGGAGCACTGTGCCATTATAACTACTACTTTCATAAGTTGCACAGTAATAATCGGCCTCGTCCTCAGCCTGGAGCGAGCTGATGGTCAGGGTGGCCGTGTTGCCAGACCTGGAGCCGGAGAATCGGTCCGGGACCCCCGAGGGTCGACTGCTAGTACCATAGATGATGGTTTTGAGGCCTGATCCTGGGAGCTGTTGGTACCAGCCCACATAATTACCACCCCCGATGTTGCTGCTGCTTCCAGAGCAGGTGATGGAGACCCTCTGGCCCGGGGACCCGGACACGGAGGGCGGCTGAGTCAGCACAGCCTGGGCCCAGGATCCTGGAAGGGAGAGAGACAGAGATGGTGACTCGGGGTCCACGCATGATAGCAGAGAGCAAGGCTGTGAGGCTTCCCAGGGCCCTTCCCCTGTCCCCGCATCCAGTCACCTGTGCAGAGAGCGACCAGGGTGAGGAGCAGAGGGGACCAGGCCATGGTGGACACGGTCAGGGCGTCCCGCGGTCTGCGGCCCCACAGCTGAGCAGAGCGTCCCCACACCGCTCCTTCCCCTCTTCATAGCCTGAGAGGGGGCGGGGCCTTTCATGCAAATGACCATCCTCCCCGCCCCGCCCCCACAATGCTCTGATCACCTCTGGGACCTGAGTCACCTTCCTGTGCCTGAGGGAGGCCAGTGTGTGATCAGGGGAGGGGTTGCATGGGGCTTGGGGATGGGAGGTCACAGCAGGGAGCCCTGAGTAGGAAGCCGCAGGGGGCTGGTCTCTGCTCTTACCCCTCCAGATACTCAGGAAAAGCCTCGGAGCGCCCCCTGGCGTCCTGGCCAAACACACATCCTGACCTGGTGATCAGAGCTCTTAGAGTCACCTCTCCCCAAACTGATTTTGAAATTCTACCCTTCAGGATGTGTTTGGATGGACAACAACAGCCAACTGCAGCTTATCCTGTAGCGCATGTGAGTGTTACACTGTGCATGTGTGATTTGAGATTTTAAATGAACCAAAATGTGTTCATGGAGTAGTAAAATCTAAGGTCGTCACTTAAAATAGATGCCTAAATTGAACTGAAGAAAATGCTGTTGTTAAGTCACTAGGCTGTGTCCACTCTGGCTCTGCATTGCCATGGTACGATTTAATTCTGCATTGCCATGGTACTATTTCTAAAACATACTTTTCCTTGTAGCCTCTGTTGTCTAAATAAGATAATTTTAAAGACTTTCTGACAGGTACGGCATCTCCACTGGGGGATTTTTATGTCATAGCAGGACGTTCTATCTGTGAAACAAGGCAGGCTGAGTTATCAGAGCCATGGGTCGGTCTCAGATCTGAGATGAGCGACAGGACTGGACAAGGCAGATCAGCTGTTCTCAGGAATCTCAGATGTGGCCATAGACATGGTCAGACAGAGCAGCAACGCCGGTCCTGGGGGCAGAGCCCCAGGACAGGGCTGCTTTCCCAGCCCAGGGCCCCACAGCTTCCCCAGGCTCACTGTGCATAAAGTCAGTCCCACAGCAGCTGAGCACAGATGCTCCTCAGGCAGGAATCATCTTCAGGTCTGAGGACCAGGGTTTCTCTCCCCTCATGATTCCTCACTCGATGGGCACACAGGACGGAGTGTGAGGTTTCAGGGAATAAATCACCTACTAGAGGGGTTCAAGATCCCCTGAGAAATGAGGGGACCCTGGGGAGGCACAGGGAGTTGCCACGGTCCAGCCCCAGTGGATCCAGGATAATTCAAAGTGGAGACGGAGTTGGCATTCTAGGAAAAAGCTATTTAATTAGAAGTATAAAGAGATTAGAAAAGAATAGTGTAGTAGGAAAATTAGTGGAGAAAAAGAGGCTGAATAACTTGGTTTACGTGGGGTACCAATAAAATCTCAAGACAAGAGATTTGCACCACCTTTGTAGGCCACCAGCCCCCACTTGAATATCAGAGGGTGCCCCGCCTTGGGCTCCCTCTCACGTGGATCTTAGAAGCCAGGGCAAAATTAGCAGGCTTGGCAAGCACCCACGCTCCAGATGGGAATTCATCCAGAAAAACAGAGAACACGAAAGAAAAACACGGGGGAACCAGTCTGTCCAGAAACTGATCCGTTTTCTTTATTTTCAGGTTTGCTTATATACCTTTTTTACACATAGAGACAAATGGAAATTTTAAAGTCACGCAGGGGTCAGCAGTCCTGACCTTTATCAAAATCAGGTGCTTCATATAAATGTATACAAAAAGGTCTTAGGGGTTTTACATCATCTTCTGGCCAGGGGGCCTGCTACCATTTTATGATCCTTTCTTTCTGATAAAGGTCAGTCAACAAGAAACTTATTTTCCAGGGGTGATTTTTCTTAAACCAGGCACCACCCTCCGAAGGTACCAGATAAAGTTGCATTCTTGTAGGGTGAGGGTGTAGTGGGTTACAATTAAGAAAGGAATTTACTTAGCCTAAGGTTTAACATTATTAATCTTAAAGGTTAATACTTATTTCTCCCATATGCTAGTTATATATTCATTAACATGTATAACGGCAAGGGATTTAGCAGCAAACACTGGCCCAATAAATGAAAAACCCTTCACCAACATGATTTTTCTCTTTAGAAAAACCCAATGCTAACTAAAACTTTCAAAATAGTCCAAACTCTCTGTGCTGCTTATGGTTGAGAGGTTGTAAACAATCATGTACATAGTAGCAAGAGTGTGGATAATCCTGTCACACCAGCTAGTCTGCCAGCAGAGAGGTTTGACCTGAGACACCCTTGTCACGCCCAGGAATTTTTATTAACTGGAGCTGTAGGTTAACTCCTTCTCTGAGAAAGGTGGGGGACGGCCCCCCAAAAGTCAGAGGTGTAGGTGAGAGCGTAAAGTGTAAAGCAGGCAGACTCTGGTTTTGGGGGTAGATGCTCAGGGAACAGGGGTTTCCTGAGGCTCGATCCTGCCTTTGCGTATGCCGAAGCCTCCTTCCTCATGACCTTTGCCATGTTCGGAGTTCCTCACGCTGACTCCCGGCAAGGAGGGGACGAGTAGGGGTCACACCTGAGCACCAGAGACCTGAGGTTTCTCGGAAAGGAAGGGTTAGAGAGGCTCAAGGAGGGGCCGAGGAAGTGAGTGTTTCAGGAAGATCTGGAAACACGTCCATGAACTTCCGACAGAGGGAGCTGGCTCCTGACCATGGAGATCATGGTCTACAGACCTACACGGTCACTGGAGGTCTGTAGAAAGAGAGAGGCCCAGGATTGGGAGGAGAGTCGTGAGTGAGGGGAGCGAGAGGGCGGGCTCTGAGCAGAGATGAGGAGAGCTGGAGGGGTGCACGGGGTGGGCTCGGGGCTCCTCCCCTCCTCTCTTTCTGGGAAGAGGGTGGGGACTGATGACCCCCTGACCCCTTCACTCTCCAATTCTGGGTGCTCGGCCCCGGGTGCAGCTTCACTCCCAGGAGGAGGCCTGGGGGCCGCGGCTCTGAGTCTGTCCCCTGAGAGGAAGCACCTGCTGTCCCGTCCAAGTCAGGCCGCTGAGCCCCGGGGCAGGGCCAGCTCAGGGGACTATGCGGGTGTGTTGAGGTTTTGCCAACTCTGAGCGGTAAACATCGCCCCCTGGTGACGCTCTCGGGGAACGTTCACGGGGGGGAGATTGTGAGCAAGGTGCTGCTCAGCTGCTTGGTTCTCAATCCTGTCTGACTCTTTAGCGACCCCGTGGACTCTAGCCCACCAGGCCCGTCTGCATGGGATTCTCTAGACAAGAACACTGAAGTGGGCTGCCGTTTCCTGCTCCAGAGGATCTTCCAACCCAGGGACAGGACCCACATCTCTTATGCCTTTTTGCACTGGTAGGCGGTTCTTTACGCCTCGTGACTCCTGGGAAGCCTTTGAGGAGGGAGGGGCTGCCTTTTTCCTGTCACCAAATACCTTATCAGTAAGCAAGTAAAGGAATTATATAATAAATATTACATGTCTTTGATATTGTACAGAGAACTTTTTATTTTCACCTATTGTATTTTCAGGTTATTCTGACTAACTTGTTCTCACGATTCTTTTTTTTCCCCTTCCATTTGTCCCCTTCTCCTTTGGACCCAAAACTGTTTGTATTTGTTAAACAAATAGATCTGATGTCTGTCCCTAAAAACGTCTGTCACCTGACGTCATCATCTCAGGCCTCTCACCGCTGATGTCTGTGCCGTCTCACTTCCCTTCAGTACTTAGTTTCCTGGTTCTTCATATAAGTGACAGTTTTTCCTGGATCCTGGACCGTGTGGAAATTGCTGTAGAAACTCTGGGTTCCATTTCCTTTTCCTTTAGCAGGAGATGCTTCTGTGGCGGAAACTCAGGGATGTGCATTCGCTGCCCAGGGACCCAGCAAGGGCGGCACTGACCCGCTGCTCTTGCTGCCGACTCCGACCTGGGAACCGGGGGCACCTGTGTGAGCAGCTCCGTCATCCAGGGGCATGTGCCCACCCCTGTGTGCCGCTGCCCTGGGGAGGAGTCGAGCTGAGGGGACAGCTGGGCTGCACTCAGGGGACACCCAGGTTGCTGGGGTCCGTGGCCTCAGGGACTCCAGGAAGGGAGAGGCAGGCGCCTCGCCCTGGGAGCCCCGTGGCTGTGGGGGAAGCAGGCCTTTGTCTCCTGCTCTGGCCGGAAGCACTGGGCAAACTTTCAAGCCATCAGCCCATGAGAAACAGTAATAATCAACATCATCCTCAGCATGAACTGGGGTGGTCAGAGAGGCCGAGCTGCCAGACTTGGACCAGAGAACCGATCCGGGACCCCTGAGGGTCTTTAGCCATTTCCATAGGTCAGGAGTCTGGGGGCCCATCCTGGGAGCTGTTGGAACCAGCTCACATGATAACCCCCAATTGTGTTGCTGCTTCCAGTGCAGGAGATGGTCACCCTCTGACCCAAAGTTCGGGAAACAGAGGGTGGCTGAGTCAGCACAGCCTGGGCCCAGGATCCTGGAAGAGGGAGAGACAGACATGGTGACTCTGGGGTCCAGACTCAAGAGCAGGGAGCAGGGCCCGAGAGTCTTCCAAGGGCCCCTCCCCTGTCCCGGCATCCAGTCACCTGTGCAGAGAGCGCCTGTGCTGGGAGGGATTGGGGCGCAGGAGGAGAATGGGAAGATAGAAGATGAGATGGCTGGATGGCATCACCGACTTGATGGACATGAGTTTAAGTGAACTCCGGGAGTTGGTGATGGACAGGGAGGCCTGGCGTGCTGCGATTCATGGGGTCGCAAAGAGTCGGACACAACTGAGCAACTGAACTGAACTGAACTGTAAAGTCCATCAATCAAGGGTATATATTCACCATCCACTGACCCAGCAAAGAGGGGTCCTGACCCCACTTCTCTGTGCTGCTGACTCCAGCCTGGGAGCCTGGGGCAACTGCTGTCAGCAGCTCCTTCCATCCAGCGGGACGCTGAGACCACTCCCTGCTTCCTGCTGCCCTCGGGGAGGGGCAGCCCGGCTGAGCGGGGCTGCGGTGCTGCAGTCAGTGGACGTTCAGCCCCCTGAGCTCCGTGGTCTCAGGGACACCAGGGTGGGAGGGATGACCGCAGTGCCCGCCACCCGCCCCTGCTTCCTATTCAGCACTGTTGATGCAGCTAGGGGGCTGGCCCCACGGTCTCCATCACTCGTCCCCCCTGGTTTCTGCTCCCTTCCCAAGCCAGTGCTGATGCCCTGGGGGATCCACGCTGAGAGGACCCCAGTCCTGTCCCTGCATCCTGGGAGGTAACACAGCATAGGGGCCTGGACAAAACCGTGAGGGGTCAGTTGAGTTGTGAGGGCAAGTGAGGTGACCTCCCTGCAGGGACAGGAGAGCACTCAGGTCCGAGGTCCGAGTACGTGTCAAGGTCAGAAGAAGGGGAGGTAGAGGCTGCTGACCCTGGGGACCGGCCACACGAGGTCGGAGAGGTGGACCCTCTGAAGTTATGACCACCTCCTCCGAGTGGAAGAGAAAAGAAAAGCAGGGAAATAACATCCTCTTGCTGAAACCCCAAAATCCGTTTGTTACTAAGTTTGGAGCCTGTGAAGATGCGTATGTTTCTACAGCCTCAGATTCACTCACAGGGACCTTGACCACATTCCACGCATTGGCTCCTTGCGCTCCTGGCGGTGTCACTGATGGTATTATCTTTAATTCCCTGCTCAACTCTTGGCGCTGTCAGCGGCGGACAGACGAGCCTGGCTTCTCCCCGGACATTCTCAGGCTGGGGATGGCCTAGAAGTTCAGCCCCTCCTTGGCTGCCAAGGGGTTCAATGGGGACCTGGAGAGCTGACCAGCCTGACTCCAGGCCAGGCTCAGGCTGTGATGGGCTGGAGCCCCAGTGGCACCTCACCCCCAGCGTCATGGGGCCCTGCCCTCTTCAACCAGGAGGGGCTGGGAGACCAGGTCCCCGCACAGTGAAGCTGAGACCCCCTGCCAGGATGCAGTGGCTGGATTTCATCTGCCAACCTTAGAGGTCACCAAGGGTCATCATCAAAGTCAGCAAGGAGAGTCATGCTGGTTGTGCTGGGGACTCTGACTCTCAATGTTGAAAAAATGTGGACCTGATTCCCTCCACATCATTATGGGCAGAGAGGGGTCCCCACGAAGAGCTGGACCCCCCAGGGGAGACACAGGAGCAGGCGCGGGGCCATGGACGGCTGGAAGGAGATGGGAGCCCAGAGCCCCCTCCCCACGGGCTGGTGAGCTTTTCCACCCCCTCTCTGCCTTCCCGACTCGAAGCGCCGAGCCCCCTGAGCACAGGGGCAGGTTTGGGAAGTGCTTCCCCATGAGGGTGCACCACTGCGGCATTGTAACTAACACGTACAGAGCACAGTAAGGGACGGCCTCGTCCCGGGCTGGGCCCCGTGATGGTGAGGGCGGCTTTGTTCCCAGAGACGGAGACAGAGAAGCGAGCAGGGACCCCAGAGAGGCGGGTGTTTGTGCTTAGATAGCAGTTCTGGGAGCCTGGCCTGGGGTCTGCTGGAACCAGCCAGGGGAGTTACTGGTGGTGACTGACCCAGAGCTGAGGCCCCAGGTGAGGGTGACCGTCCCTCCTGGAGACACTGACAGTGCTGGCTCCTGGACCATGCTCTGAGCATCCACCCCTAAAAGGAACAAGAGAGAGACAGGGGTTGTTATGGAGACAGGGCCCTGAGACCCTGCATGGACGTGCCCCAAGCGTGCCGAGTCTCGGCCCCTGACCTGAGCCACAAGCGAGCAGCCCGAGCAGGAGCACCGTCCAGGCCGCGGTGGGGCCCCTCCCGGGATGCGGCCTCCGCACCTCCTGGGCTGCAGGCGGGGTCCTAGGCCTTTTCATGCCTCCAGCCTGTCAGGAGGAGGAGGTGCCTCATGCAAATCCCTTCCTCCTCTCCCTGCCCAGGTCACTTGAGGCCCTGGGGTGGGGGGACTTGAAGGAGGCAGATGCTGGACCTCACACAGAGCAGGGACAGCTCGGGGAGGAGCCCCTGAGAGATGGGGGCGACAGCTTTCAGCGAATGTGCCCCGTGACCTGGTGACCTCAGTCCTCTATGTCCTCCCCGGAGTGTCTGAGGCTGAAGGAGGAGTTTGCAAGTCTGTCTCTCTTGCCACAATAATCCAGCCTTTCCCAAACCTGAGCCCTTCTTAAGAACAGTCTGTCTTCTCAGGGAACCCTGACTCCCGTCTGGGCGGTGCTGTCCGTCCTCCTCCAGCCCTGAGTCGAGCAGGAGATCCCGGAGCCTGTGTCTGCTGTGAAGGGTGAGCGGTCGCTCTGGAGCACAGTCCTGTAAAGTGTCTCTAGTCCCGGCGCTGGTGAATCAGGGCTGGGGGTTGAGAGTTACATATAGAGTCACACGGCCAGGCCTGTGGTGACAGCTTCCTGTGTTATAAAAAGCCATGACAATGTGGAGTAGCTTCAGGGCTACCGCTAAGTCGCTTCAGTCGTGTCTGACTCTGTGTGACCCCACAGACGGCAGCCCACCAGGCTCTCCCATGCCTGGGATTCTCCAGGCAAGAATACTGGAGTGGGTTGCCATTTCCTTCTCCAATGCATGAAAGTGAAAAGTGAAAATGAAGTCGGTCATTCGTGCCCGACTCTCAGCAATCCCATGGACTGCAGCCTACCAGGTGCCTCTGTCCATGGTATTTTCCAAGCAAGAATGCTGGAGTGGGGTGCCATTGCCTTCTCTGTAGCTCAATAGCCGTTCAATAGACCAACAGTAGAGGAAAAGGTCACCATGTCATCATTCAATGGTGATAGCGGGCAAGTTCAGTTACAATAAAGTGGGAACACATGTCTCATCATCAGAAATGGGAAAAACCCGTGTGTGAACAGGTAGGTGTGGGGGCCATCGTGGACCTTGTAAAACTCCCTTCCCTGTGGTTCTGCTCTGGAGCCGAAGGGACAGGGGAGGGTGTGGGGGCAACGAGGAGGAGAAGGAGCTCAGACATCTCAAGTGCTAACGTGTGTGGAAGAGACGGGAAAAGTCTTGTTCATCTCTTGTTTCTTTAACATAAAAATGTCAAATACTATTCTTATTTTGCATTCACGTTAGATTTGCTGCTAAAGTAGCTGTTGAATAACATTCACATGATTTTTGTCAGAAGTGCTTGAGAACCTCAACTCATAGATGTGAAAAATATGATATTCCTAGTCAATCTTTTCTTATTATGCAAATGTACTGAAGATAGCTTTGGGAGATATGTGATTTCATATATGTCAAGTTTTTAGATGGAAGAAATGGTCACATAAAGGGAAGGAACAAGTAAGGAAGCCACAAAACCGACACAATCCCACTTTCCATGCTTCACTCTAAAATGCTGAAAATGCGAAATAACACAGCAGGGAACACTTTTAAATGACGGGATGGTGACAGAGGGCTCTTGCCTGCGTCCTTCCTCCGCTGGGAACACCCGGGCGCTCTGCGGGCAATGGGACAGCCTCTGCAGGGGTCTCATCCCCTGTCCAGGTGTTCCTGGAGGGCGAGGTTCCTGAAGGAAGTCCATTTTCATTGTATGACCGTCCCTCTGTCCTTGGTTGGATGTCAGATCTGGTCACGGACCCCACGCCAGAGCAGCAGGAACTGAGAGGGAAGCCTGTGGCTCTGAGCTGAGAGCTGCCATGTCCCCTGGGGGCCCAGGTGCAGGATGTCACCCTCCAGTGAGGACCCTGCTGCCCACGTGGGCAAGAGTCAACAGAGGAGGTGCCAGCCTGCCTGGCCAGGACCCTGCGCTGTCAGGACCAGGCATGCAGCGTCCCCCTGCTGGCCACAGGCCTCCTCCTCCCCCTACTTCACAGCCTCCAGGAAGGGCTTTCTCACACTTGCAGCTGGGTCTTCCTGATGTCACCCCCAGGGCAGTAGAATGAGTCCTCTCCGTGGAGTTTGGGGTGGGTCATTAATTTTACCAAGTAACTTTGACTTCAGGCCTTTTAATGCAATGCTGATAAATGAATTTCAGGATTTCCTAGGTCTGAGTTTGCTCTGCCCAGCTCCTGGGTTCAGTATCAGAACACAACCACCTGAACGAGGGTCCAGGATTCAAAATCCCAGAGGCCCATGGGTGGTTCCTGGTCACGATCCTGTCTGAGTTTGCCTCCCAGGCTGGTGTGTGGTTGATGTTGGCTTTGCAAGGTCACCAGGGGCCACCCCGGCCAGGAGTGCACCGCTCTGTCCCTATTTCTGTCTTTCCCAAGAGGATATGAAGTTCTCAGGGATAAGCTACCTTTCCTTAATCACTCCCAGGACTTCTTTACCCTTGAACCTATTCCTCACAGTACTTTTTGACTCACATATTTAAAGATTAAAGGTGTTTTGAGTCGAATTTCGTAAACTTTCTATATTAAGTGCTTGATATACACGATTATAACTATAAATGGGGATCTCATCCTTGTCAAGACCCCTCCTTCTTTCCTGACTGAGAAACCCTTCTGAACTGTTACCTGATCTTCACTGGACATGGATGACATTCATTGGTTAGACTCCATAGATTTAACAGAGGTGGGTTTATAAGGTCTGTGTCCAAAAAGTGATATTTGTCCAATATCATCTCAAACAAGGAACCAGGAAGGGAAAAATAGGAGAGATCACGAGGGAAAAGAGGAGAAAATGAGCAAGTGAGGAGTCTGAGAGCCCTGTCCTAAGGGGAAGTGTCTCCTTCACCTGGAGAGGAGGGCTCTAGGGTGCAGTGTCCAGAGACAGGGAGGCACCCAGCTTCCCTAAGGGTCAGGGTTCAGGGCAGAGCACAAAGCCTGGTGTCTGCTGAGCAGGAGAGGGGCGTGCCGGGGTGGGAGAGGCCCCTGGGCTCCAGGGCACAGATGCTGGGCTTCTGCTTCCTCAACATCCTGCCCAGAACCTGTGAGACACTGTATCTGGGCACATGGAGATTTTGCTTGTATTTGGAGAAAAGGAGTCAATTTCATGGATCCCATAAAAGGGACCAGGAAGAGGGTGTGAGCCTGCCTGGTACTGACAGCCCAAGTGACCACAGAGGCCTCAACCAGCACTGGGGACGTCACAGCCAGGGTCAGGCAGTGATGGGTCCGACACCGGAGTACAGGGCAAGCTTTCATCACACATCCGCATCACACGGGAATTCCTGTGGCTGTGGTTAGCGATGAGCTGTGTGACACTGATGACCAGCCTCTGCGTCAGGATGGGTGGGGCCCAGTGTGATCCAGGAAGTCGTGTGGTCCAACCAGCTGCAGGAGAACAGGGCCGAACCCCTGACTCGCCCTGACCTCTGTTCTAGGTCACAAAGGCAGGGCTTTGCCTGGAATCCCTTGTCATCATTGCCTGGTGGTCCCCGTGTCCTTGCTGCTCCCTCAGCAGGAGATGGTGCTCCCGGATCTGGGCTCATCAGGGGCATCACAGGCGCAGGGACCCGGGCACATCTTGGGGAGCCCCTGCTCCTCACAGGCCACAGACCACCCCAGCTCTGAAGGAGGAAATGCTCCAGTGGGGTGGAGACGAGAGGAGCAGAGGGCAGCACAGAGCCGGCACCTGTGGGTCAGGAGAGCCACTCCCGGGGCTCCCTGCAGCCTGCGATGTATCCCGGTGCCCCTCACTCCTCACGCTCTCTGCTCTGTCCCTTCAGGAGCAGAGTTCTCACCCTGGGGGACGATCTGCCTGCTGGGATTGTCCACGGACTCTGCTGGAGGCGCACCTGGGAAAGGCTCCTGCTCCTGATCTCAAGTGAGGGAGCTCAGCTCCACGGCTCCTGTGATCACACGGCTGCCCAGGGGGTACTTCAGTGGCATCAGAATCTGTTTACATTTTCTGAGATTTCAGCAAAACTGACTCTACCATTGGGAGCAGACATATTATGAAGCAGAACATACCTCAGGAATCCATTGATTCTGTGGAATGTATTTAAAATTTGGCAGTTCTGGAAGAACAAGCCCCTCAGGCTCAGGTTCCTGTCCTAGATCCAAATAGGTTATTACAAGATGCAGAGCATTTATTTTTTTATAAAGGGTTTAGGACTTGACATACCTCTATTTAAACAGCAGTTTCATCTAAATCCCCCAAATATTTTCTTTTTATATTAAAATTTCATTCTCTGTATGATTTTTGGCAAGTTAATTCCAAAGATTTCACTATTTACAGGCTGAATGTTTTAGTTTTAATTTATAGTTTACAAAGAATTCAGTTTTCCTTGGAGCTCTGACATCTGTATACACATCTGTTTCAGATTACTACATGGGTACTTTTTAAAAGATATATAAATATATTTTTAAAAAGATATTTTCTGTTTGTATCCTAAAAACATGAAATATTTTCATTCTTGAAATCTGTTCCTCCAAATGAACATAGTATAAAAAGTAAAGGTATGGAAATATTCATTTGAGAGTAATTCCTAGTAACAGAACTTGGAAATGTTAAAAAAAAACTATTCATAACACTTACTAAAGGTGGTAAGAAAAACTTTATTCAAGGTAAGAGTACTACAGTGGGGTCTTAGAATCGGGAGAGAGATTGAGCTTAAGTCTGACTCCACCAGGGTGCAGCTGGGATTTACAGCTAAGGAACAGGGTGGGTCCACGGGGTTGCAAAGAGAGACTGCGAGCCTGAAAAGCAAGGAACAGCAACAGGGTGGGTGTCAGTGGATGCAAACTTACTAAGAGGACCCTAAGGGTGAGGGTGGGTTCTGGCTAGACTGAGGATCATTGCTGAGGCTAGGCAAGGCTGATAAGATACTGAGGTGAGTGATAAGGAATTTGATCTGATACTGAGGGTGGTCAGATCAAGGGTGGGGTATTTTTTCTAAACTGACTTGGCAGATTCTGGCTAAAATTGGACTAAATGGACAGGCGCCCCTGGATAAAGACATTGCCCAAAGTTGGCAGTGCATTAATGAACTACAGCTGCATAATAAATTACCCCAAACTAACAGCTTAAAATCTCAAGATTTTTTAGATCTTTACAGTCTCAAAAACGACAGAATAATCTGTTCGTTTTCAAGGCAAATTATTCAATATCACGGTAATCCAAGTCTATGCCCCAACCAGTAATGCTGAAGAAGCTGAAGTTGAACGGTTCTATGAAGACCTACAAGACCTTCTAGAACGAACACCCCGAAAAGATGTCCTTTTCATTCTAGGGGACTGGAATGCAAACGTACGAAGTCAAGAAACACCTGGAGTAACAGGCAAATTTGGTCTTGGAATGTGGAATGAAGCAGGGCAAAGGCTAATAGAGTTTTGCCAAGAAAAAGTTTTGCCAGAAAGTGAAGGAGAACTAAAGAGCCTCTTGATGAAAGTGAAAGAGAAGAGTGAAAAAGCTGGCTAAAAGCTCAACATTCAGAAAACTAAGATCATGGCATCTGGTCCCATCACTTCATGGGAAATAGATGGGAAACAGTGGAAACAGTGTCAGACTTCATTCTTTGGGGCTCCAAAATCACTGCAGATGGTGATTGCAGCCATGAAATCAAAAGATGCTTACTCCTTGGAAGGAAAATTATAACCAACCTAGACAGCATATTGACGTTACTTTGTCAACAAACGTCCATCTAGTCAAGGCTATGGTTTTTCTAATGGTCATGTATGGATTAAGAGTTGGACTATAAAGAAAGCTAAGCAACGAAGAACGATGCTTTTGAACTGTGGTGCTGGAGAAGACTCTTGAGAGTCCCTTGGACTGCAAGGAGATCCGATCAGTCCATCCTGAAGGAGATCAGTCCTGAATATTCATTGGAATACTGATGCTGAAGCTGAAACTTCAATATTTTGGCCATCTGATGAGAAGAGCTGACTCATTTGAAAAGACCCCCATGATGGGAAAGATTGAGGGCAGGAGGAGAAGGGGATGACAGAGGATGAGATGGTTGGATGGCATCACCGACTCAATGAACATGGGTTTGGGTGAACTCTGGGAATTGGTGATGGACAGGGAGGCCTGGCGTGCTGCGGTTCATGGGGTCACAAAGAGTCGGACACGACTGAGAAACTGAACTGAACTGAACTGAACAGCTTAAAACAATATTATCTCATATGCTGCTGAAAGTTGGAAATCCAGGAATAATTCAGCTGAGTGTTCTGACTCAGGGTTTCATGAGATTGCCGTCATCTGAAGCCTTGACATGGGCTGGTGGATTTCCTTCCAAGATGGCTTACTCACATAGCTGTTGAAACCAGCTTCCTTGCTGGCTGTTGGGAGAAAGCCTCAGTTCTTTCACCTGGGCCTCTCTACTGGGCTACCTGAGTGTTCTCAAGATTCAACTAAGCTGGCTTCTAGAGTGAGTGATCCAAGAGGATGAGCAAGGAGGCTGCAGTGCCTTTTATGACCTAGTCTCAGACGCTTCATTTTCACTTTTACAATATTCTAACATTAGAAGTGAGCCACTAAGTCCAGCCCACTTGTGAAGGGGAGTATAAGGTCCACCCTTGAAGGAAAGGATTTGTGGACATAATTTAAAACCACGTGGACACACTTCGCCACAAATTGTTTACATACTTCTATGTCCAAACTGCATTTTCCTGCCAATGCTTTCAAAGATTTTATCCATTATAGCATTAACCTGAAGTTCAGGACCTCGAACTTTGCCTGGAGAAGGAAATAGCAATCCACTCCAGTATTCTTGCCTGAGAAATCCCATGGACAGAGAAGCCTGGCAGGCTACAGTCCATAGGGTCACAAAGAGTCAGACATAACTGAGCGACAAACACCCACTTGCATAGCTAAAAAAGAAAATATATATAATATATAATATAATAAATATATATATATAATTTTATTTTCAAGGAACCTGTTCAGTTTTGTTTGATTCTCTCCTGTTTTAGCATTTTCTATTTTGTTTTTCTCTGGGCTCCCTGGCAGCTGTTTTTCTCTATGTTAACATCTATTATTTTCTTCTTTCTGTTAGCCCTGGATTTAGTTTGTTTCATTTTTCTAATCAGCAACTCCTGTCCCTACGTGCTGAGTCCTCTGAGCACATGAGGAGGTTTTGTTGGCACTTCCCCATGGGCTTCCATCACTGGGCACTTGTAAGTACCTCGACCCATACACAGACCACAGTGATACTTGGCCTCATCCTCAGACTGGGCTCCCGTGATGGTGAGGACAGCTTTGTTCCCAAAGATGGAGCCAGAGAAGCAACAGGGGACCCCAGAGGGGCGGCTGCTTGTGCTGTGGGTAAGCCTGTGGGGATCCTGGCCTGGGGGCTACTGGTTCCATTTGGGTGGGAGAGTAGGCTGAACCAGAGCGAAGGGCACAGGTGAGGATGACGGTCCCTCCTGGAGACACTGACAGTGCCAGCTCCTAGACCTAGTGCAGTCTGAGCATCCACCCCTAAAAGTGACAGGAGAGAGACAGGGGTTGTTATGGAGACAAGGACTCTGAGACCCTGCGGGGAGGTGCCCCAAGGATGCAGAGTCCCGGCCCTTGACCTGAGCCGTAAGTGCGGAGCCCGAGCAGAAGCACTGTGCAGGCCATGGTGTGGACCCTCCCAGGTCGCGGCCTCCTCAGCCTCCTGAGCTGGAGGTGGGGTCCTGGGCCTTTTCATGCCTCTCATCCCATGCAAACCACTTCCTGCCTCTCCCTGCCCAGGTCACCTGATGTCCCCTGAGGGGTGAGTCTTGAAGGAGACAGATGCTGAACCTCACCCAGAGTGGGGACAGCATGGGGAGGAGACCCTGAGTGATGGGGCAACAACCTTCCCTAATCAGCCCCCTACCCCCACGTCCTTCGTTTCTCAAACCGGAATCCTTCCCTGCAGATGTGAAGCTGAGTCATAATTGGATGTGCTCCTCCTGCCCCAGCGATCCTGCTCACCCCAACACCACGCTCCCCTGTGACTGTGAACCTCTCTTCCCTCCCCAATGGAATCACTTCCTGCTCCTTGTGCGGAGGGTACTGCTTCCTCCAGCAGGAAACCCAACAGGAAACCACAGAGTCTTATGTGTTCTGTGAAGGGACAGGGGTCTCCTCACCACACAGGCTATGGAACCCCTGCCGGCACAACCATCCAGTGCATCAGGACAGGGGGAGTCGCCACTCACACCCGCCCCGGGCGTGGGGACATAGCTATCCTGTGCTCAGGGAAACCATCAACAAACCAAGCATCAGTGTACCTGCAGATTTTTAGAAGAAAGTTAACAATGCAATCATGACATTGAGATTCTTCCAAAATGTCAGATGAAAATAAGAGAAAAAGACATGACTCAAAATCAGAAATTGAAATGATACCGTGTCTAAACAACTGGGCGTGTGCATCATGGAGTGTTCTAAATTCCCTTTCCCCTAAGTGGCCTTACACGGAGCAGAAGAACAGGGAAGGGCAGGTGAAGGGGGTTAGGGTGAAAACTTGCGCAGTTCTTGTGAAGTACGACCGCGACATTCTTGTTCTCACCGTGTCAAACAGGATAAAATATTCTGTCTGCTTCAGAGCTGCTGCTACCGTGTCTGCTTCACACAATGTGCTGGTCCTTGTATTCTTTTCTCATCCTCTGTCTGAGGCCCAGACTCACATCATACAAAGGTCTGCATTAGTTGATTTGGAGCCTATTAAGCAAACTCTGAAAGTGACGGGAATACCAGACCACCTGACCTGACTCTTGAGAAACCTATATGCAGGTCAGGAAGCAACAGTTAGAACTGGACATGGAACAACAGACTGGTTCCAAATAGGAAAAGGAGTATGTCAAGGCTGTATATGGTCACCCTGCTTATTTAACTTCTATGCAGAGTACATCATGAGAAATGCTGGGCTGGAAGAAGCACAAGCTGGAATCAAGATTGCCAGGAGAAATATCAATAACCTCAGATATGCAGATGACACCACCCTTATGGCAGAAAGTGAAGAGGAACTAAAAGCCTCTTGATGAAAGTAAAAGAGGAGAGTGAAAAAGTTGGCTTAAAGCTCAACATTCAGAAAACGAAGATCATGGCATCCGGTCCCATCACTTCATGGGAAATAGATGGGGAAACAGTGGAAACAGTGTCAAACTTTATTTTGGGGGCTCCAAAATCACTGCAGATGGTGACTGCAGCCAGGAAATTAAAAGACACTTACTCCTTGGATGAAAAGTTATGACCAACCTAGACAGCATATTCAAAAGCAGGGACATTACTTTGCCGACTAAGGTCCGTCTAGTCAAGGCTATGGTTTTTCCAATGGTCATGTATGGATGTGAGAGTTGGACTGTGAAGAAAGCTGAGCGCCGAAGAATTGATGCTTTTGAACTGTGGTGTTGGAGAAGACTCTTGAGACTCCCTTGGACTGCAAGAAGTTCCAACCAGTCCATTCTGAAGGAGATCAGCCCTGGGATCTCTTTGGGAGGAATGATGCTAAAGCAAAACTCCAGTACTTTGGCCACCTCATGTGAAGAGTTGGCTCATTGGAAAAGACTCTGATGCTGGGAGGGATTGGGGGCAGGAGGAGAAGGGGACGACAGAGGATGAGATGGCTGGATGGCATCACCGACTCGATGGACGTGAGTTTGAGTGAACTCTGGAAGTTGCTGATGGACAGGGAGGCCTGGCGTGCTGCAATTCTTGGGGTCACAAAGTGTCGGACACGACTGAGCGACTGAACTGACTGACTGAAGCAAAGTTACTGTGATACAGTGGGAAATGTGAAACTTTGTGTGCAGTAAATGTGACGATAAGGAAGATTTAAGGCTTAGGAGAAAAGGGAGAATTGGAAGGAATAATTGCAGAGTGACTCTTCTCAGATATTTCAGGGTCGCCTGACAGGTGGCTTTGCTCCTTCCCGGGTCTGGGGTCATTACCGTCCACCTTTCCCTTGAAGCACATAACAGGTGTAGGTTCTCAGAGTGTAATGCCCTCAGACCTCACACACTCTCTCTGGTTCTCTTTCAGCTTGACTGCTGTTGTGGTGGCTGTTGTTCCAGCTTTTCCCATCAGATCCCCTCAGCCCACATCGCAGAGCCTTTTGATGCCTGTCTCTGCTATGGAATAGATTCCAGGGGTGGGAATCTACAATCTAGGTCTAAGAGAACAGGTATTTATGCAGCTTCTTTCCAGAGAACCAGGGAGTGGAGATCTGCGGGCCTTTAGGGAGTAATCTGGGAAAAGTGAGCAAGTGATGGCGTGGCTGTTTGACCAGGAAGGGTTAATTCTGACTCCACGCTGGAGCTGTTTCTAAGAATTTTAACCCTCGTTTCTGTCATGTTTGCTATCATCGTCATACACAGTGCTTGCTTCAGAGAACCCTACTCCCTCTGCCTGAGCCTTAAACCTAGTACCTTTGGGTAGCTCACAGGGAGATGGTCTGACCCTGCCCACCTGTGAGTGACTGTAAGAAAGAAGGAAATAACATATCCCCCTGCCTGAGGCTTGCCATCTAGGGAATAATTGCAAGAGTTACATGGTCTTTTTCACTTTGCGTCCTCACTTTCCCCCATCTCTCATCCACAAAAGCAGCTAGCATCCAGGCCCCAAGAGCATGGTCATCTTGAGATGTTAGTCCGCCAACTTCTCTGTCAGCTGACTCTCCGAATAAAGTCGCATTCCTTTCCTCTCGGATTCATTGGCCTGTCGTGAGGTGAGCAGAGTGAGCTTGGACTTGGTAACAGCTGCAAACATGTAGATCCATCTGGCAGGACTGAGGTCACCTTCACAGTGTGAGGTTGTCCCACCCGTGATCTCAGGGCTCCTTTCACTGATTTACAACTGTGTGAATTTCTCAACAGTGTTTTCTTGTTTTCACTTTATAAGCCTATCACCTACTGGGTTAATCATATTCCTAAGCATTTTATGTTTGGGGTACTATCAAGAATTGGATTTTAAAAAGTATCTTTCTTGCTTCTTCGTTTTTAGTAACTGGAAAGCGATAGGTTTTCTAGCATTACTTCTCGTAACCCTGTGGGAGATCCTAGATAGAACAGGTCCTGTTATGATGAGTGCTGATTTTCCTGTTTGTGGGGCAGGTGACAAGCAGTGGGCAGGTGGGAATGTGAGGTGGTGTCTGCAGCCCATGGACAGTAAGATGACCACACAAAGGGTGACCTAGGACATGTGACCATCTAAGGAACAGAAATTCTGAAAGAGATGGGAATACCAGACCACCTGAGCTGCCTCTTGAGAAATCTGTATGCAGGTCAGGAAGCAACAGTTAGAACTGGACATGGAACAACAGACTGGTTCCAAATAGGAAAAGGAGTATGTCAAGGCTGGATACTGTCACCCTGCTTATTGAACTTCTATGCAGAGTACATCATGAGAAACGCTGGACTGGAAGAAACACAAGCTGGAATCAAGATTGCCGGAAGAAATATTGATAATCTCAGACATGGAGATGACACCACCCTTATGGCAGAAAGTGAAGAGGAACTAAAAAGCCTCTTGATGAAAGTGAAAGAGGAAAGTGAAAAAGTTGGCTTAAAGCTCAACATTTAGAAAACGAAGATCATGGCATCTGGTCCCATCACTTCATGGGAAATAGATGGGGAAACCATGGAAACAGTGTCAGACTTTACTTTGGGGGGCTCCAAAAACACTGCAGATGGTGACTGCAGCCATGAAATTAAAAGATGCTTACTCCTTGGAAGAAAAGTTGTGACCAACCTAGATAGTATACTCAGAAGCAGAGACATTACTACGGTCCGTCTACTCAAGGCTATTGTTTATGTATGGATGTGAGAGTTGGACTGTGAAGAAGACTGAGCGCCGAAGAATTGATGCGTTTGAACTGTGGTGTTGGAGAAGACTCTTGAGAGTCCCTTGGACTGCAAGGAGATCCAACCAGTCCATTCTGAAGGAGATCAGCTCTGGGATTTCTTTGGAAGGAATGATGCTAAAGCAAAACTCCAGTACTTTGGCCACCTCATGCAAAGAGTTGACTCATTGGAAAAGACTCTTATGCTCGGAGGGATTGGGGGCAGGAGGAGGAGGACGATCGAGGATGAGATGGCTGGATGACATCACCGACCTGATGGACATGAGTTTGAGTGAACTCCGGGAGTTGGTGATGGACAGGGAGGCCTGGCGTGCTGCAATTTTTTGGGGTCGCAAAGTGTCAGACACAACTGAGCGACTGAACTGAACTGAGCTAATGGAACTGAAATAACCCCAGGCTGCATCCACTACCTATGGGGGAAGGGAAGGCATGGAACACGTCTTTTTTTTTTCATTTTAAGAAAAAAGTCATCAATGTATCAAGACATAGCATGTTATATTGTAAAAGCACCAACTATTCTCATATTGGAATCTGGTGACAATAATTTGTGGAAACTCCACACATCAGGTACAAAGTGAATTTGATCTCCATAACAAGAATTCAACATCATGTGGCAAGTGTTAGACAAAGATATTGACCAGGAAGAATCAATGGGGGATCTTAGCAGTGAGGCCACGGAGAGGCAGTAGTTCCAAAAGACCTGAATGGAAGACGCACCTTAGATGCTCCCGTGTTGGTGCAGCAGTAACTGAAGTAATCTCCCCTGTGAAGAAAAAGCACAGGTGTTCACGTTGAGGGCCGATCAGAGGCGTCAGAGCTCTAGAAACTCCAGGCAATGGGCAGATGCCCCAGTGATGGAGATTAAAGGCTCCCGAGTCAGAGTTCAGGTCTGAGATGACCTCAGTCAGACCCCAACCTCAGCCCCTGAGCTTCAGGGCAAAGAGACACTGTGTCCCTAGTGGTGGGGACACGAACTTCCTGTTTCCTTTGAGACCTTCTCCTGGGAATAGGCTGCTGGAGGGACTTTAAGGACAGAGGGGACAAGAAGAGGCTCCACGCCCAGGCAGAGCCCCTGGATGTCCCGGAGTCAGGGTGATAGCAGCAGCAGCAGCAGGTCAGTCCTGACGCTGAGCAGGAAGCCGCTGGGCGGCCCCACCTCCCCAATGGAAAGGAGTCCTGGTCTAGTTCCACAAGCCTGGAGCTCTGGGGAGCCTGAGAGGCTGTCACAGAAAAGGCGGGAGCAGCATCCTGGGCCTCAGCTCAGCCCATAGATGGCCAAGGAGCCCCAACTTCAGATTTGAGACCTGGAAAATGAGCAGAGACCCCAAGACCTGAAATGGAGCAGGGATCCCCAAGGGTCCACGACTAGCATCAGAGAGAAGGAGAGCTGTTGGGACCAGCACATATACTGGACACTCTGATGAGTCCAGAATCAGACAGAACTGATCTGTGTTTCTCTGGTTCTGACCTGACCCATCATGGACTCTATCCCCAGGGAGCCTGCCCTTGGCACTGGGGATTTCTGCTCAAGTTGAGAAAATGTGTTGCTGTCAAAGAAAGCTGGAGAAGGGGTGAATGAAGAAAGATGTGAAGAGATTTTTGTGGATCAAGTTCCCTGGTGTGACTCTGGACCCAGTCTTAGGCCAAACAGACAAATGAAACAGCTGCCTTTGCAGAGGATGTTTCTGCCCCCAGAGCCCCGACTCTGAGAGGACAGCAGGTTTTCGTCTCACTTCCCCCCTGGCCTGGAGCACTGTGCCATTACTGCTACTGCTGTCATAAGATGCACAGTAATAATCGGCCTCGTCCTCAGCCTGGAGCGAGCTGATGGTCAGAGTCGCTGTGTTGCCAGACCTGGAGCCGGAGAATCGGTCGGGGACCCCCGAGGCTCGACTGGTTGCACCATAGATGAGGGTTCTGGGGGCCGATCCTGGGATGAGTTGGAACCAGCTCACATAATTACCATATCCAACGTTGCTGCTGCTTCCAGAGCAGGTGATGGAGACACTCTGGCCCAGGGACCTGGACACGGAGGACGGCTGAGTCAGCACAGCCTGGGCCCAGGATCCTGGAAGGGGGAGAGACAGAGATGGTGACTCGGGGGTCCAGACATGATAGTGGGGAAGAAGGCCCTTGAGTCTTCCCAGGGCCCTTCCCCTGTCCCCACATCCAGTCACCTGTGCAGAGAACAACCAGGGTGAGGAGCAGAGGGGACCAGGCCATGGTGGACATGTCGGCGTCCTGCTGTCTGTGGCCCCACAGCTGAGCAGAGCGTCCCCACACCGCTCCTGCCCCTCTTCATAGCCTGAGAAGGGGCGGGGCCTTTCATGCAAAAGACCGTCCTCCCCCAAACCCCACCCCCCAGCTCTCTGAGCCCCCAGCTCTCTGAGCCCCCAGCTCTCTGAGCCCCCACCTCTCTGAGCCCCCAGCTCTCTGAGCCCCCAGCTCTCTGAGCCCCCAGCTCTGTGACCCCTCCCTGGGCCCTGGCTCCTGTCCCTGTGCCTGAGGGGTGCAGGGTGTGGACTGGGGCGGGGCTGTAGGGGCCCAGGGCCGGGAGGTCCCATCCAGGAGCCCTGAGCAGTGGTTGCCTGGCAGTGCCAGGGCCTGGGCCCAGCTCTCACCCCACTCACCAGCTCAGGAATGGCCCTCGCGCGCCCCCTGGTGTCCAGGCCCGGACACGCTCCCTGTGCCCTGGTGAGCGGAGCCCTCAGGGACAACTCCTGCCCCTGCCCTGGGCACTGTCCCCGCCTCAGAGCCAGTTCAGGGGCCTCCTCTGTGTCCGCTGTGACCTCAGGGCCCCTGTGTGCTCCCCTGAGGCCCCTCAGGCCGAGTCTGTGCACGTCTCCCTGGGCTGCTCGGGGTCAGGACTGAGAGGGCTTCCGGGGCACAGGTTCCTCTCCATCAGGATGAGGTCAGGGCAGTGCTGGCCCCGGGGAGGCCCGTCCCCTCCTGGGCAGGAGAGCGGGTCCCTCCTCTGTGGGTCCCCTCCCTGGTGGCCGGAGCCCTGCTTCCTCTGTGTGTCCCCTCAGCCGTGAGGAGAAGGGGCTCTTCTCTGTCGGTGGGAAGGTGTAGGGGGAGAGGCCGGGGTGGGACTCTGGATTCCTGAGTGTCTGGATCTTCACTGTGTGTGAGGCTTTCCACACGGTGCACTCCCGTCGCTGTGTCCTCTCTTACGAAGTGACCCCTACTGGGCGTCTCTCCTGCAGGCACAGGGCACAGGCTGCAGGGAGCAGGGCTGTGATACTCATGGCACTTTTCACTGAGACTCTGAGAGGCCCTGAGCAGCGTCTGTTCCCAGGGAGCCTGATATGTGGTGGGTGGTAGGACCAGTCGTCCCAGTCAGTGGGTCCGAGAGGATACAGTTAAGGGAAGTTTGTCTGGAGAAGAATGGCCTGACTGTGGTCTGTCCTGCGCTGCACGAGTGTGTTACACTGTAGGTGTGACTGTGAGACTTTTATAAATATGTATTTCTCTGTTTGTCTGGGTGGTGTCTTCACTGTGGCGTGCGGTATCTTAGTTCCCCGACCAGGGATGAAACCAGGCTGAGTGCACTGGGATCGTGGAGTCTTGTTCACTGGACCACCTGGGAATTCCCTGATATAGTAAATGTATGAAAATATGTTAATGGATTAGTGAAAATTTTAAGGTCATTACTTTAAATATGTGCATAAGTTTAATTGAAGGACAATCTATGCTTAGTTCAGTTTTTCATTGACAAGAATTCCATATCTGAAATATAATTATCTTTGTAAGTTTATTTTCTTATTAAGAAAACAATAAATAAATGACACAAGGTGAATCTTTTGAAAATTTTTATTAAAATTAAGTAAATTAAGTAAAACTTACTTTTTACACAGATATTGCATTATTAATTTTTGGGGTCTGAGTGAAGCAGAGCAGGAATCAGCCTCTTTCTGCCACTTATAGCATCTCCACTGCAGGATTTTTATCTCTGATTAGGAAGGTGTGTGTCAAAACGTGGCAATCTGAGCGATCAATCCATGGGTGAGTCTCAGATCTGAGATGAGGGCAGTACGTGACAGGTCAGATCTGTTGTTCTCTGGAAGCTCAGAAGTGACCACAGGAGGTTAACTGGAGTTAGACACGGTCCAGGCAGAGCAGCAGCGACAGCTGCGTGAGGGAGGGCATAGGGCCGCTGTGGGCCTGAAGCCCTGGTAAATACCAGTGTTTTGGTGACAGTAGCAATCATAATCAGCCTCATCCTGAGTCTGCAGCCCAGAGATGAGCAGGAGCCCTTCACTGGCTGAGGCAGCCTTGCATCCACAGAAGTGACTGGGGACCCCGGAGGCCTGGGGCTTATTGGAGTCTGACTTGAACACCAGGAGGTCCTGGAGAGGGCTCCCTGGCTTCTGCTGGAAACAGGATATTTGCTAGCCACCAACATTGGCCCACTGTGCAGGGTGCAGTCTGGGAGTCTGGCTGATGCTCCCGGAGATGCCCAGAGGGAGGCCGCCTGAGTCACCTCAGGCTGGGAGAGGAACCTGCAGACACAGAACAGTGGGGGGAGATGGGGCAGGAGCTGCAGGAAAACCATCGAAAAAGCTGGGATATCACACTTTCCTGGGCTTCCCTGGGGGCTCAGCTGTCAAACAACCTGCCTGCAACACGGCAGACCTGGGTTCCATCCCTGGGTCGGGAAGATCCCCTGGAGAAGGGAAAGGCTGCCCACTCCAGGATTCTGGCCTGGAGGATTCCATGGGCTGGACAGTCCGTGGTTTCACCAAGAGCCGGGCTCGACTGGGAGACTTTCACTTTCACTTTCACCTTTCCTAGGAAGGTACTGCGTTGGTCTCGTAGAAAATATAAGTCAAGAGATTACTTTTTCCAGGAAAACCTGGAAATTTTATCATTGAATTACTCCACAAAAGACATAATATATACTTATTTACCAGAAATATCTAACAAAATAGCTAGCAAACTCCAGCAACTACTTTGTTCCCATAGATTTGCTTGGTATGTTTATTTTACAACACATTGCAAATGGTGTAAATTTCCTAGTTCTTGGAGAAAGCAGTTTAAGTGGTGGACATTCACCTGAAAATAAAACACATAAGTGGGAAGATTACAAATCATCAGGTCAAGCGTCAGTGTTTCCGTATAGGTTTGCTTTATAGGAAGACATTTTAAAAATCAATTGAACACCAATAATAGCAAAAACCACATTAACATAGGAACAAAAAACACATTTGTAATATCCTGATACACACTCATCACACACACCTAACTCCACACAGGTAGCCCTGCGGGGCCCCTGCCCACAGCTGTGCCCTGTCCTCTACACAGACTCTCCCAGGAGCCACTTCTACTTGGAGACACATTCTGACTCCTCACATTTCCACATCTTCTCTCTGACCCAGACTTGGCAAAGACTCCACATGGATGAGAAGGAGGGACCAGAATCTGAACTGGCTGGTTAGGTTACCAGGACCAGAAGCTCCCAGGGGACAGACCTCAAAGGGAACAGGGACCCCCCCCCCCCCAGGGAGGACAGTTTGCACAGTCTCCTGGATCTCTGAGTGGTTTCCCTCTTTTCTGGCCTGGCACCCCCTCTGGGACTCTGCTTGGCACCTCCTCCTGGCCCTGGGCACCTCCTCTGGCCCCTGGGATGTCCCAGCCTCCAGGCAGAGTGCTTGACTTAGAAAATGGGGCAGAAGCATAGAAGCTGGTCACTTGGGTGATCTGTTAATATGGGGCAGACACACATCCTAGTGGACAGGGACGGGGGTTTTCTTCCATACACACTTGTCACTGAGCAAAAATTCTGTTGAAATTACAAAAATCCTTGAAGAGCAGCCTCATGAATCCCGTATATCCTCACCCAGTATCGACCTCTTCAGCATGATTTCCCTCTTTCAATCTTCCACTCCCCTTAGCCCTCATCTTCCTTCATCGCTGAAAGGCAGGAAAGCCCTCGACACCATCACTTTCCCTGGGACACTCTTTACTACGTATCGCATGTGCACCCGAGCAACCAATTCCAACCCCTGTCAGAAGGACCCATCTGATGTTCATTTTCCCCAGTGGTGAGCTACGCGAAGGCTGTGTGTGCTGAGCCGCTTCAGTCCTTTGCGATGCTTTGCGACCTCATGGACTGTAGCCCACTAGGCTCCTCTGTCCATGGGATTCTCCAGGCAAGAATTCTGAAGTGGGTTGCCATGGGATATTCCTGAGCCAGAGATTGAACGCACGTCCCTTACATCTCCTGCATTGGTAGGCAAGTTCTTTGCCACTAGCTTTCCCACCTGGGAAGCTCCAAGTGAATGTTGTACAGACTGACAAAGTGGGGGATCAGGGGATGCTGTTCTGCAGCTTTGAAGTTCACGACATCATATGTGTCACTGAACTTTGGTCTAGAGTGGCTTACAGACCTGGGGAACATTTGCTGTGGACCAAGACCAGGAAGGTTGGGCAAAGACAGACCTTCGTCTCAGATAGGGCTGAGTTATGAGAATACTTGGTGAGGTGGAAACTCTCGAGGCAGGTCAGGAGGCACCCTCCACACTGTGGGTCTGGTGATGGGAGGGGAGGGGCGGGGCCACCACTGGGGTTTCTGTCTCACTCCCCTGCCCGGGTCACTGTGGGTCACAGGAAGCTGCTCCCACTGCCATGGTCTGCCCCACAGATGTAGTCAGCCTCGTCTTCCTCCGGGATGTTCTGGAAGGTCAGGCACCCTCAGGCCAGAGCCCGAGCCTGAGAAGCGGTCAGAGATCCCATCCCACTTGTCCCGCAACACCACTGGTGCCCACTCACATCAGGAAACAGGGACCCCTCCCTGGGACCTTCTGGTGCCAGCCCACATAGTAGCGGCTGTAGCCGCCGCTCAGGGTGCAGGTGAGTTTGGCCGAGGCTCCCAGGGAGGCAGATGCTCAGGGCGGCTGCATCAGCACAGGCTGGGAGAGGGACCCTGAAAGCACAGCATCCTGTATGTCCTGAGGAAGGACAGGGAGGTACCTTTCCTGCATGTGGTGGGAGTGGTCAGGGAGGGGGAGTCAGGCTGCTGAGGGTTGTCCTGACCTGTGCAGTGAAGGAGAGGCGGCAGGGAGGGAGAGGGGAGTCCAGGCTGTGGTCCAGCCACCCCGGAGCTCTACTGAGGCTGCTACTGCCCGTCTCTCATGCCCCCACCCCCAGGAGAAAGGGCCCTCATACAATGTGCCCCTGTCCTCTGACCAACCAAACCCCTCCCTGAGTTCTGTGTGTTGCCCAGGGTTCAGTATCACATCTGGGAGGGTGACCTGAGCTGGGCCTGTCCTGGGGTTCCCCAGGGACACAGAGTGGACCCATACCTCAGTGTCTGATTGCTGAGGCTTCTGGAGAAGGGAGACGTCAGAAGGGTTCAAGGGGAGGACGAGGAAGTGAGTGCCTCGTTCAGGAAGATCGGAAAACATGTCCACGACTTTTTGACAAAGTGAACTTGATCATGCTGGAGGAGGTCACGGGGTGCAGGGTTGTAGGAAGAACGGAGGCCAGGACTGGGAAGGAAAGCCATGAGTCAGAGAGGGAGGGGCAGGGGAGGGAGGCTCTTAGGAAAGAGCTGAGGAGGGGTAGGAGGAGACTGAGGGGAGCTGAGGGGTGCGTGGGACTGGGATCTGGGCGCTCCTCCCTCCACTGATCCTGGGGAAGAGGGTGGGGCCTCATAAACCCCTGAGCGCAAAACCCTCCAGCTCTCACTCTTGGGCCCCTTTGCAGCTTCACTCCCAGCAGGAGGCCTGGGGGTTCAGGGCTCTGAGTCTGTCCCCTGAGAGGACGCACCTGCTGTCCCGTCCAACTCAGGCCAGTGAGCCTGGGGACTCATGCAGTCAGGGGACCATCTGGTGTGTTCAGGCTTTGCAAGTTCGGAGCAAGTGCACAGCGCCCCCTGGTGACGGGCTCGGGGAATGATCATGGTGGGGAAATTGCGAGGAAGGAGGGGCAACTGCCTTTTCTCAGGTCACCAAATACTCCAACAACGAAAAATTCATTAAATGACACTAAGTATCACACGTCTTTAGGTTCAACAGATGAGTTTCCTTTTTACTTTCACCTGTTCTATTTCCATGTTTCTGCCTACTGTGTTCTCGTGGTGGTGCTGGTTTAGCTGCTAAGCCCCATGTCCCACTCTTGGGACCCCCGTGGTCTGTAGCCGCCAGGCTCCTGTGTCCACGGGGTTCTCCAGGCAAGAACACTGGAGTGGGCTGCCATTTCCTTCTCCAGGAGATCTTCCAGACCCAGGAATCGAACCTGGGTCTCTTGCATTGCAGGCGGATTCTTTGCTGACTGAGCTTGAGGGAAGCCCCACTTTGTTCTCATAACTGTATTTTTGCATTTATTTCCTTTTCCCTTTTCCCCAAGAGTGCTTATACTTCCTCATCAAATAGATTTGATGATTGTTCACTGCAAATATCTGTCACCTGATTTTATCATCTGAGTCATCTCAGCATTGAGGTCTATGTAAGTCTCTTTTCCCATCCTTACTGATTTTCCTGGTTCTTGGTATCAGTGATATTTTTAGTAGATCCTGGGCTTTGGGGATGAGAGAGTCATTTCCTAGGTAGGTTGACAAGAAGTCTAGGGGTCCCCAAGGAGAGAGAGTTCTGGAATTCTCAAGGAGGAAGAAAGGACAAACTTTTATTTTCCTCTACATTCTTTGCAATTATATAACAATAATGTTTCCACTGACTCCCTTCTATTTCCCATGAAGTGATGAGACCAGATGCCATGATCTTTGTTTTCTGAATGTTGAGCTTTAAGCCAACTTTTACACTCTCTACTTTCACTTTCATCAAGAGGCTTTTTAGTTCCTCTTCACTTTCTGCCATCATGGTGGTGTCATCTGCATATCTGAGATGATTGCTATTTCTCCCAGCAATCTTGATTCCAGCTTGTGCTTCTTCCAGCCCAGCCTTTCTCATGATGTACTCTACAATATACAGCCTTGATGTACTCCTTTTCCTATTTGGAACCCGTCTGTTGTTCCATGTCCAGTTCTAGCTGTTGCTTCCTGACCTGCATACAGATTTCTCAAGAGGCAGGTCAGGTGGTCTGGTGTTCCCATCACTTCAGAATTTTCCACGGTTGATTGTGATCCACACAGTCAAAGGCTTTGGCATAGTCAATAAAGCAGAAATAGATGTTTTTCTGGAACTCTTTTGCTTTTTCCATGATCCAGCGGATGTTGGCGATTTGATCTCTGGTTCCTCTCCTTTTCTAAAACCAGCTTGAACATCAGGAAGTTCACGGTTCACATATTGCTGAAGGTGGCTAGGAGAATTTTGAGCATTACTTTACTAGCGTATGAGATGAGTGCAATTGTGTGGTAGTTTGCGCATTCTTTGGCATTGCCTTTCTTTGGGATTGGAATGAACACTGACCTTTTCCAGTCCTGTGGCCACTGCTGAGTTTTCCAAATTTGCTGGCATATTGAGTGCAGCACTTTCACAGCATCAACTTTCAGGATTGGCAACAGCTCCACTGGAGTTCCATCACCTCCACGAGCTTTGTTCGTAGCGATGCTTTCCAAAGCCCACTTGGCTTCACATTCCAGGATGTCTGGCTCTAGATTACTGATCACACCATCATGATTATCTGGGTCGTGAAGATCTTTTTAGTATAGTTCTTCTGTGTATTCTTGCCATCTCTTCTTAATATCTTCTGTTTCTGTTAGGTCTAGACCATTTCTGTCCTTTATCGAGCCCATCTTTGCATGAAATGTTCCCTTGGTGTCTCTCATTTTCTGGAAGAGATCTCTAGACTTTCCCAGTCTGTTCTTTCCTCTGTTTCTTTGCATTGATCGTTGAAGATGGCTTTCTTATCTCTTCTTTCTATTCTTTGGAACTCTGCATTCAGATGCTTATATCTTTCCTTTTCTCCTTTGCTTTTGCCTCTCTTCTTTTCACAGCTATTTGTAAGGCCTCCCCAGACAGCCATTTTGCTTTTTTGCATTACTTTTCCATGGGGATGGTCTTGATCCCTGTCTCCTGTACAATGTCATGAACCTCATTCCATAGTTCATCAGGCATTCTATCTATCAGATCTAGGCCCTTAAATCTATTTCTCACTTCCACTCTATAATCATAAGGAATTTGATTTAGGTCATACCTGGATGGTCTAGCGGTTTTCCTACTTTCTTCAATTTGAGTCTGAGTTTGGTAATAAGGAGTTCATGATCTGAGCCACAGTCAGCTCCCGGTCTTGTTTTTGTTGACTGTATAGAGCTTCTGCATCTTTGGCTGCAATGAATATAATCAATCTGATTTTGGTGTTGACCATCTGGTGATGTCCATGTGTAGAGTCTTCTCTTGTGTTGTTGGAAGAGGGTGTTTGCTATGACCAGTGTGTTCTCTTGGCAAAACTCTATTAGTCTTCGCCCTGCTTCATTCCGTATTCCAAGGCCAAATTTGCCTGCTACTCCAGGTGTTTCTTGATTTCCTACTTTTGCATTCCAGTCCCCTAGAATGAAAAGGACATCTTTTTGGATGTTAGTTCTAAAAGATCTTGTAGGTCTTCATAAAACCATTCAACTTCAGTTTCTTCAGCATTACTGATTGGGGCATAGACTTGGATAACTGTGATATTGAATGGTTTGCCTTGGAGACGAACAGAGATCATTCTGTCGTTTTTGAGATTGCATCCATGTGCTGCATTTGGACTCTTTTGTTGACCATGATGGCTACTCCATTTCTTCTGAGGGATTCCTGCCCGCAGTAGTAGATGTAATGGTCATCTGAGTTAAATTCACCCATTCCAGTCCATTTTAGTTTGCTGATTCCTAGAATGTCAACGTTCACTCTTGCCATCTCATTTGACCACTTCCAATTTGTCTTGATTCATGGACCTGACATTCCAGGTTCCTATGCTCTTTACAGCATCCGACCTTGCTTCTATCACCAGTCACATCCACAGCTGGGTATTGTTTTTGCTTTGGCTCCATCCCTTTATTCTTTCTAGAGTTATTTCTCCACTGATCTCCATTAGCATATTGGGCACCTACTGACCTGGGGAGTTCTTCTTTTGGTATCCTATCATTTTGCCTTTCATACAGTTCAAGGGGTTTCAAGGCAAGAATACTGAAGTGGCTTGCCATTCCTTCTCCAGGGGACCACATTCTGTCAGACCTCTCCACCATGACCCGCCCATCTTGGGTTGCCCCACGGGCGTGGCTTGGTTTCATTGAGTTAGACAAGGCTGTGGTCCTAGTGTGATTAGATTGACTAGTTTTCTGTGAGTATGGTTTCAGTGTGTCTGCCTCTGATGCCGTCTTGCAACACCTACCATCTTACTTGGGTGCGTGGGGTATCTCTTCTTGGCTGCTCCAGCAAATTACAGGCGCTGCTCCTTACCTTGGACGAGAAGTATCTCCTCACCGCCGCCCTTCCTGACATTCAGCGTGGCATAGCTCCTCTAGGCCCTCCTATGCCTGCGCAGCCACCACTCCTTGGGTTGCTCCTCCCGGCCGCCGCCTCTGGCCTCGGGCCAGGGTTGGCTCCTCAGGGCCACTGCCCCTGGCATTGGGTATGAGGTGGCTTTCCGGCCACCCTGACCTCAGACGCAAGGTAGCTCCTCCTGGCCACCACCCCAGACCTCGTACTTGGGCAGCTCCTCTCTGTTGTTACCGCACCATTGCATCCTGGCACTCTCGGCCGCTGCCCCTGACCTCAGATGTGGGGTAACACCTCTCGGCCACGCTTAGTGTGCCGGGCTGCCGCCGCCTGACATCCGAATCACAGAGGAATTCCTTGTGGCTGTGGTTAGTGATGAGCTGTGTCACTCTGATGACCAGCCTCCTCATCGGGATGGGGTCCACAATGATCATGGAGGTCGGGTGGACCCAGCAGGAGGCAGAGAACAGGGCCGAAATGCCAGGAGCCAGCATGGAGAATCCCGCCCATGGCAAAGGTCATGAGGAAGAGGCCTGATGGGCAAAAACGAGATCAGGCCTCCAGGGGTCTCCCTTCTCGAGCATCAACCCCGAAACCAGAATCTGTCTGTTTTATTATTTCATGACTTTCACCGACTCCTCTGACAATAACAGGGGCTATCCCCAACCACATTTCTCTGGAGAAAATCAACTTAGGGATCTAGCTATTAACTCTCCTGGACAAGATAAGAGTGTTCTAGCTTACTTGGCAGTGTTATCCAGACTCTTGCAACATTGTTGAGCCAATGCTTGCTGCCAAGTTCTCACATCCCTTATCCATTGTGTTCCTGGGAGTGCATATAGCCAGGATGTAGAAAAACAAGCAGCAGCTTTAGCATTAGCAATGTTAGACTTTGAGTTAATAAGTTCTTTCTTTGCTGTAACCCACTGAATCTTTGCTCCATAAAAATGTAACTCTATATTTTAAGGGTGGCGCAGGCTAGGAATTGAAGAAGAAACACTTCAAGGGAAAATTATTGCTCTGGCTGACCAACCTTTATCAAAAAGAGGTCATAAAATATCACCAGGCCTCCGGGCCAGAAGATAATGTACAAAAAATAAGATTTTTGCATAAAAGAACCTGGTATCAATAAAAGTTAATACTGAGCGAATGCTGAGTTGACTCTGCATTTTTCACTTTGCTCAACATACAACTCAGGGTATAAAAGCCCTCTCTGAAAATAAAGGGATGGGCCACGCTCACCAAAGAAGCTTTGTCTCCCCATCCACTGGAAAAGGGAATGGCAAGCCACTTCAGTATTCTTGCCTTGAGAACCCCATGAACAGTATGAAAAGGCAAAATGATAGGATACCAAAAGAGGAACTCCCAGGTCATTAGGTGCTCAATATGCTACTGGAGATCAGTGGAGAAATAACTGCAGAAAGAATGAAGGGATAGAGCCAAAGCAAAAACAATACCCAGCTGTGGATGTGACTGGTGATAGAAGCAAGGTCGGATGCTGTAAAGAGCAATATTGCATAGGAACCTGGAATGTCAGGTCCATGAATCAAGGCAATTTGGAGGTGGTCAAACAGGAGATGGCAAGAGTGAATGTCGACATTCCAGGAATCAGGGAACTAAAATGGACTGGAATGGGTGAATTTAACTCAGATGACCATTATATCTACTACTGCAGGCAGGAATCCCTCAGAAGAAATGGAGTAGCCATCATGGTCAACAAGAGTCCGAAATGCAGTACTTGATGCAATCTCAAAAAGGACAGAATGATCTCTGTTCGTCTCCAAGGCAAACCATTCAATATCACAGTTATCCAAGTCTATAACCCAACAAGTAACGCTGAAGAAGCTGAAGTTGAACGGTTTTATGAAGACCTACAAGACTGTTTAGAACTAACACCCCAAAAGTTGTCCTTTTCATTCTAGGGGACTGGAATGCAAAAGTAGGAAATCAAGAAACACCTGGAGTAGCAGGCAAATTTGGCCTTGGAATACAGAATGAAGCAGGGCAAAGACTAATAGAGTTTTGCCAAGAAAATGCACTGGTCATAGCAAACACCCTCTTCCAACAACACAAGAGAAGACTCTACACATGGACATCACCAGATGGTCAACACCAAAATCAGATTGATTATATTCTTTGCAGCCAAAGTTGAATAAGCTCTATACAGTCAGCAAGAACAAGACCAGGAGCTGACTGTGGCTCAGATCATGAACTCCTTATTACCAAATTCAGACTCAAATTGAAGAAAGTAGGAAAACCGCTAGACCATTCAGGTATGACCTAAATCAAATTCCTTATGATTATAGAGTGGAAGTGAGAAATAGATTTAAGGGCCTAGATCTGATAGATAGAGTGTCTGATGAACTATGGAATGAGGTTCATGACATTGTACAGGAGACAGGGATCAAGACCATCCCCATGGAAAAGAAATGCACAAAAGCAAAATGGCTGTCTGGAGGGCTTACAAATGGCTGTGAAGAGAGGTGAAAAGTAAAGGAGAAAAGGAAAGATATAAGCATCTGAATGCAGAGTTCCAGAGAATAGCAAGAAGAGATAGGAAAGCCATCTTCAACGATCAATGCAAAGAAACAGAGGAAAAGAACAGACTGGGAAAGACTAGCGATCTCTTCAAGAAAATTAGAGACACCAAGGGAACATTTCATGCAAAGATGGGCTTGATAAAGGACAGAATAGTCTGGACCTAACAGAACCAGAAGATATTACGAAGAGGTGGCAACAATACACAGAAGAACTGTACAAAGAAGATCTTCACGACCCAGATAATCATGATCGTGTGATCACTAATCTAGAGCCAGACATCCTGGAATGTGAACTCAAGTGGGCTTTAGAACGCATCACTATGAACAAAGCTAGTGGAGGTGATGGAATTCCAGCTGAGCTATTTCAAACCCTGAAAGATGATGCTGTGAAAGTGCTGCATTCAATATACCAGAAAATTTGGAAAACTCAGCAGTGGCCACAGGACTGGAAAAGGTCAGTTTTCATTCCAATCCCAAAGAAAGGCAATGCCAAAGAAAGCTCAAACTACCACACAATTGCACTCATCTCACATGCTAGTAAAGTAATGCTCAAAATTCTCCAAGCCAGGCTTTAGCAATACGTGAACCGTGAACTTCCTGATGTTCAAGCTGGTTTTAGAAAAGGCAGAGGAACCAAAGATGAAATTGCCAACATCTGCTGGATCATGGAAAAAGCAAGAGAGTTCCAGAAAAACATCTATTTCTGCTTGATTGACTATGCCAAAGCCTTTGACTATGTGGATCACAATAAACTGTGGAAAATTCTGAAAGTGATGGGAATACCAGACCACCTGACCTGCCTTTGAGAAATCTGTATGCAGGTCAGGAAGCAACAGTTAGAACTGGACATGGAACAACAGGCTGGTTCCAAATAGGAAAAGGAGTACGTCAAGGCTGGATATTGTCACCCTGCTTATTTAACTTCTATGTAGAGTACATCATGAGAAAGGCTGGACTGGAAGAAGCACAAGCTGGAATCAAGATTGCCAGGAGAAATATCAATAACCTCAGATATGCAGGTGACACCACCCTTATGGCAGAAAGTGAAGAGGAACTAAAAGCCTCTTGATGAACGTGAAAGAGGAGAGTGAAAAAGTTGGCTTAAAGCTCAGCATTCAGAAAATGAAGATCATGGCATCTGGTCCCATCGCTTCATGGGAATAGTGGGAAACAGTAGAAACCGTGTCAGACTTTATTTTGGTGGTCTCCAAAATCACTGCAGATGGTGATTGCAGCCATGAAATTAAAAGCGCTTACTCCTGGAAGAAAAGTTATAACCAACCTAGATAGTATATTCAAAAGCAGAGACATTACTTTGCCAACAGAGGTCTGTCTAGTCAAGGCTATGGTTTTTCCAGTAGTCATGTATGGATGTGAGAGTTGGACTGTGAAGAAGGCTATGCCGAAGAATTGATGCTTTTGAACTGTGGTGTTGGAGAAGACTCTTGAGAGTCCCTTGGACTGCAAGGAGATCCAACCAGTCCATTCTGAAGGAGATCAGGCCTGGGATTTCTTTGGAAGGAGTGATGCTAAAGCTGAAACTCCAGGACTTTGCCACCTCATTGGAAGAGTTGACTCATTGGAAAAGACTGTGATGCTGGGAGGGATTGGGGCAGGAGGAGAAGGTGACGACCAAGGATGAGATGGCTGGATGGCATCACAGACTCGATGGATGGGAGTCTGAGTGAACTCTGGGAGTTGGTGATGGACAGAGAGGCTGGCGTGCTGCAATTCATGGGGTTGCAAAGAGTCGGACACGGCTGAGCGACTGAACTGAACTGAACGGAACTGAACTGACTCTTCTTTCAGGCTAGTTCCCATCTGGAGCACAGAGGTCCGCTGTGCTTACTTATCCGCCTGGGCTTCTAAGACCAGAACAGGAAGGCGCCCTGCGTCTCACTTCCTTGGGAGACCGGGAGGCGCCTGTGTCATGTAGAGGGTGCAAGTCTCTTGTTTTGAGACTTTATTGATTTTCTGTGTAATCCAAGGAACATCAGCCTCTTTTCTCCTCTATTGTCTCCACTACACTATTCGCTCCTATTCTTTCCTCTTTCATTCATTCATTCACCGATGCGGTTTCTCCTGAGGGTTTCCCTGGAACCTGCGGGGCTGGACCCCGACACTGAAACCCTGAGTGTCCCTCACCTCTGTCATCGGTCACAAAGCAGGATTTTGCCTTGAATCTCTTGTCATGGTTGCCATGGTGATCCCCGCCCCGCTGTTCCTTCTACAGGACGTGGGGCCTTTGGATCTGGACTCATCGGGGGCATCATAAGCAGAGGGACCGGGCACATCTTGGGAGCCCTGCTCCTGACAGTCCACAGACCACCCCAGCCCTGAAGGAGGAAATGCTCCAGTGGGGTAGAGACGAGAGGAGCGAGAGGGCAGCACAGAGCCGGCACCTGTGGGTCAGGAGAGCCACTCCCGGGGCTCCCTGCCTGCGATGTATCCCGGTGCCCCTCACTCACGCTCTCTGCTCTGCCCCTTCAGGAGCAGAGTTCACACACTGGGGGACGATCTGCCTGCTGGGATGGTCCACAGACTCTGTGGAGGCGCACCTGGGAAAGCCTCCTGCTCCTGATCTCAAGTGAGGGAGCTCAGCTCCACGGCTCCCGTCATCACCCGGCTGCCCAGGGGCACTTCAGTGGCATCAGAATCTGTTTATATTTTCTGAGATTTCAGCAAAACTGACTCTACCATTGGGAGTAGACATATTATGAACCAGAACGTACCTCAGGAATAAGTTGGTTCCAGGGTAATATTTAAGATTTGACGGTTCTCTAAGAATAAGCCCCTGACAGGCTGAGGCTCTCGTCCCAGTTTCCCGTCTACCTGTGTTGCTGTGAGGAGCCCTGTTGCACCAGCCTGCACGGTCAGAGTCAGCGTCGTCCTCACGCTGCAGCCCAGAGACGAGCAGGAGCCCTGCGTTGGCCAAGGCATCTTTGGATCCAGAAAACCTGTGGGACCCCGGAGCCTGGTTCTTTCTGGAGTCTGAGTGGTAGGACTGGAGGACCAAGGAGGGCTCGCTGGCTTCTGCTGGTGCCAGTAACAGCAAAGTGGCCGACACTGATGTCACTGCTGAGGGTGCAGGGAGCCACAGAGTCTCCTGTGGTCTCCGACGGGACAGGGTCTCCCCACACACAGGCCCTGAAACCATTGCTGGTCACAAGAGTCCACGGTTCAGGGCTGGTGACTCAGTGTTGACACCCACAGCAGCACCAGGGGATCAGCTGTTCTGTGGTGAGAGAAACCATCAATAAACGGGGTGGACTCAGTAGGCTTACAACTTAGGTTATCAATAGTGAAAGTCACTCACTCGTGACCGAGTCTTGCGACCCCATGGACTGTAGCCCGCAAGGTTCCTCTGTCCGTGGCATTGTCCAGGCAAGAATACTGGAGGGGTTGCCATTAATACAACTATGAAATTAAGATTCTCAAAATATCAAATGAAAATAACAAAAAGACTCATGACTCATGAGAGGATCTGAAAGTGAGCATGCGTCTGACAAGATGGTGTGAGCGCCGTGAGTATTCTAAACTCCCTTTCTCCTAAAATGACCTCACACGGGGCAGAAGGATGGGGAAGAGCAGCTGAGGGGCTTAGGGTGAAAGCCTCTGCAGGAAGTTGTGAAGTACGGCCACAACATTCTTATTCTCACCGTGTGAAACGAACATGACTCTATGTCCATTTCTGAGCTGCTGCTCCGTGTCCGCTTCCCACAGCGTGCGGCAATTGTGATCCTTCTCAGGATCTGTGTCTGAGGCCCGATTCCCAGCCAAAAACACTCACTGTTTGATATGGAGCCTGTTGAGCCAGGTTCCTCAACACAGTGGAGAATATGTCATTTTGTGTGTATGAAAATTGAGAATAAGGCAAATTTAAGGCTTAAGGGCAAAGGGAGAATTAGAAGGAATAATCCCACTTATTCCAAACTATATCTCTGTTAACTGTGGCCCCACAGCCCAGGCGGCCATAGTGCAGACCCCGCACGTGTGAGTGAAAGGGCAGTGACAGGGAGCAGGACACAGGCGTGTGACCTGTGCTCTGTGACCCACATCGCGGTGAGGCTGGGAGCTCAGGGTTAGGTCACTTCCCCTGGCCTGAGGCCTCCTGTGAGCAGCAGGGCTGAGTCCCAGCTGAGCAGGAACAATCAGCCCAGAGACGGTCAGGGGGCCCCATCCAAATCAGAGCCCGCCAGCCTCGCTGAGACCCTGTGGGCGGGTTGTGACTCCTGTGCTCAGAGCTTGGGACTCAGCACCACTGAGACGGCAGCCAAGCCGCCCCTTGGTGCCAACAGTGTTGCTGTTCCCAGGCAGGTGAGTGTGGCTGAGCTTCCATGGCGTCAGTGACCCTGGCGGAGTCCATGCTGCCTGAGCCCCCAGACACACGTAGAGGAACAGAGGAGGCTGACAGCAGGACCTGCTCCCTGTGCAGGAGAGAGGCCGAGGGTGGGGGGCCTCCCAGGGCTGAGATGCGCTGACGGACCCCACCTCGGACACTGAGACAGAGGACTAACAGACCCTGTGTCCCCAGCAATGGAGAGATTTTCTGTGTCCTTTGAGACCCTCTCCTGCGACTGGGCTGCTGGAGGGACTTTGAGGACAGAGGGGAGAGGAGGAGCCTCCATGCTCGGGTAGACCCGATGACCTGGACCCAGGTGGGCCAGCAGCAGAAGGTCCAGCAGAGCCTGAGCAGGAAGCCCTGGGCTGCCCTGGCTCCCCCAGTGACGCAGGCGTCCTGGTCTAGTCCCTGCAGGCCTGGAGCCCTGGGGGAGCCAGAGAGGCGGTCACAGGACAGGCAGGAGCAGTAGCCTGGGCCCCAGCTCCGCCAGGGACGGCCGAGGAGCTGAGGGTCCTGAGTCAGACACAGCTGGACGCTGCCTCTCTGGTTCTGACCCGACCGTCATGGACTCTGTCCGCCAGGACCCGCCTCTGGCATTCAGGGCCTTCTGCTCAACTTCAGATTTTCATATAAAATGTGGTTGCTGAAAGCAAAGCCTTGGTGAGGGCGCAGAATGAAGAACTGAAAGGATTTCCCAGACCAGTTTCCTGGGGTGGGGCTCAGACCTCTGTTTTAAACCAAACAGACCACAGAAGTGTCTGCTTTGGCAGAAGATGCTCAGCCCGGGGAGCCCGTGGACTTGGGGGGGAGAGTAGGCTTTTGTCTCACTTCCCCTGGCCTGGAGCACTGTGTCATTATAGCTACTACCAGCCTAACTTCCACAGAAATAATCGGCCTCGTCCTCAGCCTGGAGCGAGCTGATGGTCAGGGTGGCTGTGTTGCCCGACTTGGAGCCAGAGAATCGGTCGGGGACCCCTGAGGGTCGATTGCTATTATAATAGATGACGGTTCTGAGGCCCGATCCTGGGAGCTGTTGGAACCAGCCTACACCACTACTACCGATGTTGCTTCCAGAGCAGGTGATGGAGACCCTCTGGCCCGGGGACCCGGACACGGAGGACGGCTGAGTCAGCACAGCCTGGGCCCAGGATCCTGGAAGGGAGAGAGACAGAGATGGTGACTCTGGGGTCCAGACATGATAGCAGGGAACACAGCATGTGTGTCTTCCCAAGACCCCCCCTGCCCCCCCACCCCCATCCAGTCACCTGTGCAGAGAGCGACCAGGGTGAGGAGCAGAGGGGACCAGGCCATGGTGAACACGGTCAGGCGTCCTGCCGTCTGTGGCCCCACAGCTGAGCAGAGTGCCCCTACACTGCTCCTGCCCCTCTTCATAGCCTGAGTGGGGCAGGGCCTCCCATGCAAATGACTGTCCTCCCCAACCCCCACAGTGCTCTGATGACCTCTGGGACCTGGCTCAGCTTCCTGTGCCTGAGGGAGACCAGTGGGTGATCAGAGGCGGGTCGTGTGGGCCTTGGGGGTGGGAGGTCACAGCTGGGAACCCTGAGCAGTAAGCACCAGGAAGCACCAGGGGACTCATCTCAGCTCAGAGCTGCAGACCCACAGGAATGGCTTGGCACCGCCCCTGGTGTCCTGGCCCACACATACATCCTGTGACCTAGTGATCAGAGCTCTTAGAGTCAACTTTCCCCAAACTGGCTTTGAAGTTACGCAGTTCAGGAAGTGTTGTGTTGGAAAGAGATCCAGGTGTCAGTTACCCTGTAGTGCATGTGAGTGTTACACAGCAGATGTGTGACTCTGAGATTTCAAATCAAGCAAAATGGGACGTGGATTAGTAAAAGTCTAAGGTCATCCCTTAAAATAGATGCCTGAACTTCACTGGAGAAAATGCTGTGGTTCAGTCACTAAGTTGTGTCCGACTCTGGCTCTGTTTTAATTTTACCTTGCCATGGTACTATTTCCAAAACATCATTTTCCTTGTCGATTCTGTTCTTTACATAAGATCATTTTAAAGCCTTTCTGACACAGCATCTCCACTGAAGGATTTTCATGTCTTAGCAGGACTCCTATCTGTGAAACAGGGCAGGCTGAGGTGTCAGAGCCATGGGTCGGTCTCAGATCTGAGATGAGCGACAGGACAGGACAAGGCAGGTCAGCTGTTCTCAGGAATCTCAGACGGGACCATGGGGAGCAAACCTGACTTAGGCGTGGTCCAGATAGAGCAGCAGTCAGGGCCCGGGGCAGAGCCCCACGACAGGGTTGCTTTCCCAGCCCAGGGCCCCGCAGCTTCACCAGGGCTCACTGTGCATAAAGTCAGTCCCACAGCAGCTGAGCACAGATGCTCCTCAGCCAGGAATCATTTCCCAGGTCTCAGGACCAGGGTTTCTCTCCTCCTGACTCCTCACTCGATGGGCACACAGGACACCGTGTGAGTGTTCACGGGATAAATCAGCTGCTGGGGGCATCACTGGATCCCTTGGGAAATGAGGAGGAACCAGGGGTGAAATAGGAGGGGCGACCTGGGGTCACAGCTGAAAGGAGGGGTGACCTGGGATCACAGCTGGAGCCGAAACCTGAGGCTTCCTGGGAAGGAAAGGTTAGACAGGCTCAAGGAGGGGGATGAGGAGGTGAATGTTTCAGGAAGATCTGGAAACTCGTTCATGAGCTTCTAAGAGCATGAGCTGGGTCACTGTGGAGGTCAACAGTGTATGTTTGTAGAGAGAGAGGCCCAGGACTGGGAGGAGAGTCGAGTGAGGGGAGCGGGAGGGCAGGCTCTGAGCAGAGATGAGGAGGAGCGGGCGCAGGCTGAGGAGAGCTGGAGGTGCACGGGGTGGGCTCGGGCTCCTCCTCCTCTCTTCTGGGAAGAGGGTGGGGACTGATGACCCCCTGACCCTTCACCTCCATTCTGGGTGCTCTGCCCGTGTGCTGCTTCAGTCCCAGGAGGAGGCCTGGGGGCCGCGGCTCTGTCTGTCCCCTGAGAGGAAGCACCTGCTGTCCCGTCCAAGTCAGGCCGCTGAGCCTGGGGCAGGGCCAGCTCTGGGGACCATGGGGATGTGTTGAGATGTTGCGGTTCTGAGCGCACAGCGCCCCTGGTGACGCAGCCGGGAACGTTCACGGCGTTGAGAGTGGGAGCAATGTTCTGCTCAATTACTTGGTTCTCAATCCTGTCTGAGTGTTTTGCGGCCCCGCGGACTGTAGCCCACCAGGCCCGTCTGTCCATGGGCTTCTCCAGGCAGGAATACTGGAGTGGGTTCCCGTTCTTGCTCCAGAGGATCTTCCACCCCAGGACAGAACCCATATCTCTTATGCCTTGCATGGGCAGGCGGTTCTTTACCTCTAGCGACACCAACCTAGGTTATGACCAACCTAGATAGAATATTCAAAGCAGAGACATTACTTTGCCAACAAATGTCCATCCAGTCAAGGGTATGGTTTTTCCAGTGATCATGTATGGATGTGAGTTGGACTGTGAAGAAGGCTGAGCCAAAGAATTGATGCTTTGAACTGTGGTGTTGGAGAAGACTCTGAGAGTCCCATGGACTGCAAGGAGATCCAACCAGTCCTTTTAAAAGAGATCAGCCCTGGGTATTCATTGGAAGGACTGATGCTAAAGCTGAAACTCCAATACTTTGGTCACCTAATGCAAGGAGTTGACTTATTGGGAAAGACTCTGATGCTGGGAGGGATTGTGGGCAGGAGGAGAAGGGGACAACAGAGGATGAGATGGCTGGAATGTATCACCCAGTCGATGGACATGAATTAAGTAACCGGGAGATGGTGATGGACAGGGAGGCCTGGCGTGCTGCGATTCATGGGGTCGCAAAGAGTTGGACATGACTGAGTGACTGAACTGAACTGAACTGAATTGGACTGCAAGGAGATCCAGCTAATCCATCCTAAAGGAAATCAGTCCTGAATATTGATTGAAGGGACTGATGCTGATGCAGAAACTCCAATCCTTTAGCCACTTGATAGCGAAGAGCTGACTCATTTGAAGAGACCCTGATGCTGGGAAAGATTGAAGGCAGGAGGAAAAGGGGCCAACAGAGGATGAATGGATAAGGGATGTAAGACCTTGGCAGCAAGCATAGGCTCAACAATGTTGCAAGAGTCTGGCTAAATCTGCCAAGTAAGCTAGAATGCTAACAGAGGGTTTGAAACACTCCTTTCATGCCCAGGAGATTGATCAACTAGAGCCCTAAGTTAACTCTTTTAGTCAGGGACAGCCCCTGCTACTCTCAGGAGAGCTGGTGAAAGACATAAAATAGGAAGACAGACAGACTCTGGTTCGGGGTAGATGCTCGAGCAGGTCCAGGGGTCCGTCGAGTCCTGAGGCCTTGCTCATCAGGACACTTCTACATGACCTTGTCATGGGTCGGATGGCCCAGGATTCCTTCGAGTCCTGCATGACCTTGTCATGGCTCCTGGCACTGCAGGAAAGGTTCCCAGAGTCTGAGTCCCAGGGCTGATGAGGCTGGGGCTGAGCCCTGGTGCCCGGGGCCTGTCCCTACCTGTGCAGAGAGACAAACACAAGCAGGAGAGGAGTCCAGGCCATGGTGCTCACAGAACCCTGGTCCCCACAGTGGGCTGGGCTGCCCCAGGCTCCTTTTCTGCCCCTGCCTCTGCCAGAGGAGGGGCTGAGGTACAAATGAGGGTCCACCCAGGCCTGGCCAGCCCCTCCCTGAACCCTGGTGCTGGATCTCAGCTCACAGCCCAGACTCACAGGTGGAAGGGCTTCCTCCTTGGGACCCAGTGGGAGGAAGCACCTGCTGAGACCACAGGTCCCTGCTCAGGGACTCTCAGCCAGAGCGGACACAGGGCTGAGTCCCCCAGGAGCTCAGGCCCCGCCCCGCCCAGCTGCTGTAGTCAGTGATGCTCCTGAATGCCAGTGCAGGGTCCCCAGGGTAGCCCTGTAGGTGACATGTAAAATTATAAATGGAAATTTATAACAGAAATTATACATAGAAAGCAAGAGATAAAATTCATGCTTTTGGCAAGTTACAATGCTGGCTCTATTGGAGAAAATATGTAAACAGACTAAACTGCTTTCCAGAGTAAACACATTTTGCACTTCTCTGCTGGTTCGGTGGTTAAGAATCCACCTGCCACTGTAGGGGACGGAGGTTCAAGCCCTGGACAGGAGGACTCCACATGCTGCAGAGCTCCTGAGCCCTGCAGCCACAGCTGCTGAGCCTGCATCCCAGAGCCCGTGCCCACAAGGAGAGAAGCCCTTCTTGCCACAACTACGACAGCGCTTGCAGCAATGAAACATGTTTTACCGAATCTCTTCGAAAGACATGATGTATGCACTTGGGAATATCTACAAAACCAGCAGTGGTCCCGTGGTTCCAATAGATCTGCTTTGTGTATTATTGCAAAACATGAAGAAAATGTAAATTTTCCTAGTTCTTTGGTAAAACAATTAAACCACTTATACATGCACCTAATACATTAAACTTCAGATGAAAATTGACGAACACCTATCACTGATCAGCCATCTAATTATTCTTAAAATCAATATAGAGATTCCTATACCAGATAAGCAAATTGATACTATTACTACATGCCTTTCTCAAGCAAAACCTTGTGTTTTTATTAGATATAAAGCCATAAATTTACCATCCAAAATAGAAAGCACCACACACATCTGTAATGCTGATACAGTTTTCACATACCTCACCCCACACACACGTCACCCTGCGGGCCTCTGCCCACAGCTGTATCTTCTCTGTACAGACTCTCCCAGGAGCCACCTCCTCCTTGAGACACCTTCCGACTTCTCGCCAGCATCCTCCTGACCCAGACTCCACCACAACCCCACGTGGACCAGGATGAGGGACCTGAATCTGAGCTGGGGACGGACCAGGAGCTCCAGTGGATGGGCCTCACAATTCTGAGGGTCCCCATAAGGGAAGACAGTTTCCCATCGCCCAGTGTTTGCCCTGTTGTCTGGCCCAGAACCCCTTGTGGGACTCTGCACTGCACCCCCTGCTGGCCACAGGCACCTCCTCCAGCTCCTGGGATGTCCCAGCCCCCATGCAGAATGGCCCCTTGTTCAGCAGGCATTGAGGATGGCACTCCTGGGAGAGAAGGATGAGGGGCCTTGTAGGTCCTCCTGGGCACAGGGATGCCCTCACACTGGGACTCTCATCTCCATGGAAACTGACCATACTCCGCAGTGTGCATCTGTGTTACGGTCCAGCCCCACCTGCTCTGCAGACCCTGCAGGTGTGTGACAGGGCACTGAGGGGAGCAGGGCACACGCCTGGAGACCTGTCTCATGCTGCTTGTGCCATGATCCGGTTTGGCTCAAGGGCCTGAGGAAACCTTGCCTCGGTTGGAATGTGAGGAGGAGTCAGGCATCTCCCTGCAGAGACAGGAAGCATCCGGGGCAGGGGTCAGCACGTGTCCAGAGAAGGGGAGGCGGGTGACCCTGGTGAACGGCCATTCTAGGTCAGAGAGCTGGGCGCTCTGAGCTTAGGACTCAGCTCTTCCAAATAGAGCAGAGAGGAAAGGCTAGGAAAACAACATCATCTTGCTGAAACCCTAAAGCACTTTTTGAAAATAGTATTTATTTTGGCGGCGTGTCTTTGTTGGTGCCCGTGGCCTGGCTCTAGTTGCAGAGAGTGAGGGCTACTCCATTTACGAGGGCTTCTCCCTGCAGTGGCTTCGCTTGTTACGCGTCTGGTCTCTGTGGCAAGCGCGCTCAGTCACTGTGGCTTAGGATTTTGTTGCCCCAGGCATGTGGGGATCCTTCTGGAGCAGGAATCAAACATGTCCCCTGCATTTGGAGGCCAATTTTCACTCGGAACCACCAAGGAAGTCACTGAAAGCCTTTTATTTTTCTGCTTATTTTAGTCTCTGTGAAGGTACGTGTTTCTACATCCTCAAATCCAGTCACAGCGATGTTGACTACATTATTGTGTTTAATCCTGCCTAGCACCCAGCGTGCCAGAGGGACCCAGCCTGCTCTCGTGGGACAGCAGGCAGGGCTGTGTGAGCCCCAGTGCTGCACCGACCCTGTAGCTGCACAGACCCACTGATGTGGACTGATCTTTGTCCCTCAAACTCTGTGTCGAACCTCTCATTCTTGAGTGACTGGCTTCAGGTAAGACAATGAAGGCGGGACCTGGGGTGACTGAGGTCATAGGAAGATGCCCAAGACACAGAGCTGCTGCCCCTGTAAGAACAGGGGAACCCCAGGACGTCACATGGAGAAAAGCCTGGGTGGGGCCAGTCAGACACAGGTGTTTGCAAGCCAAGCAGAGAGGCCTCAGGGGAACCAGGCCTGCCTCACCTGGACCTCGGGCCTCAGCCTGTGGCCCTGAAGACACCATCTGGCTGACCCACCCCATCTGTGTGCTGTGACAGCAGCCGTGACAGGTATCAGCCTCAGCCTCAGCCTCATGCACTGTGTCCCCACGGCAGCCTCGCCAGCACCCGGGATGTCACACAGGCTGAGAGCATCTGCCACCAAGGACAGGCTTTGGGGGCAGATTTTGAGAGGAGGACACATTGTCCCAACAAAGTCCCCTGGTGTGGGTCTAGACCCCACTTTTAGGTTAAAAAAAACAGAGGCAGTTGACCTGCCCGAGGATGGCTCTGCCTCGACCCCAGGGCTGGGGAAAGCAGGTGGTCTCACTTCCCCTGGCCTGGAGCACCGTGGGACCATTCAAGCTGTCATCCCATGATAAACAGTAATAACCAGCCTCCTCCTTCGCCTGGAGGAAGGCGATGGTCATGGAGGCGAATTTCCAGACTTGGAGCCAGAGAACCACTCTGGGCCCCGAGGGTCGATTGCTATCACCATAGATCGGGGTTTTGGGGTCCGTTCTGGGAGCTGCTGGCACCAGCCCACAAAATTACCCCCAGTGTTGCTGCTGCCCAGAGCAGGTGATGGTGACCCTCTGGCCCAGGGACCCGGACACGGAGAACGGCTGAGTCAGCACAGCCTGGGCCCGGGATCCTGGAAGGGGAGAGACAGAGATGGTGACTGGGGTCCAGACACGAGCAGGAGCAGGGCCCATGAGTCTTCCCAGGGCCCTTCCCTGTCCCCGCATCAGGTCACCTGTGCAGAGAGCACCCAGGGTGAGGAGCAGAGGGGACCAGGCCATGGTGGACACGGTCAGGCGTCCTGCCGTCTGTGGCCCCGCAGCTGAGCAGAGCGTCCCACACCGCTCCTTCCCTTCTTCATAGCCTGAGCGGGGCGGGCCTGCATGCAAATGACCTCCTCGCCCGCCCCCCACAATGCTCTGATCCTCTGGGCCCTGGCTCAGCTTCCTGGGCCTGAGGGAGGCCAGTGTGATCAGGGGCGGGGTTGCGTGGGCCTTGGGGTGGAGGTCACAGCAGGGAGCCCTGAGCAGCCAAGATGCAGTGCCAGGAGACTGGGCCCGCTCACAACCCACCAACCCTCAGGACCGGCTCCCGCGCCTGCGGTCCAGGCCTGGACCTCGTCCTGTGACTGGTGGCCTGGGCCCTCAGGGACAGCCCCGCCCTGTTCAGCGCACTGCCCTCCTTAGGGAAAAACTGCACTTCTGGCCCTGTGCCTCAGGGCTTCTGGGAGCTCCCTCAGACTCTTCGGGAGAGTCAGTTATGGCATCCTGTCTGCTCAGGGGTCAGGAGTGAGAGGCATCTAGGACACAAACTCCTCTCAGCTCAGGATCAGGTCAGGCAGTGACATCCCAGGGGGTCCCGTCCCGCTGTGCAGGACAGAGGTCCCCTCTGAGGGTTCCCTGTCAGTGGGGAGTGTCCTCCTCCTCTGTGTGTCCCTCAGCCCTGAGGAGGACGGGGCCTTCCCTCTGGAGGGAGGGAGGTGTGGGGACAGGCCTGGGGTGTGACCCTGACCCCTAAATGCCTGGATCTTTGCTGTGTGAGTCTTTCCACACACCGGACCTCGCCTCCTGTCCTGTCCTACGAAGGACCCATGCTGGGTGACTCTCCTATAGGCACAGGGGCAGAAGGCTGCTGATTCTGACAGACGGACCTTGCTCATGATGGAGGCCATCTCATACGGGGGTTGAGGAATAAAGAGGAGCCCGGGATTCGTAGGAAAGTCATGAATCATAAGAGGAGGGGAGGAGCCCTTAGGAAAGAAACAGTTGAGGAGCCAGAGGAGGAGGCGGAGCTGAGGAGGCAGGTCGAGCTGAGGGTGCAGTGGGGAGCTGAGGGGTGCAGGCGGAGCTGAGGGGGTGGGGGCTCGGCTCTGGGGCTCCTCTCTGCTCCTGGGAAGGGGTAGGGTCTGATGACCCTGAAGAGGACACCTCTCATTCTGGGTCCTCAATCCTGTTTGAAGCTTCACCCCAGAGCTTGAGGGGTCACGGCTCTAAGTCTGTCTCCTGAGAGGAAGCACCTGCAGACTCCAACTCGGTCCACTGAGCCCGGGGAAGCCCAGGTCAGGGGACCATCTGGTGCGCCAGGTTCCCCAGCCGGGATGGGCACAGCGCCCCTGGTGATGCACTGGGAATGTCCACGGTGGGAAAATGAGGAAGGAAGGAGCCCCATTCATTTTCCAACTAAGAGCCCATCAGCGAGGGGTGTGCATCCTCTGCCCACTGACCCAGCAACCGGGTGCCCTGACCACTGCTCTGTGTCTGACGCTGACCTGGGCACCTGGGGCAACCCTGTCAGCAGCTCCTTCCACCCAGGGTTTGAGACCACTCCTGTTGGCCAGGCTGAGGGGGCTGCGGTGCTGCACAGCGTGACGCTCAGCTCCCTGGACTCTGAGGACTTGGGACACCAGGAGGGAGGGGGCATCGCAGGCCAACCACCGCCCCCATCTCACAGTCAGCACTGACGACCCAGGTGGGGTCAGCCCAGGCCTTCCTGGCCCCACAGTCACCAGTGAGGGGACGGGGCACACGAGCCCTGCCCACTCCGCTCGGGTCTTCCCTTGTTGCTGTCCATCTCCGTGCACTGTTTACGGGGCGGGGCCTGGGGCGGTCCACGTGCTGAGGAGCCTGCCATGACCTGGCATCCGGCCCCAGGAGTCACCAGAGTGTGGGATTTGAGCCAGTTCTGAGCAAGGTTCTTCCAGGAGCATAAGTCCTCCCATGAGCCTCGAGGTGTCTCCTCAGACAGCACAGGTTTCGGAAATTCCTCCCAATCCAGTCTTATGTTTAAATACAGACACAGTTTCCCATGGCCTCAGATGTGAATTGTGTTTCTGGGGTTTGGGATTTTGACCGTGACCTGGGAGTGAATGTGTTATGGGAATTAACATGCCTGGACTAACTTGTTACACAATTTTCAGGGTTATTTCAGATAACAGACAAAGACATACATCTGAAATTTGATGTTCCTAAATATTTGTAGAGAGGGGGCTTCCTGTTAACCACAGATTCCTGCCACCAACAAAAGGCTGTGATTCAGGAGCTCCAGTTGGGAAACTGCACTTAGAAAACTCCACGGTGGTGCTCTTCAGGTAAATGGAATATTAATTTGTCTCCAAGGTCAAGTTCATGATGCTGTGCATCTTTAGTGTGACTTGAATGACAAGAGGCCTAATGGCCGGTGGGGGTCTGAGTCTCCTGTGAGCCAAGCCTTCCCAACAACATGGGCAGAGAGGGGTCCCCTGGAGAGATGGACGACCCGGGAGAGCTGGGAGGAGACACGGGCCACGAATCACCGGACAGGAGACGGGCCCAGAGCCCCCTCCCGTGGGGACCCTGACCTGTCCCACCCCTCCCTGCCTCCTCCTGCCACTAAGCGCTGAGCCCTCTGAGCACAAGGGCAGGTTTTGTAGCCCTTCCTCAGGGCTTACATCACTGCACTGAAACGACTAGTTCCCAGATCACAGTAATAGTCGGCTGTCTCGCTGGGCCCCGTGACGGTGAGGCGCTTTGTTTCCAGAGATGGAGCCAGAGAAGCAATCAGGGGCCCCAGAATATCAGCTGCTTGTGCTGTAGATAAGCAGTCAGGAGCCTGGCCTGGGGTCTGCTGGAACCAGCTGGGGTAGTTACTTGTAGTGACTGACCCAGAGCCTCAGTCCACAGGTGAGGGTGACCATCCTCCTGGAGAAACTGACAGCTGGCTCCTGACCACAGTCCGAGCTCCACCCCTAAGAGCAAAAAGAGAGACAGGGGTTGTTATGGAGACAGGCCTCAGACCCTGCTTGAGGTACCCAAAGATGCAGAGTCTCAGCCCTGACCTGAGCTGTAAGTGAGGAGCCCGGGCAGAAGAACCATCCAGGCCATGGTGAGGACCCTCCCAGAATGCGGCCCTCAGCCTCCTGGGCTGCAGGTGGGGTCCTGGGCCTTTCATGCCCCAGCCTCTCAGGAGGAGGAGGGGCCTCATGCAAATCACTTCCTCCTCCCTGCCAAGGTCACCAGAGGTCCCTGGGGTAGGGGTTCTGGAGGCAGATGCTGACCTCACACAGCAGGGACAGCTGCAGGAGCCCTGAGTGATGGGGCGACGTCTTTCAGCAAAAGTGCTCCTGTGACCTTGGTGACGTCGGTCCTCTATCTCCCTGGAGTGTCTGAGGCTGAAGGAGGGTTGCACGTCTTCTCTGCTGCTGCTAAATTGCTTCAGCCGTGTCTGACTCTGCAAGGCTCCTCCATCCCTGGCACTCTCCAGGCAAGAACGCTGAGCGGGCTGCTTCCTTTCCTAAGTCTGTCTCTCTTGTTCCAATAATCCAGCCTTCCACACCTGAGCCCATCTTTAGAACACTCTGTCTTCTCAGGGAGCCCTGAGTCTGGCTCTGTGGAAGGTGTCCGTCCTCCTCCACCAGGCCTAGCTGAGCAGGAAATCCCGGAGCCTGTGTCTGCTGTGAAGGGTGAGGGTGGCCTTGAAGCACTTTAAACTGTCTCTAGTCCAGAGGTGGGGAGACCAGGTGGGAGGTGGGAGACATGCAGAGCCGCGTGGGCAGGCTCAGGTGACGGCGCCTGTGCTGTGAACAGCCATGACCATGGAGCACCTTCCACAGAACTGCGGATCTTACGGGGTCACCGTCTCATCACGCAATGACGGTAGCTGGCAAGTTCAGTTCAACAAAGTTGACACATGTCTCATCATCAGAAATAGAAAACAGTGCGTGAACAGGTAGGTCGGTGAGCATCGACCTTGTAAAACCCCCTTCCTGTGTTTCTGCAGTGCCGGTGGATGGGACAGAGGAGGTGTGGGGGCAACGAGGAGGAGAAGGGGCTCAGACGCTCCCGTGGTCAGGTGGGGGAGACGGGGAAAGGTCTTGTTCTATCTCTTGTTTCTTTGATATAAAATGTAAATACTACTCTTATTTTGTATTCATGTTAGATTTGCTGCAAGTAGCTGTTTAATAATATTCACATTATTTTGTCAGAGGTGTTTGAGAACCTCAGCTCATGGAGGTGAAAATATGTATTCCTTAACTCTTTTCTTATTATACGAACATGCTGATGACAGCGGAGCTCTGAGTTCATGTATTTCATGTCACAGGTGTTAACATAAAGGGAAGGAACGAGGAATGAAGCCACATAAACTGACACAGTCCCGGTTTCCAGGCTTCACTCCAAATGCTGAAACTGCCAAATAACACGACAGGGGACACTTCTAAATGACAGGATGGTGACAGAGGGATCTTGCCTGCATCCCTCTTCCGCTGAACACCCGGGCGCCTGCGGGCAATGGGGCAGCTCTGCAGGGTCTCACCCTGTCCAGGTGTCCCTGGAGGGCGAGGTTCCTGAAGGAAGTCCATTTTCTTTGTATGACTGGCCTCTGTCCTTGGTGATGTCAGGTCTGGGCATTAACCCCACGACAGAGCAGCAGGAACTGAGAGGCAGCCTGTGGCTCTGAGCCGAGAGCTGCAGTGTCCCCTGGGGGCCCCGTGCAGGCCACCCTCCAGTGAGGACCCTGCTGCCCACGTGGGCAAGAGCCAAGGAGGTGCCAGCCTGCCTGGCCAGGACCCTGCACTCTGGACCAGACCCACAGCGCCCCTGCTGGCCTCAGACTTCTCATCCCCACTCCACACCACAGCCTCCTGAAGGGCTTTCACACTTGCAGCTGGGTCTCTGATGTCACCCCAGGGCAGAAGAATGAGCCTCCATGGTGGTCAGGTTGTGTTCATCTCTCCAGGTCACTAATGACCTGCAGACTCATATGGAACGCTGATGTACTTCGATTCTCTGTTGTCTCAGTTTGCACTGCCTGGCTCCTGGGGTCACTACCAGAGCATAACCACTCGAAACAAGTTCAAGGCTTCAAATCCCAGAGTGTCCATAGCTTAAACCTGATCGTGACTCTGCCATGATTCTCCCAGGTTGAACCGTGGTGTGATGTTCTGTCTGCAGAGTCTCCAGGAGTTGTCCCAGCCCTAATTGCACATCTCTTTTTATTTCCGTCTTTGCAGAGAGAATATGACGTTCTGGGGAAAACATGTCATTTTATTGATTACTCCAAGATCCTGACAGCGTTATTTCTGACTCCAATATATATAAGGTGTTTTCAGTTGGTTTCATAACAGTTCTGTTTAACAGGCTTGATGTAGGGACTGTGGCTATAAATAGAGTCTCATCCTTTTAGGGTGTCCTCCATTGCTGGACTTAGAAACCCTTATGACCTGTTACCTGATCCTCAGTGGGTACAGTGCAAGTTCACGTGTTAGACTAGATTTAGTAGGGGTGGTTTTACATGGTCTGTATTGAAAAGAGTGATATTTATCCAACATCATCTCAAATAAAGAACTAGGGAGTGGAAGTGGGAGAGATCATGAGGGAAAAGGGAGAACATGGGCAAGTGATGAATCTGAGAGCACGTCCTAATGGGGAGGGTCTTCCAGTACCTAGAGGAGAGGGGGCTCAGGTGCATTCTGACAAAGGGAGGCACCCAGCCCCTAAGTGTCTGGGTTCAGGCAGGAGTACAAACTGGAGCAGGAGTGGACATGCAGGGGTGGGGAGGCCCCCAAGGTCCTCCAGGGCACAGATGCTTGACTTCGCTTCCATCATCCTGGTACCTGTGAGGGACCCTGTGTATCTGGGCACAGCGGGATTCTGTTTGTATTTGAGACCAGAGAGAAAAGGAGTTATTATCAATGACCCTATTAAGATGGACCAGGATGAGTCTCAAGGTAGGTTCTGGTTGATCACACATGCATGATCAGGAGCATTTTAGCAGTATCAGGAACTATTTTTGTTTACTTTTGCTTTCCTGAGACTTCATATAAACTGAATGGATAGTTGGGAGTAGATTCATCATGAGTCAGAAGGTTTTCAAGTGTAGTAGGTATCTATGCAAGGTGTGTGAAACTTGAAAATTTCCAAGAAGAAGACCGACAGGCTGAGTTTCTGTCCCACTTCTCAGCTCCCTGTTCCCTGACCTCCTTCAGACCAGGAATGATGGAGCCAGCACCACGGCTGCAGGTCTGCAGGACCAGGAGGCTGGGGCAGGGGCCACAACCCCACCTTCCCACTCCCATCACAGGGAGGCCATGGGCCCTGATGGTCCAGGTCTCTGCAACAGGAGGACCATGGTGACTGTCCAATTTGATTTCAGAAAAGATAAAGAAATGAGACATGGGACCTGAAAAATGTTTCTGCAGTTGAGCCATCAGATGATTCATAGACAGAACCTGAGGCAGAAGGAAGCGTGGCCTGTCTTGAGAGGCAGCCACCCTCCTCTGCTGACCCTCAGGACTCACCTTGTGTGAGGCCTCAGATCATTCTGAAGGAAGAAAATTCCATATCTTTCCATCCAGTTACTAGGAGCCCGGGGAAAATACGAGTTTTAGAAAATGCTGACCTGTTAGCAGGTGGAAATGAGGAGGGAAGAGTGCCTGAGCCAGGGCCTGTCAGCACCTGAGCTGTGGACCGTCCCTGCAGCTCGGGACCCACACCTGTGGGATGAGAGGATGATGAGATAGGAGGAGCAGGGCTGCGCTGGGGGTTTCTGCTGAAGACACAGTGCCGGAGTCCAGCTCCAGCAGCCAGGGATCAACTGAGAGATGAGGTGTGCCAGAAACGATGCAGCCTCTCAATTTTCTGGACTGCTTATTTATTTCAAGCTTAAGATTCTCTTTTATACTTTTATAAAAGCATTAGGTCAGAGGTTTGACATTTTCAGTTCCACTGACCAGATTTGCTGTGTCCATTAATCATTGCTGCCCTCAAAGGAGTTCCTGCCTCAGTAAATTCTCTTATCTATACGTCTTCTCATGTGTCCTTGTGAATACATTGTAA